>NC_091954.1:19979260-20579260 GCF_031021105.1 Erythrolamprus reginae | reverse complement strand
CTATTTGGATTTGCTGACATCTGGACTGGGAAAAAATGTAATTATTAGATTTGTTTGCAGTTAACCTAGTGTTTAAGTCTTTTTCCCTATAGTTATTTTTATGTGTTCTAATATGATAGGACTGATTTTGTACTTAAATATCTTACTACTTAAAATAAGGACATTTTGTGAGCTTATTTTCTTTAAAGGAGAAATTACCCCTCTTTGCCATGTATTTTGTTTGTATTAGGATACTGGGATTTCTTTTTGCCTCTTACTGTGGATTTTCTTACAGTTAAATTGAGATGTTTATTTGAATGGAGCATGTTGTTATTTGAGGTGGTTCTCTTTTAACAACTGGAATGGTAACAAACCTAATATTTAAAATCTAAAAATAACAAATTTACATTAAAAAGTCTAAAAAACCCCAATATATAAAAACATACACACAATCATATCATACACAAAAACTACATAGGCAAGAGGGAGATGTCTCAGTTCCCCCATGCCTGATGGCAGAGGTGGGATTTAAGAAGTTTACGAAAGGCAAGGAGAGTGGGGGCAATCCTAATCCCTGGGGGGAGCTGGTTCCAGAGGTTCGGAGCCACCACAGAGAAGGCTCTTCCCCTGGTTCCCGCCAGCCGACATTGTTTAGTCGACGGGACCCGGAGAAGGCCAACTCTGTGGGACCTAAGCGGCCACTGGGATTCGTGCGGCAGAAGGAGGTCTCGCAGATATCCTGGTCCGGTGCTGTGAAGGGCTTTATAGGTCATAACCAACACTTTGAATTGTGACCGGAAACTGATCAGCAACCAATGCAGACTGCGGAGTGTTGGAGTAACCTGGGCATATTTAGGGAAGCCCATGATTGCTCTCGTAGCTGCATTCTGCACGATCTGAAGTTTCCGAACACTCTTCCAAAGGTAGCCCCATGTAGAGAGCCTTTTTTTCTGCCTTTTTTTCAGCCCTTATTTATTTATTTATTTATTTATTCATTCATTCATTCATTCATTCATTCATTCATTCATTCATTCATTTAATTTTTATACCGCCCTTCTCCTTAGACTCAGGGCGGCTTACAACATGTTAGCAATAGCACTTTTTAACAGAACCAGCATACTGCCCCCACAATCCGGGTCCTCACTTTACCCACCTCGGAAGGATGGAAGGCTGAGTCAACCTTGAGCCTGTGGTGAGATTTGAACCACTAACCTGCAGATCTACCATCAGCTTCAGTGGCCTGCAGTACAGCCCTCTACCTGCTGCGCCACCCCGGCTCTTGTGGTGCTAATGAGTGAAACAATCTTCCGTGCTTTGCTGGTGAAGCGATCTTCCCTTTGCCTGATTTTTCCCATTGTTTCTCTCTCTGAAACTGTTTTTAATCCCCAACAAGGGGATAAAACGCAAGCCTGTGGGCTCAAAACCCAGAAATGAATGTGCTGAAGCTGATCAGTCTAAAGACTAGGCAGATGGATACCTGGTAGACAGATCATTTCCCCCTATTTTCCTGCCTAAAAATAAAGATGCATCTTATACTCTCCAAAATATGGTAATTTTAAAAAAGGGGGGGAGTTGAAAACCTTGCATCAGCTGTTGCCTTATTTTCATTGCCACCACACAAAATGTAATTCACATATAGCTTCATGCCTAATAATTATCCATTCTTGTTTGCTACTGACACAGCAAAGATTAGATATACAGTAACTATTGCAAATGTCCACACAGGTTACAATAGCTTCCTGTTGTTCTTTTCTGCTATTAATTCCACAAATTGCTTATGTGCTGCTGGTGCAATCCAGCCCAGGTCACCTAAAGTTCAGGTGTTGGACTTCCTTACATAGGCTTGAAAACATTAAATGTTAATTAGTTTTCGTATTCTCAATGCTGCCTTTGTGTTTTGATGACCAGTTTTTGTTGCTGGGTTTTTTTTCCCATTCTCCCTGTTTCTAAAACAAGTTTATTCATATTAATTTGTAACTTCCACATCAGCTGCCCTCTCTAGCAGCTGGGTCATTACTCTAATTTAACCATTCCTGCTCCTTAGTGTATGAAGTATTTTTTTTAATGTGAATTATTTTTCCCTTAATACTTTCTAATTATCCTATCATACACAATTGGATGATTATGTAGTGGAAAGGTATTTTTCTCCTGGTTTTATTAGGGCATCACTGTGAATTTCTCCAAGATAAATTCTAGTTAGTAAATATTTCAAAGTAATGTGCATACCAGAAACTTTGTGTCCAGAGGATTGAGCAGTTTCTAATATGGACTAATGTAAATGCTACCTTGTTAAAATTAGTTTTACTTGCTTAAGCATTCATTAATTATGTTGCTTGTATAGAATTAACTTTATATATATATACATCCACACAGATATACATATATTGTTTGTGTGTGTGTGTGTGTGTGTGCGTGTGTAAAGTAAGAATTGGTTTTGTCAAGCACTAGGAAAATCAGATCCAGACAGTTTAAATGGGTACAAAGATTTATTGCAAGCTTAAGTTCTCTGTAAGAGTCTGAACTACTACTACTACTACTACTATTAATAATAATAATATACTTTATTGTAATTGTATGTATATACATTATTACACGTCTAATAAATAATAATATACATAGTATACCCATAAAACAAAATTCACATAACACCTAAAGACCAGGCCCAACACACATATACCAATCCCAAAACACCCCACACCTGCCACAAACTCACCACCCTGAACCACCCAAACATCCACACAATGGACCAACTAATGCTGTCCAACAACTCACTGATGGTGACCCTTTAGTTCATTGTTCATTGTTGAGTGCAATTATAGCTCTGGGATAAAAACTACCATATTTTTCGAACTATAAGATGCACCTTTTTACCCCCCAAAAGAGGGTGAAAACTTGGGTGTGTCTTATACATCGAATGTAGCCCCACCGACCTAGCCACCCCACCCTTTGGCTTCTGCCTCCCAGCAATTTTACCTCCTTGCAGCAAACAGAACAGAGCCTGTTAAGCCAAGCAACTCATGATCAGCTTCCCGACCCTCAGCTGATTTGGTTGGGCCACGTGCTAAACTGAAAGTGGGACTAGCTGCAAGGAGGCAAATTCCTGGGAGGGAGAGGCAAATTTTTGTTTTCTGCTGAACTGGATGCAAGGAGGTAAGTCAATAAAGTATAAATGTCTGCAGAATACTTAAATTATTAGACTTATTTTTAAAAACTGCTTTATTGTTCTAAACTAAGGTGAGCAGATTTTAACATTGGTAAAGTGAGACACCATTGACCCGGGAGGGGGGGAATTTATGATATTTCGAATATATCTGGTCTGTATCAAGTTCGCAATAGTATAGTATTTATTAGTATTTATTAGTAATATTGTAAATTTCAATGAGTTTCAATAAATCAACAGGCCAATAAATGAATGAATTGAAGGATCAATGAATCAATAAATCAGTCAGTATATGTGTGGGTGTTAGTGTAATTATTAGTATCACAATTGCAGTTAAAAATATATCTAATTAAGGGTTTAATATTTTAAATTTAATTATTTAGTTTGGAAGTCCAATATGCGATTTCAAAGTCCAATAGGAAAAAAAATAACAATGTGAATTGAGAGAAAACTTGGGTAATTTAAGAGGAAAAAGATGATGTTCCAATTTGATGATTCAATAGTCAGTGGACAGTTCAATAATTCAATAGTCAATAGTCAGGAAAATATAGTCTTCTGATGATTTTACTCTTACCAAGATGTTTCTGGAGTTTAATCTTAAATCCTGGGAGGAGAGTCCCAAAAAGTCCAAAGAATGAGTCCAGAAAAAGGGGGGGGGGGAATTGATATATAGCAGTGATGGTGAACCATTTTTCCCTCAGGTGCCGAAAGAGCATGTGTGTGCCTTATCATGCATGCCCGAGTGCCCACTACCCTGCCCCCCCAGAGCCCTCTGGAAGCCGGAAATGGCCTGTTTCCCAACTTCTGGTGGGCTCAGTAGGCTTGTGTTTTGCCCTCCTCAAGCTCCATAGGCTTCCCTGGAGCTGGGGGAGGGTAAAAATACGCTCCCCCATCCCCCCTGAGTCTCTCTGGTAGCCGAAAACACCCTCTCAGAGCCTCTGTGTGAGCCAAAAATCACCTAGCCAGCACACACTTGCACTTTGGAGCTGAGCTAGGGCAACGGCTCACATGCCATCAGATATGGCTCCGTGTACCACCTGCCATAGTTTCACTGATATATAGTCTTCTATGGTCTTCTATGGTCAGTTACTGTGGATTTACCAACCACGTCTGCTGGAACAAACTTCCAGCAGACGTGGTTGGTAAATCCACAGTAACTGAATTTAAACATGCCTGGGATAAACATATATCCATCCTAAGATAAAATACAGAAAATAGTATAAGGGCAGACTAGATGGATCATGAGGTCTTTTTCTGTCGTCAGTCTTCTATGTTTCTATGTTTCTGTTGCACTAGTAAATATCCTCCAATTTTCCAGTTTTTAATTGCATCTCCAACTCCCTTTGAAATCTATCCCAGCCTCAATCTCAATATATATCAAGCTTAATACAAATGATCCTTACTTCCATAGACCCTCCTAAATCCTTCTTAGCTCCTGCTGTCAAAATCCAATGTTAAAAACCACTTGCCTGCTGCTTTATCTCCAGCAGAAACTGAGAGATAAAGCAGCCACTCACGATCTTGATCTTGTGTGCGTTAGTATCCGCTCGCTCTACAAGGTCTCTGCCGCCATTCCGCCCCTCCTGCTCAGTCGCCGCTCTTTTCACAGTCCCTCTTCCACTCAATCACCCCCCAACAGTAAAGCTCTCTTTTATTCTATTGTCACTTTAATCGCTCAGTCCGAAGACAGATCTATCCCAATATTCCTCCCACTTTCGTCCAGCCGCTTCTCTTTTGCTCAGTCCGAAGACAGATCTATCCCAATATTCCTCCCACTTTCGTCCAGCCGCTTCTCTTTTGCTTCCTTCTGTGGAGTTGGGCCGTCACATCTCTGGGCCGGCCTGTCATACCGGCCTCTTCTCCGTGAGCACTAAGGCTCCCCTTACTATCTAGGTAGCATGCCTTCCGGCCATGGATAAACCGGGTCTTCCCTTTTCAAATCCCCTGGCTCTTCAAGTCAGCAATTGCTTCAAAGCTGCTTAAAAATCGAGAAATGCCGATCACAGCCCCAGACCCACCAAAGGCTGCTCAGCTTCAACGTGATGTCATAATTGGAAGTCCAAAAATCAGGGCTTTTTTAAACTGCTGTGGGACGCAGGACAAATTGTAAAAAATTGGGACTGTCCCATCCAAAGCGGGATGTCTGGTCACCTTATTCTAGACAACAAATAAATGCTTGGTCTGAAGAGGCCCGTTGCTATTGTATCTTCTTTTAAATAGCAGAAAATAACTATTCTTCCTGAAAGCCACATCAATTTTAACATAATCTATACAAATATAGCCTAAAACAGCGGTCCCCAAACTACGGCCCGCGGGCCGGATGTGGCCTGCTGCAGCATACGAGATTTTACCATCTATATACAGTGCTAAGTTCCCGAATCTCCCCTCCACTCTGCTGCTTACTTGGCCCCCGCACAACCGAAGTGTGGGGCGGAGTAGGCGGCGACGGCTGCTTCAGGCCCGCCCCCGAGCTGAGCTTCCTTTGGCTTCCTTCGAGGCAAAGCTGCAAAGCTCACCTGCCGCCTCGAAGAAAGCCAAAGGAAGCTCAGCTCAACGAGGACCGGCTGTTGGTCATTTGAAGCTGCCGCCGCTGCCGCAGCTGCCACCCACTGCAGAGATCCCTTCGCCCGAACAGAGACAGCGGTGGCGGGCTCAAGGGACCAAGAGCCGGTCTTTCTCGGGGCTGAATTGTTGCAGCCTCTGAGGCCACCTCCGCCTCCGGGCCAAGGGATCTCCTTGGTGGGCGGCCTCGGAGGCTGCAGCAACGCAGCCCCGAAAAGGGCCGGCTGTTGGTCCCTTGAGCCCGCCGCCACCGCCTCCGTTTGGGTGAAGGGATCTCTGCAGTGGGTGGTGGCGGTAGGAAGGTAAGAGGAGTCCGCCCTGCTTATTAGAATATATATATTAACTTGGGTGTAATTGTTGTTTTTTGTTTTGTTTTAACTTATTTGTTTTAAAATAGTGCTCCCTACACACAGAGAGACACAGAGAGAGAGAGAGAGGGAGAGAGGGAGAGAGAGAGAGAGGGAGAGAGGGAGAGAGAGAGAGAGAGAGAGGCGGGGACAGAGAGAGAGTTAGCCTTGAGAGTTTGACCTTGATGAAAAGCAACTCAGGTAATCATCTAAAGTCAGGTGGGGACAGAGAGGTTTCTGATGAAACTCTAGAAGCATGGCTAATTAGTTCTTTTGGAGCCTTGCCAAAGTGAATAAGAAGAACTATTGAGAAAATTAAGGGATTTGCAACAGACTGTTAAGCACAGCAGCAGAACATCCCATTGAATTAATGGCAATAATTTTGAAAAGTTGCAACAACAATAATAACAACCTACGTTCATTTCTAATACCTTTTGACCTAACTCAGGTTTTCCACAGAAGAGCAATCAGAAGGTAGACAATCCTCCAACTGTAACAGATAAAGAGGAATTAAACCTGCTGCCTCCAATCCGAAACTGTATCTCCTCTGATGTAAATCCTGATCCATGCTTTTATGACATATGAACTTCAACTCTAAAAATTCTTGAGCTAGCATGGTTGGCTCAGGAATTCTGGGCGTTGAATTCCACAAGTCATCGAAGAGCTAACTTTGCCTACCCCTGCTATGGAGGAACCCACTGCCACAAACAGTTTCGCAATACCTCAATCCCAGCAAAGTCAAACAAAGTTGGAGCTCTTCAGACTTCCAGGCACATTGGATGTCAGATGGATGACTCTAACACCAGTCGGAATGGGACATTTGGCCTCCTCCATTTTACCGAGCCTGTTCCGTCCCCAGCCTTCTGCCCCCCCCCCCCCGCCCCAGCCATTGGCTGCTGCCCTTTCTCCCTGGCCCTTTTGCCAAATGGGTCTCAAAAGCACTTTTGCCCTGGCCTTTTGGATGCAGGGGACACTTAGCCGTCAGGCAATCAGAGGATTTGTTACTTTTCATTGCCTTCCCTGTTGAAACAGCCTTTTTTGGAGAAGGAGCGGCCTGTTTCCCAACTTCTGGTGGGCCCAGTAGGCTCGTGTTTCACCCTCCCCAGGCTCCAAAGGCTTCCCTGGAGCTGGAGAAGGGTAAAAACGCCCTCTCCCATCCCCCCCGGAGTCTCGCTGGAAGCCAAAAACGCCCTCCCAGAGCCTCTGTGCAAGCCAAAAATCAGCTGGCTTGCACACTCATGCAGGTTGAAGTTGAGCTAGGGCAATGGCTTGTGTGCCAGCAGATATGACTCCATGTGCCACCTTTGGCACCCATGCCATAGGTTCGCCATTACTGCTCATAAAACTGAAAGCAAACAGCACTCCTTACCAGCACTGATGACTTTACCTAGTTTTGATAATGAAACATCACCCCTGAGCTACAAATATTCTCCTCTATTAATATCAGTAAATAATAATAATAATAATAATAATAATAATAATAATAATAATAATTTATTAGATTTGTATGCCGCCCCTCTCCGAAGACTCGGGGCAGCTCACAACAGTAATAAAAACAGTATACAATGGAGCAAATCTAATAATAAAAATTATATAAAAATCCTAACTGTTAAAAACCATACAACACATACATACCAAACATAAAATATAAGAAAGCCTGGGGGAGATGTCTTAGTTCCCCCATGCCTGGCGATATAGGTGGGTCTTGAGTAACTTGCGAAAGACAAGGAGGGTGGGGGCTGTTCTAATCTCTGGGGGGAGTTGATTCCAGAGGATCGGGGCCACCACAGAGAAGGCTCTTCCCCTGGGGCCCGCCAAACAACATTGTTTGGTCGATGGGACCTGGAGAAGGCCAACTCTATGGGACCTTATCGGCCGCTGGGATTCGTGCGGTAGAAGGCGGTTCCGGAGCTATTCTGGTCCAATGCCATGAAGGGCTTTAAAGGTCATTACCAACACTTTGAATTGTGACCGGAAACCGATCGGCAGCCAGTGCAGGCCACGGAGTGTTGTAGAAATGTGGGCGAATCTAGGAAGCCCCACGATAGCTCTCGCGGCCGCATTCTGCACAGTCTAAGTAAGATAGTTACAAACGGACTGTTTGAACAGGATCTTAGAACTCTGAGATGCATACAAAGATCGCTTTAGAAAACATGGTTTGAGAGAGAATAGAGAATGGTTCTTTATTTAGATGTTGATACATAGGGCTATCTTCTAATTTTTAGTTTTATTTAATACAAAGAGACATTAAAAAAACATTAGGTTTCCTAATCAAGCTATACACTCTTTTGCTAATCCTGCTGATGTATCTAGTAAGTCAAAAAGACTCAGAGTTGTTTAACTCTTTTTTGAATGATAACGCAAAGGAATAATTTCCGAAAGGAGCTTGTGCTTGGGTTGTGCACTATGAAAGAAAACATGAGCTAGTTTATTCGGGATTCTCTGCATGGGTTCAACTTTCCAGATGATTTAGAGGGCAACAATGAGCCACATCAAACTCCTGAGGTTATTACACTACGGGATTTGATCTCATTGACAAATGGATTTAGATTCCTTCTTGGCAGTTCGCTTTTTTCTGCAAGGTGTTGCCCGTTAAGAAATTTTAGCTGTAGTAGAGAAATCAGAAAAATCAATGAAATGAAAATGGCAAAATCTGCCAATTAAAGCCATTAAGGCTGTGTTCTGTATTGCTTTCTGTCAAACATCAATAAACAGTTTTCTTTATCTGGGCACTTCTATAAGAAGAATAAGCTTGCATTTGATCCAGTACTCCATTTACAAAAGAGCCGCTCGTCTCGATCCCGTCCCAATTCACACTGATGCAAATGAAAAATAATCCTGTGTTTATTCTGAGAAAAGAGGAGCTGAAGTGATCTGAAATAGAAAACGGGACGGCTTTGGCCATCCATTCCGCCATGACAATAACAGCGTGAATGTGTCAAATGTATTTTGCCTTGGCAGAGCAATGATGTTTTTGAAATCAGGTGATTATGCACAATGTTGGCCACTCTCAGTATGTGGGCAGATCCATCACTGGCAGCTTGAAAGACAGCACGATGGGTGAGCGAACTAGCAGCTGTCCTTGTGCTTTTCTCCCTAGAATTTGTTCATTGCTACCTTTTCTCTTTTTTTTAAAGGCCAGCATGCTTTTCAGAAGTCCTACAGGTAGTCCCAGGGGTGGGCTACTGCCCGGATTGGGGAGGGGGAATGCAGTGGGGTAGCAAAACTGGAGCTCCACCCCTGAGCACCCAATTTAATAATAATAATAATTATTATTATTATTATTATTATTATTATTATTATTATTATTATTTAATAATAATTTATTAGATTTGTATGCCGCCCCTCTCCGAAGACTCGGGGCGGCTCACAACAACGATAAAAACAATATTATAATGGCACAAATCTAATATTAAAAAACTAAAAACCCTATCATAATTAAAAACCAAACAGCACATACATACCAAACATAAATTATAATAAGCCTGGGGGAAAGATGTCTCAAATCCCCCATGCCTGGCGGTATAGGTGGGTCATAAGTAGTTTACGGAAGACAAGGAGGGTGGGAGCAGTTCTAATCTCGGGGGGGAGTTGATTCCAGAGGGCCGGGGCCGCCACAGAGAAGGCTCTTCCCCTGGGGCCTGCCAGACGAGATTGTTTAGTCGACGGGACCCGGAGAAGGCCAACTCTGTGGGACCTTATTGGCCTCTGGGATTCGTGCGGTAGCAGGTGGTTCCGGAGGTACTCTGGTCCAATGCCATGTAGGGCTTTAAAGGTCATGACCAACACTTTGAATTGTGACCGGAAACTGATCGGCAGCCAGTGCAGGCCACGGAGTGTTGTAGATACGTGGGCGAATCTGGGAAGCCCCACGATGGCTCTCACGGCCGCGTTCTGCACGATCTGGAGTTTGCTGAAATTTGCTGAAAGACGTTGAAAGAAAATTCAGGGCTTCCTGCATAAGCCACGCCCACAGTGTGGTAGTAAACATTTTGGAAGCCCTTCACTGGGTAGTCCCCTACTTATAACCATGTTTAATTCAGAGTTACAGCAGCTCTGAAAAAAAGTGACTGATGACTGTTTTTCACATTTTGCACAGTGCCGCATCGCTGAGGTCACTTGATCAAAATTTAGACTCTTGGAAGCTGGCAAAGTACAAATATTGCAAAATGCAGTGGCACGAGCAGTCATGGGCCTTCTCCAATGCACTGCTGCGGAGAGTCCAACGTGGGTGATACTTCAGCCTGATTGGTTAGGGACTGAGTTAAATTAGAATATTAATTAGCTCCACCCTGTAGACCCTCCCTTGTAGCTCAGTTTAAAAAACTCAGTCGTAGTGATAGGGACTAGAGTTTATTTCTGTTAAGGTTTTCTAATTAATTAATAAATATTATCGGAAATAAAATAACCTTTACCTTTGTCTCTTCTCCCCTTTCTCCAGGAACCAGAAGAGGAACAGATGGAATCAGGATTCTACCCTCCGTGGGTAAATCCTGCAACGAGATACCTCCCAGAGGCTTTTTGCCCTCCGTGGGCATAGCCCTGAGGTATGGCTCCACCTAGGCAGGGTTCCTGTCCTCCGTGGACAGATCCCTTACTAATGCCTAGTGGTCGAGTAAAGAGCCACAAATGGACTCGGGGTCCCTAGCCTCCGTGGCCAAACCGCTAAAGAGCCTGGAGGGGCGACGGTACAGTGCCCCAGCGGCACCCCCCCCTCCTCTACTCCCCTGCATCAGCTCCAAAGAAACGCTTATGATTCAAGCGGCAGGGAGAGAGGCAAGCGCCGAGAAACCACCGATTTTGGCGGCAAGGCACTATTTATAGCCCCGCCGCACAGCTGATGAGCGCGAAAGCCGGAAGACCATTGATTCGACGGCGGCACGCACAGCATGAGCCCGACGCCCAATTGAGAGCTGCAGAGGCGTTGGAGGCAAGAGACGGCTAGCAAAGGGAGTGAGAGCCGGTAAGCCCCGCAGGAGAGTTGAGGTTGTAACCCGCTCTCAGGGGAGCCCGGGAGGAGCGCGACGGTTGCGCCCGCCATTTTGGGCAAATTTTGGGCGCCAAAGTAATGTGCCCGCCATTTTGGGCAGGAACCGGAAGTCGAGGTTACCACACCCATGACGAACAGGGCAGCGCCATCTTGGGTGAGACTGCATTTTATCTCACCC
The DNA here is from genome assembly GCF_031021105.1 of Erythrolamprus reginae. NCBI lineage: Eukaryota > Metazoa > Chordata > Lepidosauria > Squamata > Dipsadidae > Erythrolamprus > Erythrolamprus reginae. The sequence continues at coordinate 20,568,044 of NC_091954.1, read as the reverse complement.
AGAAACGGCAGAGAGTCTTCTCTACATCGGGCCAAGTAGCAATTGCAGCTTCTTTCAAACAAATAGTGAGTACCGGGATGGCTGAACAAGCATCCATTAACTCTACTGAAGCCCTGACCGGGAGTGAGGCACCAAAATCAAGTGCCAAATCACACCCCTCTCGCTCCAAGACAAAGTCCTCCTCTACCCTAAAGGAGGCAGAAAAGAAAAGCATTAGAGGCGCAGCTAGAGGCCGCCCAAAGGCAGGCATCGCTGGTTCCTTCGCCTCCAGCCCTGAACACAACAGTTTTTCAAGGCCCAGCTCAATGGCCACCCATGGGCTCCCCAGGGCCAAGGGGATCAATCAGGTCAGGGCACAGTGCAGAGCTATCCCCTGAGAGACAGGCTTTTCAACCTGCTGAGACAACTCAGAGACCTGAGCTCCCACTGCCTCAACCTAGTGCCTGGTTCAAGCTCCCACAGCAGAGCCATGGAGCCCAGGTTCCATCAGCAACATTCACCCCTTCAGCAGCAGGCTTGCGAGCCAATGACACCTGGCAATCTATGCCTCAGGCATTACAAGACATGATTACTAATGTCTATACCCAAGGACTGTCCATGGGTGCCCGGCAAAGGCCAGCCACCCAAACCAGACTGGTCAGAAGAGACCTTTGGTCAGTGCCTCTGGATTCCTCATTCCCACAGGAATCAGAGATGGATGAAGGGGAGGTGGATACAGACAACGAGTGCAAACTATCCGAAGATGAGGGCCCTCCACCAGAGCGACCCATATCTGCTATGCTTTTTAAACCCGCTCTCTATGACGTCATGCTCAGAAAGGCCAAGCAGGTCACCACGGTGACACCCGCTTCTAAACCTGCTGAGGCAGCAGTTGGACTGCAACCGGCAGAATGACTCTTCACGGAACCACAACCGGAATCCTACCACATTCCATCATCAAAGATTTTCATGGACAGTGTCAAGCACCCATGGCAGAATCCAGCTGCGGCTCAGGGACCGTCCATGATGGATCGGAAGTTTTACACCTTTGACCCGGACATTGAAGACCTACTTACCTTCCCAACAATTGATGAACCAGTAGCGAGCCTTGTCTCGAATGCAGTGGTCCCGTCGGAATTGGCTGAAGGCCTAAAACCGGAGGACAGGAGGGCCGAAACCTTAATTCGAAAGACCCATCAAATGGCATCATGGGCTTTCAGAGTGACATCAGCTGCCTTTTACTTCAACAGAGCCTGCATACTCTGGCTCCAGGAAATGCAAACCAGAGTTGGGCCAGAGGACGGGCGTCTTAGGCAGGACCTAAGCAAGCTGATCCTGGCATCAGAGTTTTCAGCGGATGCCACGCTGAATGCATCAAAGTTTGCCTCCAGAGCAATGGCAACCACCTTGGCTTCGCCGAATGCTCTGGTTATGATCATGGCAAGTGGATGCAAAATCCAAGTGGCGCCGGGCCTCAGCACCCTTCCATGGGTCTGAACTCTTTGGCCAATCACTGGATAAGGTCCTTATCGAGGATAAGGAAAAGCAGAAGGTGCTCCCAAAATCAGCCAAACGCACTGAACGGCGCCAGAACCCGTTCTTTCGTAGACAGCCCTTTCGGCAGGAGCCTGCTACGGCGCAATCAGAAGGGCTTCCGCAGACACAAGTGACTGGGCGGAACGTATTCCAATAGGAGGTCGACTCCAGGCGTTCACTGACACCTGGCACAACACCACTACGGATGTTTGGGCCCGCAACACAATTTCTCAGGGCGTCAAGTTGGATTTCCTTTGCCCTCCGCACCAACGCTACATTCAGTGCCCCTGGACAAGTGTGCACACAAGCGGAAACTCCTAAGCCAGAAGATCCTCCACTTGCTAGACATAGGGGCAATAGAACCAGTACCGGTAAACCAACAGGGACTGGGATATTACTCCGTAGTATTCCCGGTGCCGAAGGCATCGGGGGGATGCAGGCTCATTTTGAACCTGAAGCAACTCAATCTGTATGTCAGATACGTCAGGTTCAAGATGCATTCCCTCCGCACCATCCTCTCCTGCATAAGAAGAGGCGACTGGATGACTTCAGTGGATTTGAAGGAGGCATATCTGCACGTGCCAGTGCACGCAGACCACCGCAGATACCTCAGATTTTGTATCAACAACAACCACTTTCAATACCGGGCAATGCCATTCGGCTTGTCCTCAGCACCAAGGACTTTCACAAAACTCTTGGACATTCTAACAGCTTCCCTCAGATCCCGTTCGATACGCCTCATGGCGTATCTGGATGACATCGTCATATTGTCAAGGGATCCTCAGAGGGCGAGACAGGACTTGCTTCTAACCATGCAGACCTTACAGGAACACAGTTTCATGGTGAATCTTCCCAAAAGCCATCTGACACCTACCAAGCGCATTCTTCACTTGGGAACCATCATAGACTCTCAGATTGGCGAAGTCTTCCTGTCAGACGAACGTCGACAACGAATACGGGACTTAGTCCAACACCTCCGTCATCGGCGGCAGGTATCACTGGCATTCCTATCCCAACTTCTAAGAAATTTCGTGTCCTGCATCGATATCGTACCCTGGGCCAGACTGCATACCAGGCCCCTTCAGTGGTTTCTCCTGCCTTACCAACGGCGACGGCTCAGCCGCTCCCACCGCCTAGCCACATTACCGAGGATGGTCAAGCGTTCCCTCACGTGGTGGCTCTCATCCGCCCTCCTCCGGGGTTCCCCCTTCCTGAAGCAGGAGGAGGTGGTCATTACAACAGACGCAAGCCTCACGGGTTGGGGAGCCCACTCCGAGACCCAGGTCGCACAGGGACTGTGGACCCCAGCGACCTGACAGACATCAACATAAACCTGCTGGAGTTGAGGGCAGTATTTCTGGCCCTATTGGCCTTCCGGACAGAGTGTCAGGACAATCATATCCTGATACTCACGGACAATGTGGCCACCCGTTCCCATATAAATCACCAAGGGGGAACGAGGTCAGGAAGTCTTATGCAACAGGCAGACATTCTGATGGCATGTGCAGAGACCAACCTGCTATCGATCAGGGCAGAGCACATCTCGGGGGTCAGCAACACACAAGCGGACTGGCTCAGCAGGACCACTCTCAACCCATCCGAGTGGAGTCTGGGACAGGAGGCATTTCAGGTAGTGACGGACAGATTCGGCACACCACTGGTGGACCTATTCGCCACCCCGGACAACACCCACCTGAGTTGCTTCTTCTCTCGCTTTCCTGCACCAGGGGCCGAGAGGGTCAACGCCCTCAGGAGCCCATGGCCGGACGGCCTGCTATACGCCTTCCCACCGATATGCCTGATCCACAAGACAATCGCCAAATTAATCAGAGAGGGGGCCGAGGTCCTGCTTACAGCACCATACTGGCCTCGCCGCCCGTGGTTCACAGACCTAATGGACCTATCGATATCACCACCCTGGCGGATTCCACTCAACCTGGTCTCCCTCAGCCAAGGGTCAGTGTACCATCCAGACCCCCACTGGTGGCAACTTGCCGCGTGGCACTTGAGGGGGACAGAATGAAGGCGGCATCACTATCACAGGATGTAATTTCCACCATCCAAGCGGCCCGCAGACTGTCCACCACCAGGATCGACCAGGCCACCTGGGCAGCATTTCATCAATTCTGCGCAAACCAAGAGGTGGAACCACAATCTGCATCGATACAACACATTTTGTCATTCTTACAATCTGGACTGGACAAGGGGCTTGCCCCTAACACCTTACGAAGGCAAGTAGCAGCCATCTCCACACTAATTAAGCTAGATAACTGGAGATCCATCTCGCACCACCCATGGGTGAGAGACTTCCTGAGGGGAGCATCAAATCTCCACCCTCAAGCGGTGCACAGATTCCCCTCATGGGATCTCCCACTAGTGCTAAATGCGTTGACCGCTCCACCATTTGAGCCACTACGCACCATTTCCTTTCGATTGCTGTCACTTAAAACAGCCTTTTTAGTGGCTATCACATCAGCTAGAAGGGTGTCCGAACTTGCGGCCCTATCGGTGAGATCGGACTTATGCATCTTTCACCAGAATCGGGTGGTCCTGCGGCTTGACCCGACATTCTTACCAAAGGTAAATACCCTGTTTCATAGGTCTAATGACATCGTCATTCCGGATTTCTGCGCACAGGGGAGTCATCCACTCGAACTGCGCTGGCATAAACTGAACGTGCGCAGGGCCGTCAAAATCTACATTTGGTGGACGGCACTGTTCCGCAAGACGGAGGCCTTGTTTGTGTCCTTGGACTTCCTACACAGGGGACCAGAGTATCCCCGACGACGCTTAGTCGCTGGATAACATCATGCATCGCTACAGCATACACTTCCCAAGGAAGGACTGTACCAGGCAACCTTACGGCACACTCCACGAGGAGCGCTGCAACTTCAGCGGCGTGGACCACCCAGGCGCCTCTGGAAGACATCTGCCGAGCACCAACGTGGGCCACTCCGGACACGTTCATTAGACATTACAAACTGGACTCATTTGCTTCTGCAGAAGCGGCCTTTGGCCGTAGGGTATTACAGAGGGGGGGTGTCGAATATGCCCCTGGTCCAGTCGTCTCCCACCCTGTTGTCTTAGTCTTGGGCATATCCCACGTTGGACTCTCCGCAGCAGTGCATTGGAGAAGGACCGTTGAACTTACCTGAACGGTCTTCTCGATGCACTGCGAGGAGAGTCCAAACCCAACCTGACCTTGGGGCCCAGGGGCTCAGTTACAGTTCTAGTTAAGTTAATACAGTTCTGTTGATTTCACTACTCCTTCGTTTTTATTGACTGAGCTACAAGGGAGGGTCTACAGGGTGGAGCTAATTAATATTCTAATTTAACTCAGTCCCTAACCAATCAGGCTGAAGTATCACCCACGTTGGACTCTCCTCGTAGTGCATCGAGAAGACTGTTCAGGTAAGTTCAACGGTCCTTCCCAGGTATACCCATGTTTCTCCAGCACTCTGTGGACTGCATTGGCTGCCAATTGGCTTCCGGACACAATTCAAAGTGTTATTTATGACCTACATGGCATTGGACCAGATTACTTGCGGAACCGCCTTCTGCTGCATGAGTCCCAGAGACCGGTTAGGTCCCACAGCGTCGGCCTTCTCCAGGTCCCGTCAACTAGACAATGTCGCTGGGCGGGACCTAGGGGAAGAGCCTTCTCTGTGGGGGCTCCGGTCCTCTGGAATCAGCTCCCCCATGAGATTCGTACTGCCCCCACCCTCCTCGCCTTTAAAAAGGAGGGACAGAATAGATGAAGGTGACACTGACAAGGATATGAAATAGATTCATCTATTCCCCCTTCCCATGGAAGTGATTGCAATTGATCAAAATAAATCCCTTAACTTGAAATGTAAATATTATTATTACCTCTTATTTGAAACACCAAGTTTATTCCTTAAATCCAGTGCATGACATCAGCTGAATTATGTTTTCAGCCATTCATTCTTTCTGCAAGAACTTAACCTATGCATTTCCTATCCCTAAGACTATCTAGGTGACAGACTGAAAATTCTTCTCTGTAAAGAAAAAAGAGAGGTAACTGAAATAGGTAACTAAAACAGAAGAGGGCTTCTGTGCACTTAAACTTGAAAACCTTCACATTTTCTAAGTCAACCGTTTTTGTTTTTATTGTTTATTTTTTTATTTTTTTAAATAAATTTATTGAATATATACATTAAAAACAGGGTACAGAAAGGCAAAAGGGATATATATACTATACATTCTAACATTTATAATTTACTTATATAGTACACGTAGGTGGGGAGGGATAAAAGAGGAAAGGTAGGAGGTTGGGGAAGAAGGGAAAGAGATATAGGGGGAAGGGGGATAGGAAAATGGAGCAAAAGGGGAGTGGTAAGAAGAGAAGGCCAGCGTTAGAGCTGGGGCTTTCATGATTTGCGGCCTGTGGTTTGAGTCCATAGGTGGTGTAAATTTCCCTAAAGTTTTATCCATATGTTTTGGATGTAATTGTTAGTGCCAATATGTATCAGTGGTTTAAGGGTTTATTTTCTTTGTAATTTTGAAGTTCGTGTCAATCGATGTTTACAGTTTGTCGTTTCAATTTGATGTTATGATTGGTGATGTAGGTTGCTAGTTTTTCAAGTTGTTTTTATTGGATATTTTTCTTGATGAATAATTTTTAAGTAATTTCTTTTTTTTAACCAGAGGTACCATTTGTCCCATGCTTTGTAGAAATCTGTCTCATCCTTGTTTTGCAGTTCCATTGTTAGCTTGGACATTTCTGCACATTCCATTATTTTAATCAAGAGTGATAGAACGGTTGGGTTTTTTTCTTGTTTCCAGAATTGTGCATATAAAATCCTTGCGGCTGTAATAATGTGAATTATAATATATCTGTTTTCTTTACTAAAGTTTTGTCTTATGATTCCTAATAAAAATAGTTCGGGTTTTGCATGGATGATCTGAGAAGTAATTTGTTCTAGCATAGTTTTGATTTTATACCAATATTTTTGGGTGGTTTCACATGTCCACCAGATGTGGTAGTATGTACCTGGTTTTTCCCTGCACTTCCAACATAGTGGTGATAGGTTTGGATACATTTTTGCAAGTCTAGCAGGTGGCAAGTGCCATCTGTAGAACATTTTGTAATGATTTTCCTTATATGAGGTTGCCATTGTTAGTTTATAGTTAACAGTCCAAATTTTTCCCCATTCATTTAAATAAATTGTGTACTCAAAATTTTGTGACCACGCTATCATAGTTCCTTTAACTATTTCTTCTACAGTATCGTGTTGAAGGAGGATATTGTATATGTTTGATATTTGTTTTTTTTGTGGACCAAAAATTATCAAGGAGGTTGTATAGGGAGTATATTGCTTTTAATAACAGCAATTTTCCCCATTATAGAAAGTGGGAGCTTCGACCATCTGCAAAAATCTTTGTCCATTTCATTGATTAGTTTATCGTAATTGTCTTTCTTGATAGTGCTGCAATTTGCGGTGGTCCATAGTCCTAGGTATTTAACTTTTTTGGCAGTTTTGATTTTAGTAGATTCCTCTAGTTTCAATATCTGCTGTTTTGTCATATTTTTTGATATCATTTTTGTTTTTTCTCTATTGATTTTTAGTCCGGCAATCTCTCCAAATTTATTTATTTCATTAATTAGAATAGGTGCAGATTTTAAGAGGTCTTGTACAATGAACACCATGTCATCAGCAAATGCTTGAAGTTTATAGTGTTCATTTTTAATTTTTAGTCCTTGGATTTCCTTGTTGTGTCTTATTTTATTTAGTAGAACTTCTAGTGCGAAGATAAAGATCAGGGGGGGCTAGGGGACAGCCCTGCCTCACTCCTTTTTTATGTTTATTGTTTCTGTCATATCATTGTTTATCAGTATTTTGGCTGTTTGTATTGAGTATATAGTTTTAATGAGTTCTGTAAATTGATTACCGAGTTGCATTGACGCTATTTGTGTTGTGACGAATTGCCAGTATAAACTATCAAAGGCTTTCTGTAAATCTACGAATAGGAATGCTACTGGTTTATCTATGTTTTTATCGTAATATTCTAAGGAGTCCAAAATAATCCTTGTGTTTGTTGCTATATTTCTTGCCAGAAGGAAGCCATTTTGGTCTGTATGTATTCTAACAGTTAGTATTCGTTTAAATCTTTCAGCTATGATGGATGCAAAGATTTTATAGTCTGAATTAAGCAGGGATATTGGGCGATAATTTTGAATGTAAGCTCTATTTTGTGTATCTTTAGGTATTAAAGTTATATAAGCCTCATTCCAAGAGGAAGGAAGTTTTGAACCCTCGAGGATTTCATTAAAAAGAGGTAACATTATAGGCTCCAGGATTTCTTGAAATTGTTTGTAGAGTTCGGCAGGTATACCGTCTGTGCCCGGGGTTTTATTATTTTTTTGTTTCATAATTGCATTGATTAGTTCTATTGATGTTATTTTGTCATTTAGCATATCCTGATCTTCCTTATTTATTTTTTCTGTGTTTTCTAAGCTCTCGAATAGTTTATTTATTAGTTGTTCATTTACGTCATATTTTATACAATTCCTCAAAGAAGGATTTAATTATTTGTTTTTTATCGCTAAGTGTTGTTTTTAAAACATCTGTATGATCATATAATGCCTCTATAATTTTATCTGCTTTTTGGTGAGCGAGTTTTGAGGCTAACCATCGCCCGGGTTTGTTTGCAAATTCAAAGTGCTTTTGTTTGGCAATCCTTAATTTATGTGAGAGTTCTTCTTGAGTTTGCAGGTTTATGTAATGTTTTGTAATATTCAGTTCTCCTAAAATTTCGGTGTTGTCTGGTTTCGTTTGTAGGGTTTTTTCAAGGTTCTGAAGTTTTATTTTTAGTGTGGATAGGCTGTTTTGTTTCTGTTTTTTCTTTTTACTTTGGTATGCAATATAGATTCCTCACACATAGGCTTTCATTGTGTCCCATAGGTTTTGTGTGGAAGTGTTACCATCATTGTTAATTTGGAGAAACTCACCTAATTCTTGTTTTAACATTTTTTGAAAGTTTTCTTCTTTAAATATTGTTTGGTTCATAGTCCATCGTCTTGAATAGTTATTAGTTGAATCTCTCCATTTCAACAATATGGGGTTATGATCTGCCCAGGAGTTTGGAAGTATTTGTATGTCTGTTACTTCATTGATAAATTCTAAATCCGCCCAAGCCATATCAATGCGGGACCATGACTTGTGAGGAGAAGAGAAAAAAGTATATTGTCTATTATTTGGATTAAAGTGACGCCATATGTCTTTTAGAGCTAATTCAGTTGTAAGTTGTTCAAAAGTTGTCGGTAGTTGTTTTCTCTTTTTATTTGTTTAGTGCTTTTATGGTCCTTTTTCCTATCTAATATTGCATTGAAGTCGCCTACTATTATTATATTTGTCAAGTTTAATTCCGTAATTTTTTGATGTAGTTTTGCATAAAAAGTGGATTGATTTATTGTGGGAGCATAGATTGCAATTATATGTATTTTCTTTGTTCCTGGTGTAATTTGTACTATTAATATCTGTCCATTGTCATCTGTGTAAATTAGTTGGGGGTTGAGTTTAGGTTTAATGTATAGTACCACTCCTCTTTTCTTGACTTGGGCAAGGGATGAGAAGATTTCTCCAAGCTTGGGATGGTTTAAGATTAATTGGTCTTGTTTTCTTACATGCGTTTCTTGGACACAGATTATATCTGCTTTTTGTTGTTCACTTTTGTGGAATGTTTTTTTCCTTTTACTAGGAGAGTTGAGGCCATTGATATTAATAGAGAAAAGTCTTATTCCATTGTTGGGTAAAGTTTTTTTGAGATGTAGGTTAGTTTGCTGGTTCTCTTCTTTTCTCCTTTCTCGCCTCCGCTTGAGATCTTGTTGTTGGGCCGTCTGCCATATTCTTCCGTTAATTTAAGTCCAGTTTCCTCCCTTTCATCTCCTCCCCTTTGTCTAATCCCACTATTCCACCTCACTTTTGATTGTGTATTGACTTTGCATTGTTGTTCCAGTTGTTAGAAAACAAACAAAAAAACTACAAACTTTGAACTTTGATTCCCTATTAAACCTACAACGCTGTTCCCTTATTGATAGACTGTCGGAGAGTGTCAGAGATTTCCTTAATCATAGAGATTGCTAGAGACTGAACTGTGAACTGTGACTCAGCACTATTGCATCAGCCCAAGAAGAGAGAAAAAGAAAAGGGAAGAAAAGGGAAGAAAACGTCCCTCGATGTTTCTTATCTGCTCCTTATTTTTTCTTCCCACTCCTGAATATTTCTGTACTCCTTTTTCCAATTTCAATTATCTTTCTTTTTTTAATACTTTATATGTGATTTGTTGCAATGTTGAGAATAACCCTTTGATTGTTTGATTTTTGATAACATTCTATACTGATGTATTGTCATTACACTGTTATACTCCCATTGATAATATTTTATACTGTTATATTGTCATCACTATTAGAGATCTATTGAACTATGAATTAATTGAATTACTGAGCTCGATTTACTTTCTGATTTATATCTAAACTAATAATTTATTTATTGACCTATATACATATATGCTGGTGTGTTAATTTATCTATCTATTATCTATCTATTTACCTATCCATTAATACAAATACCATAACTTGCTAAACAACTGTATTTATTATTATAACTATTAACTACTATAACTATTAACATCTCCCCTGGGCACGTTTAATTTATACATGGTATGCTTCTGTGTATGTCTGTTAGTATATGGGGTTTTTCTTAAATCTTTAAATATTTTAATTAATTGGATTATTATGATTGTTTCACTTGTTGTGAGCCGCCCCGAGTCTTCGGAGAGGGGTGGCATACAAATCCAAATAATAAATAAATAAATAAATAAATAAATAAATAAATAAATAAACAACTATTATATATTAATTGAAAGTTATTTTCCATTACTTATTACTTACTCAATTATTCTGACTTATTCTAACTCACTTGAATACCCATATCTAGAACATTAATAATAGTTATGAGATATTGATATAGAACTGTATATTGACATTTTTGAGTCTTAAGAATTGGATTATAGAGCCTATTATAAGTTTATTATAAATTATCTTACTATAAGTTTATTATAAGTTATTTTCCTAAGATTAATATAAATTAACAATATCGAACACTTTGAGTACAAGCTAAAACTAATATTTCTGTAACCCTTATTATACTCTATCTGACTTTCCCATAAAACATTCAAAATGTCATCTACTAACACAAACACAATTACTAAAGCTTGGAAGAAGGCAACACCTCAATCCTCAACCCCGACCAACCAGCGTAACTTAGAAAACTCGTCTACTGACAAAACATCAGCTGTACAATCAGACCAAGCTGCACCCATCACCTTAGCTTCCCTACAAGAGATAATGATTAATATGCAGAAATCAATGGATCGGAAGTATGAATTAATAATGGAAAATATGGGTGCAATGAAGGAAGATATCAAGGAAGATATTAAGAAAATTGACGATCGTGTTGGACAGCTTGATGAGAAGATAGCGATGATGCATGGAACCCTCACACAGAATGATGAAAAAATTCAAAAAATTGAGGAACAAAATGATAGAATGGAAACCAGGCTACAGTACGCAGAAAGGAAACAGAATATATTAATAAAAATCTGGAAGAGGCCATTTTAAACCTTGATCTTGAAAAATCAGCATTCTTCTTGAGGTTTCAGAATATTAGCGAATCAAGTGAAGAGAACCTGCCTCAGATCATGTCAGAAATTCTTGCACCCATCACAAACAAAACCCCACAGGAAATGTATCAACAAATGGATGAAATTTACAGATTATCTACAAGCTATGCAAAAAGAAATCGCCTACCCAGGGAAGTACATATTAGATTCACCAAGCGTACTACAAGAGATGAAATCTACAATATGTCAAAGGAAAATCCTCCATCTTATAAAGGAAAAGAGATCATAGTTCTTCGTCAAGTTCCCAGACGAGAGCGTGAAAAGCGGAAACCCTATCAAACATTAGCTAATAAACTTAACAGAAACAAGATACCGTTTAGATGGCTGACACCTGAGGGCATGCTTATCTCCTTAATTGATAAAAAATACAAAACAACTTCGATAGAAGATGCAAGGGACTTTTACGATCAAGTTATCAAAAAGGTGGATGAGGAATGTATTAGAGAACATGAATCAAAAGATAAACCTAGCCTGGATGAAATTAGCTCTGAAGACATTCTCACAGATAAGGAAATAAGTCAACCATTTTTAAAGTGTGGCTAGACTTCCCCAAGAAATACAGAATATTAGTGAGAGAAATTTTAACTAAATCTTGGGGTTTGCAAGTACTGTTCAAGATCAAGAGAGTTAATGGACACGTTTATTACCACCCAATACAAAATAATATCTTGTTTTTAAACCGCATTAGAACCATCCATAACATTTCTCCTTCTTTCAGATACCTTTGTACAAAGTATTACATTTCAAATTACAATTTATAACCAGACATGAAAGTATAAGTTACAGTAAGTGTGTCTTGTTTGGAAAGAGGACCATAATTTCCATTCCACCACTGACTCAGACCTTTTCCTACTAACAGCTGTGCTTCCCTTAGAGATAGCACTCAAAGCAATAACATCTCCGGAGAATACTTCCCCCAAGGAAGGGAGTAGGCAAGGAGGTTATTGCATTTTGATCTACCACATACATACTCCAACCAATCTGGGGTGATAGATGAATGGACACATCAGATGTTTCTCTGGGACGCATCTCAAATATGGTCAATCTAAAAACAGAACTGTGATCCAAAAAGAAATTCAAACCCTAAGCCAACTTTTCAAAGAGGAACACAACATATCTGTATTTGTATAGATATTGTATTTGTATTTTCCAGGGGAATCCAGAGCATGATACCATAGTCTTTTAAGACTGAAGGATACCAATGCAATTTTCCAGTGATGAAATCTACTTTGCTTTCCTACCAGTTTGGAAGCAGGCACTTTTTCACCCTCTGCGCATGCACAGAAGGCTTTGTGCATGTGCAAAGGGTTAAAAACAAAGAAAACGGTGACCTCCTGGTGGTTGGGCAAAGCCTCGCACTGCCGCTGATACCGGTTCTCTAAACCAGTGATTTTCAACCTTTTTTGAGCCGCGGCACATTTTTTACATTTACAAAACCATGGGGCACATTGGGGTGGGGGGCGGCTAAAAAAAGTTTGGACAAAAAAATTCTCTCTCTCTCTCTTCCTCCCTTTTGCTCTATTTCTCTCTCCCTCTTTCCCTTTTTTCTCTCTCTCTCTATCCCTCTTTCTTTCTCTCTTCCTTCTTTCCTCTTTTTTGCTCTTTCTCTCTCCCTCCCTACTTCCCTCTATGTCTTTCTCTCTCTCTCTCTCTCTCTTTCTTTCTTTCTTTCTCTCTCTTGCTCTCTCTCTTGCTTTCTTTCTCTCTTGTTCTCTTTCTCTCTTGCTTTCTTTCTTTCTCTCTCTCTTGCTTTCTTTCTCTCTTGTTTTCTTTCTCTCTCTCTTGCTCTTTCTTTATCTCTCTCTTGCTCTTTCTTTCTTTCTCTTTCTTTCTCTTGTTTTCTTTCTCTCTCTGAGCTTCGCGGCACACCTGACCATGTCTCGCGGCACACTAGTGTGCCACGGCACACTGGTTGAAAAACACTGCTCTAAACCACTGGTGGCCTTTGTTACCAGTACACCTGAACTAGGGTGTACCAATAGAATTTCACCACTTGTATTTTCCCATAGTCAGATTGTTGATACTGGCTGCTATTAACATCATTTAAGCTTGATAGAGAAAAATATCTTTATGAGTCTCTTTTTGCACTTCTTGCTGCTATGTTCCATCTTCCAAGTTCCAAAAGAAAATGTTTAACTGTGAAAGAAATTCTCCTTAATTGGTAAATATGATTTCTTGTACTACAATTTCTTGGAGTGTGTCAATAAAACTACATGAAACTAAAAACATCTTAATAAGTTAAAGTGCCTATGTTGACAGTATCTCCGCATTCCTCTTGATTATTTCTGTAGCATTTTGAATATTTTGCTTAACCAATTATATTAATGGGTTTTTTTAAAATAGTGCATAAAACACCTGAAATTATATCTTGGTTCTACTAAAGCTGTTGCTTGGGGCTGAAGGTTCACAGCACAAGTATCACTTTCTGTTCCTTTGACACTGTGGCTGGCAGACTCGATCAATGATTAATATACCAGGAGTGAACAAAAACAGAAGAAAATTGAAACAGGTGGTAGCCCCTGAATAATGTAGTCCTTTAAAAAAAATAATCATCCTAATAATCTTTTTAAGCTTTTTCCTCTAATAGCTGAGCTATATTTGGAAACTGTTTTTAATGAAAATTAAAACGATGCATGGAATGGTATTATCTATATTTATTTTATTTTATTTATTTATTTATTTATTTATTTTGTCCAATACACAATACATATTGAAGAGGATAGACATGAAGTATTATATATAAAGAAAAGATATAAAAGTAGAGGAGAAGATACATGAAAGGAAGAAAAGATATATGAGATATGAGATAAGGAGAGACAATTGGACAGGAGATGAAAGGCAGGCTAGTGTACTTATGTACGCCCCTTACTGACCTCTTAGGAACCTGGAGAGGTCAATCGTGGATAGTCTAAGAGAGAAATGTTGGGGGTTAGGGGTTGACACTATTGAGTCTGGTAATGAGTTCCACGTTTCGACAACTCGATTGCTAAAGTCATATTTTTTACAGTCAAGCTTGGAGCGATTAATATTAAGTTTGAATTTGTTGCGTGCTCTTGTGTTGTTGCGGTTGAAGCTGAAGTAGTCATTGACAGGCAGGACGTTGCAGCATATGATTTTATCTGGCCCTTCTGGCCAACTGGCATGGCCTTGGAGGGTTCTGATGGATAAGCCATCTCGATACCCAATGGTCCATTGAAATAACCACATTAGCCTGCAGCAGTTTGAGAGAGCTGTCTGCAAAAGGGAAGGTTAGGGTGGGACACGAGGAAGCAGCTACCTGGCATATGACCATCTCATTAGCTTTCTCACTAATGAGGCGGGACACATTTTGTCCAAGATTTCAAGGGCCCCTTTCCCAGAGTTAGACTCTCCAGGAAAAGCTGATGGCTGATACTTACGAGGCCATGTTGTAGGGATAGCGTTTCCCAGCGGTGAAATCTACAGTGATACCTTGTCTTACAAACTTAATTGGTTCCGGGACGAGGTTCTTAAGGTGAAAAGTTTGTAAGACGAAACAATGTTTCCCATAGGAATCAATGGAAAAGCAATTAATGCGTGCAAGCCCAAAATTCACCCCTTTTGCCAGCCAAAGCGCCCGTTTTTGCGCTGCTGGGATTCCCCTGATGTTCCCCTCCATGGGAAACCCCACCTCCATACTTCTGTGTTTTTGCGATGCTGCAGGGGAATCCCAGCATCGCAAAAACAAGCGCTTTGCTGGCAACGGAAGTCCAGAGGTGGGGTTTCCCATGGAGGGGAGCCTCAGGGGAATCCCAGCAGCACAAAAACGGGCACTTCTCTGGCAATGGAAGTCCAGAGGCAGGGCATCCCAGTGGCAGCGGTGGGTTTGTAAGGTGAAAATAGTTTGTAAGAAGAGGCAAAAAAATCTTAAACCCCGGGTTTGTATCTTGAAAAGTTTGTATGATGAGGCGTTTGTAAGAGGAGGTATCACTGTACTTACGTTCCCCACTGGTTGGAACTGCACCCTTTGCATGGGCATGCTCATTCCACTCACGTGCACTTTTTTACCCACGCTCCATTCTCGCACAAGCTTTTTCACCCTCTGCGCATGCGCAGAATGCTTTTCATATGCACAGAGGGTTCAAAGAAAGAAAATGGTGATGTCTGGGAGGGTGGGTGGAACCTCGTGCTGGCACCGCTACCAGTTCTCCAAGCCACCAGTGACCGCCACCGCCACTACCAGTACACCCAAATTGGGCTGAACTGGTAGCATTTGGCCCGTGATCCTTCCCCAATGAAATTGTAGCTCTCAATGCCTCCAGCTGATTGAGCAGAATAAATGCCAGGAAAGAGGTTCAAAGTTGCAATCTTGAATTCCATTGCATCTAAATGAGTGGCTGAGGTCAGTCACTTAAATCAAGGACTAAGGAAAACGAGAGAGGAAAAATAGGATTGCTTAGTAAGGGTCAGGAGGCAATAGAAGAAAGGCTTCTTCTGACCTTCTTCCAACAAAGTGCATATCTGCTAACCTGATGGTACAAAATGCTTAAATATCGATAGGATCACTTGATTCTTAATGGTAGTATTAGCCTTTCAGAGTTGGACTATAAAATATACTTATTGGATCAGGTCACATGCGAATGCTTTAGAATGCTAACTTTCTATAAACAAGCAAGTAAGTTACAGCATGAAGCTTGCTTCCTAGCTAGCAAAATGACCAAATAAAGTAGGAAATACTCTATGATTTGTTCAGTGCAGGGATGGCTAATGTGAGCCTTTGTGATTATATACAGAGCTAAATCTCTTTTGTTGTAATTCTCACGGGTTTTTCTGAGTACAACTACTGAAAAGTGCAGATTCTCAACACAGTAAAATAAGAGGTATATGAAAAATATACTGTATTGGAAACCGGTTTAACTTACGGTAATTGCTTGCCTGCCTGCCAGCATCTGTCCATCCGTCCATCCGGCCGGCCGTCCTACCTACCTTCCTACCTAATGGGATCTCACTTTTAAATGCTGGAAAGAAACAGAAAATCTACTTGATATTGTTGCCCACTGTGGTCTTTTCCTACCCCAAACAATGTTAAACATGGTCTATGGTCATCAAAAGGTTGTCTGTCCCTAATTTTACATGTAAAATGGTCTCCCTAGCATCTTTCTCATGTCCAAGCCAAGAATCATAAACCAAGAGCAAATTCTGGCTTATGTTAGAAAAAAAATAAGCCAAATTGTTCCATTTGGAGCAATGGTGGTGCAGTGGTTAGAATGCAGTATTGAAGGCTAACTCTGCCAACTGCTAGGAGTTCAATCCTGAAGGGCTCAAGGTTGACTTAGCATTCCATCCTTCTGAGGTGGGTAAAACAAGGACTCAAATTGTTGGGAAGCAATATGCTGACATTTGTAAACCACTCAGCGAGTGCAGTAAAGCACTGTGGAGTGGTATATATATATAAGTCTAAGTAGTATTGCTATTGCTAAGCTAAGAAACTGCATATGAAGTCTTCCTATTTATTTATTTTATTTATTTATTTTATTTGTCATACAAATTGTTCTGTCGAGCTCTCTGGTAGAATCCTCCCCAAAATGCACAGATACAATTTCAGACACACACACGTTTAAAAATTCAAAACAATGTTCTTTATAATGAAAATTCCCTTAACCTAAGCCCTCTTTTGGGATAGCAAAGAGCACTCGTCTCCAAACAAACTGGTAATTTGTACAAGTCCCTTATCAGTACTATGACACTTAGCTTGCAGTTTCACAGCCCTTCTTTTTTCACAAAGTGAAACACACTTTGCCCTGGTTTAGTTTCAAAGCGGGGAAAAATCAGCACACAAAAGGTCAAAGTCAGTAAAGCAGTCACGAAACACAACGATCAAATAATCCTCCACAATGGCCAAACCCACAGGCTGCTATTTATAGCAGCCTCACTAATCACCACAGCCCCACCCAACCACAGGTGGCCTCATTTTCTTTGATAATAATCTCTCAGTTGTTGTTGCCTATGCATCGCTCTCCGCATGCGTGGCTGTATCATTAACTCTTGTTCTGAATCCAAGGAGGAGCTAGATAATTCATCTCCTTCTGAGCTGTCTGCCACACTTTCCTCCTCCCTGTCACTCATGTCTTCTTGGTCAGAGGAGCCTTCATCATCAGATTCCACCAGGGGCAAAACAGGCCTGAAGCATGTGGATGTCTCCCCCACATCCACAGTCCTTGGGGCAGGAGCTGGGCCAGAACTAACCACAACACAAATATAGTATTGTATTGTAGTATGTCTAACATAATATAAGTATAAAGTAGAGATAGAAAAGATAAAAAAGACATTAGGACAGACCTCTTAGAAGGAGTATGTTTTATTCACTTAATTGAAATATATTTTTTCAGCAAAGGAAGGTTTTTGCCTTTTTAAAAAAAATATTCATATTTTTATTTTCCTGCCCAAAACCTGAATACGTTTGTTAATCCTTGCAGTCTTTTTTTCCCCCTTGAAATACTTATAGGATATAATCAAATTCCATTTGGAAAAGTGACTTTAAAAAATGCCTTTGGGATTGAACCTGCTGTCTATGTGGTTGTGTGCGTGCAAAACAAAACCTGTGAATTGCCCAAAATGATGTTGAGAACAAAATCAAGGAAGCTGTTAAAACTTCATGACAAATTGTTTCAATTACAATTTGTTTTTTGAGCAGAGTAATGAAAAATTGCATAGAAGATACAATTAGATTGAACAGCATGCTTCCAGAACTGGTGCTATTCAGTCGGAAGGAATACAGAAAGACTGTGGCTGAAAGATTTTGTTGGGTTCTCAGAGAGTTGCAAATTGTCCAACTCAATGCTTTTCTGCTAAACTGCCTGACATTACATTTGTTGTTCCTATCCTGTCTGGGTGGCCTCTGCTCTCAGCCACTGATAGCCCCAAATTCATCGGTGACAAAGGTGAACAAATTTTATGCACCTTGAGCCTCTCCTTACATAGCATCAGAATAAAGGGAGAAAAACTTTTTAAACACTTAGAAACATAGAAACATAGAAGACTGATGGCAGAAAAAGACCTCATGGTCCATCTAGTCTGCCCTTATACTATTGCCTGTATTTTATCTTACAATGGATATATGTTTATCCCAGGCATGTTTAAATTCAGTTACTGTGGATTTACCAACCACGTCTGCTGGAAGTTTGTTCCAAGGATCTACTACTCTTTCAGTAAAATAATATTTACTCATGTTGCTTTTGATCATTCCCCCAACTAACTTCAGATTGTGTCCCCTTGTTCTTGTGTTCAATTTCCTATTAAAAACACTTCCCTCCTGGACCTTATTTAACCCTTTAAGATATTTAAATGTTTTGATCATGTCCCCCCTTTTCCTTCTGTCCTCCAGACTATACAGATTGAGTTCATGAAGTCTTTCCTCATACGTTTTATGCTTAAGACCTTCCACCATTCTTGTAGCCCGTCTTTGGACCCGTTCAATTTTGTCAATATCTTTTTGTAGGTGAGGTCTCCAGAACTGAACACGGTATTCCAAATGTGGTCTCACCAGCGCTCTATATAAGGGGATCACAATCTCCCTCTTCCTGCTTGTTATACCTCTAGCCTACTTGCTTTTCCTACTGCCCGACCACACTGCTCACCCATTTTGAGACTGTCAGAAATCACTACCCCTAAATCCTTCTCTTCTGAAGTTTTTGCTAACACAGAACTGCCAATGCAATACTCAGATTGAGGATTCCTTTTCCCCAAGTGCATCATTTTACATTTAGAAACATTAAACTGCAGTTTCCATTGCTTTGACCATTTCTAGTAAAGCTAAATCATTTACCATATTACAGACCCCTCCAGGCATATCAACCCTATTGCACACTTTAGAGTCATCGGCAAATAGGCAAACCTTCCCTACCAAACCTTCCCCTATGTCACTCACAAACATATTAAAAAGAATAGGATCCAGAACAGACCCTTGTGGCACACCGCTTGTAACCTATCTCTGCTCAGAGGACTATCTCATTCATGGACAGGATCAGTGGTGAAATCCATTTTTTTTTTACTGTTAGTTCTTTCTTTTTTTAATAACATTTTTATTGTTTTTTTTTAAATATCAGACAAAACAAGACAAACAACATTTAACATGTAAAGGAGCTACCATTGCTCCGCTAAGCATAGAAGTCTTACTAATACAAAAAAGAAAGACTAGTTATGATTCAGATCAATACAGAAAGGTAAAAATTGTTAATAACATATTTCTTAACGTACTACTATAACTTCTGAATACTTCTGCATTTTTGTTATAACATTGTGATTAAAATAATTGAAATCAGTTAATAAAGCTAAAACGTATCCATAACATTTCAGTATACAATTTATTCAGTCTGGTAAATTTAAGTTTTCTATAATTTGTTTTTATATTATTAATACTCCTTTTTTACATTCCACCAATTATATACTTTCTCCCAAGTTTTATAAAACTCTGTTTCCATTTGATTATTTAACCATCTCGTCATCATATCTAATTCTGCACATTCCATAATTTTCTTAAAGACATCTTCGTCTTTTGGAATTTCCTTTTCTTTCCATTTTTGTGCAAAGGTAATTCTTGCCGCTACTAATATATGGATTATTAAATAATATATTTCTTTTTTTGTATTTAGTATCAGTGACACCTAATAAGAAAAATTCTGGGGTCTTCTTAATCTCCTTATTTGTAATTTCCTTTAACCATTTTTCTACCTTATCCCAATAGATCTTAGCTTTTGGGCAAGCCCACCATGTGTTCTGTCTGGGTCCCCCCAGACGCCAACACCAACTAAAAAGAGTATCCAGACACACTGGTAAAAAGCAAAGGCAGTTTATATATTTGAAAGCAAACACAGGTAACAAAAACTGTTCTTACAGACAGGAACGTTATGAAGCTTCACAGAGGTTTCACGACGGCCAGGCAATAAAACAGGATTCTTGCTGGCAAAAACAACACTGGAGGTAATAAAACCCACGCCTCCCCCAAGTCTTCAGCCTTCGAAGCCACAAGCCAGGATCAGAGACACCAAGAATCGAAGCAAGGTCACAGGACTCCCAATTGATAACTCTCCACAATACAGTAAGGGCGGGCCTGCCTTTTCAACCCTGCTGAGGAGAACCACACCCAAACCCAGCTGTTACCAATTCAGGGATGGAAATACCTTGCTAATTGGCCCCTTCTTTGGGCTGCCCGTCTCTGCCTCATATCTATGATAGCCTGGGCGTCTTCATCTAATGAATCCAGGCTACTCGCTGGGGAGAGCCCCTACCCCGGGGGTCTCAGGCTGCTCTCCCTCCTCCTCTTCCTCTTCTGCCTGGTCCTCCCCCTCCTGTTCATCGTCCTCCCCCTCTGAGCATGGATCCGGCAGAGTTCCAGCCATTTCCTGAGGAGCCTCAGGCTGAATCACAACACCATGTATGGAAATATGTACCAATTTCTTTTTTGCACCTCCAGCAAATAGGGGAGGTATTTGGAAACATCTTTGAAATCCTATATGGTGGAAGGTGCCATCTATAAAACATCTTGATACTATCAGTTCTGTAGGTGTGGCTTGGTGGGCGTTGTATGGTGTGGCTTGGTGGGCATGGCTTGATGGGCGTGGCAGTGACCAGCCACATGTGGTATTTGACAGTTCTCCAAACTACTCAAAATTTCCACTGCCAGTTCTCCAGAATCTGTCAGAACTGTCCTGCCCTGGACAAGCAGTGTTGTGGAGGGTCCAGAAGGGAAAAAAATTGTGCCATCAGGGCAAGTCCATACAGTGAATGAATCCAAGTCAATCTTATCACATTCTGTTCTTTTTGTCATTATTATTATTATTATTATTATTATTATTATTATTATTATTATTACTATTATTATTTATTGGATATGTATGCCGCCCTTCTCCGGAGACTCGGGGCGGCTAACAGCAATAACAAGACAGCATACAATAATAATCCAATACTAAAAATAATTAAAAACCCATTATTATAAAAACCAAACATACATACAGACATACCATGCATAAAATTGTAAAGGCCTAGGGGGAAAGAGTATCTCAATTCCCCCATGCCTGGCGGCAGAGGTGGGTTTTAAGTAGCTTACGAAAGGCAAGGAGGGTGGGGGCAATTCTAATCTCTGGGAGGAGTTGGTTCCAGAGAGCCGGGGCCGCCACAGAGAAGGCTCTTCCCCTGGGTCCCACCAAGCGGCATTGTTTAGTTGACGAGACCCGGAGAAGACCCACTCTGTGGGACCTAACCGGTCGCTGGGATAATAAGCCTTGTTAGTAAGGATTCAAATTTTAATGGCCTTTTCAAAAATTACAAGGCCGTAGATAAATCAAATAAGTCATGGAGTAGGGATTTATTTGGGGCCATTCAGAAAATCTTTCTGAATTCTAGCATGTTCTGCTTTTGTTCACATCTGTCAGACTTCAAGATACCTCTGGCAGAAATCAATTTGGAAAATAAAAGGATAGATTTAAAAAAGCAGGGTAGTTTCTCATTTCAAAATACAATTTTGTCCCCTTTGTCTTGGCTGCTAGTCATGCATATTTTATATCGCCATTAGAGCCACATGGTAGAGTCAGTCAGAGCTTAAGAAGGTTTGTAAGGATTTCACAGGGGTGAAGGAGATCTTTCCTGTTGGCTTGTTACCTAGACATTGCCCTGCCTAGGAGTTAGGACATTGATGATCAAATTCATGTGCCAAATTTTATTAAAAATGAATAAATAAAACCTTCCTCGTACCTGTAGAAGCAGTAGAGACAAATTGACTACCCACATCTTTTGGACAAATTTTTAACACTTCTCATATTGATCTTGAAATATTTAGAAAATGTGTGTGATCTAATAAACCTCATGTATCTCCAAGAGCATATTTTGTTTTATATTTCTTCACAAGGATATAAAATAATATAATACGTATGGGACTGCCTTCTGCCACATAAATCCCTGCGGACGGTTAGGTCCCACAGAGTTGGCCTTCTCCAGGTCCCATCAACCAAACAATGTCGTTTGGCGGGGCCTAGGGGAAGAGCCTTCTCTGTGGGGGCGCCAGCCCTCTGGAATCAGCTCCCCCCAGAGATTCGTAGTGCCCTCACCCTCCTCGCCTTCCGCAAGAGACTCAAGACCCATCTATGTCGCCAGGCATGGGGCAATTAGACCTTGCCCCTCTGACCAATAAATGTAATGTATGGTGTGATTGGACTGTATGATTGTGTATTACAGTAGGGTTTTTAGTTGTTTTTTAAATTATTAGATTTGTGCTAGATGTTTATGTCTGTATCTACTCTGTGAGCCACCCCGAGTTTTTGGAGAGGGGCGGCATACAAAAATAATAATAATAATAATAATAATAATAATAATAATAATAATAATAATAATAGAAACATAGAAACATAGAAGACTAACGGCAGAAAAAGACCTCATGATCCATCTAGTCTGCCCTTATACTATTTTTGTATTTTATCTTAGGATGGATATATGTTTATCCCAGGCATGTTTAAATTCAGTTACTGTGGATTTACCAACCACATCTGCTGGAAATTTGTTCCAAGGATCTACTACTCTTTCAGTAAAATAATATTTTCTCATGTTGCTTTTGATCTTTCCCCCAACTAACTTCAGATTGTGTCCCCTTGTTCTTGTGTTCACTTTCCTATTAAAAACACTTCCCTCCTGAACCTTATTTAACCCTTTGACATATTTAAATGTTTCGATCATGTCCCCCCTTTTCCTTCTGTCCTCCAGACTATACAGATTGAGTTCATTAAGTCTTTCCTGATACGTTTTATGCTTAAGACCTTCCACCATTCTTGTAGCCCGTCTTTGGACCCGTTCAATTTTGTCAATATCTTTTTGTAGGTGAGGTCTCCAGAAGTGAACCCAGTATTCCAAATGTGGTCTCACCAGCGCTCTATATAGCGGGATCACAATCTTCCTCTTCCTGCTTGTTATACCTCTAGCTATGCAGCAAAGCATTCTACTTGCTTTCCCTACTGCCTCACCCAGTTTGAGACTGTCAGAAATCACTACCCAATAATAATAATAATAATAATAATAATAATAATAATAATAATAATAATAATATGTTTAGAATGGATATGGATATGACCAGTTATTCTGTCATTTGGTATTCAGTTCTGTCCAAATATGAAAGCTTGGAATGCAGACAAGAAATCACAAATATTCATCTAGCAATCATTTACCTACCTATCTAATTTATTTACCCACCCAACCCACCCAAGATCACTTGGCAGCATACAATAGATACCCTAGGTCTGGGATGGAGAACCTATGGTACGTGTGAAAATGGCAGAAAAGAAGCCCAAAAATCAGCTCGCCAACATGTACTTACGCGCTGGAGCTGACATAGGGCAACACTTTACGTGCCTTCTGATATGGCTACGCGTGCCACAGGTGGCATGCGTAGCCGTATCAGAAGGCACGTAAAGTGTTGCCCTATGTCAGCTCCAGCACGTAAGTACATGTTGGCGAGCTGATTTTTGGGCTTCTTTTCTGCCATTTTCACTATCTCCAGGCTTCAGGGAAGCATCTTGAAGCCTGAGGAAGGCAAAAAATGGCTCAACAGTCCAACCAGAAGTTCATTTCCAGTTTGGCTGTTTTTCAACATCCCCAGGCTTCAGAGGTCCGCATGCATGTAGGGCAGCAGGGGGGAGTGTACATACAGGGGAGGTGTTGTGTGCATGAGTGGGCACACTAATGTGTGTATAGACCCCCTTTTGGCACGCATGCCAAAAAAGGTTTGTCATCACTGCCCTAGGTGTACAAAACTACAACAAAAATGAAGGAAGACATACGGTATATCGCAAGGTTTCAATTGTTTTTATTTATTATTTCTAAAAATAAATTTGGCTATTACAATTCACATGCGACAGTTCTTCCTCCAAGGCATTTGTCACTAACATTTTTCCAAATAGCCAAGTACTTCAAGTAGATACGATATGGATATTTATAAAGCATTTGACTGATCAGCCAAATAACTGAGGAGATTTCTTGATGTAAAACTGATTCATCTTAAGGACATGTTCATCAAGCTTCTTTGGTTTGATAAGCAGGGGTGTCAAACTCAAGGCCCAGGGGCTGGATCCGGCCCTCAGGGTGCTTAGATCTGGCCACTGAGGCTACCCTGGAAACAGCGAAGGAATGGCCCATGGCCTCTGTCAGGGAAAACAGAGCTCGGGAGGGCCACATGCAGCCCTCCCGAGCTCTGTTTTTGCTGACAGACGGTTTAAGGAGGCCATTGCAGCCAATTTGCCACCAGCAAATGCTCTGTCCTACACATCAGCAAAAAGAATCAGAACTTCAAATACAAACTTAATAAACAAATTATCACAGATAATCCCCACTCAGTCAAGGACCTTGGGATACTAATAACTAAAGATCTAAGTGCCAAAGCCCACTGCAACAACATCGCTAAGAAGGCCTCAAGAATTGTTAATCTAATCCTACATGGCTTCTGCTCTGGAAATCTCACACTACTTACCAGAGCTTACAAAACTTTTGCCAGACCCATTCTCGAATACAGCTCATCTGTTTGGAACCCATATCGCATCTCAGACATTTACACCCTTGAAAATGTTCAAAGATACTTCACAAGAAGAGCCCTTCATTCCTCCACTCGAAACAATACCCTACGAAACTAAACTTACAATCCTGGGTCTTGAAAGCTTAGAACTACGACACCTTAAACATGATCTAAGTATTTCCCACAAGATCATATGTTGCAATGTCCTGCCCATCAAAGACTACTTCAGCTTCAACCACAACAACACAAGAGCACACAACAGATTCAAGCTTAACATTAACCGTACTTGACTGTAAAAAATATGACTTTAGTAATCGGGTTGTTGAAGAAGTGTGGAACTCATTACCAGACTCCGTAGTATCATCCCCTAACCCCCAACATTTTACCCTTAGACTATCCATGGTTGACCTTTCCAGATTCCTAAGAGGTCAGTAAGGGGCGTACATAAGTGCACTAAAGTACCTTCCGTCCCCTGTCCTATAGTCTCTCCTATATCTTGTATTTCTTCTCTACTATATCCCCTATAACCTTCATTGTGTATTATTGTGTATTGGACAAAATAAAAACATAAAAACATAAATAATTGCAGCCAAAAATGGAATTCAGAAGCTCATTTTCGCTGTCAGAGTGCTTGGGCCACCACAGACATCCCCAACACAAGTGATGACAAGCTGGCCTTGTGCCCCTTCTCCCCATTCAAGGTCAAACACAATCCTGATGCGGTCCTCAGTGAAATTGAGTTTGACACCCCTGCTCAAAAGCAATCATTCCTGGCCTCCAAGCTCACTGAGCTACATTTCCTAGAATTCTGGATCAAAAAAAGAGATGCTTACTAGGTTTTTTTTTTTTTAATGGTAATTTAGTTTGGAATAGTGGTGAGACTGTGTCATAAATTAGATGATAGCAGATTCTTAATAGCATTAAGATATTTTTAATAAAGCACCTTCTTTAGAAGAGCATGCCTTGATTGCAGGCCCTAGCTCCTTCCTCATGATTCCTATCACGCTTTTATTGCCTTAAAAAAGTTCCTTTACATCTCAATCTGGAGGTTTATATTCCTTCTGTTTTAGAGCATAAAATTGAATTCAGACATCTATGTTTATTTATTTATTGGATTTGTATGCCGCCCCTCTCCGTGGACTCAGGGTGGCTAACAACAGTGATAAAAAACAGCATGTGACAATCCAATACTAAAACAACTAAAAAATCCTTATTATAAAACCAAACATACATACAAGCACACCATGCATAAATTGTAGAGGCCTAGGGGGAAAGAATATCTCAGTTCCCCCATGCCTGACGGCAGAGGTGGATTTTAAGGAGCTTACGAAAGGCAAGGAGGGTGGGGGCTATTCTGATCTCTGGGGGGAGTTGGTTCCAGAGGGCCGGGGCCGCCACAGAGAAGGCTCTTCCCTTGGGTCCCGCCAAACGACATTGTTTATTTATTTATTTATATTTATTTATTTATTTACTTATTTATTTATTCTTTGTCCAATATACAATACACATGGAAGTTGACGGGACTCAGAGAAGGCCCACTCTGTGGGACCTAACTGATCGCTGGGATTCGTGCGGCAGAAGGCAGTCCCGGAGATAATCTGGTCTGGTGCCATGAAGGGCTTTATAGGTCATAACCAACACTTTGAATTGTGACTGGAAACTGATCGGCAACCAATGCAGACTGCGGAGTGCTGGTGTAACATGGGCATACTTAGAGAAGCCAATGATTGCTCTCGCAGCTGCATTCTGCATGATCTGAAGTTTCCGAACACTTTTCAAAGGTAGCCCCATGTAGAGAGCATTACAGTAGTCGAGCCTCGAGGTGATGAGGGCATGAGTGACTGTGAGCATGTCCCTGATTATGTCCCTGACTGTTTGCCTTCCCCCCCATTTCTGTAGATTTTCCCCTAAAAGATGTTTCATTGTGTTAATTATTAAATGGACATAAAATAGTGTTCATGATTTATACGGAAGAATATATTTTGCTGGGAGGAGATGTCATTTTTCTGAAGGGAATAATTAAAAGCTGCTGTTTTAAAGGGGGGGATAATAAATATAACAGAAAATATAACTTGATTATGAATCCCTTTATAACAATGTTTTTTTTTTAACCTTGGCAACTTTAAGAAGTGTGGACTTCAATTTCCAGAATTCTTAAGTCATCATGCTGCCTGGAGAATTCTGGGAATTGAAGTCCACATCTTTTAAAGTTGCCCAAGGTAAAACACAGTATTTTATAACATCTGACTTAATTCTATTGTGAGTGAAACAAGTCCAGCATACAAGAGAGTGGGCATGGAATTCAAATCCTAGAATCTTGAACAGCCCACAGCACCTCAGAAAAAGCCATACCGAAATATCCCACAACCCATGTTTGTTTGTTTGTTTGTTTGTTTGTTTGTTTATTTATTTATTTATTTATTTATTTATTTATTTATTTATTTATTTATTCAATTTTTATGCCACCCTTCTCCTTAGATTGGTGATTACTGTTGAGGATGGGAATGCAAATAGCAGGATGTTACATTTAAATAGACTTAATATGGTGGATCTACATGCAGATATTTTAAACAGAGCTACATATTATTCAGCAAGATATCACACATTTAGCTGCATAGACTACATATTAATGAATAGGGGAGGTAATATACAAGTTAAAAAAGTAGACATTAAAAGTATATGGATATCAGATCATGCCCCACTATTGGCAGAATTGGAAATAGGTCAGGAACGAAATCAAAAAATTTGGAGATATAATGCAGTTGTAACTGCTAGGGAACAAGATAAAGAGAAATTGCAAACAGAGTTATCAGAATATTTTAGAATTAATGATGTGGGTGGTATTAAACAATCAATTGTATGGGATGCATGTAAGGCCTTCATGAGGGGACAATGTATATGTATGGAAGCAGATATTAGGAAGAGGTGGGGTAGAGAGAGGGAAAGGAAGATAAGGGAAATAGATTTGATACAAGAGCAGTTAAGAATAACGAAAAGTAGAGATTGGAATAGTTTATTGAAATTGAAAAAGAAACAGTTGATGGTGTATGATGAGATTAAATGGAATAAGATGAGAATGGCGATGCGACAAAAAATACAGAGCTGGGGGACAAGATCAATGCAGCAAATGGCGAGATATCTGAAGAAGAGGAAAGAAAAATCATGTATTTTAGCATTGAGGGACACCAGTGGAGTGGTTAGATATGGTAATGACCAGTTAGAGGAGATAATGAGGAAATATTATGAAGATTTGTATAAAGAGGAGCAAGTGAAGATAGAAGTCCTCAAGGTTGGGAAAATAGTAAGTGAAGAAGACAAACAAATTTTGAATGCAGAAATTATACAAGATGAAATTGCTAGAGTAATTAAAGGGTTAAAACAAGCCAAAGCACCGGGACCAGATGGGTTTACAGGGGAATTCTATAAAACTTATGTGAATGTTTTGCTGCTGCATTTGGGGAAATTGTTTAATAATATATTGTCAAATCGTGATATCCCGCAGACATGGAAGCTTTCAGAAATTGTTACCATTCCGAAGATGGGTCGAGATTTAAGAGAGCCTGGGTCTTACCGTCCGGTCAGTTTGGCAAATCAGGATTATAAAATATTTATGAAAATACTGGCAAATAGATTAGAAAATATTTTACCAAAAATAATTGAAGAGGATCAATATGGATTCGTGAAGGGAAGGAAAATAAGTGAACCAATTAGAAATGTAATGAATGTGATGCACCATGCTACCGCTACTAAAAGGAAATTGGGAATTTTGAAATTAGATGTTTATAAAGCGTTCGATAAAGTTAACCATAGTTACTTATATAAATTATGTAACAAATTAAATATGGGGGGAAAATTTTGTGAAATTATAAAAGAGATTTATAAAGGAAATGAAGCATATATAAGAGTGAATGGACAAAGAACGCAGAGTATTAAAATATTAAACGGCACCAAGCAGGGATGCCCTCTGTCTCCAAAATTATTCGTAATAGCAATAGAGATCTTAGCTAATAAGATAAGACAAGATAACACTTGGGCAGGATATAGAATAGGGGAATTAGAAATGAAAATAAATTTATTTGCAGATGATGCAATTATATTGACCCAGACCCCGATGGAGATGATTAAAGGTATAATAAATATTTTACAAGAGTTTAAGCAGGAATCGGGACTGTCGGTTAATATGGAAAAATCAGAGATTATGTGTTTAAATATAGATCCGAGAGAACAGATAGAAATTAGGAAAGAATCAGGGTTGAAATTAGGACTTAAAAAAATAAAATATTTGGGAATTTGGTTATTAAAAAACCCAGTGAAAATGGAAGAGATTAATTATAGAATAACATGGAGGAAAATGTTGAAACAGATGAGGAGCTGGAAAGATAAAAAGCTAAGGAGACTCTCTAAAATAAGAGCTTTAAAAATGATGATAGCTCCCAAGATGATGTACCTATTTCAGGTGCTGTCGGGGGGGTTATCGGTATGTAAGGTTAAAGAGTGGGATAAAAAATTAAATTATTGGATTGAAGAAGATAAGAGACCAAGAATAAGAAAAAAGTGGTTAATTGCGAATGAAAAAGAGGGGGGATGGGGTGTTCCATGTTTGGAGCTGTATAGGGAAGCTTTTCAAATGGAAAGGTTAATGGAGTTGCAATTAAGTGAAAATAAATGGGCGAAATTGGAAAAACAGATAAACGGGATGAATAATAGAGAATTAATTTTTAGGAAGTGGAATAGGAGAGATATAGGTAAATTAATAGGCCCAATGAAAGGGACTATGGAAATTTGGAAAAAATGGCAAGGGAAAATAGGATTACAGTGATCCCTCAATTTGCGCGTTCTCGATTAGCGCGAAACGCTGCAACGCGGTTTTTCAAAAAATATTAATTAAAAAAATAAAATATTAAAAAATAAAAAATAAGTCCACGCTAGTTCTCTCTCTCTTTCTCTCCCTGTTGCCGGCGTGGTATATGAGAGAGAAAGAGAGAGGCAGAGGTCGGGCGCATTACCGGGAGGTGGAGGCGGCGTGGGGACGCTGGGTACCGGGGACTCCGAGGAGGGGGTGGACGTCTGTTCCCTGAATGGAGACCGCCGGCCGCTCAATCGGGCCGGCAGGGAACAGAATGGAGCCTTCCGCGGCGGGGCTGGTAAGGGGGGGAGCCGAGGGGGGAGCCGAGCCCAGCCCCGTGGCATTCGCTTTCCTCCCGCCGGCAGCCGACTGATCGTGGGCTCCTTCGCAACCTCGGAGAGCTTCCTGGTTTTCGTGAGCTTTCATGCCCTGGAAGCTCTCCGAGGTTGCGAAGGAGCCCACGATCAGTCTCGGCTGCGGGTGGGAGGAAGGCGAATCCCCCGTGGGCTCCGTTACATCTTCCGCTGCCAGCCAGGCCATGCTGGCGGCAGCGGAACAATCGCTGGCTGTCAACTTTTCTTTTTAAAACTGGCAGGAGCTGACTTGCCTCCCCAGTGCTAAAAAGAAAAGTTGACAGCCAGCGCTGCGACTGACGGAATGCTGAGCCTCCCGTTCTCCCCCACCTCGCCCCTTCCGGTTTCGGCGTTCGGAGTCCGGCGCTGGGGCCATGCGGGGCCGCTCATCCAGGGGGGCGTGGACTGGCAAGCGGCAAGCGGCAAGTGATCTGGCGGGAAGACCAAGGGAAGGTTCCTTCAGCCGCCCAACACCTGATCCGCTCCGCAGCGCGGCAGCAGCGAGGAGCCGAAGATGGGGTTTCCCCTTTGCCTTTACCCCATCTTCGGCTCCTCGCTGCTTCCGCGCTGCGGAGCAGATCAGCTGCTGGGCGGCTGAAGGAATCCTCCCTTGGTCTTCCCCGCCGCCCACACGCAAACTCCACCATCTGCGCATGTGCGGCCATGAAAAAAATGGCGCACATGCGCAGATGGTGGTTTTTACTTCCGCATCCAGTATAACGCGGAAATCGGTTAGCGCGGGAGGTCTTGGAACGTAACCCCCGCGCTAACCGAGAGATCGCTGTATATAAATCTAAACTGTCATCGCTTTATGTAATAAATAGAGAAAACGAAATTAACTTAAATAGGGTTATAGGAGAGTTGAAGGGAAGAGGGATAACTAAGATAGAACAGTTATACGAGAAGGATGGCAGGCCAAGTAGAAATCGTATAGAATGGTGGTTAGGTAAGGGAAGGTGGCTACAAATAAATGCAATATGTAAATATGTAAATGAAAGGGAGAACAAAGAAGTATTATGGCGGGAGGAGACAGGGTTAGAGAAAATAATAAGAGAAAAAAGTGAGGGGATAAAGGCGCAAGCAACTAATATATACAAACTGCTAGTGCAGTCAGATGGGGACACGATTGATGGATTGACTAAATGGTGGCAAAATGAGATATTAGTAGAGGTACAAGAAATGGAAAATATAGTAGAAGATATAAGGAAAATTAAAAATACAAGAATTAGGGAAATGAGAAGGAAAATATTACATAAGTGGTATTTTACTCCCGTTCAATTTGCACATTTTCAGCAGAATGTCAGGGGGAATTGTTGGCATGGTTGTCAAGATAAAGGAGTGTTTATGCATATGTTTTGGGAATGCCCGATAGTGCAGGAATTTTGGCAAAAAGTGAAAGAGGATATCAATGGAATGTTAAATATACAATGGACAATCACTAAGGAAATGGCAGTACTAGTAAAAAGCAATGCGATGGGAGAATTTAGAGAAATAAAAAAAGCAGCAATAGAAAGTGCTCAGGCAGTAATAGTTTTGGGTTGGAAGGATGCGACAAAATGGACAATGCAAAATTGGTATAGGTACATGGTGGATCATATTCAATTTGAAATTATGGAAAAAAGGATAAATTTGGATAATGAAACTGATTTGGGACGGCTGATGGGACGATGGGACGGTGGGACAAGGTAAGACGATATATGACGAGTAGAATCCGAGACCAAGCTACAAGAAATAAACTAGAATCACTCTATAATATGTAGACAGATATATTGCTCTTGGGTTAAGTGGATTATAAAAGAAATACCCCCAATTTGGTGGTGGGGAATGTGTGTATGTCGGGGTGGTGGGCACAATTCACATATCACTACGCACTGTTTTATGTTGTGTGATTTTAAAATTGTTAAAAATCAATAAATAAAATTATAAAAAAAAAAGAGGATGTAGTTGTGGACATCACACTGTAAACTCTGAAAATGGAAAAAATATAGAATAGCAAGGACTCTGAAGAAAAATCAAAATAAATCTTAGAATTTTTACAGACATACAACTCAATCTGGATTTAGAGTCAGCATAATTAGAAATAGACTATCCAATTAGTATATTTTGATAGCACCTAATGAATCAATCAATCAATTTAGATTAATGGAATTCCTCATTTTCTAGTTTTCAGCTGGGATGCCCGCATCCATCATTAAATAGGGAGAGGGGCGGCATACAAATCTAATAAATGAATGAATGAATGAATGAATGAATGAATGAATGAATGAATGAATGAATGAATGAATAAATAAATAAATAAATAAATAAATAAATAAAAGCAACTTTATCATTGATAGGATTCAGGATTCTGCCCAATCTTCCTAAATTTTGAATCAACAATCTTGCATATGTTCTAGGAAGTCTTTAATATTCAACAAAACTTGGGATTTGTTTTTGAGATCTGAATTATAAATATCTACATTGCTTTCTTTGTTCATGTTTATTGTATTTTTAGGCCACAGACAATGATGTGGGCTCTTATGGAAAAGTGAGCTATTACTTCAGTGATGATCCAGACAGGTAGGTATCTTATTACAGGTATTCTTTGATCTGTGTGCTGTAGCCTTAATAGAATGCTTAATTTATATCAGTTAAATTGAAACACAATCCTCACAGCGCTCTGGTTATTGTTTCGTTGAGATAGGTTTGTGGTTTCAATGTCTTGAAAATCATGTCAATAAATGAGGGTGCTAATTAGAATTGACCCTGAAAGATAGTAAAGTGGTGAATAACCTATGTGATCAACCATTGACCGTAAAGCATCAAGCAACCACAAAATATGCCATAGACTAGCACATGGTAGTGCACGCATGGAAGTGAAAGTTGGATTTTAGAGAAGTAGGATAGGAAGAATATTGAGGCCTCTGAACCCTGGTGTTGGAGAAGACCCCTAAGAATACCATGGATGACCAAGAAAACAAATCAATGGATGATCAAACACATCAGAATCCAGGATTCTCATTCAAGGCATAAAACGCCAGGCTCAAATAGTCCTAATTCAGGCACAGTATATGAAGACCCAGGTCTTTGGAAAAGGCCTTATTGCTGAGAAATGTGGAAAGGAAAATAAGAACATGACCATCAGGAATGTGTATAGATTCAGTTTGTTGCCTTATGGGTGCATCCTTGAAATAACAAGTTAGGGATCGTATCAATTTGATTAATTGATTTTAGATTCATGGAATTCCATGGGTTTTGGGTTTTTTTGTTTTCCTATCAAGAAAAGAAAAGATTAATAATGTAAGAACAAATCTTA
The DNA here is from genome assembly GCF_031021105.1 of Erythrolamprus reginae. NCBI lineage: Eukaryota > Metazoa > Chordata > Lepidosauria > Squamata > Dipsadidae > Erythrolamprus > Erythrolamprus reginae. The sequence goes on along the minus strand of NC_091954.1, from coordinate 20,534,823 downwards.
CATTACAGTCTCAAAATGGGTGAGCAGTGTGGTCGGGCGGTAGGAAAAGCAAGTAGGATGCTTGGCTGCATAGCTAGAGGTATAACAAGCAGGATCCCCTTATATAGAGCGCTGGTGAGACCACATTTGGAGTACTGTGTTCAGTTCTGGAGACCTCACCTACAAAAAGATATTGACAAAAGATATTGACGGGCTACGAGAATGGTGGAAGGTCTTAAGCATAAAACGTATCAGGAAAGACTTAATGAACTCAATCTGTATAGTCTGGAGGACAGAAGGAAAAGGGGGGACATGATCGAAACATTTAAATATGTTAAAGGGTTAAATAAGGTTCAGGAGGGAAGTGTTTTTAATAGGAAAGTGAACACAAGAACAAGGGGACACAATCTGAAGTTAGTTGGGGGAATGATCAAAGGCAACATGAGAAAATATTATTTTACTGAAAGAGTAGTAGATCCTTGGAACAAACTTCCAGCAGACGTGGTTGGTAAATCCACAGTAACTGAATTTAAACATGCCTGGGATAAACATATATCCATTGTAAGATAAAATACAGGAAATAGTATAAGGGCAGACTAGATGGACCATGAGGTCTTTTTCTGCCGTCAGTCTTCTATGTTTCTATGTTTCTAAATTCCACACCTGACCAATAAATTAGCAAAGAGCAAAGCAAAAAAGGATAAGCACTGAAAAGGTATATAACAAAAATCATGCTAGGGAATAGGAGTAAATATTATACAACATCAGCATTATCTTTGATGGAGGCCCATTAAATATGAAATCCAGAACTTCTTCAACTTTTTGAAATCTGGAGAGATTTCATAAGGTTTTAATATGTTGAATGCAGAAATGTTAGGAATGTGCCCATATTAAGCAATACAGTGGTACCTTTACCTAAGAACGCCACTCCTAACAAACCTTTCTAGGTAAGAACTCGGTGTTCAATATTTTTTTTACCTCTTCTCAAGGACCATTTTCCACTTACAAATCCGAGCCTCCAAAACTGTAACCGGAAAAGGCGGGGAGAAGCCTCCGCGGGGCCTCTCTAGGAATCTCCTGGGAGGAAACAGGGCCGGAAAAGGCGGGGAGAAGCCTCCGTGGGGCCTCTCTAGGAATCTCCTGGGAGGAAACAGGGCCGGAAAAGGCGGGGAGAAGCCTCTGTGGGGCCTCTCTAGGAATCTCCTGGGAGGAAACAGGACCGGAAAAGGTGGGGAGAAGCCTCCCTGGGGCCTCTCTAGGAATCTCCTGGGAGGAAACAGGTCCGGAAAAGGCGGGGAGAAGCCTCCGTGGGGCCTCTCTAGGAATCTCCTGGGAGGAAACAGGGCCAGAAAAGGTGGGGAGAAGTCTCCGTGGGGCCTCTCTAGGAATCTCCTGGGAGGAAACAGGGCCGGAAAAGGCGAGGAGAAACCTCCGTGGGGCCTCTCTGGGAATCTCCTGGGAGGAAACAGGGCCAGAAAAGGCAGGGAGAAGTCTCCGTGAGGCCTCTCTAGGAATCTCCTGGGAGGAAACAGGGCCAGAAAAGGTAGGGAGAAGCCTCCGTGGGGCCTCTCTAGGAGGACCTTATTATCTTAGTATCTTAGAGGTACCACTGTACATGTGTGTCATGCTGTTCTCACATGCTCCAAATTATTTCTGGGCGGCCTGCTAGCTTGAACTGCCAACATTATCTACTTCACTGCTCATAATTGATCAAACAGAGTGGTTGTTGACAAATTAAATGGGCATAGGAAAGAGGCACCCTCTGCTTATAGGCTCTAGCGCAGGGGAGGGTTCCACTTACCTTCACCACAATATTCGCATTACGATATTCTCCCCGCAAGCATTTCTTCATGCAATTCTGCTTCTGTGCATCTCAGTAGCTATAATCAACCTAAAACACAGCTGAGGAGTTGATCAACTCTGCTTCAAGTGAACAAATAAAGATAAGTTTAAACCCGGGGGCAGGTGGGCAGGCAGGCAGGAGGCCCCTTTTTCAAGCAGCAGAAGAAGAAAAAAGTCCAAACAGTAAAACAAATTGGGGGAAAATTACCCCCCCAAAAGATGGCGGCACCCACAGACTGACACTGACCGAACCAGCTCTGTGATTCCATCATGGCATCAACAGCAATTGACTACTGGTTTGGGCGAGCTGGTCTGAACTGGGAGGAACTAACCCCTGCTGTAGAATGAATTCATGTCAGTTTGCAGGATTTATCTATAATTCAGTCACACTTTTACTTCTTGCATTAATTAATCATGGAGCAGCATTTTTAATTCAGAAAATCAATTATGAATTATACTGCCAAGTCTGGTTGGTCCATCTTGCACCCTAACTGGCCTGGGATAAGAACATACATGATTGAAGTTGCTGATCTTAAGATTTGGTACAGAAAGCCAGCAAACAGAAAGCCAGTTGCTAAATAGAGCCTTGGGTTTTCTAAAATTGAAACAGAAAATCATGTCATCCCAGATCCTATAAAATAATCCAGCAGATTAATATATCTACCCGTGCAAAATGCAGCTGTGAGAGCAATCATGGGCTTTCCCAAAAATGCCCATGTAACACCAACACTCCGCAATCTGCATTGGTTGCTGATCAGTTTCCGGTCACAATTCAAAGTGTTGGTTATGACCTATAAAGCCCTTCATGGCATCGGACCAGAATATCTCCGGGACCGCCTTCTGCCGCACGAATCCCAGCGACCAGTTAGGTCCCACAGAGTTGGCCTTCTCCAGGTCCCGTCAACAAAGCAATGTCATTTGGCGGGGCCCAGGGGAAGAGCCTTCTCTGTGGCGGCCCCGGCCCTCTGGAACCAACTCCCCCCAGAGATTAGAATTGCCCCCACCCTCCTTTCCTTTCGTAAACTCCTTAAAACCCACCTCTGTCGTCAAGCGTGGGGGAACTAAGACATCTCCCCCTGCCTATGTAGTTCTAGTACATGATATGACTGTATGTATGTTTGTTATATTGGGATTTCTTGCTTTTAGATTTTAAATGTGTAATTGTTATCTTAGATTTTTTAATTATTAGATTTGTTAATATATATTGTTTTTGTTGTTGTTGTGAGCCGCCCCGAGTCTGCGGAGAGGGGCGGCATACAAATCTAATAAATCAAATTAAATCAAATCATGTACCAAAATAATTTGGATATGATCTTGCAATGAGAAGCTAACAATGTGCTGAGACTTTATTCTTCAGAGAGTTCAGTTTGAAATGAACTGTACTAGAATTCTTCTGTTCAGTCTCTCTGACTGTACAAATACCTCTGCAAACTTCCATTGAAAGCGATATGAGGATTGATTTTATCATCTGCTAAAGAGCAAACTATGTATTACATTCAAGCAAACTATGTATTACATGTATTGCATTACTTTCAAGCGTGTGTAATGAATTCCCAATATGTATTCCAGAGAGAGAAATGATCGTAGCTGTGAGACTAGCATTTAACTCTCTCTTTACTGGATATTTTTTTCAACTCAAAATTCATTTCTCCCATCCAGATATTAAGAGTCTGGAAAGAGTTCAGAGAAGAGCAACGAAGATGATTAGGGGAATAAAGGCTAAAATATATGATGGGTGGTTACAAGAATTGGGTATGCCTAGTTTAATGAAAAGAAGGACTAGGGGAGACATGATAGCAGTGTTCCAAAGAGCCAGGATGGCACCGCAGGTAGAGTGCTGTACTGCAGGCCACTGAAGCTGACTGTAGATCTGAAGGTCAGCGGTTCAAATCTCATCATGGGCTCAAGGTTGATTCAGCCTGCCATCCTTCCGAGGTGGGTAAAATGAGGACCCGGATTGTGGGGGCAATAGGCTGGCTCTATTAAAAAGTGCTATTGCTAACATGATGTAAGCCGCCCTGAGTCTAAGGAGAAGGGCGGCATAAAAATTGAATGAATGAATGAATGAATGAATAATAAAATAAAATAAAATAATAAAATAAAATAAAATAAAATAAAATAAAATAAAATAAAATAAAATAAAAATCTCAGGGGTTGCCACAAAGAAGAGGGAGTCAGGCTATTCTCTAAAGCACCTGAAGGCAGGACAAAAAACAGTGGATGAAAACTAATGAAAGAAAGAAGCAATCTAGAACAGTTGTTCCACTAATTAATTGTTAGAACAATTAGTTGTTCCACTAATTAATTGTTAGAACAATTAATTAGTGGAACAACTTGCCTTGAGAAGTTGTGGGTGCTCCATTACTGGAGGTTTTTAAGAAGGGTTCAGCAGCCATTTGTATGAAATGCACCGTATTTTTCGCTCTATAAGACGCACCTGCTGATAAGACGCACCTAGATTTTAGAGGAGGAAAATAGAACAAAAATATTTTGAGCCAAAAAGTAGCTATCACACATGAGCAAGTTCTTGCATCCATAATTCTATCCTTTCTATGTCTTCCTCCCTCTTTCCTCCCTCCCACTTTCCTTTCTATCTCTCCCTCCCTCTTTTCTTTCTATCTCTCCCTCCCTCTTTCCTTTCTATCTCTCCCTCCCTCTTTCCTCCCTCCCTTTTTCCTTTCTATCTCTCCTTCCCTCTTTCCTTTCTATCTTTCTTTCCCCCTGCCTTTCTCCAAGCCCTTCCTTTTCCCTCTCCCTAACTACCCCCTTCTCCCTCCTTTCTATCTCTCCCTCCCCCTTTCTCTCTCCCTTCCTTCATCTTTCATTCCCTCTCTCTCCATCCCTCTTCCTTTCTCTCTTCCTTCCTCCCTGTTTTTTGTTCTTTCTCTCTCCCTCCTTCCCTCCCTCTATGTCTTTCCCTCCCCCTTCTTCCCCCCTCTTTCTCTTTCTCTTGCTTTCTTTCCCTGTCTTTCTCTCTTGCTTACTTTCTCGCTTTCTTTCTCATTCTTTCTCCCCTCCTTTCTTTCTCTCTCTCTTTCTCTCTCATTCACCATGCCGGCAACAGAGAGAAAAAGAGAGAGAGAGAGAGAGAGGGAGAGAGAGTGGAGGGCGCCGTTGTCTTCGCCTCTTCCCGACAGCTCTGCAGCGAAGAGGAAACAGTCGCGCACCGCCTCCCGGGAGCCCAGCCGATTTTTGGAGCCGTTTTGTTTTCAGCTGGGCTCCCGGGAGGCGGAGCGTGGCCGGGTACCGTGTCTTCGCCTCCGCGCGCTGCCTCCGCCCGGCCGAAAACAAAACGGCTCCAAAAGTCGGCCGGGCTCCCGGGAGGTGGTGCGCGACTGTTTCCTCTTCGCTGCAGAGCCACACGGAGGCGAAGACACGGTGCCCGGCCACGCTCCGCCTCCCGGGAGCCCAGCTGAAAACAAAACGGCTCCAAAAATCGGCTGGGCTCCCGGGAGGCGGAGCGTGGCCGGGCACCGTGTCTTCGCCTCCGTGTGGCTCTGCAGCGAAGAGGAAACAGTCGCGCACCGCCTCCCGGGAGCCCGGCCGACTTTTGGAGCCGTTTTGTTTTCGGCCGGGCAGAGGCAGCACGCGGAGGCGAAGACACGGTGAACGGTGCTTTGAGACCTCCCCGCCTCCTGAAGCGATTCCCGTAGCCTTCCCAAAGGCTCGGAACCGCCAACGCTCCTCTGGTGCCGCTCCGCCTCCTAAACCTGCGCGGTGGAGGCGTCCCCCGGCCGAGCACTGACGGAGGCCGAAAGGCGTGGCTCTCTTCAGGGTTGGGAAGAGGAGAGGCGCCGACAGAGGCGGGACACTTTTGGTGAGTATATCGCCGCCCCCCCTCTGCTCCAGCGCCTCCCCCCCTCCCTGCCTGCAGCTTCGCTCCATAAGACGCCGCTGATTTTTCATCCTACTTTGGGAGGAAAAAAACTGCGTCTTATGGAGCGAAAAATACGGTATGTTGGGGTCTCCTGCTTGAACATGGGGTTAGATTAGAAGACCTCCAAGATCTCTTCCAACTCTGTTATTCTGTTAAATGAATTATTTACTGAAGTCTATTTTTCCAATGCATTGCTTGCTGTTTTGGGCTCCAGGTTCTCCTTAGACAAGGATTCTGGCATCATCACACTGGTTGCCCGCCTGGACTTTGAGACAACCCAGCGCTATACACTCACTGTCATCGCCAGAGATGGGGGTGGAGAAGAGACCACCGGAAGGGTCCGGATCAATGTCTTGGATGTCAACGACAATGTACCCACCTTCCAGAAAGATTCCTATTTAGGAGCTCTGAGGGAAAATGAGCCATCGGTCACTCAAGTAGTTCGCGTGAGGGTAAGAAACTCCAGATATATGTTTTTCTTAGGTTGAGCTGACGAAGAAGGAATTGAGTATCTGTGTAACTTAAAAGCCATTTGTGACATAAATAAATTCATTGAAAAAAGTGTGTGGAAATCACTGTTAAATAATTAAAATACATTCCACTTGAACTGACATCCCCAGTCTGGTGCTTGTGACCCTGTATGTCAGGGGTGTCAAACTCAAGGCCCACAGGCAGGATCTGGCCCACAGGGTGTTTAAATCTAGCCCACGGGACCAGCCTGAAAATAGCAAAGGACCAGCCTGTGGTGCCTCTGGCAGTCAAAATGGGGCACGAGGGGTGTACATAGAGCCCCCATGCTCTGTTTTTGACCTGTGAGGCCTGCAGCACTCTGCCAGCCAAAACAACATGAGGGGCATACATACTTGCCGTGCCCTATTTTGGCCAGCAAGGTGTTGCAGGAGGCATCCATCCCGCAGAGGAGAACTAGAATGCTGATCCAGCCCTTGGAGAAATCCAGTTTGACACCGCTGCTGTATGTGCTTGTGGAACAATCCCTTGTGCTCACCAAATTAATTCTCCAGAAGAATTTTCCATTTTAAAGAAAAATCTGTGTAAAAGAGTATTAAATGAGGTGTTAGCATGGCAGAGAGTACCTCCGGAACCGCCTGCTACCGCATGAATCCCAGCAACCGATAAGGTCCCACAGAGTTGGCCTTCTCCAGGTCCCATCGACTAAACAATGTCGTTTGGTGGGCCCCAGGAGAAGAGCTTTCTCTGTGGTGACCCCAGCCCTCTGGAACCAACTCCCCCCAGAGATTAGAACTGCTCCCACCCTCCCTGTCTTTCGTAAACTACTCAAGACGCACTTATACCGCCAGGCATGGGAGAGTTGAGACACCTTTCCCCCAGGCTTTTTTATACTCTGTTTTATGTGTGGTATGAATGTGCTGTTTGGTTTTTTAAAAATAATGATAGGGTTTTACATGTTTTTTAATATTAGATTTGTTCCACTGCTATATTGTTTTTATTACTGTTGTCTTCGGAGAGGGGCGGCATACAAATCTAATAAATAATAATAATAATAATAATAATAATAATAATAATAATAATAATAGCCTCCAGAAACAGTGTTTTCAAAAAAAGTATCTTAAAATGGAAAACTGAGAATGAAATGGGATTAGGCATGTTGTTGTTATTATTACAATTATTTATTAAATGTTAGTCAGCCTGACTTCAGAATGACTGGGAAGCTTACATTAAATAAATAAAAATCCATAATACGCAGAGAGGCTATCCATGTCTGGACACAAATTCCAAGCACGATACAGGAACTTACTCTACTCCAGAATCTGGGAGAAGAGCCAGGTTTTCGGCGTATTTCATGTTGCCTGATTTGCAAGGCTCTTTTCACTTCTTTAGATGGTTGACTCAGCCTTCCATCCTTCCGAGGTGGGTAAAATGAGGACCCAGATGAGGACCCAGTATGCTGACTTTGTAACCACTTAGAGAGGGCTTTAAATAGGCATGAAATTCTCCCGGTTTGCTCATGCCTGTCAGTCGTCGAAGAACCAGTCATGAAGGGAGCGAGAGGCTCCACCTGCCCGGATGCCACCCGGATGCCGCCATTTGGGTTCTTTTGCCCTCTGCGCATGTGCGGAACACTTTGCGCATGCACAGAGGGTAAAAGAATGCAAATGGCAGCGTCTAGGCAGATGGGTGGAGCCTCTCGCTCCCTTTGTGATCGGCTTCCGATGACTGACAGGTACGAGCAAATGACTGACAGGCTCGAGTGAACTGGGAGCATTTCACCCCTGTTTAGAACCCTCTCTAGGCAGTTTACAGAGTAAGCATATTGGCCTCAACATTTTGACTCTTCATTTTGTGTAAAGCACTGTAAATCAGTATATAAGTCTAATTGTTATTGCTATTGCTTAGGCCAGTGTTTCCCAACCTTGGCAACTTGAAGATATCTGGACTTCAACTCCCAGAATTCCCCAGCCAGCATTTGCTGGCTGGGGAATTCTGGGAGTTGAAGTCCAAATATCTTCAAGTTGCCAAGGTTGGGAAACACTGGCTTAGGCAACAGATTTTTTAAAAAAGCTGGAGCTTTAGACATGTATTCATGGTCACTGTCTTATATTTTAAACACACATAGAGAGAGAGACACACGCAAACATCATGGATCTGATTTAGGAATATATGACTTAGGTTTTTGGAACTACAATAACTTTTGCAGATGTGTTTTGATATTATGGGAAAAGGAAATACCACATCAGCCTGCTCTTCGTCTTAGAGGTATGCACGGCTTTATGCCTCCAGGTGCTTCAAAGCACTTTGGATGTCATCAAATTGTCCTACTTTTTATGTCTCATTTGAACTCCTCCTGGATTTTTTAAAAAGTTTTATTTAATTTCTATCCTGCTTTTTCACCTGTGGTCAATGTAAGGTGTCGTGCATACCTAATGCTCCTAATTTTTCCCATGGTAGTTGGGTTGTGGTGAGAGAGAGAGCAATTGACCCAAAGTGTCCCAAATGGTTTTCATTGTCGAGAAAAACGTTTCAATGTATATTCCTTCTGATTTAATCTAGGCTTCGGATGAAGATTCCTCTCCAAACAACCAGATTGCTTATAGTATCGTGTATGCTTCTGCATTCAAAAGTTACTTTGACATTTCCTTGTCTGAAGGTTATGGAGGTGAGTGTGCAGCATATTGTTCTGATTTCCTCCTTGTCTTGTGCTTAGTGCTGTAATTTCCCACACTGCTTTCTTGCGTTTTCAGTGATAAGTGTCATCCGCCCTCTGGATTATGAACAAGTTGCCAATGGTGTCATTTACTTGATTGTAATGGCCAAGGATGCAGGCATCCCAGCCCTCAACAGCACTGTCCCCATCACCATTGAAGTGTTTGTAAGTACCACTACTGCCTTTCCGTTCTACCAGCTAAAACTGAACAAATGAATCTCTGCTCTTTCTTTTCCTATTCTACTCAATTAGAACGGTGTGACTATTTTTTCGACTCAGAACAGTTTGTTAAGAAGGGGGGACACAATTGAAACATTTAAATACAGTGTGTTAAAGGGTTAAATAAGGTTCAGGAGGGAAGTGTTTTTAATAGGAAAGTGAACACAAGAACAAGGGGGCACAATCTGAGGTTAGTTGGGGAGAAGATCAGAAGCAATGTGAGAAAATATTATTGTACTGAAAGAGTAGTGGATGCTTGGAACAAACTTCCAGCAGACGTGGTTGGTAAATCCACAGTAACTGAATTTAAACATGCCTGGGATAAACATATATCCCTCCTAAGATAAAATACAGGAAAAAGTATAAGGGCAGACTAGATGGACCATGAGGTCTTTTTCTGCCATCAATCTTCTATGTTTCTATGTTTCTAAGTGTTGATTGACTGATTGACTGATTGATTGATTGATTAGAAAAGAAGAATCTACAAACTATGTCAGGAGTGAAGTAATTTTTGGTGGCAGGGAGCCAATTTTTCAAATAGTTTTATGTGGATTGAGGCTTGACTCAGTAGGTCTGTTATAGTAATCTCACATACTGGATTTTCTGCTTCTGTTTTTTGTTCTCTTTCTTTATCGGGATGTGTCATGGTGCGCCCATGCACATGCCAAGTCTATTGAAGGGTTAAAGTGTCTAGTCTTTCGTTTTCTGACAAAAAAGTGATCTTTTGGCAATATAATTTTATGAATTGCTTGAAGGATGAAAGAAAAAGGGAACCCCACATATTTTATTTTACATATTTATATACTGTACTTACATACTGTGTTCTGTCGGGCTCTCTGGTAGAATCCTCCCAAAAATTCAGAGGTACAAATTTCAGACACACACACGTTTGAAAATTCAAAACAATGTTCTTTATAATTAAACCAAGCCCTCTTTTGGTATAGCAAAGAGCACTCGTCTCCAAACAAACGGGTAATTTGTACAAGTCCCTTATCAGTTCTGTGATACTTAGCTTGCAGCTGTGAGGCAATTCACAGTCCTTCTTCTTTCACAAAGTGAAACACACTTTGCTCTGGTTTAGTTTTAAAGTGGGGAAAAATCAGCACACAAAAAGTCAAAGTCAGTAAAGCAGTCACGAAACACAATGATCAGATAATCGTCCACAATGGCCAAACCCACACGCTGCTCTTTATAGCAGCCTCACTAATTACCACAGCCCCACCCAACCACAGGTGGCCTCATTTTCTTTGATAATAATCTCTCCGTTGTTGTTGCCTATGCATCGCTCTCCGCATGTGTGGCTGTATCATTAACTCTTGTTCTGAATCCAAGGAGGAGCTACATAATTGATCTCCTTCTGAGCTGTCTGCCCCACTCTCCTCCTCCCTGTCACTCATGTCTTCTTGGTCAGAGGAGCCTTCATCAGCAGATTCCACCGGGGGCAAACAGGCCTGCAGCATGTGGATGTCTCCCCCACATCCACGTCCTTGGGGCAGGAGCAGGGCCAGAGCTAACCACAACACATATGTATATACTGTACTTACATATACTGTATATACTGTTGATATGAGATAATGATCCTTTCTTTGTTCAAAATTGAAGGACACTAGTGTCTTAGGTCACTAGAATTCGTCATACTCTAGAGTCTAGACCAGTGATGACGAACCTTTTTTCCCCTCAGGTTCCGAAAGTATGTGCACACACACTATCGCGCCTGCATGAGTGCCCACACCATAATTCAATGCCCGGGGAGGGTGAAAATTGCCTCCCCTGCCCACCCATGGGCCCTCTGGAGGCCAGAAACAGTCCGACTCTCAACTTCCGGTGGGCCTGGTAGGTAAAAACACCCTCCCCCATCCCCCCGGAGGCCCTCCAGAAGCCAAAAACGCCCTCCCAGAGCCAAAAACGCCCTCCCAGAGCCAAAAATGCCCTCCCAGATCCATGTGAGCCAAAAATCAGCTGGCTGGGGCACACATATGTGCTGGAGCTGAGCTAGGGCAACAGCTCATGTGCCGGCAGATATGGCTCTGCGTGCCACCTGTTACACCCGTGCCATAGGTTCGCCATCACTGCTCTAGACTGCTTATCTACAAGCGTCCTCTCATTGGTCATTTGTGTATTCAACACATAAAGTGGTATCCCTGCCCACAGCCCATGATGGAGTGGTTCATAGCTACAGAGAACTTGGGGGTAGGGGACATACCATAATCACATATCCTACTAGGTGAAATTCCTCTCTCTCTGCTCTCAGGAAGCAATAACTACGGTACCTTTAATTTATCTATCTATCACCTTCAACATTAGGAATGCCTGTTACTTGACTTGGGTTTATTTATTTTTTATTTTATTTATTTTTATTTATTTATTCTCTTGTCCTATACACAATACATATGGAAGAGAATAGACATGAAGTAATATATATAAAGATAATATGTAAAAATAGAGGAGAAGATATATGAAAGGAAGAAAATATATATGATATATGAGATAAAGGAAAGACAATTGGACAGGGGATGAAAGGCACACTAGTGCACTTATGTACGCCCCTTACTGGCCTCTTGGGAACTTGGAGAGGTCAATCGTGGATAGATTAAGGGAGAAATGTTGGGGATTAGGGGTTGACACTATTGAGCCCGGTAATGAGTTCCATGCTTCGACAACTCGATTGTTAAAGTCATATTTTTTACAGTCAAGTTTGGAGCGGTTAATATTAAGTTTGAATCTGTTGCGTGCTCTTGTGTTGTTGTGGTTGAAGCTGAAGTAGTCATTGACTGGTAGGACGTTGCAGCATATGATCTTGTGGGTAATGGAAGATCCATGACAAACTTGGTTAGAATAAGGAGTCTGACAGAAAAAGAACATGCAGATATATTCATGCTTATAGGCCATATAAAGTCAGAGGTATCGAACTAAAGGCTTACGGGCCAAATGCGGCCCACAGGGTGGTGAAATCTGGCTTGTGGGGCTGGAAATATCAATGGACTGGCTGGCGGTCCCTCTGCAGCCAAAAAATTCTAAGTTTTTCCCTACTGGTTCTGTGGTGGGCATGGCAGGGGAAGAATACTGCAAAATCTCCATTCCCACCCCACTCTGGGGCCAGCCAGAGGTGGTATTTGCCCGTTCTCTGAACTACTCCAAACTTTCCGCTCGCATGCGCTACTTCTGCATGCGTACAGAAGGGTCCTGGGCGGGTGGGCAGAACTTCCCACCACCACCACTACCGGTTCTGAGAACCGGGCTGAACCAGAAACAACCCACTGCTGGTGCACTGTTAGAAAACCTGAAGGCTCAGAGCATCCTGGAAAAGGTCTATCTGTATCCTAAAAGAGGCCACAAATGAAGACTGTCTTGATGGCTCATAATCAATGAATTGTTCTGTGCTTTATGGCAAGACCCATTACATGCATGGTTCTGATCCTCCGGGTAATTGCAAGACATTTGAGAGCATACAGAGAATTAGCTTTGAAAATCTTTTAGAACTCATAGATGATAACTTGGATAAGGCAAAAGAGCAACATTACTATGAAATACACGAGCTTACTACCTTAATGCAAAGCTTCCTAGTCATACTAATTTGAAAGCAGTACTTGTGATCCTTATAGACATTCAAAACAACAACAACAACATAATAATAATAATAATAATAATAATAATAATAATAATAATAAATTTATTGTCATTGTCAAAACAACGAATTGTCGTTGGCAACGAAAGTCGTGTGACACCCAGAGACCAGTCCCACCATACATAGAATCAGAATGGTAAATTTAAAAATAGAATAAAAAATAGAATAAAATGTCCCACCCACTACAAATTCCCCACCCTGAACCACTCAACCATCTACATGATAAACCGAGTAATATTGTCCAACGGTTCACTAATGGTGACCCTTTAGTTCGTTGTTAAGTGCGAATATAGTTCTGGGATAAAAAATATTCAGGAAATGTGTGGTCCGAGTTCTAGTTGTTCTGTATCTTCTGCCAGAAGGCAACAGTTCAAAGAGATTGTAAGCAGGATGAGAAGAGTCTTTGAGAATGGTATGCACCTTCCTAGAACAGCGAGATGTGAAGATGTCATCCAGGGTGGGTAGCTGGAAGCCAATGATGTTCTGGGCAGTTTTAATAATTCTCTGTAGAGCTTTTTTGTTCACTACATATATGCAATCATATACAGTACCCTCCCTTTTTATGACTCTATAGTCCTAGACTGGAGCTGAGCATTTACTGACCGGACATCCTTCTTAACACCTACATGGGGTTCACAGCAGAATTTTTTTCTTTGTGTCCTGGGAGAGAAACATTTGCTGCTATCTAGGATTAAACTCTCAACATTCTGAGTGGGAAGCGAGTGTCTTAAATACTATACCACCACACCATTCATGCATCCCTATACAGTATTTGGGGGGGAAATTGCTCTGCACATCTTTTATATATTTTAATTAATTGGATTGTTGTGACTGTTTTACTTGTTGTGAGCCGCCCCGAGTCTTCGGAGAGGGGCGGCATACAAGTCCAACTAATAAATAAATAAATAAAATCTTTGTCCCAAATCCTTAATACCCCTGTCTTCACAGAAGTACTAGTTATTCAGGTATATTTTAAACACTGCTTCAAATCAAATTTATTACAGTCAAAGACCAGAATCCAAAACAAATAAAAAAACTCAATGAATATCCAGTTAAAAATTCTAGAATAAAATAATAAATAACAGATAAAATCTATATTAAAATCACAATTTGGCACATTACTACATATTACTGTAACGATCTATAAACTGTGAGGCCCGTAAGTCATTAAATACTAAAATGCAAAGAAACAGTAATGCAATAAGGTTTGCCACATTTAGCTGTGTAAAATAGCTATGGTGGATTAATCACATTTCCAATGAATCCCCAATGCTGCTGTGCACAATTTAGCCACTTGCACGGTAGTCACAGTCTGTTCATCCTTAAGCAACCACTGGAGATAAGCCATGTCAGAATGGCCAGTATACCTATTGATTATTGGGAGGATCTATTGTTTTCAAATATCTCTATAAAAAGACCATCAAAGGAGTAGGTGCCCAACTCTCCTGAGCTACAGGAGTAAAGTTTTTCAGATAATGGTATCTTTTTATACTTACCATATAAGACGGCCAATGGATGTTCATGGCACCATGCAAGCAAAAATGCTTTCTGGTAGTTTGCCAAACCTTGCCATCCTTGGAGTGAATGTTTTGCTTCTTTATATATGTTGTGGTTGGCTCTGGCCCAGCTCCTGCCCCAGGGAATGGGGAGGTGGATGCAGGGGAAAATTCAACATGTCACAGGCCTGTGTTATTGCCGACAGAATCAGTTCAGAGTTTAGTTTCCTCGGACGAAGAAGAAGGTGGGAGTGACTCGGCAGAGGGGGGCTTGGCACACAACCAAGGCAGTCAATCTCCCTTATCTTCCATTGATTCGGATGAAGACGTTTTGGACCCACGCAAGCACAGAATTATGCGTAGAAGAGACCAAGTAAGAACATATTACAGGAAATAAGGGAGGCCACCTGTGTTTGGGTGGGGCTCCAGTAATTAGGACTGCTGCTATAAATAGCAGCATGTGGGTTTGGCCATTGTGGAAGAATATCTGATCGGAGTTCGTTAGGAATCCTGTGTCTTCTGGACTTTGTTGCTTTTTCACGCCTTGGAAAACAAAGCAGAGCAACGTGTGTGTGTGTGTGTGTGTGTGTGTGTGTGTGTGTGTCACTTCGTTGGAAGAAGAAGGGGTGTGAAGTTTCTTCACAGATGCTAGCTAAGTACTTAACGACTGCTTAAGGGTAATTGTACAGACTACTCGGATCCGGTTCCGGTTGGAGGCAGAGGAGGTGGGGATACGCTGCTCCGTCGGACTACGGTGGTTAACATCAAAATATAGGAGATAAAAGCAATTTAATCACGACCTAGTCTCACAGACCTAGAAGGTGAGCACCCGCTTTCCAAGAGGACCCTCTTTTTGCTGCCCCGTGCTATATTCCTTGCTCCCAGAGTCTGTGGTCTGGCTAGCTGGGCTCCGAAATATGGCGACCACAAAACAGCGCTGAGTTGCTTGTTTTTGCACCGGCGCTGCAGCGTGTTGTTCACTGCCTACAACGTACTGCTTCCTGCCTCTGCTTACCACTACCTATTTTGGGAGGACAGAGGAGAACTTGAAATCCCAAAAGGAGTCGGCTCATCCCAGCTCAGGGGGTCCTTGTTGCCCTCCTGCTCCGCGGCGTTTCCGTTACCCCCTCCCTGCTCCGCGGCGTTTATTTTGCAACATCCTGGCCGCAGCGACTTTGTCGAGGATAGGGGGGCTTAGAGCTTCAGAAGGAACCCTGTGCCCAGCCTGTGCCTTGCCTAGGAAGATCCCGTTGCCCCCGGCTCCGCAGCGTCTGCTTTAGACTGTCCAATAATTTTAATTAAAAAAAATATATAGAATTAAATTTAATGACAATGTATTTTGCAAGTGTGGTATTTCTGCTAAGATCTGGAAACAGTTAGAGGTTTTTTTTAATATTCTGTATTAGTTAGACTTCTATGATAAGCGGAGCAATGGTAGCTCCTTAAATGTTAAATGTTGTATGTTTTTGTCTGTCCTTTTTGAAAACAATAAAAAATATTTTTTTAAAAAATAGACTGTCATCGCCGGAATTTGCGGAGGAATCAGCTGGGGCGCGGAAAATGGTGGCCGCCAATTAGATCAAAACTATCTGCAGCCCTTTCTCTCTTTTCCTCACTGAGTTACGAGCTTCAGAGACTGAGAGCTTCAGAGACTGAGATGCTGAGCTGAGCTATCGAGCCAGCCAAATTGAAACAGCCAGACCCACCAGACACACTAAACGATCCTGAGACGCGGGAACACCGAATGGTGGGGGTGTTTGGCGTCAAAAGATCAGCCAGGTGGGGAGCTGCAGGAGGAGGAGAGAGAGGAGACAGAGGGCTAGAGGGCTATGGGAAAACAAAGAGACCAAGGAGGAGAGTACCATTATGACCATCAAAGGAGCATACTGGGGCTGCATGGAGGTCTGGAATGCCATTTTGGCTATTGCTGGGAATACAACAGACTGGACATGTTAATTTATGAGATCTATAGAAATGAGACTCTGCTGCAAAACTACTGGGAATCAACGGAGGGCCGACCAGTGCGGTCTGGAGGCACTGTAAGAGTGGATGGGACAAGAGAGAAGGAAGATCTGAAATCATTGACACTAAGGAGTCTGAGAGACAGGGAAATTAATTTAATAACCAGCATACTCGGGATAAGGACATTCTACCGCCCCTTCTCTGAGGAGTGGGGGAGATATAGAATGACTCTTGACTCTGAGCAAATTGTGACTTTACCATCTGAGACCTTGGTGCTGTTGTTATTTGTTGCTGACTGGGTTCACTTTAATCAACTGAATTGCTACATTATTACCTATATTTTATATAGTCTATATTTTCTATTTGTATTTATTTCTTTTTATTAGTATTTTAACCTTCAGTATTTTAATTATAAATTGATTCATATTTTAACTAAATTATTGGGGGGGGGTTTAGTGATGGATAACTGGGGTGGGCATAGGGTGTATGGAGCAAACGATTGGTATGGATGGGACGGATGGGATGGGTGGGGTCATAGTATGGGTGAGATGAATGGGAGTGATGTAAATAATACACTTGGCCAACCTGGCGCTGGAGAGGCAGGAGGGGGAGGGGCAGCTATCTCTGGGGTGACAGAGGGTCAGGATATCTCAGTGCTGCTGGGGAGAGGCAGATATGGCGGGAGCCACGGAGCTAGCCGTTCCAGGGGAAGGAGGGATCGTTGCTTAATAACGATCCCTTGTTCCGGCTCCGTGAGCTCAACCCAGAATACTGGTGATGAGTGTAAGTCTGGCCCTGGGCTCAGGTTGCTGCTGCTTAATGCCAGGTCGGTGGTAAATAAAGCTCTCCTCATCCGGGATTTGATCCTGGATGAGGAGGCCGACCTGGCATGTGTAACTGAAACCTGGCTGGGCCCAGAGGGAGGAGTTCCTCTCTCTGAAATTTGCCCAGCCAGGTTTCAGATATGGCACCAACCTCGACCCCGGGGAAGGGGGGGAGGAGTGGCTATTATAGCCAGGGAGAGCCTTTGCCTGCGTCGACTCGTTGCTCCGGAGATTGCGGGTTGCGAGTCCCTCCTGGTGAAGTTGGATTTAGGGGTTCAGGTGGGCTTGTTTCTCACGTACCTGCCTCCCAGCTGCGTGGCACAAGCCCTGCCTGTGCTGCTCGAGGAGGTAGCCGGGCTGGCGGTGGGGTTCCCTAGACTTATTGTCTTGGGGGACCTCAACCTGCCGTCACTCGGCGAATCCTCTGGACTGGCACAGGAGTTCATGGACACCATGACAGCCATGGACCTGACCCAAGTAGTTCAGGGTCCGACTCATGAGGGGGGGCACTCACCCGACATGGTATTCCTCTCTGAGCAACTGAGTAATGGTCTGAGACTAAGGGGCTTAGAAGTGTTGCCTTTGTCATGGTCAGACCATTTTCTACTGCGGCTCGACTTCCTGGCTCCAATCCTCCCCCGCAGGGAGGCGGAACCAATTAAGATGTTCCGCCCCAGACGCCTGATGGATCCAGATGGTTTTCAGAAGGCGCTTGGGGTTCTTCCAGATACACTCGTCCACAGTTCGGCAGAGTCTCTGGCTGAGGCCTGGAACAAGGCTGCAGCGGAGGCCCTTGACCGAATTGCGCCACTGCGACCTCTCCGTGGCGCTAGACCCCGTAGAGCTCCATGGTTCAACGAGGAGCTCCGGGAGTTGAAGCGCCAGAAGAGACGTCTAGAGAAGCGATGGAGGAAGAGTAAGTCCGAATCCGATCGAACACTTGTAAGAGCACATGTTAAGACTTACAAAGTGGCGCTCAAGGCGGCAAGATGCGCGTATCATGCCGCCTTGATTGCATCAGCGGAATCCCGCCCGGCCGCTCTGTTTAGGGTAACCCGCTCCCTTCTTAATCAGGGGGGAGTTGGGGAGCCCTTACAGAGTAGTGCCGAGGACTTTAACACGTTTTTCGCTGATAAAATCGCTCGGATCCGGGCGGACCTCGACTCCAATTGTAAAACAGAGTCGACTGACAACGAGTCAGTCGAGGTGACTGGGGCTAAACGTCTTTGTCCATCTGTCTGGGAGGAGTTTGACTTGGTGACACTTGATGAAGTGGACAAGGCCATTGGAGCTGTGAGTTCCGCCACCTGTTCACTGGATCCGTGTCCCTCTTGGTTGGTTTCGGCCGGTCGAGAGGTGACACGGAGCTGGGCCCAGGAGATTGTCAACGCCTCCTTGGGGAGGGGGTCCTTTCCGGCCCTTTATAAGGAGGCACCTGTGCGCCCCCTCCTCAAGAAACCTTCCCTGGACCCAGCCGTGCTTAATAACTACCGTCCAGTCTCCAACCTTCCCTTTATGGGGAAGGTTGTTGAGAAGGTGGTGGCACTCCAACTCCAGCGGTCCTTGGAAGAAGCCGATTATCTAGGTCCTCAGCAGTCTGGATTCAGGCCCGGCTACAGCACGGAAACTGCTTTGGTCACGTTGATGGATGATTTCTGGCGGGCCCGGGACAGGGGCTTGTCCTCTGTCCTGGTGCTCCTTGACCTCTCAGCGGCTTTCGATACCATCGACCATGGTATCCTTCTGCGCCGGCTGGAGGGGTTGGGAGTGAGGGGCACTGTCCTTCAGTGGTTCTCCTCCTACCTCTCCGGTCGGTCGCAGTCGGTGTTAGTGTGGGGTCAGAGGTCGACCTCTAGGTTTCTGCCTTGTGGGGTGCCTCAGGGGTCGGTCCTCTCCCCCCTGCTATTTAACATCTACATGAAACCGCTGGGTGAGATCATCCAAGGGCATGGGGTGAGGTATCATCAATATGCCGATGATACCCAGTTATACATCTCCACCCCATGTCCAGTCAGCGAAGCAGTGGAAGTGATGTGCCGGTGCCTGGAGGCTGTTGGGGCCTGGATAGAAACATAGAAACATAGAAGACTGACGGCAGAAAAAGACCCCATGGTCCATCTAGTCTGCCCTTTTACTATTTCCTGTATTTTATCTTACAATGGATATATGTTTATCCCAGGCATGTTTAAATTCGGTTACTGTGGATTTACCAACCACGTCTGCTGGAAGTTTGTTCCAAGGATCTACTACTCTTTCAGTAAAATAATACTTTCTCATGTTGCCTTTGATCTTTCCCCCAACTAACTTCAGATTGTGTCCCCTTGTTCTTGTGTTCACTTTCCTGTTAAAAACACCTCCCTCCTGAACCCTATTTAACCCTTTAACATATTTAAATGTTTCGATCATGTCCCCCCTTTTCCTTCTGTCTTCCAGACTATACAGATTGAGTTCATTAAGTCTTTCCTGATACGTTTTATACTTCAGACCTTCCACCATTCTTGTAGCCCGTCTTTGTACCCGTTCAATTTTGTCAATATCTTTTTGTAGGTGAGGTCTCCAGAACTGAACACAGTACTCCAAATGTGGTCTCACCAGCACTCTATATAAGGGGATCACAATCTCCCTCTTCCTGCTTGTTATACCTCTAGCTATGCAGCCAAGCATCCTACTTGCCTTTCCTACTGCCCGACCACACTGCTCACCCATTTTGAGACTGTCAGAAATCACTACCCCTAAATCCTTCTCTTCTGAAGTTTTTGCTAACACAGAACTGCCAATGCAATACTCAGATTTAGGATTCCTTTTCCCCAAGTGCATTATTTTACATTTGGAAACATTAAACTGCAGTCTCCATTGCTTTGACCATTTATCTAGTAACGCTAAATCATTTACCATATTACAGACCCCTCCAGGAATATCAACCCTATTGCACACTTTAGAGTCATCGGCAAATAGGCAAACCTTCCCTACCAAACCTTCCCCTATGTCACTCACAAACATATTAAAAAGAATAGGACCCAGAACAGACCCTTGTGGCACACCGCTTGTAACCTGTCTCTGCTCAGAATACTCGCCATTAACAATAACTCTCTGATGTCTATGCTTCAGCCAGCTTGAAATCCACTGAACTATCCAGGGATTAAGTCCAATCTTCACTAATTTATCTATCAGCTCTTTATGTGGAACCGTATCAAAGGCTTTGCTGAAGTCCAGATAGGCAATATCCACGGCACCACCTTGATCCAACACCTTTGTGACATAGTCAAAGAACTCAATGAGATTAGTCTGACACGATTTGCCTTCAGTAAAGCCATGCTGATTTGGGTCCAATAAGTTATTGTTTTTTAGATGCTGATTTATCCTCTTTTTGAGTAGAGTCTCCATCATTTTAACTACAACTGATGTCAAGCTAACTGGCCTGTAGTTTCCAGCTTCTTCTCTACTGCCCTTCTTGTGGATAGGCACAACACTGGCCATTCTCCAATCCTCAGGAACATCTCCTGTTAACAGGGATTGGTTAAATAAATCAGTCAGGGGGGTAGCAATGACAGATCTGAGTTCTTTAAGAACTCTGGGATGGATGCCATCTGGACCCATTGCCTTATTTATCTTTAATCTTTCAAGTTCTTCTAAGACATCGGCTTCTAAGATCACTGGAGCTGAATCCGTACAGCTGGAAGCAATGCTATATCCCTCTATAGTATTATTTTGTAAGGTGTCCTTTGAGAAAACTGAACAGAAGTAGCTATTGAAATGGTCAGCGATCTCCTTATTCCCATTAATGCATGTATTATTCCCGGTACTAAGCTTTGTGATGCTGCAGTTTTTCTTCTTCCTATCACTAATATATCTGAAGAAGGTTTTATCCCCCTTCTTTACAGATTTTGCTATTTCTTCCTCTTTTGAGGCTTTAGCAGCATATATTATCTGTTTCGCCTCCTTCTGTCTCATTTTATACACCTCTCTATCAGCTATACTTCCAGACTCTTTATACCTCCTATAGGCAGCCTTTTTTTCATTGACTATAGCCCTTACATCATTGCTAAACCATAGCGGTTTCTTCTTCCTTTTACCTTTAGTTACTTGCTTTACATAAAGTCTTGTGGCTTTTAAGATGGCCTTTTTTAATACAGTCCACTGGGTGCTCGCTCCTGCCATTTTATCCCTCCCCTTTAATTCATTATTTAAATATTCCCCCATTGCATTAAAATTTGTTTTTCTGAAATCCAATACTTTGGTTGCAGTATAGGATTGCTCACAATCAGTTTTTACATCAAACCACAAACATAGATGGTCGCTGCAACCTAAATTTTCTCCCACCTTGACCTCTGAAACCCGATTCCCATTTGTAAAAACTAAATCTAGAATATTCTCCCCTCTAGTTGGTGTCTTAACTAGCTGTGCCATAGCTGCTCCTGTAAAGGCCTCTACTATATTCTTACTTTTGCATGTAAGGGCACTGGGGATATTCCAGTCAACATCAGGCATGTTGAAATCACCCATAACCACAATATCTCCCTTTACTGCCATTAGGGTAATCTCATCCACCATCTTGTTGTCATGTTCCTCAGATTGCCCTGGAGGCCTATAGATCACCCCAATTCTAATGACAGAACCGTCTTTATTTTGCATGCAAATCCAGAGGGTCTCCAGATCTTTACATGTATTTTGAATTAGTATTGTTTTTAGACTTTCTTTAACATAAATGGCTACTCCACCTCCCCTTCTCTCTATTCTATCCTTCCTATACAGTGTATATCCTGGTATGGATATTTCCCATTCATTGGAATCCTTAAACCATGTCTCAGTTACGGCAACCAGATCCAAATTATCTCTAGATATTATGGCCATTAACTCACAGAGCTTGTTGCTCAAGCTTCGAGCATTCGTGCACATTACCCGAAGAACATTATTTTCATTATTAGTTTGCCCTTTATCATCAACAACTACATCTATTTTATTTTCAGCTCCCTTTTCATAAGCTTCCAGAAACTGATGTATCCTCATTGGTCGGGGACAGAAATCCTCCACATCTGGTACATCTCTGTCCCCTTTACCTAGTTTAAATGCCTGTCCAAAAAAGCTCTGAATTCCTCACCGAGCACCTGGGTACCTCTGTATGATGGATGCAAACCATCCCTCTTAAACAACTCCCTATTAGACCATCTACTGACATCATGACTTACATAACAAAAACCTTCAGCTTTACACCACTGCCTTAACCACACATTAAACTCTGTGATACAACTTGTTTTACCCTCCTGGCCACAAACCGGTAACACCTCTGAGAAAGTCACTGAATCAGTTATTTTACCCAGCTCCACACTTAGACTTTGAAAATCTCTTTTTACTACATTAACATTTCTCTGGGACAGATCGTTTGTGCCAAGATGCACCACCACATCAACTTTATTACCTTTACTCACAGCTGGGTGGGTGTCAACAAACTCAAACTCAATCCAGACAAGACGGAGTGGCTGTGGGTCTTGCCTCCCAAGGACAATTCCATCTGTCCGTCCATTATCCTGGGGGGAGAAACATTGACCCCCTCAGAGAGGGTTCGCAACTTGGGCGTCCTCCTCGATCCACAGCTCACATTAGGGAAACATCTTTCAGCTGTGGCGAGGGGGGCGTTCGCCCAGGTTCGCCTGGTGCATCAGTTGCGACCCTATTTGGACCAGGAGTCACTGCTCACAGTCACTCATGCCCTCATCACCTCGAGGTTCGACTACTGTAACGCTCTCTACATGGGGCTACCTTTGAAAAGTGTTCGGAAACTTCAGATCGTGCAGAATGCAGCTGCGAGAGCAATCATGGGCTTTCCTAAATATGCCCATGTCACACCAACACTCCGCAGTCTGCATTGGTTGCCGATCAGTTTCCGGTCACAATTCAAAGTGTTGGTTATGACCTTTAAAGCCCTTCATGGCATCGGACCAGAATATCTCCGAGACCGCCTTCTGCCGCACGAATCCCAGCGGCCAGTTAGGTCCCACAGAGTGGGTCTTCTCCGGGTCCCGTCAACGAAACAATGCCACTTGGCGGGACCCAGGAGAAGAGCCTTCTCTGTGGCGGCCCCAGCCCTCTGGAACCAACTCCCCCCAGAGATTAGAACTGCCCCTACCCTCCTTGCCTTTCGTAAGCTACTCAAAACCCACCTCTGCCGCCAGGCATGGGGGAATTAAGACTTCTTCTCCCCCTAGGCTGATACAACTGTATGTATGGTATGTGTGTATGTATGCTGGTTTTATACATTAAGGGGTCTTAAGTTAGTTTTTAGTATTGGATTTTTTTTACTGTATATTATTCATGTATATTGTTCATGACTGTTGTTAGCCGCCCCGAGTTTTCGGAGAGGGGCGGCATATAAATCCAATAAATTGAATTGAATTGAATTGAATTGTTTTGGGAAGAGTGCTCTTTGCAATACAAAAAGAGTGCTTTGTTTATTTTGCATTTTGTGATAAAGAACATTGTTTTGAATTTTCAAATGTGTGTGTGTCTGAAATTTGTATCCTTGAATTTTCGGGATGCTCCTATCAGAGAGCCCAGCAGAACAATATAGACGCATGCAGTGGGACCATGACATACTTTATAACATGGATTAAGTCTTAGGTATCAAGTTGCAGCTGGTGCCCCCAAATCCATGGCTGATGGGAACACTTCTACTGATTTCTGTTACATTGATCATTGATGGTCCATCAGCTTTAGAAGAGATCATGCCAGGAGTGTCAAATTAGATGTCTTCAAGAACCGCATCAGCATTGTAATTCTCTTCCATGGGCCGGCTATGGGTAAGGGGAGAGATGGGATGGAGGGCTTCCTGCAGCACCTTTCTGGCCAAACCAGGGCATGGGGGGCCCATGCCTGGTCCCCACATGTCCCATTTTCAGCCTGGACGGCCTCCTGCAGTACTTTGCTGGCCAAAGCAGGGCATGGGGGAACCATTTGCAGCCCCTATTTGCCCTATTTTTGGCCTGGAGGGCCTCCTGCAGCACTTTGCTGGCCAAAATGGGGCACAGGAGCCACAGACAGTCTCCATGCACCTGTGTTTGGCCTGGACCACTTTCTATAGCACTCTGCCTGCCAAAACAGGGTGCAGAGGGGTGCACATGCCCCCTGCCTCATTTTGACTGCCAGAGGCACCACAGGATGGTTCTTTGCTATCTGCGGGCCAGATTTTAAGCACTCCTTGAGTTTGACACCTCTGCGATATACTAACAAGAGTTGGCAAAATCCTACAGATGCTTGAAAGGAGAGTTTACTATATTTCTTTCCATTCAGAAAGATTGTGCAGAGATGGTTTCATTGCTTCCTTTTTATTTTGTACTCTGCCCTGAAAACCTAAAGTTACCTGGGACCTAAGCAACTTTGATTGCGGCATGGTGACCAAAGGCACAGTAGCCCTGGAAGTGACAGTAATTATTCATCCTTTCACAGAAGAAAAAGGGGGGACATGATCGAAACATTTAAATATGTTAAAGGGTTAAATAAGCTCCAGGAGGGAAGTGTTTTTAATAGGAAAGTGAACACAAGAACAAGGGGACACAATCTGAAGTTAGTTGGGGGAAAGTTCAAAAGCAACATGAGAAAATATTATTTTACTGAAAGAGTAGTAGATCCTTGGAACAAACTTCCAGCAGACGTGGTAGATAAATCCACAGTAACTGAATTTAAACATGCCTGGGATAAACATATATCCATCCTAAGATAAAATACAGAAAATAGTATAAGGGCAGACTAGATGCATCATGAGGTCTTTTTCTGCCGTCAGTCTTCTATGTTTCTATGTTTCTATCCTTGAAACAGTCCAAATAGCTGTCACTTTTCAAATCATGGTCATCCCAGCCTAAAATGATTTTCAACTGCTCCAATTGAGATGAAATCTCAAATTGAGATTTGCTGTGGTCTCAAATTGAGATGCAAACACCTTAAAAAAATCCAGAAAGATAATTTTGTACCTATATGGCAGTAAGAGGGTTAGTGTTACTGTTCCTTTTTAAGGGTTAAATCAGATTGTCGGAGTACAAGCCCTTGGACTGAGAAATCTTAGAGAAAGGATCAGCAGCAGCTTCTTGATAACCCTTCAATCTTAGATCCTTCCTAATCAGATCTGATTTAAAGTGGCAGCAATTCGCTGACCAAAGAGTCAGCCCTCTTTGATGATGATGACGCTGTAAAAAAAAAAATCCCTGATTTTCACCTTCTTCCTTTCATAGCATTGTGGGGAGACATAAGAAACAGCAAAGGGGCTTAATTGAGGAGAAATATCTTCTTTCCCTAACTGTTCTTTGAACAGTGTAATCCCATCTGTCTGAAGGCCGCATTTGAAAAGGTCATTTCCTTCTAGTTGATTTTGTACATGGCTGATTTCTAAGTAGCTGTCACATTCTGCACTTTCTACCAAAAGGGATTTTTCTCTTTCAAGTGGAAGCACGGGGGGGGGGGGGGATACGATGAGGATGATGAGGATGATGAATTGGCTCACTTAAGAAGAGCGAAGGAAAAGAATAAATGTGGGTGTGTGCATGCTTCTATGTCTGTGAGTTTGAAACTTTTTCATCCTATGCTTATTGATCTTTAATAGAGAACTGAAATTCCCTTTGTATCTTTCCCATTAGAAGACAATAAGCTTCTGAAGGCAGAACTACTGGATAGGAACTAATATTGAGCTTGATACTAGCATCCTAGGAAATATTAGTAGTAACGTTTCTCCCCATCTCTGATTCACTGTCACGCTAGTCGCTATTCTGAGCATTGAGTCTGAAAAGTTTATTTTATTTTATTCATTATTTATTTATTTATTTTGTCCAATACACAATGAGGGTTTTAGTGAGTATATATAGATATACACATAGTAAAATACATGATTTTGCCCAGGTTCGCCTGGTGCACCAGTTGCGGCCCTATTTGGACTGGGAGTCACTGCTCACAGTCACTCATGCCCTCACCACCTCAAAACTCGACTACTGTAATGGTCTCTACATGGGGCTACCTTTGAAAAGTGTTCGGAAACTTCAGGTCGCGCAAAATGCAGCTGCGAGAGCAATCATGGGCTTTCCCAAATATGCCCATGTTACACCAACACTCTGCAGTCTGCATTGGTTGCCGATCAGTTTCTGGTCACAATTCAAAGTGTTGGTTATGACCTATAAAGCCCTTCATGGCACCAGACCAGATTATCTCAGGGACCGCCTTCTGCTGCACGAATCCCAGCGACCAGTTAGGTCCCACAGAATGGGTCTTCTCCGGGTCCCATCAACTAAACAATGTCGCTTGACGGGACCCAAGGGAAGAGCCTTCTCTGTGGCGGCCCCGGCCCTCTGGAACCAACTCCCCCCAGAGATTAGAATTGCCCCCACCCTCCTTGCCTTTCGTAAGCTTCTTAAAACCCACCTCTGCCGCCAGGCATGGGGGAACTGAGATACTCTTTCCCCCTAGGCCTTTACAATTTTATGCATAGTATGTCTGTATGTATGTTTGGTTTTTATAATAATGGGTTTTTAACTGTTTTAATATTGGATTGTTATATGCTGTTTTTATTACTGTTGTTAGCTGCCCCGAGTCTACGGAGAGGGGCAGCATACAAATCAAATCAAATCAAATCAAATCAAATAAATAAACAAACAAACAAATAAATAAATAAATAAATAAATAAATAAATAAATGAAGGTTATAGAGGAGATACTCATATTAAAATATATCTATGAAAGAATAGAAAAGAGGATATAGTAATAGAACATATCAATGAAAGAATAGAAGAAGAGATATAGGAATAATAGAAAGGTATAGGAGATATAGGAGAGTAATAGGACAGGGGATGGAAGGTACTCTAGTGCACTTGTACTCTCCCCCTACTGACCTCTTAGGAATCTTGATAGGTCAACTGTAGATATTCTAAGGGTAAAGTGTTGGGGGTTTGGGGATGACACTATGGAGTCCGGTAATGAGTTCCACGCTTCGACAACTCGATTACTGAAGTCATATTTTTTACAGTCAAGTTTGGAGTGCTTAATATTAAGTTTAAATCTGTTGTGTGCTCTTGTGTTGTTGTGGTTGAAGCTGAAGCTGAAGTAGTCGCCGACAGGCAGGACATTGCAGCATATGATCTTGTGGTCAATACTTAGATCTTGTTTAAGGCGTCTTAGTTCTAAACTTTCTAGGCCCAGGATTGAAAGTCTAGTCTTATAACGTATTCTATTTCGAGTGGAGGAGTGAAGGCCTCTTCTGGTGAAGTGTATTGTTAAAAAAAGGTATTCATTTGCTTCAGGTGCTGTTATAGAATAGAATACTTTATTGTCATTTTATTGTTAATTTACAAATGTCTTGATCCTACAGACAATGATGATAATAATAATAATAACAACAACAACAACAACAACAACAAAGATGATTTTGATTATGATTTCTGTTGAAAAAATATAATCAAATATTAAAGATTCAACCCTACCCATTTATAAATCATTTCTCTTTTAAATAGAGAGACCAAAAAACTAACATTATATTGCTGTTTACAAATCTTGTGTTCAGTGTTGTACTTAAGGACATTTCAATTGTGCACAGACTTAGAGAAAAGTGTTCTAATTTCCAGTATTGAAAAGCAAACATGTGCACATGGGTCTTATGAAAAGGACTCTTAATTGGAGATGTTTCTGCTAGCTAGATAAACTACTTTTTCAGGCTTTTGTGGCAATTCATAGTGTCAATCAGAAAAACAAAAAGTAGTTCCAAAAAACGTAAGTATGGTCAGGATTGTTGAGCTTGAAATAGGCTTGTATAAATTGTGTGGCTATTAAATTACCTGCCCTTCTAGTCTGTAAAGAGAGACTAAGAAAAAAAGCACTACTTGGACTGTTGTGGTTAGCTCTGGCCCAGCTCCTGCCCCAAGGACTGTGGATGTGGGGGAGACATCCATATGCTGCAGGCCTGTTTTGTCCCTGGTGGAATCTGCTGATGAAGGCTCCTCTGACCAAGAA
The DNA here is from genome assembly GCF_031021105.1 of Erythrolamprus reginae. Taxonomy (NCBI): domain Eukaryota; kingdom Metazoa; phylum Chordata; class Lepidosauria; order Squamata; family Dipsadidae; genus Erythrolamprus; species Erythrolamprus reginae. The sequence goes on along the minus strand of NC_091954.1, from coordinate 20,506,839 downwards.
GACATGAGTGACAGGGAGGAGGAGAGTGTGGCAGACAGCTCAGGAGATCAATTATCTAGCTCCTCCTTGGATTCAGAACAAGAGTTAATGATACAGCCACACATGTGGAGAGCGATGCATAGGCAACAACAACTGAGAGATTATTATCAAAGAAAATGAGGCCACCTGTGGTTGGGTGGGGCTGTGGTGATTAGTGAGGCTGCTATAAATAGCAGCCTGTGGGTTTGGCAATTGTGGAGGATTATCTGATCGTTGTGTTTCGTGACTGCTTTACTGACTTTGACCTTTTGTGTGCTGATTTTTCCCCGCTTTGAAACTAAACCAGAGCAAAGTGTGTTTCACTTTGTGAAAGAAGGACTGTGAATTGCCTCACAGCTGCAAGCTAAGTATCACAGAACTGATAAGGGACTTGTACAAATTACCAGTTTGTTTGGAGATGAGTGCTCTTTGCTATACCAAAAGAGGGCTTAGGTTAAGTGAATTTTCCTTATAAAGAACATTGTTTTGAATTTTCAAATGTGTGTGCGTCTGAAATTTGTACCTGTGAATTTTTGGGAGGATTCTACAAGAGAGCCTGACATAACATGGACCAAGGAAGTGCCATGATTTATCCACCCGATAAAGAGGTTTTCTTTGGGTCAAACGAGGAGACTGTGCTCTCTTCACAACTTCCAAAGCATCCCCTCTTTCTTCGTCACCTCTACAAGGTGACTTGCCCTCATAGGGCTTCTTCAAGTGGGCATGTCTCTTCACCTTCTGCTGCCCTCCTCCCAGGAGATTCTTAACACCAAGAAAAATGGTATAGGTACCTGGTGGACCATATTCAATTTGAAATTATGGATAAAAGGATAAATTTGGATAATGAAACTGAATTGAGACAACTGATGGGACGGTGGGACAAGGTAAGACGATATATGATGAGCAGAATCCGAGACCAAGCTACAAGAAATAAATTGGAACCACTCTATAATATGTAAATAGATATATTGCTCTTGGGTCAAAGTGGATTATATAAGAAACACCCCTGATTTGGTGGTGTGTGTGTGTGTGTCGGGGTGGTGGCACATTTCACTATGTACTGTTTTATGTTGTGTGTATATTAAACCTGTTAAAAATTAATAAAAATACTTTAAAAAAAAAGAAAAATCAATAACAACAACTAAAAAAATAGTTTTATATATTTTTCATGGAAACAGAATTTATTTATTTATTTTTAAAGGGTGTAAAGTAGGGAGATCATATAGAGTCCATTGTGAAGATGATCTTTAAATGGACATAATATTTTTATATAATAACCGTTGGAGTAGGTTTTATCACTGGATGGAAAAAAGGAAAAACAGTTAAATCAGAGAGTTAATAAATGATAGATAATATGGGAAGTAAATGTCAAAGAATCGGTCACAAAAGGAAAACCAAAAGATATACCAGAATAAGATCTTTGCCAAAAACCGATGTACAGTGATACCTTGTCTTACAAACTTAATTGGTTTCGGGACAAGGTTCTTAAGGTGAAAAGTTTGTAAGATGAAACAATGTTTCCCATAGGAATCAATGGAAAAGCGATTAATGCGTGCAAGCCCAAAATTCACCTTGCCAGCTGAATCGCCTGTTTTTGCACTGCTGGGATTCCCCTGAGGCTCCCCTCCATGGGAAACCTCACCTCCGGACTTCTGTTTGTTTGCGATGCTGCAGGGGAATCTCCCAGCAGGGGAATCCCAGCACAAAAACGAGTGCTTCACTGGCAACGGAGGTCCGGAGGTGGGGTTTCCCAGCAAAGGGAGCATCAGTGAAATCGCAGCATCGCAAAAACACCAAGTCCTCGAAACCCCACCTCCGGACCTCTGTTTTTTTGTGATGCTGCGGGTGTGAAATTACCTAAAATTCTGACTTTGATAGCAAATGAGTCAGTCAGGATTTAAAACTACTTTAGAAACTTTTCTTTATATAAATGATAGCAAAAAGTTTGGGGTGGTTTGCTCAGCTGCAGTCATCTTTCTGTCTTCCTCATTCCAATCAGGCATTTATCTTAAACAGCAATCAAGAAACTGGTGGTTAAATGTAAACTTTTGTCTGTGGCATACTTTAACATAATACAATTTTTGGGTATTGTGTTCGGATGACTTGAAAAGGAAAGCAATGACATTAAAAATGTTGTTTATTTCTAGAACAGAAAAAAAGGAATAAAGCATTTTAAGATTCACTTTCCAACAAGTGTGTGTTTTAAAATCTCAAGTACTGTTCAGAATACTGACTAATTAGATAGAGACTTGAAAACTATTTTATTTCTTTGATCTTTCCTAGTGTATTTCAGTTCCCTCCTTACTTTAAGTATATTGATTGCCAGTAATTTGATTCTATGCAGAAAAATATATTAACACCAACACTCCGCAATCTGCATAGGTTGCCGATCAGTTTCCGGTCACAATTCAAAGTGTTGGTTATGACCTATAAAGCCCTTCATGGCACCAGACCAGATTACCTCAGGGACCGCCTTCTGCTGCACGAATCCCAGCGACCAGTTAGGTCCCATAGATTGGGTCTTCTCCGGGTCCCGTCAACCAAACAATGCCGCTTGGCGGGGCCCAGGGAAAGAGCCTTCTCTGTGGCGGCCCCGACCCTCTGGAACCAACTCCCCCTAGAGATTAGAATTGCCCCCACCCTCCTTGCCTTTCGCAAGCTGCTTAAAACCCACCTCTGCCACCAGGCATGGGGGAGTTGAGATACACTTTCCCCCTAGGCCTTTACAATTTTATTCATGGTATGTTTGTATGTATGATTGGGTTTTATAATATTGGATTATGATAGTATTGGATTATTTATAGTATTGGATTATTGTTGCATGCTGTTTTATTACTGTTGTTAGCCGCCCCGAGTCTGCGGAGAGGGGCGCCATGCAAATCAAATCAAATAAATAAATAAATAAGTAAATAAATAAATAAATAAATGCTCAGATTCCTTTAAAGCATCCAGATGAAAATGCGTGTTGAAAAGTGAAAATTTTATAAAAGTATTTGTCTCTTTTTATTTCCATATAGAGAAACTATCAGAATATTAAAATAGGAGAGGAGGAGCGAATAAGTGCAATAAGTGCAATTGGACAACAAATTAATTCAGTCCCTATCTAAAATATATATTTTTAACTTTGAAAATAATGTTTCAGGATATCTTGCAGAATGCACATAAAATTATTGCTAGTTTCTATGTACTTCCTTCTGAATAACGTGTTCGTTGGATTTTTAGTTTTTTAAAAAAATATGTTTCCCATTGTGAAACTCTTTGCTGGGGAATGTGTTATATGATTTATTGACAATAAATATTTAATTGGCCGTCTAAAATGACTCCTTTGCAGGCTATTTAAAATTTGTGTTTAAAGGTTTATGCCTGCTTTCAGATGCGCTGATCTTTACCCATGACATTTGAATATTTTTCTTTCTTCTTTAATTATCATAAATTTGTTGCTGGATTATAGGTATACACTTCTGATTATTTTTCCCCTCTGTCTAGTCAGCCAGTTTGTTTTTATGGATAGCAGTCACTTCTCACTGATATAGTTTCAGGGTGATATTGACAAAATTGAACGGGTCCAAAGACGGGCTACAAGAATGGTGGAAGGTCTGAAGTATAAAACGTATCAGGAAAGACTTAATGAACTCAATCTGTATAGTCTGGAAGACAGAAGAAAAGGGGGGACATGATCGAAACATTTAAATATGTTAAAGGGTTAAATAGGGTTCAGGAGGGAAGTATTTTTAACAGGAAAGTGAACACAAGAACAAGGGGACACAATCTGAAGTTAGTTGGGGGAAAGATCAAAGGCAACATGAGAAAGTATTATTTTACTGAAAGAGTAGTAGATCCTTGGAACAAACTTCCAGCAGACGTGGTTGGTAAATCCACAGTAACCGAATTTAAACATGCCTGGGATAAACATATATCCATTGTAAGATAAAATACAGGAAATAGTAAAAGGGCAGACTAGATGGACCATGGGGTCTTTTTCTGCCGTCAGTCTTCTATGTTTCTATGTTTCTATGTGATTTCAAAGGTTTGCAGACCCCTGTAAAGTGTGCTTCTCTTGAAAGTGACTTAAAAACTTTATATACAGGCTCTAGCATCAATCAGATTGCAATTTTGAATTGTGTTCTGCTGGGCTCTCTGGTAGGAGCCTCCTGAAAATTCAAGGGTACAAATTGCAGACACACACACGTTTGAAAATTCAAAACAATGTTCTTTATCACAAAATGCAAAATAAACTAAGCACTCTTTTTTTATTGCAAAGAGCACTCATCCCAAAACAACCGGGTAGTCTGTACAATTTCCCTTAAGCAGTCATTAAGTACTTAGCTAGCAGCTGTGAAGAAACTTCACACCCCTTCTTCTTCCAAGGAAGTGAGACACACACACACACACACACACACACGTTGCTCTGCTTTGGTTTCAAAGGAATGAAAAATCAACAAAGTCCAGAAAACAGCAGCACAGGATTCCTGAAGAACTGCTATCAGATACTCTTTCACAATGGCCAAACCCATATGCTGCTATTTATAGCAGCAGCCCTAATTACTGGAGCCCCATCCAACCACGGGTGGCCTCATTTTCTCTTGTAATAATCCTACAGTTGTTGTCTCCTATGCATCACTCTACGCATGCATGGATGTGTCATTAATTCTTGTTCAGAATCCAAGGATGATACAGATGACTGATCTCCTCCTGGGCTGTCTGCCCTCCCCTCTTCCCTGTCACTCATGCTTCCTTGGTCAGAGGAGGCTTCATTGGCAGATTCCACCGGGAGCAAAACAGGCCTGCAGCATGTGGATGTCTCCTCCACATCCACCTACACATTCCTTGGGGCAGGAGCTGGGCCAGAGCTAACCACAACATATTGATTAAGGGTTCTAACTCTTCTTTCACAATGGAAGTCCACAGCACTTTTATTTAGCTGTGAATCATGTCCAGAAAATTCTGTGTTTGAAAGCGAGTGGTTAGGAAATGGATAGATGCCAGAAGGCTCAGACAGGAACTCAGGAACCAACGTAGATAAATAATGAAGACAGTGTATTCAAAAAGTACTTTCTTTCTTCTTCTTTTTACAGAATATTATAAATTTAAATTAATTGGATTTAGGACATTATATATTGGGCCATTATATGTTGTAAGCAGCCCCGAGTCCTGGGAAAGGGAGGGCATAAAAGTCAAACAAACAGACAAACAAACAAACAAACAAACAAATAAATAAATAAATAATTCCTCATCAGCCACCTCCAGACTTGGGGGCTGTTGAGTCTCCATCTCAGGGCTGACAGACACCCAGGTTCCACCTCTATCTCACTGTCTGCCAGCTCCATTCCCTCTTCCCCCTTGGAGCTCTCAGCTTGCCTTGATGTTCACCCTGACACCCATGCCACCTCCTCATCTGATTCGGCTGCTAGAGGAGCCAGCACTTGACAGGCCGCAACATTAATCTACTTGCAGACCAATCATGACACTCTTTCATTTGCTTTTTTAAAATGTATAAACCTTGTGTAAATATTGGTGAAAATGATAAAGTTACATTCACCTACTTCAGAAATGGATAAAAACCAGTTACTTTTTAAACAAAATTTACCCCGTTTATATTCATTTAAACATATAAGACTTGGAATATTTTCCAGAATTTTGTAATGGCGTTCAGATGAATTATAGAAAGAGGTATGTATTATACTGGGTGAAAAGCTCTTGAAAAATTATGTTTGAAAATGCATGATTTGGAGAAACGCGCATGAAAACCTCCATCCAGATTGTCATGCAGACTTCTTTGCCGCGAAATTCACAAAGTAATTTCAGAAATGCTCAAGAATTAACCAGAAGGGAAAAGGAAAGAAAGATGCATAATTGAAGGGAGCTGAAAATTACATGATTTCATGTAATGGTGTTCCTGCTTATGACAGCACTGTTCATGTCTTAATCTGTAAAGGAACAGAATAATCCCGTTTTAATTTTTTTAAAAAATTAACGTGTGAAAAGTGAAATAATTAATTACTTCATTATGTACTCCTTGCAAAGCACTTGTGAGTGACAATAGATTACTTATTTATTCATTCATTCATTCATTCATTCATTCATTCATCATTCAATTTTTATGCCGCCCTTCTCCTTAGACTCAGGGTGGCTTACAACATGTTAGCAAAAGCACTTTTTAAGAGAGCCAGCATATTGCCCCCATAATCTGGGTCCTCATATTACTGGCCATTGTAATTAAAAGCATTTTGAAATGTTGATATAATGGCATCTCTACTAATAATATAAATATTTCGTAATATTGAATTTGCTATTCTATCTGTATTTTAGAACTCAATATACTGTATGTCTGTCAATACTAAAACATCTATATGGGACTGTATTAGTATATATATATATATATATATATATATATATTTAGTCTAATACATAATACACATTGAAGAGAAAGATATGTAATAATATAAGTAAAGAAAAGAATAGAAGATAAGATATAAAAGTATAGGTGAACAAATTTGAAAGGAAGAAAAGATAAATGAGATAAGGACAGACAATTGGACAGGGGACGGAAGGCACACTGGTGCACTTATGCACGCCCCTTACTGACCTCTAAGGAACCTGGAGAGGTCAATCGTGGATAGTCTAAGGGAAAAATGTTGGGGGTTAGGTCAGGTAATAAGTCAGGTAATGAGTTCCACGCTTCGACAATTTAGTTGCTGAAGTCATATTTTTTACAGTCAAGTTTGGAGCGGTTAATATTAAGTTTGAATCTGCTGCGTTCTCTTGTGTTGTTGCAATTGAAGCTGAAGTAGTGATTGACAGGTAGAACGTTGCAGCATATGATCTTGTGGGCAATACTTAGATCGTGTTTTAGGCGACGTAGTTCTAAGCTTTCTAGTATACAGAGGTTGTATGATCTGGGTGCTTTCAAAGCAAAGGATAAAAATTACTATAGTTTATTTTCTTTTTTAATAATTGTCTAATAAATAATTAAATGAAATTGAATTTTCCTAAGATTTATATGAATTAGCAAAAGGCATTCTTAATCAGCCACTGCAGCATAACATATTTTGCTGCTTCTTTGACTGCTTTTCGAAAAATATAGTATAAAGAGGCAGGGATTTTGGGATTTATTTATTTTTGCCGGCCCTTTAACCAAAGCTGGACTTTAGGTCATGTGTTAAAGTCTCCGAGTCTTCGGAGAGGGGCAGCATAAAAATCCAATAAATAAATAAAGAACGAGGACACTTTGAATGAAAAGAATTGGGACATGAGAAAATCTTTTTTCTTCTTTTTTCTTTTGAAGCCCTTAGTTCAGGGGTGTCAAACTCAATCTGCATCAGGCTTGGTTTTGACCTCGGGGGGTGGGGGGGCAGGGTGTTTGTAGCCAATTTGACACCACTTGTGTTGGGGCACCTCTGGTGGCCCAAGCACTCTGCTAACAAAACCAGGCTTCTGAGTTCTGTTTTTGGCCATGACGCCTCCTGCAGCTCCCTACCAGTAAAAACTCTAAGCTTAGGGAGGGGAGGCACATGCACTCCCCCAAGACTCCATTTTTGCTAGCAGAGGGCTGTAGGAGGCCATCGAAGCTAAATACGGAGCCTGGGAGGGCTGTGTACGATGCTCCCAAGCTCTATTTTTGCTGGCAGAAGCACCTTTGCTGTTTCCAGTACAGCTCCATGGGCCAGATCTAAGCACCCTTTGCCTTCTTTTTCTGCTCAAGATCCCCATGGGCCACTGTGTGACACAGAATGCTGGACTCGATGGGCTTTGGCCTGATTCAGCATGGCTCTTCTTATGTTCACCTCCCATGCCTTACTTGGATTCAGCTCAGTTTCAGACTTAGTTTGGGGTTTTTGGCAGTATTATCCACCACATCAAATTTGGGTCCGTTGTACTTAGTTTGCACAGAGTTTAAGTAATTTCTTTCCATAAGTGACTTATGATTGCTTTTCACACTTACGACCATTGTAGCATCCATGTGATCACATGATCAAAAATTGGATACTTGACAACTGGCTCATATTTATGATGATTGCAGTGTCCCAGGGTGATGTTATCACCTTTTGCGACCTGATATTCAAAGTCAATGGAGAAATTAGATTAATTTAGCAATCATGTTGCTAATTTAACAACTGGAATGATTCATTTAAAAATTGTGGCAAGAAAGGTTGCAAAATGGGGCAAAACTCACTTAACAACTGTCTCACTTAGCGACAGAAATTCTGGCCTCAATTGTGGTCATAAGTTGAGGACCACCTATACTTGCTCCCATTGAAACTGGAGGAGAATGTTCATGCTGTACAGTAATCCCCGACTTACAACCTCAATTGAGGCCAGAATTTGGTTGTAAAATCTGATAGTCATAGGTCTAGTCATCCACGTGCCTGGACCTGATTTTACAGTTGTATTGATTGATTGATTTGATTTGATTGATTGATGGATGGATTGGATTGGATTGGATTGGATTGGAATTTTATGCCGCCCCTCTTTGAGGACTCAGGGTGGCTCACAACATAGCAAACAATATACAGTGTATAAATCTAAAAATCCAATTAATTTTACTAGAAAAATGTTAAAACTCTACTAACGTTTAAAGTCATTCATTCCCATTCACATCGCAAAACTGTGGATTTTTTACAACCACTTTTACTATGGTTGTTAAGTGAATTACATAAGTTTATTTTTGCCAGAAACTAACAACAAAAAACCAGAAACCAGCAAAGAAACATTGCAAATTGCAATAAGGTGATCATGAGACATGGTGAATATAAACTGGTTGCCAAGCACCCAAAATACAGTCATTTTATCAGGCTAGGGGCAGCACAACATTATATTTATTTATTTATCTATCTATCTATCTATCTATCTATCTATCTACCTACCTACCTACTTACTTACTTACTTATTAATTAATTAGATTTGTATGCCGCCCCTCTCTGTAGACAGCCAGAAATGCTGCATAAAGCATCCTTTCCAAAGCTGTCATAAATCTGAACAACTGGTCATAAGTCAAGGTTTACCTGTATTCACTTTTAAAATTAGAATAACTGTTAGCCTGTTGGTGTGAGCTCGCAGCTTGGCAATTTCTTCATTGTTAGAGAAGATGTCATCAATATGTTTTGAATTATGCTTGTCTGCCAGAAACAGAGGTCTTTAAATACTGTACCCTTTTATGAGATGCACAACAATTAGTCTAACTGCCAGCCCAAGCTACTAACATTCAAACACATATTATCCATGTGTTTAGTTTTACAAAATTTCCCTGGGAAGTTTGTTTCTAATCAATATAAGTGTGGTATAATGCTTTAAATTGTAATTGCAAGTGAAGGATCTAATTTGGCACTGTCATTGCTGAGATAATTGAGTAAAAGAAAGGAGTCTGGTGTGTTTTTGTGGATGTAATAATATTCAAGACTGGGGGTGGAGATAGTTGGGTCGAGCATTTTGAAAGTTAGAGATTACATTGTATTTTACATTCTTCCAAAACTTTAAAAAAAGACAGAACTCCACTACCTTCTGAACGTTTGTATTATCATATACAGTGGTACCTCTACTTAGGAACTCCTCTACTTAAGAAGTTTTCTAGATAAGAAATAGGTGTTTAAGATTTTTTTGCCTCTTCTCAAGAACCATTTTCCACTTACAAACCCGAGCCTCCGAAACTGTAACCGGAAAAGGCAGGGAGAAGCCTCCGTGGGGCCTCTCTAGGAATCTCCTGGGAGGAAAAAGGGGTGGAAAAGATGTGAAGAAGCCTCTGTGGGGCCTCTCTAGGAATCTCCTAGGAGGAAACAGGGCCTCCACCAATGTTCCCTCTAATTTTTTTTCAGTGTGGGCAGAAAGTATAGCGTCTGAGCGACAGTCCCTTCAGGACTGAGTGGTATAGAAGAATGAATGAATGAATGAATGAGAAAAAAATTCCCTTCTTTTTTATTAAAAGAAATTAATAATAAAACAAAACCAAAATCTATTACTATTACAACCAGCAAAACCAAAAACACAACTATTAATAAATCCAGGCTTTAAAATCTTCATTTCTTAAATATTTATCATAGTATGATAGTGGCGCAGCAGGTAGAGTGCTGTACTGCAGGCCACTGAAGCTGACTGGAGATCTGTAGGTCAGTGGTTCAAATCTCATCACCGGCTCAAGGTTGACTCAGCCTTCCATCCTTCCGAAGTGGGTAAAATGAGGACCCGGATTGTAGGGGCAACAGCAATGGCTATTGCTAACATGTTGTAAGCCGCCCTGAGTCTAAGGAGAAGGGCGGCATAAAAATTGAATGAATAAAATATAGTAATACTATGAAAATCTACCTGAACACCAATGCATCAATTAATATATTTCCATAAATTATACTTTTCTATAATTTCATTCAATATTTCCAAGCTCAATTAATTTTTAGGCACTTAGCATTTACCATTAACTTTCATCACTCTTCTACATTTCCAAGTATATTTTAAATTCATAATGCAAACTCATAAAACCATACAGTACACATCATAAACCCCTTATTTATCATATGTATCTTCCATTAATTTTACCTATGTAATTATATATAGTTCTAAAATTCGAATCCAATTTTTAAAATTAATACATCCTAATATTAAACAACACCTAAATATATCTTTTACCAATATTTCATAGTCAATCCATATTTAATAATCAATCATCGCTCCTCAAATTTCTACCACTGTTCTCATTTCTGGGTACCTCTCCTGTCTCTCCTCCTTTTCTGTCTCATTTGTTTCTCATTTCTCCCTCCCTTTTTCTCTCATTCCTCCCCCCTCTCACTTCTCTTTTTCCATCCCTGTCTCCTCCCCCCTTATGTGTGTGTTTGTGTATGTATGAACTCTTGAACCATTTCCAAAAACAGGTGAGGGCTGGGGGTTTTTTTCTCTGTTATTATTTGGGTGCTTTTTACCATATGCTTTAAATCAAGGGTCACTTCTCTCTCTGTTTCTCTCTCTTTCCTCTCATTCTCTGCCTCAATCATTTTCTCATTTCTCTTTTTTCTCCCCTTTTTTCTATCATTTCTCTCTCTCTCTTCCTTCCTTTCTTCTCTCTCCCTCTCTCTTGCTTTCTCTATCTTTCTCTTCCCCGTCTTGCTCTCTCTCTCTTTTTCTCACTTTCTCTCTCCCTCCCTCTTTCTATCTCGCGCTGTCTGTTGCTCTCTCTCTCTTTTTTCTCTTGTTCTCTCTCTCTTGTTTTCTTTCTCTCCCTCTCTCTCTTTCTTTCTTTCTCTCTTTCTCTCTCTTGCTTTCTTTCTCTCTTTCTCTCTCTTGCTTTCTTTCTCTCTCTCTTTCTCTCTCTTGTTTTCTTTCTATCTCTCTTGTTTCTCTCTCTCTCTTGTTATTTCTCTTTTTCTCCCCCTCTTTCTCTCTCTCTCTTTTTCTCACTTTCTTTCTCCCTCTCTCTTTCTTTCTATCTTGCTCTGTTTGTTGCTCTCTCTCTCTCAAAGTTGCAGTCGCCACCGCCGCTGCAGCCACCGCCGCGGGAGAAGCTGTGCCCCAAGGCAGGAGGCAGAGGAGGAGAAAGCTGGAGAGGGGGTGGATCGGGCGGGCAGGGGGTAGTAGTGAGAGGCCACTGTGGGGAGGCACCGTGGGGAGGCGGGGGTGGCCGCGGCTCCCTTTCCTTCCACCTATGTCTACTGCCGGTACCTCCCCGCCCCCACCTCCCTGCGGGCTGGCAGGGGGATGGGGAGCATGTGTGGTGCCTCCGCACTTTTGTCGCTCCCTGTCCCCAACTCCAACGCCCGGCTCCTTGCGTGGTCTTGGAAAAGGGTGTGTGTGTGGGGGGGGTATTTTTGGGCGCGCAGTCACGCGGCCGCGCACCTTAGAGTGAACAGTGGCCTCCACCCTCCCTGTGGTTTCCCCAATCACACACATTATTTGCTTTTACATTGATCCCTATGGTGAAAATTGCTTCTACTTACAAACTTTTCTACTTAAGAACCTGGTCATGGAATGAATTAAGTTCTTAAGTAGAGGTACTACTGCATTGTCATTTCTTTGTGTTTTCTGGTATGTCCAAATGTTTTAAAGTCAGCTCTGAAACAAACAAAAGAAAACATATTGAACGAGTAATTCAGTGATAGGGTTTGTTAAGCTCCCTCCTTAAAATTAAACTGGGCTTTGGGAGGGAGTGTTGATACATACTTTCAGCAAACTACTATTTATTATATTATGCATTGGACATTTATGCTTTGCTGCCAAGATCATGTACCACAATTTTTATTTTCTTTTTACCTTTGTAGGATGAAAATGACAATCCACCCACATTTAGCAAGCCTTCCTATGTTGTCACAGTCATGGAGGATATCATGGCAGGTAGGAGATCGGTTTCTATCCTATTCTTGTTTTTCTCTTGGAAATATTCTTGTTGGGGACAGCCATCCAGAGCACATATGGGTATTCTCATCTTCTTCTCACTTAGAGAGATTCCATAGAAGCAGTTTATTCACCAGTCCTTTGGGCTTTGCCATGGTCATCATCTACAGCTGGTGTGTCAAATTCAATTTCATTGAGGACTGCATAAGGCTTGTGTTGGATCATGGGCCCTGGGGTGGGCATGTTGAATCGCCCTGGTATCACTCCACATATGGGAGGGAGCATATTGTTCTCCTTTTTGCTTCTCGGACCCTCCAGGGGCCATATCCAAGGCAGTTAAATTTTTATAGCTGACAAACTATATTCTATACGTGCAACATATTTTTTTGCTGATAGTGAAAAGGAAGGGAAACTAGATCTATTTTGAACTTATTCTGCTCTCATCAGCTGTTGTGATTCAGTCTGAGGCTCCTCAGGGAACGGCTGGAACTCTGCCGGCTCCATGCTCAGAGGGGAAGGATGAGGAACAGGAGGAGGAGGAGGACCAGGCAGACGGGGAAGAGGAATGTCAGGACGAGGAGGAGGGAGAACAGCCTGAGACCCCCAGGGGGGAGCTCTCCCCAGTGAGTAGCCTGGAGTCATTAGATGAGAACGCACAAGCCATCATAGATATGAGGCAGAGAAGGGCAGCACAAAGAAGGGGACAATTAGCCAGGTATTTCCATCCCTAATAGGCAACAGCTGGGTTTGGGTGTGGTTCTCCTCAGAAAGGTTGAAAAGGCAGGCCCGCCCTTTCTGTATTGTGGACAGTTATCTTTTGGGAGTCCTGTGACCTTGCTTCGATCCTTGGCGTCTCTGATTCTGGCTTGTGGCCTCGAAGGCTGAAAACTTGGGGGAGGCGTGGGTTTTATTATCTACAGTGGTGTGTGTGCCAGCAAGAAGCCTGTTGTATTGTCTGGCCATCGTGACTCTTCTGTGAAGCTTCATAGCATTCCAGTTTGTAAGAACAGTTTTTGTTATCTGTGTTTGTTTTCAAAGATATAAAATGACTTTGCTTTTTACCAGCGTGTCTGGCTACTCTTTTTAGTTGGTGTTGACGTCTGGGGGAACCCAGACAGAACATCAGCTAGCCATATCCTTACTGGAATTTGAACCTGCAGATTCTACTTTGCAAGGCAGTAGTTTAATCTGTAGACCATAGGCTCTCCTCCGTCTCAGCTTGTACCAGGGAAGAGTTCTATGCTTCCCACCCCTTGTCAAATCACACATACACACATGCACGAACACACACTCACGTGTGTGTGTGTGTGTGTGTATGTGTGTGTGTGTGTGTGTGTTATATACCTCCATTCATACCCCACACAGCAAATTTTGATTACAGATCACCAATTTACCTTGTACTTTGGAGAAGACTTATTTGTTTATTGTTGCAGTTTCAAAGTGCCAGACTCTGTAGTAGCTCTGGGCAGCTTATAGATAAAAATGAAAAGGAAACAAAATGTATCAAGGGAGGAAAAAAGTCTATTGGATTAAAAATTATGGAAATCAAAATTGCAATAAACTATTTGAGTGTAATATAAATTTTCCAAAATAAATAAATTTGTAAACTCTTGATCTTATTTTTCTTGCTTTCTTCAAGGAGCAACAGTGCTATTTCTAAATGCGACAGACTTTGATCGATCAAGAGAATATGGTCAAGAATCTATTATATACTCTTTGGAAGGATCGTCACATTTTCGCATTAATGCTCGTTCAGGTAAGTACAAATAAACTTTCTCCTCAGTTTTCCTGAATTTTTTAATTTAATGGCTTTGTTTTCACTCATCTAACAAATTATCCACTAAAAGAGAAATAAAAATACAGATATGAATATGAAGATCACACTGCCTAACACCAGAACAAAATCAGTATAATACTTGTGAAAAATTTCAGGGTGAAACGTTTGTGTTATAGGAATGTTCATGTTGCCCAGAATTCAAAACTCTGTGCATTCCGTAAATCAGAGTAAATTGCCTTAAAGCTCAGATGTATAATCTGTTTTTGAATGGTATGCCAGAAATAGTCTGCTCCAGAAAATAAAGCCAAGGCCAAATTGTAATTTAATTTTAATTAGTTAAATATACTTAATAATATCACTTTCTACATGTAATCATTTCTCACTGTCATATTAAAAATTACAATTTAATTATAATACTTTTGGAGTGGAGCATGACATCCAAGAATTTGGGAGAACCAAAACAAGTTGCAACTATTAAAATGCCTTTCCTGGTACAGTGATACCTCATCTTACGAACGCCTCTTCTAACAAACTTTTCAAGATACGAACCCGGTGTTTAAGATTTTTTTGCCTCTTCTTCCGAACTATTTTCACCTTACGAACCCAAGCAGCTGCTGCTGGGATGAAGGGGTTTCTTTTTTTCCCCTTTTTTGAAGAAAGAAAAGGGAGGGGCTGCTTGGAGTAGGAAACATTTTGCAGAGAACAACATGCTTGCAAAGGAATGGGTGTCTTTTTAAGAAAGAAAAGGGAGGAGGGAAGGGCAGCTTGGGGGAGGAAAAGTTTTGCAGAGAACAACGTGCTTGCAAAGGAACTGAAAGGGTGTCTTTTTAAGAAAGAAAAGGAAGGAGGGAGGGGCAGCTTGGGGGAGGAAAAATTTTGCAGAGAACAACATGCTTGCAAAGGAACTGAAAGGGTGTCTTTTTAAGAAAGAAAAGGGAGGAGGGAGGGGCAGCTTAGGGGAGGAAAAATTTTGCAGAGAACAACGTGCTTGCAAAGGAACTGAAAGGGTGTCTTTTTAAGAAAGAAAAGGGAGGAGGGAGGGGCAGCTTGGGGGAGGAAATTTTTTGCAGAGAATAACGTGCTTGCAAAGGAACTGAAACGGTGTCTTTTGAAGAAAGAAAAGGGAGGGGCGCTCCCCTTGCCTTTCTTCCTTCCCACTCACCCTTTAGCCTAGCCTTGCTTCTTCCACCTGCCCCCTTTAGCTGCTCCTCCCTGCCCTCTGTTCGCCTCCCTTCTAAAGTTTGGGATTTTCCTGAAGGATTTGCATGCATTTTTTGCTTTTACATTGATTCCTATGGGAAACATTGTTTCATCTTACGAACTTTTCACCTTACGAACCTCCTCCTGGAACCAATTAAGTTCGTATGAGGAGGTACCACTGTATTTTGTTTCATTTTCACTAAAAAATTGAACATCTCCCAGATCTTAGTAATGGAAGTGGCATTTAACATTGAATACGATATCTGCCCAATGTGGAAATCCAAAATAAATACCTGTCTGACTATCATGCACCTGATCACATCAATGAAATAGAGGCCAGAGTTTATTTAAGAAATTGGTTTTATAGTCAGACTGTTCCTAGGAATATCTTTCTAATGTTTAGTCACAATCATCTTTCCATAACCTAAATCCTGTATTCTATGTTCTAAACTCCATAACTATAACAATACATCTTCCTACTGGGTGACATCCTGTATGTAGACCTTTAACATATCCCCATCAAATTCTTCTTTTCTAAAGACTGAACATTTCCAATCTCTACATTCTCTGTTGATTATGAGAATCAGAATAGAAATGTGTTGGGGTTAGGTAAATAACGGCTATCTGAACTTGTCTTAAAATTTAATGTATTGTGACATACTATTTAAAGTAGATTGTAACCAATGCACACAAAAATAGGACAAACCTTTCCCACAAACTATCATTCTGTTCACATCCCAATATTACACCTGACATATCACGTTGCCCAACCATATTCAGTTTATGATCAACTACTGTTTCATTATCTTTCTGTATGTATGGTTACTATCAAGTCAAGTATCTCCCATTTTACATCTCTCTATTTGATTCTAAATTTCTTAAGAATGCTTATGTTACTTAGTCATTTTCTCTCCAAAGTTCTTATTACATGTCATATCTTCTCATTTAGGTATCACACCAAAGGTAGCTGGTCTTCTTAAACCTTTTTGAGAGAGAAAGATTTCAGCAAATTGGATCAGAAATATTTTAGAAGGATCATGTTCCCAGCGTTTATGTCCCTCTAGATATCAGGTTCATTCAATAGCCTGCCATTAAGCAATGGAAACTGCAGTTTAATGTTTCCAAATGTAAAATAATGCACTTGGGGAAAAGGAATCCTCAATCTGAGTATTGCATTGGCAGTTCTGTGTTAGCAAAAACTTCAGAAGAGAAGGATTTAGGGGTAGTGATTTCTGACAGTCTCAAAATGAGTGAGCAGTGTGGTCGGGCGGTAGGAAAGGCAAGTAAGATGCTTGGCTGCATAGCTAGAGGTATAACAAGCAGGAAGAGGGAGATTGTGATCCCCTTATATAGAGCGCTGGTGAGACCACATTTGGAATACTGTGTTCAGTTCTGGAGACCTCACCTACAAAAAGATATTGACAAAATTGAACGGGTCCAAAGACGGGCTACAAGAATGGTGGAAGGTCTTAAGTATAAAACGTATCAGGAAAGACTGAATGAACTCAATCTGTATAGTCTGGAAGACAGAAGGAAAAGGGGGGACATGATCGAAACATTTAAATATGTTAAAGGGTTAAATAGGGTTCAGGAGGGAAGTGTTTTTAACAGGAAAGTGAACACAAGAACAAGGGGACACAATCTGAAGTTAGTTGGGGGAAAGATCAAAGGCAACTTGAGAAAATATTATTTTACTGAAAGAGTAGTAGATCCTTGGAACAAACTTCCAGCAGACGTGGTTGGGAAATCCACAGTAACTGAATTTAAACATGCCTGGGATAAACATATATCCATTGCAAGATAAAATACAGGAAATAGTAAAAGGGCAGACTAGATGGACCATGAGGTCTTTTTCTGCCGTCAGTCTTCTATGTTTCTATGTTTCTATTACTATTTCATATGTCTTCAAAAGGAATTAGCTTGTGGAAAATATACTGATCAAAAACATAAAGGGAACACTCGGATAACATATCCTAGATCTGAATGAATAAAATATTCTCATTGAATACTTTGTTATCTACAAAGTTGAATGTGCACAACAGCATGTGAAATTAATTGTCAATTGGAGTTGTTTCCTAAATGGACAGTTTAATTTCACAGAGGTTTAATTTACTTGGAGTTATATTGTGTTGTTTAAGTCTTCCCTTTATTTTTTTGAGCAGTGTATATTAAAGCATCAAGATAGAAACCAGGAAGCTGTTAGTCCTAGTCCTGCGTTAAATACAAAGCCAGCTGGATGATCTTGGGCATGTCCTTCTCACTCAGTCCCTAAGAAGAAGATATTAACAAAACACTTCCCAAAAATATTGCCAAGAAAATTTCAGGCAGTTATATAGAGAGTTGATAGAAGTCACTTAACTTGTAAATATATTTTTGTAATGTGTTGCAAATATTTTTTTCCCTCAAGTGCCAAAAGCATGCACTCATGCACAATAGTACATGTGCATGTGCCAATACCCATAATTTAATGTCCCCATGTGCCCTGCCCTCCTGCACATATGCATGTGAAACCCCCATGCGCTGCTCTGCCCCTCACATGCTCTGCCACACATACGTGCATGATCCTTGGGCCTTGCTGGTTTCCCTGAAACCTCTGGAGGCTGGAAATGACCTATTTTGCAACTTCCAGTGGGCCTGGTCGACCCATTTTTCACCCTCCCCAAGCTCCAGAGGCTTTCTTGCAGCTTGGGGAGGGCAAAAACAGCCTCCACGACCTCCCGGAGGCCCTCCAGAGGCCAAAAAAGCCCTGTTCTTACCTGGCATCCAAAATGGGCCATGTGGAGATTCTTGGGAGGGGAGGAGCATCATGAGCAGAGCCAGCCAAAAACCAACCAGCTAGCACACATGTGCATTGGAGCTGAGCTAGGGCAACAGATATGACTCCACATGCCACCTATGCTATACCATAGGTTTGGCATCACAGGTGTATACATACATGTTAATAATAATAATAATAATAATAATAATAATAATAATAATAATAATAATTTGTTAGATTCGTATGCCGCCCCTCTCCAAAGACTCGGGGTGGCTCACAACAATCACAAAAACAATATAATAGTAATACAAATCTAATATTAAAAAAGTATATATAAAACCCCAACAATTAAAACCATACAACACATGCATACCAAACATAAAATATAAAAGCCTGGGGGAGGTGTCTCAGTTCCCCCATGCCTGGCAATATAGGTGGGTCTTGAGTAATTTGCAAAAGACAAGGAGGGTGGGGGCCGTTCTAATCTCCAGGGGGAGTTGATTCCAGAGGGCCGGGGCCGCCACAGAGAAGGCTCTTCCCCTGGGGCCCGCCAAACGACATTGGTTTGTCGACGGGACCCAGAGAACGCCAACTCTGTGGGACCTAATCAGCCACTGGGATTCGTGTGGTAGAAGGCGGTTCCGGAGGTATTCTGGTATATATATGATAGTTTATATATTGTTTGGATTAGTTGTGGATTGTAAACCACCAATAGTTGTTAGAATTTATATAGACAAGTACTTGTATCAAACAAATAAATCTCTTTGGTTAATAGGCCAAGAACTAAAAATATTTTACAATACACATTTTGTTTATTTTATTCCAAATCTCTTTGTAGCACTGCCAAGTTTATTCATTAAGATTTATGAGCAGGTGTGTTTACATTTAACACAAGTTAGTCTTCCTCCTTCTCTACTACATCGGTTCTTTTTGAGCAAGAAATATCCTCTACCATTGGTACTCCAGGCTCATCCCACCAGATTTTTGTTTTAGCTATTAAATCATATTTCCTTCCTGCACTGAGTTCAAACCACTATTGCTTACTTTCCATATGCTGATCATTAAGCTACAGACAATAAAGGCCATGAACTTTGGGAGTCTATCTTCTTTCTGGGTTGTCACTGAATGATTTGATAGGCCTCAATGCAGCAGCATATTCTCTTCCTTCTATAGACCACAAAACTTTATCTGAGATTTTTACCACGGGGCAAAAAACATCTGCAACCCATGCAAGATCTAGTCTCACTTACAAATGCCTAATAGACATTATTCACAATTAAAAAGATTAGATTTTCACAAGATGTTCTGTTGGGCTCTCTGGTAGACTCCTCCCAAAAATTCACAGGTACAAATTTCAGACACACACACACATTTGAAAATTCAAAACAATGTTCTTTATACTGAAAATCCAAATGAACTAAGCACTCTTTTTGTATAGCAAAGAGCACTGGTCTCCAAACAAACTGGTAATTTGTACAAGTCCCTTATCAGTTCTGTGATACGTAGCTTGCAGCTGTGAGGCAATTCACAGTCCTTCTTGTTTCACAAAGCAAAACACACTTTGCTCTGGTTTAGTTTCAAAGTGGGGGAAAATCAGCACACAAAATGTCAAAGTCAGCAAAGCAGTCACGAAACACAAGGATCAGATAATCCTCCACAATGGCCAAACCCACAGGCTGCTATTTATAGCAGCCTCACTAATCACCACAGCCCCACCCAACCACAGGTGGCCTCATTTTCTTTGATAATAATCTCTCAGTTGTTGTTGCCTGTGCATCGCTCTCTGCATGCGTGGCTGTATCATCAACTCTTGTTCTGAATCCAAAGAGAAGCTAGATAATTGATCTCTTTCTGAGCTGTCTGCCACACTCTCCTCCCTGTCACTCATGTCTTCTTGGTCAGAGGAGCCTTCATCAGCAGATTCTACCAAGAGCAAAACAGGCCTGCAGCATGTGGATGTCTCCCCCACATCCACAGTCCTTGGGGCAGGAGCTGGGCCAGAGCTAACCACAACACAAGATCTTATTAACCAGATACATTGGAAGGGAAAGGAAGATAAGGGTGAGGTTATAGAATCTTGTATGTATTTTGCAATCCATTTATCTGTAGGATTATTAGAATTCTTTAGCTCTCCAGATGACCACATCTTAAGGTAGTGGAGAAGTTGCTACTTGCTTTGCAGATATGCAACGTGTTGCCCAGTAATATTTTGCAAAATACCATTCTCTTTCCCAAGCTCTGAGAAGTCCATTATACCTAGCGTTGCATGCATTCTTTACCATTCATTGTAAAGCACATTCCATTCAATTCCTCCATCTAGAGAATTTGAACATTGGTTCCAGTAAAGCATCACTTTGTCTCTTGCCCTGTTCCCTCTATTCTATAGGGAGGGAGATGATATTCTGCATGCCGGGAAGTAGTGAGAGGGGGGAGAGAGAATCTGAGAAGAATTCTGTAGGAATAGCATCACTAAAATTAGTGCGCTGTGAAGGTGTACCTAATTGGATGTAACTTTGTGGGCAAAGTGGAGTAATTCATCACAGAGACGTGTCCTTTTTCTTTAAGTCCCACACTGACTTCGTTTTTTCCCCAGACTGCAGATTAATGGGTACCACAGGAACTTGGGAGGCAAATGTATTTCAATGAATCTTTTGACCTCTTGCAGTTCAAGATCAATTTTTAATCGTTTCCCCCAGATAATCTGCTGTGGACAGCCCCTTAAAATTAAAGTGATTTGTGTTTGACCAGGGAATTGAACTTCGGTGTATAAGCTGAATACGGGGGCCATGGAATCAATGGACAGTTCCATCTTGGTTAGCCTACTGTACAAACAAGGCAATTGGATGCCTTTCAGTTCATTACTGGAGCAATAAGAGAGAAGATCAGGCAGTTTCAGAAACCTATTAAAGAGGTATTAGGTAGTGGATCATACCTTAGATAGCTTTTTCAGGCACTTCCCGCCTATAGACTTTATTGTGAGATTCATAGCATCATAGTTTAAACTGAACTGATAACAATATGGTTAAAACATGGCATATTAACTGTTCTGTCTGGGTTCCCCCAGATGCCAACACCAACTAAAAAGAGTATCCAGACACACTGGTAAAAAGCAAAGTCATTTTAAATCTTTGAAAACAAACACAGATAACAAAAACTGTTCTTACAAACTGGAATGCTATGAAGCTTCACAGAAGAGTCACGACGGCCAGACAATACAACAGGCTTCTTGCTGGCACACACACCACTGTAGATAATAAAACCCACGCCTCCCCCAAGTTTTCAGCCTTCGAGGCCACAAGCCAGAATCAGAGACGCCAAGGATCGAAGCAAGGTCACAGGACTCCCAAAAGATAACTCTCCACAATACAGGAAGGGCGGGCCTGCCTTTTCAACCTTTCTGAGGAGAACCACACCCAAACCCAGCTGTTGCCTATTAGGGATGGAAATACCTGGCTAATTGTCCCCTTCTTTGTGCTGCCCTTCTCTGCCTCATATCTATGATGGCTTGTGCGTTCTCATCTAATGATTCCAGGCTACTCGCTGGGGAGAGCTCCCCCCCGGGGGTCTCAGGCTGTTCTCCCTCCTCCTCGTCCTGACATTCCTTTTCCCCATCTGCCTGGTCCTCCTCCTCCTCCTGTTCCTCGTCCTCCCCCTCTGAGCATGGAGCCGGCAGAGTTCCAGCCGTTCCCTGAGGAGCCTCAGACTGAATCCCACATTAACTAGGGGTGGGTTCCACTTACCTTCACCTCCGGATCGCATTGCGATGTTTTGCGTGCATCCACTTGTGCGAATTCACTTCCGCACTTGCTCAGTGTCAGGATTTAGCCTGAAACACAGCTGAGGAGCTCATCAGATGTGCTTCAGGTGCAGAAATAAATCCAAGGGTGGGTGGGAGGGCTCTTTTTCAAGCAGCAAAAAAGGAAAAGCCATCCAAACATGGAGAAATGTGGCAAAAATTCCCCCAAAAAGATGGGGGTGTCCACGGACCAGCATCACACAAACCAGATCCGTGACACCATCCTTGCATCACCAACAGGTCACTAACGGTTTAGGCGATTTGGTCCAAACTGGAAGGAACCTACCCCTGAAATTAACATTGGAGGTGCATCTGATTAGTAATCATCCAACATACAAGTGACCTGGATTTTTTTCTCCTGAGCTCTACTGTTTTCATAGCTTCCAATGTATATCTTGATAACTTTTCTAGGGTTTCCTATACAGTGGTACCTCTACTTACAAATTTAATTCGTTCTGTGACCAGGTTCTTAAGTAGAAAAGTTTGTAAGAAGTAATTTTTCCTATAGGAATCAATGTAAAAGCAAGTAATGTGTGCGATTGGGGAAGCCACAGGGAGGGTGGAGGCCCTGTTTCCTCCCAGAAGATTCCTAGAGAGGCCCCATGGAGGTTTTTCCCCACCTTTTCCAGCCCTGTTTCCTGCCAGGAGATTCCTAGAGAGGCCCCACAGAGACTTCTCCCTGCCCTTTCTGGCCCTGTTTCCTCCTAGGAGATTCCTAGAGAGGTCCCACGGAGGCTTCTCCCTGACTTTTCTGGTTACAGTTTCAGAGGCTCAGGTTTGTAAGTGGAAATAAGCAAAAAAATATTGAACACCCAATTCTTATGTAGAAAAGTTCATAAGTAGAGGCGTTCTTAGGTAGAGGTACCACTGTATTTTCTTTCCTTCAAGTAGACTGGGTTTTTACTCCCTGTTCAGATGCTGCAAAGTTTCAGCGTTTTGTTGGTAATGCCTTTTCTCTTAGCACCTTCTGTGACATCATGAAAAGGTGAATTTGCAAAACCTTCCAAATGACTGCACCACATTGTTCTATAAGCTTAGGAAAATAATTTCTAACTCAGATGCACTTTGAGTCTCTTTTCCAATGTATAAGCTCTTCTTTCCTTCTCTCTCTTGCCTGCTTCAGGGGAAATCACCACCACATCTCTACTGGACCGGGAAGCTAAATCAGAATACATACTCATTGTGCGAGCCGTGGATGGTGGCGTTGGTCACAATCAGAAAACTGGTATTGCAACTGTGAGTTCACTGCAGTTGTTTCATTTGATCTTTGTAACATAGCTATGTATCTGTTCTGTCAGGCTCTCTGGTAGAATCCTCCCAAAAATTCACAGGTACAAAATTCAGACACACAAACTTTTGAAAATTCAAAACAATGTTCTTTATAATGAAAATTCACTTAACCTAGGCCCTCTTTTGGTATAGCAAAGAGCACTCGTCTCCAACCAAACTGGTAATTTGTACAAGTCCCTTATCAGTTCTGTGATACTTAGATTGCAGCTGTGAGGCAATTCACAGTCCTTCTTCTTTCACAAAATGAAACACAATTTGCTCTGGTTTAGTTTCAAAGCAGGGAAAAATCAGCACACAAAAAGTCAAAGTCAGTAAAGCAGTCACGAAACACAACGATCAGATAATCCTCCACAATGGCCAAACCCACTAATTACCATAGCCCCACCCAACCACAGGTGGCCTCATTTTCTTTGATAATAATCTCTCAGTTGTTGTTGCCTATGCATCGCTCTCCGCATGCGTGGCTCTATCATTAACTCTTGTTCTGAATCCAAGGAGGAGCTAGATAATTGATCTCCTTCTGAGCTGTCTGCCCCACTCTCCTCTTCCCTGTCACTCATGTCTTCTTGGTCAGAGGAGCCTTCATCAGCAGATTCCACCGGGAGCAAAACAGGCCTTCAGCATGTGGATGTCTCCCCTACATCCACAGTCCTTGGGGCAGGAGCAGGGCCAGAGCTAACCACAACAGTATCTAGATTTTTTAAACAATAATTGGCCTCTCTAGCTTGAACAGAACTGCTCTTCCATGACTTAGAAACTTTCAGATGGCCTCCTGGTCAGCAGTTTAAGAAATGAGCAAAGAGGTGGAATTGTTTTGCAGAAGAATTGTTGAACTGTCATCTCAACCTGGTCTCCCATATTAAATTACTATACAGTACGTCATTATAATACATCAAATGCCTCTTCTACTTTTGTACAAGATGTATTTAGTAATTGAAGAATGTACTTTTCTGCTGATGGAGTTTTCTATCATAGACATTTTAAGCCGGTCACTGACCCTTAATAGTTTTCCACAAAAAGTTAATATAGAAAACATAGATGTACCCATGCAGGTACATTTAAAGCAACCCAAAATAGTCCTTCCACTGATATTTTTTAAAAAAATGGGGGGAGGGGAGGCTAACTATAATGGATTTTCCTTAATGTTTTGTCTCGTTCACTCCGGAAACTATGACCAACCCAAAAAGATAAGCCAGACACACCGGTTGAATCCAAAAACAGTTTTGTAATGGTAAAAAGAAAAGAAGCCAACAGAAAATGTCCTTACAAGTCAGGAAAGCACTGGAACTCCAAATAGATACACGAAGGCAATTGTTCATACAGAAACACGGGATGCCAAACGAGGCTGTTGCTAACAGACACCAACCTCCCACGGGTCTTCAAGACTGCTGGGCCATGAGCCAGGAACAAAAACGCTGAGAGAAAATGCAGATAACAGCAACTCCACTTTGATAACACTCCACGCTGCCGAAAGGGTTTGCCTGCCTTATAAACCCTTCCCTGCTAATGAGGACCACACCCAACCCCCTGGTGTTCCCATTCAACGCTGATAATATCTATTCAGTTGATTTCTCCTTTGATCTATGCATCTCTGTCGCATACTAATGATAGCTTGTGCTTCGTCATCCAATGACTCCAGGGACTCCAGAGAATCCAAGCTACTTGCTTGAGATAGCCCTCCCCCAGGGCTCCCAGGCCTTTCTTCCTCGTCACTTTCCTGACTGCTATCTCCCTTGTCTGGCTGCCAAGAACTCTCCTCTCCACTCTCAGCCTCCCCCGGGCATGGAGCCACCAGAGACACAGCTGGTCTTTGCTCTGGCTCAGGCTGAACCACAACACTTAAGATGTTATTTAGCTTTTTTTTATAAGGAGGAAGATGGGATTCTCTGTGACTGAGATGGTCATTTTCTTTCCCTTTTTCATCTGTCATGAAGCAATCCTTGTCCTCCATATTCCCACTTGTATCATTTTTGTTCCTAATGAGAAGCTACGACCAAGAATAGTTGAAAAGATTATAGAGTTAGGGAGGCTTTATTATCTGGAAAAATATGCTAACCCATGTTTGGGATGAAGAGATTTTTACGCTTGTTAAATCCTTTCAAACTAGAATATTTCTCACCCTGTACAGTGTAGGCAAAATGCCAGAGTTTGGATGTATTTGCAGAGTTATTTTGAATTCACTGCAGCAGAGGGTTGCTCCTGGTTTGGCCTTGTTCTGCAAACCAGTAGTGGTGATGGCGGGAGGCTCTGCCCACCCACTCAGGGCGCTTCTAAGCCAGCGCAGAAGTATTGCGCGGGCACACGAACGAGCTGGTGGTGACAGCATTTGCAACCCGCTACTGATTCACTGCTTACATTTTTATAACTCTTCATTCAATTCCCTTGGAGTTTTCTGAAGCTGAGAATTTTATCTTGTCAGAACAATGACAAGCCTTCTGTGGGTTGACTTGACAATACGGAGTTCTAGATTTCGGTTTAGGAGACCTGAGTTCATATTGTTGCCTCACTATTATTATATCTACTGGATTATTTTATTTTATTTTATTTTACTTTATTATTCATTTGGATTTGTATGCCGCCTCTCTCCGAGGACTAATTTTGGCCAGTTATTATCATAAAATTGAGTCAAACCCATATTTTCATTTTCAAATAAGATATGAAAATTGCATATATGTTAACTTATGTCTCTTAGGGAATGAGGTAATCAGCATGCCAAGATACAGTATTAGTGTAATAATAATTGTTTTATAATTGTTACTTGTTCTTTTCTCTACCCCTTATTCTCCCTGGTTTGGAATGTATGAGGAAAATACATATTGTAGGCCAGGGGTGTCAAACTCACAGCCTGTAGGCCGGATGCGTCACATGCTGGCCACGCCCACCTATGGTTTAGCAAAGGGGGAAAGAGTCATAATATATCATGTGACCATGTGACAATGTGAGTTTGACACCCATGTTTTAGGCCATATTATTTAATGCTGATTAATATTTTATTCAGAGAAAAAAGCAATGTGAAGAAAAATAACTGCAAAATTAAGCAAATATTTGTTTGTTTGTTTGTTCGTTCATTTATTTGTTTGTTTGTTTGTTTGTTTGTTTGTTTGATTTTTATGCCATCCCTCTCTGAGGACTTGGGGTGGCTCACAACAAATAATAAAACAATACATAATATTTTGGGTCCAATTAATTAAATATATAATCTAAAACCAAAAACCCTACATTCAATCGATTCCTCTCAGTCCATTCATCGGCCAGGGGGCAAGAATCTAATGGCCCCAAGTCTAGCGACACAAGTCAGTCTTAAGACTCTTGTGGAAGGCAAGGAGGGTGGGGGCAGTATGAATCTCTGGGGGGAGCTGATTCCAGAGGGCTGGGCCCCCCACAGAGAAGGCTCTTCCCCTAGGTCCTGCCAACCGGCATTGTTGAGTTGACGGGACCTGGAGAAGGCCAACTCATATTCTCATTTGGTGTGGTCTGTCTTTTTCCCATAACCACTTTCTTTACCATACAGTATTAGAAACCCCTTCCCTTTTCTATTCTTTATTTTTTATACATTTGTTTTCTTTTTTTTCTCTCTCTCTCCTGCTTCTTAACTCCTCATCTTTTGCTTCCCAGATATCCTGTAAACTATCAGCAACTGCTCTTCTATCAGGTCACTGCCCTTGGGCACACTTCTAATAGGAATTTAAAATGCTTTAAATAATTTAAACGGACAGTGAGAGATCGAGGAGACATGCTTAAGCTTTTTCCTTCTTTTCCCACTGCAAACTGCTTCCATGATTTGCTGTGACTTCTGTAGTGTTTGATGTGATTATCATTTTATTGGCTATCCAGTTGCATAATCTCAAGTGCGTATCTTTCAATCCAAATTATTTTGCCTCAGCTTTCTTTTGTGAAGTCTGTAGAAAAATTCATCCTTAGTGTCATTTTTATTTCATTTCAGCGTACAATGTATTCAATAAAAAGCGCAGGCTTTAATATTACAAGGAGAAAGAAGAAATGCAAAATTTCTGACGATAAATCTACTGTGGTCCTTAGGCTTTGTTCATATAAGGTGGTATTTCTACAGCAACCTTATAGTAGACTTGCAGTACTTGAGGGGCTATCGCAGAGAAGAAGGGGATCAACCTCTTCAAGGCAAAATAAGAATAATGGATAGAAATTTATCAAGGAGGGAACCAACCAACTTCTTGAGAGAAGAAAATTGCTTAGAGAAAATATTAAAAGAAAAGATTAATGATATAAAAGCACAGGCAAGTAATATATACAGAATGTTATCGCAAGCGGAAGAGGGAGTAATAAAAGGTTTGACAAGATGCTGGCAAAATGATTTACAAATAGATGAAAGAGAAATGAAAGAAATAGTAGAAAATATATATAAGACTAAGAATACAAGAATTAAAGAGATGAGCAGGAAAATTTTACATAAATGGTATTATACACCAGCACAACTTTCACACTTCCAGGGGAAAGGGAAAGGTAATTGTTGGCATGGTTGCCAAAAGAAAGGAATCTTCATGCGTATGTTCTGGGAGTGTGTTGAAGTTCAGAAATTTTGGAAGGAAGTGCAGAAGGAAATAAATAAAATGTTAAATATTAAGTGGATAATTACAAAAGAAATAGCGATATTAATTAAACAAAGAGAATTAAGAGACTTCAAAGAAATAAAAACTGCAGCATTGGAAAGCGCTCAAGCGGTAGTGGTATTGGGTTGGAAAGAGTCTTTAAAATGGACATTACAGAACTGGTACTGGTACATGGTGGATCACATTCATTTTGAAATCATGGAAATAAGATTAAACAACTTTGACAAAATAAATTGGAGAAGCTGATGGTACGGTGGAATAAGGTGAAAGATTATATGCTGAGTAGAATTTGTGACGAAAATGTGAAAAATAAACTCCAATCACTCTTTTAATAATAATAAATGCAAAGTAGAGCTAAGGAAAGAAAAGAATATAAACTAGTAAATATTTGAACCCCCCGCAATTGGTGGTGGTGGTGGTGGTATTGTCAGTCGGGTGATGGGCACATGCACTGTGCACCGTTTTATGTTTGTTTATGTAATTCTTATGTGCAAAACCAATAAAAATATTTTTTTTTTTAAAAAAGGAGGGAACCAACCTAGAATTAGGGAGAAATTTCCTATCAGTGAGAACAATTAATCAGTGGAACAGCTTGCCTCAAAAGGTTGTGGATGCTCCATCACTTGATGTTTTTTAAGAAGACAGTGATTGGTCCAGAAAGATATAGGCTCTCCTGCCATGGACAGGGGACGGGACTAGAAGACCTCCAAAGCCCATACCAACCCTATTATTCTATGTTCTGTGATAAATGCTCTAACATGCTGGCTGGAGAATTCTAGCAATTGAAGTCCACACATCATAAAATTGCTGTAGTTGAGAAACACCAACATCAGGGAATTAGGTGTTGTGGTGGTGACCATTGTTATTTTTACTGTTATTATTTGCATCTCTAGCCCACCATTTTTATGTATTTATTTATTTTATTTTATTTTATTTATTTATTTTTGTCCAAAACATAATACACATTGAAGAGAAAGATATGTAATAATATAAGTAAAGAAAAGAAGAAAAGATATAAAAGTATAGGTGAACATATTTGAAAGGAAGAAAAGATAAATGAGATAAGGAGAGACAATTGGACAGGGGACGGAAGGCACACTGGTGCACTTATGCAAATCCCTTACTGACCTCTAAGGAACCTGGAGAGGTCAATCGTGGATAGTTTAAGGGAGAAATGTTTGGGGTTAGGGGTTGACACTACTGAGTCAGGTAATGAGTGCCACGCTTCGACAACTCGGTTGCTGAAGTCATATTTTTTACAGTCAAGTTTGGAGCGGTTAATATTAAGTTTGAATGTGTTGCGTGTTCTTGTGTTGTTGCGATTGAAGCTGAAATAGTCATTGACAGGTAGAACGTTGCAGCATATGATTTCTTTTACATCAGGAATGGGTTCTACTTACCTTCCCTACCGTTTGCATTGTGACATAATTGCATGTTTTGTACACATGCATATGTCCCTTCCCAGAACATTCCCAGAAGAAATGCAAAATTTCTGATGATAAATCTACTGTGGTCCTTAGGCTTTGTTCATATAAGGTAGTATTTCTACAGAAACCTTATAGTAGACTTGCAGTACTTGAGGGGCTATCACAGAGAAGAAGGGGATCAACCTCTTCCAGGCAAGATAAGAATCTCTGCGCATGTGCAGAAATTACACGTGCACAGAGGGGTTTTTGGCAAGCCGCGGCAACTGGAGCAATGGTTCGGGAGCATGGACCATTGATGCCGGTTTGGCAAGCAGCAGGGAATTTCTGCTACCAGTTCTAAAGAACCTGTCTGGATCAGCAGCAACCCACCTCTGATTACAGAGGCTTCCCCTAATTTTAGACCACCAGAAGCATCCTTGGAGGAGAGGAGAGAACAAGCAAGAAAAGCAGTAATGTGTGAATACAATGCAAGCACCTCCCCATGTATTAGCTCCTCAAGGTAGTACAGATAAGATGCACAACTATAAAACCTAGAATAATAGAATTGGAAGGGAGCTTGGAAGCCTTCTAGTCCAACCCCTTGTTCAAGCAGGACATCCTTTACCATTCTGAACAAATGGCTGTCCCATCACATCTCTTCTCTTGTTTTCCCTCTTCCTTAGGGACCAGATTCAATTAATGTTGATAAGAGAAGAGAGATTGAACCCTAAATTATGATTACTAACATAGGGACTCTTCAGAAATGTTTTACACACTCATACTCACTGTTGTGGTTAGCTCTGGCCCAGCTCCTGCCCCAAGCAATGTGGAGGTGGAGGTGGAGGTGGGGGAGACATCCACATGCCGCAGGCCTGTTTTGCTTCCAGTAGAATCTGTCTCCTCTGACCAAGGAAGCATGAGTGACAGGGAAGAGGGGAGTTTGGCAGACAGCCCAGGAGGAGATCAATCCTCTATATCATCCCTGGATTCTGAACAAGAATTAATGACACATCCACGCATGCGTAGAGTGATGCATAGGAGACAACAACTGAAGGATTATTACAAGAGAAAATGAGGCCACCTGTGGTTGGGTGGGGCTGCTGTAATTAGTGCTACAGATAAAAGTGCAGCCTGGTGTGTTAGCCTCATGGCAGTTTATCTGAGTCATTGTTTCGTCAAGATCGTGGTTTTTTTCTGTTCAGGATTGTGTGTGTGGACTCTCTGGACTTTAGAATTGCACTCAATTTCCCAGTTATTGGGTGAGCAATTGGATTGCATTTCACCTGTGCCTTGTGTGTACCAGAAAAACCCTTTGACATTTAAAAAGGGAGCTGTTTCTGTTTTTCTGTTTATAAAAACTTTTGGGTTTTCCTTTTATCGTGTGGTGTGTGTCTTCCTGGACTAGTTACCCTGTGATTATGGGCGGTTGAAACATGCCGGCATAACACTCACACACACATTCCTTCTGTGGATTGAGATGTCTTCTTGTGACAGTTGTGCAGCCTGTGGCTCTTTCTCCTCTCTTTCAAGGTCATTCCTCCAGGTTGTGTGTCACCACAACTTGTTTATTGTGATGTTACCCGTAGAGTTGACACACCTTCTAATGGCTTCCTTTAAACAGGCAGCCTTCTTGCCCAGCTTCTTAAAGTGGCAATAACCCTGCTGCCTCATTCCCATTGCATCAGCTTCCGGTTGCCTTCACTTACAACCTCTCACCAGCCTACAGCTATTAAATCTACATAGCTTGACACCCTCAACTTATGACCACAATTGGGGACATATTCTAAATGGCTTCTTCTGAAGTTATCATAACTTGGAACCATCATTAAACAGCTGTAAGTCAAGGACTACTGTACATACCAATAGGTTGGACTCTATATTCTAATAAAGAGATTATATTTACATCATTATGATAGAAAGCACAGGATCCTGCAGATAGTTCTAATTCCTGTAGAC
Source organism: Erythrolamprus reginae (assembly GCF_031021105.1). NCBI lineage: Eukaryota > Metazoa > Chordata > Lepidosauria > Squamata > Dipsadidae > Erythrolamprus > Erythrolamprus reginae. Next base: position 20,475,743 of record NC_091954.1, on the reverse strand, counting down.
ACAGTAAGACAGATTGGGCTGCGAAGGAGAAACGGAGTCATCCAAAGTGAATCATTTCTGTTGAAGCTGAATATCGGCTAACTCGGGGGGGGGGGAAGCCCTTCATGGCATTGGGCCAAAATATCTCAGAGACCGCCTTCTGCTGCACAAATCCCAGCAACCGGTTAGGTCCCACAGAGTTGGCCTTCTCCGGGTCCCGTCGACTAAACAATGTCGTCTGGCAGGATCCAGGGGAAGAGCCTTCTCTGTGGCGGCCCCAACCCTCTGGAACCATTAGAATTGCCCCCACCCTCCTTGTCTTTCGTAAAGTCCTTAAAACCCACCTCTGCCGCCAGGCATGGGGGAACTGAGACATCTCCCCCGGGCCTACACAGTTTATGCATGGTATGTTTGTGTGTATGTTTTCTTTTTAGTAAGGGGTTTTAAGTGACTTTTAATTATTAGATTTGTTACATATTGTTTTATTATTGTTGTGACTTGGCTAAAATAGTTAACAACGGAATTTATTTCTGAGGGGAGAGACCAATAAATACTATCCAACACGCTGGCTGTTTAAGTTCAACCAATCAGGCAGCAGTTAGGGTGGTTAAGCCAGGATTCAACAATTTCATCTCTTTCTGATCAAGTGGGAACTAGAGTCTATCTCCTCACTTCATATCTGACTGTCCCGCTACCATCTTTCCAAAGTAAGAATAGCAGGGAAAGTCCCTAATTCAGGGGTCCCCAAACTTGGCAGAATTCTGGGAGTTGAAGTCCACAAGTCTTAAAGTTGGCAAGTTTGAAGACCTCTGCCCTGATTAGTAATAGATTCGCTTCCTTCTTGATCATTGCTATCAACAGCCAGGAAGACTATTTAAAGAGGGAGTTCCCCTTGTGCATACTCCGAGAATACAAAAAAACCCAACCCCTTGGTTTAAATAGGGCTATTTATCATTTGCTACAATATTGTGATCGTGATTGAGGGATTAAAGAAGAATTTGTCCATGTCAGCATGCTCATTTTGGTGAGCAGTTTAACCTTGAGACATCTGCGCTGGTTGAATTCCTCCCGAGTGCATTGTGTTCTCCCAAATTAAAAGAGCATTTATAACTATTGTGTTTCAGCATTATGACTCCGAGAATAAAGGTTGCTCTTACCCTGCACCACAGTACGTTCTACAATGAACAGGCTAATGTTCTCATCTAATAATTCAGATGGAACAAGTGGAATAGGAACAGTAGGCACAGAGTGCTTTCCTTCATGTTATTTATTTTCCATTTCTACTCCTGATGATGAATTCCCTGTGTCAGGCCACACAGCACAATCCAACTCCCCCCAGAAATTAGAATTGCCCCCACCCTCCTTGTCTTTCATAAGCTACTTAAAACCCACCTCTGCCGCCAGGCATGGGGGAACTGAGATACTCTTCCCCCCTAGGCCTTTACAATTTTATGCATGGTACGTCTGTATGTATGTTTGGTTTTTATATTAATGGGTTTTTAATCATTTTTAGTATTGGATTATTATTGTACTCTGTCTTGTTATTGCTGTTAGCCGCCCCGAGTCTCCGGAGAGGGGCGGCATACAAATCCAATAAATGAATGAATGAACAAACAAACAAACAAACAAACAAACAAACAAACAAACAAACAAACAAAAAGTTACTTCCGGTTTATCAAGTTGACTGCCTATAGGTAGTCCTCAACTTACCACCACAATTGAGCCCCAAAATTTGTCTGGCTAAGGTAGACATTTGCTAAGTGAATTTTGCCCCACTTTACAACATTTACACAGTTGTTAAACAAAACACTGCAGTTGCCAAATTGGTTGCTGGTTGCATGGTTACTAATAGCACTTAGCACTTATATACTGCTTCCTAGTGCTTTACAGCCCTCTCAAAGCTGTTTACAGAGTCAGCATATCGCCCCCAACAATCTGGATCCTCCTTTTATCTACCTCAGAAGGATGGAAGGCTGAGTTAGCCTTGAGCCTGGTGAGATTTGAACTGGTGAGCTACAGCCAGCAGTCAGCAGAAACAGCTTGCAGTACTGCATTCTAACCACTGCGCCACCAAGGCTGCACCACTAATTGAATGTGGCTTGCCCATTGTCAGAAGGTCGCAAAAAGGGGATCACATGACCCCAGGATACTGCAACTATCATAAATAAGACTCAGTTGCCAAATCTGAATTTTGATCACGTGATCGTAGGCAATGCCACAATGCTTATATATGTGAGGGGGGGGGGAAGTCATGTCATTTTTTTCAATGCCTTTGCCATTTCAAATGGTCACTAAATGAACTTTTATAAGTCAAGGGCTACCTGTATAGTCTTCCCTAGAACCTTTTAACACTATTGCTGTTATTAACTTAGATCCTCTTTGTTGAAATCTACTCCTCGTGGCATTTGTTTGTTTGTTTGTTTGTTTGTTTGTTTATTTATCTATCTATCTATCTATCTATTTATTTATTTATTTATTTATTAGATTTGTATGCCGCCCCTCTCCGTAGACTCAGGGCGGCTCACAGCAATAATAAACAATATATAACAAATCTAATAATTTAAAAGAAACACTAAAAGCCCCATTATTAAAAGCAAACATACACACAAGCATACCATACATAAACTATATAGGCCCGGGGGAGATGTTTCAATTCCCCCATGCCTGACGGCAAAGGTGGGTTTTAAGGAGTTTACAAAAGGCGAGGAGGGTGGGGGCAGCTCTAATCTCTGGGGGGAGCTGGTTGCAGGGAGTCGGGGCCACCACAGAGAAGGCTTTTCCCCTGGGTCCCGCCAAATGGCATTGTTTAGTTGATGGGACCCGGAAAAGGCCAACTCTGTGGGACCTAATCGGTCGCTGGGATTCGTGCGGCAGAAGATATAATATGTATGAGGGCAGGAAACTGTATCAGTTTTTATGTTCAAATGAACTGACTGTCAAATAAAAGGATTTAGGTTTTTAGTCTAAATTAGAAATAGTTTGCATATTATCTAAAGGTTATTTTTCCTGATGGTTGATTTATCTAAATAGGCTAAACAGAGTGCATGAACTCTTCATTAAAGCCAGGTATTAACTGGTTTATCTGGTCATTAAAATTCCCAAATAATTTTAGAAACAAACAGCAAAGCAAAATTTTAAAATGGGCTTTCAAAACCCAAATTCTAGTCCTTCCTTAAGGATGGGAGCCAGCTGGGGTGACTTTGAGTCAATAAACCTTTCTTAGCTTTAGAAAGGAGACAACAGGAAACTTTCTTTAAAATTTTCCCAAAAAGATCCTGAATGGTCCAATCATATGAAGTTTCCAAGAGTTCAGATTGACACAAAGGCACCAAAAAAAAGCACAATGCTAAACCTCATTATTAAAAATCTTATTGTGTACATGAACTTCATTTACTATCTAGGTAGATGAACTTCATCTACCTAGAGGTCACTGTAACATCATTGCCAAAAAGACACTTTAACTTAATTACCTAGCCTAACATTGTACTACAAATCAGGGCATATAAAATCTTTGCCAGACCAATTGTTATATTCAGCTTGTCTGCCTGGAATCCACACTGCATATCGGACATTAATACAATTGAACAAGTGCAGAAGTATTTGAAGAATAGAATTTTATTGACCAAGTGTGATTGGACACACAAGGAATTTGTCTTGGTGCATATGCTCTCCGCGTATATAAAAGAAAAAGATACATTTGTCAAGAATCATGGGGTACAACACCTAATGATTGTCATAGGGGTCAAACAAGCAATGAATAAACAATCAATATTAATAAAAATCTTAGGATACAAGCAACAAGTTACAGTCATACAGTCCTAAGTGGGAGGAAAAGGATGATAGGAATGATGAGAAAAACTGGTAGAATAGAAGTGCAGATTTAGTAAAAAGTCTGACAGTGTTGAGGGAATTATTTGTTTAGTAGAGTGATGGCGTTCAGGAAAAACCTGTTCTTGTGTCTAGTTGTCTTGGTGTGCAGTGCTCTGTAGCGACGTTTTGAGGGTAGGAGTTGAAACAGTTTATGTCCAGGATGCGAGCGGTCAGTAAATATTTTCCTCTTTTTTACTCGTGCAGTATACAGGTCCTCAATGGAAGGCAGGTTGGCAGCAATTGTTTTTTATGCAGTTCTGATTTTCCTCTGAAGTCTGTGTCGGTCCTTGTGGGTTGCAGCACCAAACCAGACAGTTATAGAGGTGCAGATGACAGACTCAATGATTCCTCTGTAGAACTGTATCAGCAACATTCCATTCCTGTTCTTGCAATGCCACCAGGCTTGAAATTTTGGGCCTGGACAACCTAGAACTACACCGCCTATGGTTTACTTCGTACACAAAATTGTCCTACCTGTCAATGACTACTTTAGCTTCAACTGCAATAATACACGGGGAAACAATAAACTCATAGTAAACCGCTCTAAACTCAATTGCAGAAAATATGACTTCAGCAACAGCCTGGAATGCACTACCTGACTCAGTTGTTACATCCTCAAACCCTCATAACTTTAACGTTAAACTGTCTACCATGGACCTCACCCCATTCCCAAGAGGTCTGTAAGGGGGTGTGCATAAGCATACTAGCATGCCTACCATCCCTGTCCAATTATTTCTATTGGTTCATACTCATTTCTTATGCTTACACTTATGTTTAAACTTATATATTTATATGTTATATTTATACTTATACTTATTTTTTCATACATGGTTGGCAAAACAGACAGACAGACAGGCAGGCAGACAGGCAGGAAGATAGGGAGATAGATAAAATTAAATAAATCTAAGCTTCCTGATAACAATCAAAGCATGGAAAGAAAATACACATTTTACAACTAACAGACTCATTTCCAAATATGATAAGAATATCTGTGGAAGATAATCTCAGTTTATTGGGTGTAACTAAGAGACAATCCTGGAACCATTGTGGAAAATTGGTGAAAGAAAAATTAGTCAAGTATGCTTATTTTGTGACTCGTACATTCATCAATAGAGATACTGACAATGTCAGAAAAGATAAGCAGAGAAATTTGAAAACTTTCCTGGATTTAAAGCTTAGAGGTTAGAGGAGGTGAGTTAATCCTCCTCCTCTATCGACAATGAAGAACAGAAACATATAGAAGATTGATGGCAGGAAAAGACCTCATGGTTCATCTAGTCTCCATTGTACTATTTCCTGTATTTTATCTTAGGGTGGATATATGTTTATCCCAGGCATGTTTAAATTCAGTTACTGTGGATTTACCAACAACATCTGCTGGAAGTTTGTTCCAAGCATCTACTACTCTTTCAGTAAAATAATATTTTCTCACGTTGCTTCTGATCTTTCCCCCAACTAACCTCAGATTGTGCCCCCTTGTTCTTGTGCTCACTTCAAACGTTTGTGAAAGTGCTATCTATAGTGATGCTGGGAGAATCTGATTGGAATGCCTAGGAAAATAATGTGAATTTACAACTATGGTTCTTTTCAGGTAAACATCACTTTGCTGGACATCAATGACAATTATCCTGTATGGAAAGATGAGCCATATTTCATCAACCTGGTGGAAATGACTCCTCCCAACTCCGATGTCACAACAGTAGGTGTCCAAGTATATGACACACATTCTCCTGTGCTGTGGGTTTTTTTAAATTTCTAATATGCAAAAGTTACACTTTGAACTCTATTAGATCTCTTTAGCTTCCCCCTGCTTGTTGGTTAAATTATTTAGAACATATTTATAAAATATTAAAGTGGGCTGGGGGAATGGAGTACATAATTGAAACAGGATTCCGCAAATGCTTTAAACTACATGATCCAAAAAAAGTATACATTTATAAATCTTCTTCATGAGAAGAAAGCCATTTGGAGGAAGGGGGTTTACAAAAGAAAATGAGCTAATGAGGAAAAGATATTTTAACACATGTCCCCATGTTGTATGCCAGCTTTATCACCAAAGACATGTTTTTTTTAAATAATATTTTTATTAAATTTTCATAAAACAGACGAACAGACACACATACATTTAACACAAAATTGGGGTTGTATTTCCCCGCTTATCTCAAAAGTATAGATTTGAATACAGAAAAAAGAATACACATTTTAAATACAGTTCATTATTATAAATGTTAAGAAATAATTTGTTAAACTTCTCATTATAATTTTTCATATTTAAGCTAATTCTAATATAAATTCAAAATTCATCTCATAATAATTCTTCATATGTAAACTAATTCTAATATACTTCTAAAACAAACATATTCTAACTAATTCTATTATAACACATAAATCTTATCTTTGCCGAAACAGTTCACTCATTTATTTAATTGTTTTCTTAACCTTCTATTGTTTCTTCTTATTTATCCATATATAAACTTTGTTCCATGTATCATAAAATTCCGTATCTTCTTGATCATTTAAGCGTCTTGTCATCATATCCATTTCAGCGCAATCTAATATTTTTGTAATTAAAAAAAAAAATCACCAAAGACATGTTTGAACTGATATATTATATAGAAAACCGATACAGAGTCTATAGAAACATAGAAACATAGATGTCTGACGGCAGAAAAAGACCTCATAGTCCATCTAGTCTGCCCTTATACTATTTTCTGTATTTTATCTTAGGATGGATATATGTTTATCCCAGGCATGTTTAAATTCAGTTACTGTGGATTTACCAACCACGTCTGCTGGAAGTTTGTTCCAAAGATTTACTACTCTTTCAGTAAAATAATATTTTCTCACGTTGCTTTTGATCTTTCCCCCAACTAATTTCAGATTGTGTTCTTGTGTTCACTTTCCTATTAAAAAACACTTCCCTCCTGGACCTTATTTAGCCCTTTAACATATTTTTAATGTTTCGATCATGTCCCCCCTTTTCCTTCTGTCCTCCAGACTATACGGATTGAGTCCATGAAGTCTTTCCTGATACGTTTTATGCTTAAGACCTTCCACCATTCTTGTAGCCCGTCTTTGGACCCGTTCAATTTTGTCAATATCTTTTTGGAGGTGAGGTCTCCAGAACTGAACACAGTATTCCAAATGTGGTCTCACCAGCACTCTATATAGCGGGATCATAATCTCCCTCTTCCTGCTTGTTATACCTCTAGCTATGCAGCCAAGCATCCTACTTGCTTTCCCTACCGCCTGACTGCACTGTTCACCCATTTTGGTGAACTATAGTAGTCTTTACTCTGGCTTCAAGACTTCAAGACTTAGAATCTCTTTGATATATTCATGAATTAATACCTGACTCCAATATTTGTCCCCTCATGTTGTTAAGGTACCACTTCCACTTTTAATGTTATCTCGCTAATTCCGCTGCGCATATGACAAATGATTGGAGTGGAGCTGCTACTTTTGTGGAATACTAAGCCCTACATATACATTCAAGAAAGCCCAGGCAGCACCTGAGTTCTCATTTGCTTCTTGGACATGGATGTCCCATGATGGGAAGAATGCAACAGAATGACTAAAGGTTGCCTAAAAAGCTTTCAGGATCCATAAAGTGCGGGATAGGGAAGGGAAGGGAAGAAGCATTGTAGATCTATACTTGGGAGTGAAGACAAGAAAATGGAGGCAGTTGCCTTTTTTTATGAGGTCCATATTTTATTTGTATTTGTTTATTTATTTATTTGTTTGTTTGTTTACTTACTTACTTACTTACTTACTTACTTACTTACTTACTTACTTACTTACTTACTTACTTACTTACTTATTTATTTAGTCCAATACACAATGAGGGTTTTAGTGGGTATATATATATACACACATAGTAAAATACACGATGAAGGTTATAGAGGAGATACTCATAGTAAAATATATCTAAGAAAGAATAGAAAAGAAAATATAGTAATAGAACATATCAATGAAAGAATAGAGGAAGAGATATCTGCATTCGTTTAGAACAGGGGTGTCATCACACTGTCATGACAGAACGTAGCATATCTTTCATTTCTTATGCTTACACTTATACCTGTTTAAATGTATATATTTATATGTTATATTTATACTTATACTTATTTTTTCATACATGGTTGGCAAAATAGATAGACAGACAGACAAGAAGATAAGGAGATAGATAAAAATAAATAAATCTAAGCTTCCTGATACAATCAAAGCATGGAAAGAAAATACACATTGTATCCCCTTTGCTAAAACAGGAGTGGACATGGCCAGTGTGTGACTCATCTGGCCTGCAGGCTGTGAGTTTGACACCCCTGATTTAGAACAACCCATTATAAGAGGAAGGAGGAAAAGAGAATTGACCATTCGCTGATTTTGCTTAACACCTTTCTTTAAATCACTGCCTTCCAACAAGCCAAAAAGTTTGGCCTTTGTCTATTCTTTTGTGTGTGCTCTGGGGACTGCCCCTCCCTCCTCAAGCCACCTGCAGGCTATAAATCGCCAAGCCTGGTTTATTGTTTCTGAATATTTATTTTATTTTTTAATTTATTTATTTTGTCCAATACACAATAATAAACAATGAAGGTTATAGAGGATATAGTAGAGAAGAAATATGAGATATGGGAGAGACTATAGGACAGGGGACGGAAGGTACTCTAGTGTGCTTATGTACGCCTCTTACTGACCTCTTAGGACTCTGGAGAGGTCAGCCATGGATTGGTTGAGGGTGATTAAGGGTAAAATGTTGGGGGTTAGGGGATGATACTACAGAGTCCGGTAATAAGTTCCACGCTTTGACAACCCGATTACTAAAGTCATATTTTTTGCAGTCAAGTTTGGAGCGGTTAATATTAAGCTTGAATCTGTTGTGTGCTCTTGTGTTTTTGTGGTTGAAGCTGAAGTAGTCTTTGACAGGCAGGACATTGCAGCATATGATCTTGTGGGCAATATTTAGATCATGTTTAAGGCGTCGTAGTTCTAAGCTTTGAAGACCCAGAATTGTAAGTCTAGTTTCGTAGGGTATTCTGTTTCGAGTGGAGGAATGAAGGGCTCTTCTTGTGAAGGATCTTTGAACATTTTCAAGGGTGTTAATATGATGTAGTAGCTGCAGCTGGTTTCCTTAATGTTTCCTTCGGCTGGTTTGTGCAGCTTAATAGCAGCGTGTCTGAGCATCCGTGTAGGAGGAGTCCTGCTGGGTTTCAGCAGTCTTAAGTAAATTTTCTGGGAAATAAATCCAATTGTAGTGAAAGTAACCCAGCTGGTTAAAATCTCACTCTAGAGCTGCAACTGTACTTTAGGGTTGACTTTGTATTTTTTTTATTTTATTTGAACTGTAAAACTTTCAATGAGGAACACCAAGAGTTAAATGGAACATTCCCCATTAAAAATCCTATAGTCATTTGCTTTTCAATTTTAGGAAGCAGGGTTATCTGATTGGATGTAACATTATCACTGTGGTTTTAAGTAATAACTGGGTGTTCTGAAACTTAAATCGGTGTTTCTCAAACATAATAACTTTAAAGATGTGTGGACTTCAGTACCTAGAAGTGTGGCTGGGGAATTCTGGGAATTGAAATCCATGCATCTTAAAAGTTGCTAAGGGTCAGAAATATTGATTTAAGGACTAGTTTATTGTAAAGTTCTTTGAATTGCCTGTAACTGTCCATGAAGACTTGAGACAGAAACTGTAAAACAAATTGCAATAAAAAGAAAACGGCAGAGGTCAGTTTTAAAGCCCACCATAAAAAGTTTACATGAAGGATGCCTCTCATGCTACTTTTTTTTACTGTGCAGTAATAAATATCCATATGCCGGAACTATGGCATCAAGAAAAACTGCTGGTGTAACCAATCATAGCCCAGTTCATACTTGCAATTTAATGAAGTTGTCACATTTTTTACAGGGAACACCGGGATTCCCTGGAGGTTTTTCATTAGTTTGAGGAGCACGAAAGTTCATCCAATTGTCCCAGTGCTTCCAATGACTGAACCTTTCAGCTAACCGCAAATAAGGCATATAAAAAGTCACACTCCTTGCAATGTTATTTTTTCTTAGTGCATTCTACAACATAAGGAGCAGTGCAGGCACAGTGGTTAGAATGTAATATTGCAGGCTTACTCTGCCCACTGCCAGGAGTTTGATCCTGACTGGCTCTTGACTCAGTTTTCTTCCCATCTGAGGTTAGTAAAATGAGGACCCAGGTTGTTGGGGGCAATATGCTGATTTTGTAAACCACTCAGTGAGTGCTGTAAAGCATGATGAAGCAGTATATAAATATAATGCAGTTTAATGTTTCCAAATGTAAAATAATGCACTTGGGGAAAAGGAATCCTCAATCTGAGTATTGTATTGGCAGTTCTGTGTTAGCAAAAACTTCAGAAGAAAAGGATTTAGGGGTAGTGATTTCTGACAGTCTCAAAATGGGTGAACAGTGCAATCAGGCGGTAGGGAAAGCAAGTAGGATGCTTGGCTGCATAGCTAGAGGTATAACAAGCAGGAAGAGGGAGATTATGATCCTGCTATATAGAGTGCTGTGTTCAGTTCTGGAGACCTCACCTACAAAAAGATATTGACAAAATTGAACGGGTCCAAAGACGGGCTACAAGAATGGTGGAAGGTCTTAAGCATAAAACGTATCAGGAAAGACTTAATGAACTCAACCTGTATAGTCTGGAGGACAGAAGAAAAAGGGGAGACATGATCGAAACATTTAAATATGTTAAAGGATTAAATAAGGTTCAGGAGGGAAGTGTTTTTAATAGGAAAGTGAACACAAGAACAAGGGGACACAATCTGAAGTTAGTTGGGGGAAAGATCAAAAGCAATGTGAGAAAATATTATTTTACTGAAAGAGTAGTAGATCCTTGGAACTAACTTCCAGCAGACCTGGTAGATAAATCCACAGTAACTGAATTTAAACATGCCTGGGATAAACATATATCCATCCTAAGATAAAATACAGAAAATAGTATAAGGGCAGACTAGATGGACCATGAGGTCTTTTTCTGCCATCAGACTTCTATGTTTCTGTTGTGATTCAGCCTGAGGCTCCTCAGGGACCGGCTGGATCTCTGCCGGATCCATGCCCAGAGGAAGAGGACAGTGAACAGGAGGGGGAGGACCAGGCAGACGGGGGAGAGGAACATCAGGAAGAGGAGGAGGGAGAGCAGCCTGAGACCCCCGGGGGGGGGGGACTCTCCCCAGCTAGTAGCCTGGATTCATTGGATGAAGACGCACAGGCTATAATAGACATGAGGCAGCGACGTGCAGCTCAAAGACGGGGCCAATTAGAAAGGTATTTCCATCCCTGAATTGGCAACAGCTGGGTTTGGGTGTGGTTCTCCTCAGCAGGGTTGAAAAGGCAGGCCCGCCCTTACAGTCTTATCCTGTGACCTTGCTTCGATTCTGGGCGTCTCTGATCTTGGCTTGTGGCCTAGAAGTCTGGAAGACTTGGGGGAGGTGTGGGTTTTATTATCTCCAGCGTCGTTGTTGCCAGCAAGAATCCTGTTTTATTGCCTGGCCTTTGTGAAACCTCTGTGAAACTTCATAGTGTTCCTGTCTGTAAGAACAGTTTTTGTTACCTGTGTTTGCTTTGAATTATATAAACTGCCTTTGCTTTTTACCAGTGTGTCTGGATACTCTTTTTGGTTGGTGTTGGCGTCTGGGGGGACCCAGACAGAACAGTTTCTATGTTTCTATAAGTGCTAGATGTTATTACTAAGGCTAGAATTCCTTCACTTCCAGTTCCCACACTACAAATTCTGTGGCCATTCTATGTGGTTGGATAAACATACATCACAGACCTGTCTAGGCTTTGAACTGCATTTATAGCTCCCAACTTTTCAAGCATTCCTGGCCTTTCTGTTTGTGTGTGCAAGTCCATGTGTTGGGGTTTTGTAGTGGTTTTTTTTAAAAAAGTTTTTAAAAAATGACCAACTTCAACTTTTTTTCAACCTAGTTTGCGACCTCCTTCAAGGACCTCTTTGAAAGACATTGATTTAAAGCCTTTCAAATCCCACTGGCAAAATAAAAAAGAGGGAGAAGGGAGAATTATTCTCCATCACGCTAGGAGAAAAATGACGGGCGTGAAACAGAAAATAAATGAGGGGAAAGTGAAGAGAATCCACAAAATCGTCAAACAAGAAGACCCTGCTTTTTTAAAAAAAGCCCATAATGAAACATTAATCTTCTGTGGAGGTGTGGAAATAGCAAAGGTCTCCGGTCCAAGTTCATTCTTTGTAAATTAACTTTCAGTTACCTCAAGTGGCCCTTGAGGTTTTCTTCCTTCCAAATCTTTGCTTTTTGGATACACCATCTTCAGACAGAGTTTAAATTAAGAAGTGTGGCAGCCTCACTTAAAACTCTGAAACACAGCTGCCTCTTGCAAGGAATGGTAAACTTCTCAAGAATGAAAATTAAGCCGCTCTTTGAAATAAATGAATACATTGTTTTCTATTGATGTTTAGTTCTAACTATGGTATCATCTTGGACAACTGGTGACTTGATCAAAGTTATAAAATCATGCATGGGATAGAAAAGGTGGATAGAGAAAAATTCTTTTCTCTATCACACAATACTAGGATGAGGGGCCACTCCCTAAAGATCATAGGTAAGAAAGTGAGGACAAATCAAGGGAAATATTTCTTCACCCAGAGGGTCGTTGGTTTATGGAATTCACTTCCAGAAGAGGTCGTGACAGCTGTCAGCCTTGATAGTTTCAAGGCAGGATTAGACAGATTCATGGATGCCAAGTGTATTGGTGGTTATTGAAATGGATGTCCATGTGCCGCCTCTATGTTGGTTGAGGCAGGCAGGATTCCCTTGAGTACCACTTGTTGGGGGTCAAGGGAAAGGGAGGGTCTTGCCTTCTCTTTCTGCTCAAGATCCCCATGGACAATTGGTGGGCCACTGTGTGACACAGAATGCTGGACTCGATGGGCTTTGGCCTGATCCAGCATGGCTCTTCTTATATTCTCCGGTCCAAATTCATTCTTTGTAAATTAACTTTCAGTTACCTCAAGTGGCCCTTGAGGTTTTCTTCCTTGCAAATCTTTGCTTTTTTGATACACCATCCACCTTGATTCTATTTGTAGGTTCTTAAACTTCTATTTTATTTCAGTTGCAACTTGAAGCATACACTCAGCACCTATATTAGTGTAGGTCAAGATTTTGTATCAATACATTAGAAGCCCAGATCACATTTAAAGTTCCAGAAGTCTTTTTTCAGACGGAACTGATTTCTTTTCATAGCACTTTGCATTTCTTTGTGTTCTTCATTAAGCATAGCAATAGCTCTTAGATTTATATGCCACTTCACAGTGCTTTACAGCCCTCTCTAAAACGCTTGACAGAGTCAGCATATGACCCTCAACAATCTGGATCCTCATATTACCAATCTTGGAAAGATGGACGGCTAAATCAGCCTTGAGCCTTATAGTCATTTGTGTGTTTATGATAGGTATAGCCCACCTTTTTTGTTCAGGGGTACCGGTAGTCCTCAACCTATGAGGACAACTGAGTCTAATATTTCTGTTGCTAAGTGAAACTTTTGTTACTGTTAGTGATGGGTGAACTGAACCCGCACAATTCGGGTCCGTACCGAATTTTGCGGTGTTTGGTATGCCGAACACGAACCTGAAATTTTTCCAAAACATGTTTATTTTTACATGAAAGGACCGCCCTTTGCTTGCAGTGCTGCTGCGGTGTCCTTTTTCGTAAAAATAACAAAGGGGTGGAGCTTTGATGTCACCAGCAGGTTGCTAAGGACGTCAAGGTGACCACTTCCTGGATTCCATGGATTCCAGGAAGTGATCACCTTGGCATCCTTAGCAACCTGCCGGTGATGTCAAAGCTCCGCCCCCGGAATCTCTTCATGGAAGGGATTCCCCGTTCGGGTTTGAGTTTGGCCGAATTTTGCATAAAATTCGGCCGAACTTGCCGAACCCGAACACCGTTGGGTTCGGCCATCACTAGTTACTGTGAGTTTTGCCACATGTTGTATCATGTTGTAAATGATTTTTCCACCAGTTTGGGTGTGCAAAGGTGTCCCGGGGAAGTGGGAGGAGGGTCCTGGCTGGGCAGCCCCTCCCATTGCTGACGCTATTGGTTCTAAGAACCAATCTGAACCAGGAGCAACCCATCATTGGATTGAATGAATCCATCCTGGGACTCACATCTCCCATTACGAATTTAATTTACAGAACCATAAGAATATAAGAAGAGCCATGCTGGATCAGGCCAAAGCCCATCAAGTCCAGCATTCTGTGTCACACAGTGGCCCACCAATTGTCCATGGGGATCTTGAGCAGAAAGAGAAGGCAAGACCCTCCCTTTCCCTTGACCCCCAACAAGTGGTACTCAAGGGAAACCTGCCTGCCTCAACCAACATAGCGGCGGCACATGGACATCTGTTTCAATAACCACCAATACACTTGGCATCCATGAATCTGTCTAATCCTGCCTTGAAGCTATCAAGGCTGACAGCTGTCACAACCTCTTCTGGAAGTGAATTCCATAAACCAACGACCCTCTGGTTGAAGAAATGTTTCCCTTGATTTGTCCTCACTTTTTTATCTATGATCTTTAGGGAGTGGCCCCCTCATCCTAGTATTGTGTGATAGAGAAAAGAATTTTTCTCTATCCACCTTTTCTATCCCATGCATGATTATATAACTTTGATCAAGTCACCAGTTGTCCAAGACGATACCATAGTTAAAAATAAACATCAATAGAAAAAAATGTATTCATTTATGTCAAAGAGCGGCTTAATTTTCATTCTTGAGAAGTTTACCATTCCTTGCAAGAGGCAGCTGTGTTTCAGAGTTTTAAGTGAGGCTGCCACACTTCTTAATTTAAACTCTGTCTGAAGATCTGTGCAAATATATCAGATCCATCATGCATGTATATATTTCAACAGTGGACCTGCTGTGAATGTATTACACTAGAAAACAGTTGCTAAATGCAGTTCAGGAAATCTTTGCTTAATGAGTAAGCTTGTTTAGTCCTCACTGCTAGTGCAAATTGATGAATATTTAAACCCACTGCAATGGATAAACTGAAGGATGCCTTTTAGTATCCTGAATAGCAGTTTCTTGTCAGATCAGCTGGTACTAAAATGCTGTGGTTTTTATTCTTGGCAGAATTTTCTCTTCTCCTGATTTTTAGCATTGTTGCCTTTAAAGTCATAAAAGAAATGTTCTAATAGTTCCTGATAATGTGAGGGTGGCTTGGGGATAAGACATTCATTGTGCATTTGCCTCCCTTCAATCACTGATTATTAGGAAATGTTTGGATATCCTCATCTTTCATTTATACCAGATTTTTTTGGAGTATAAGACGCACACTGTGTAAAACACCCCTTAGTTTTGGGGGAGAAAAATAGGGGGGGGTATTCATCTGGCTAGCATCCTTAGTGTGGTCAGCTTCAGTACATTATTTCATCTCCTAGTTAGGGTTTTTTTTAAAAAACCTTATTCAGAGCGACTAGCAGTGAAAAAAGGCCTGCAACTTAGGGCTGGAAAAAACCTTCTTTGGAGTGAGTAGCAAGGAAAAAGCCTGCAAGCCAGGAAGAGCCGGGAAGATAGTTAGTGGAAAAAAGCTTTGGAGAAAGCTACATTTGGAGTATAAGACGCATGCAATTTTTCAGCCTCTTTTAGTAGGGAAAAGGATGCATCTTATACTCTGAAATATGTGGCAGTTCTTCCATATTTCTTCCATGTTTTTTGCATTCGTTTCTCACTACTAAAAATCCATTAAGGAAGAAGAGCTGTTGAATGTCCAACTGGCAATGAATTAGCCCTCCATCTGTTATGACTGGTCCACATCCAGCTAAGCTGGTCACAGATTTCGAGGGTTGCGAAAAGGATGCATATTGATATCCTAGGCCAGTGTCCCTGACACCTCCAGTTTTGGTATTGAGCGCTTTGGCAAATTTCAGAAGGAATGGAGTTTCCTGATCTAGATTGCGCAATTTGAATGGCCACTTAGAACAGCTAGAGTTTTCTCTATCCATCTCTGTGGCCAACCAGTGGTAGAGTTTTACAACATTATTGATGGATGGATGGATTTGGATTTGGATTTGGATTTGGATTTGGATTTGGATTTGGATTTGGATTTGGATTTGGATGCCACCCCTCTCTGAGGACTCGGGACAGCTCACAACATATGAAAAAAAAAGTATACAATATAAATATTTCATATACCATATTACAGAGTATATACAGTACATTATATTACTGATGCTACAATATTATTATTATTATTATTATTATTATTATTATTATTATTATTATTATTATTATTTATTGGATTTGTATGCCGGGGTGGCTAACAACAATGATTAAAAAACAGCATGTAACAATCCAATTAATAAAACAACTAAAAACCCTTATTATAAAACCAAACATACACACAGAGATACCATGCATAACTTGTAATGGCCTAGGGGGAAGGAATATCTCAATTGCCCCATGCATGGCGATAAAGGTGGGTCTTGAGTAATTTGCAAAAGACAAGGAGAGTGGGGGCCGTTCTAATCTCTGGGGGGAGTTGATTCCAGAGGGCCGGGGCTGCCACAGAGAAGGCTCTCCCACTGGACCCGCCAAACAACATTGTTTGGTCGACGGGACCTGGAGAAGGCCAACTCTGTGGGACCTTATCGGCCGCTGGGATTTGTGCGGTAGAAGGCGGTTCCGGATGTATTCTGGCCCAATGCCATGTAGGGCTTTAAAGGTCATTACCAACACTTTGAATTGTGACCGGAAACCGATCGGCAGCCAGTGCAGGCCACGGAGTGTTGCAGAAACGTGGGCGAATCTAGGGATTATGGTTGCTATTGCAGTACAAAAGATGCATGGACTTAATTTTTTCAACTACATTGCAAGTGATGCTTATATCCTAAGCATTTCAATGTCATGCTTCTTTTAGAGCGGGCATAAATGCTTAGAAAACTAAACAGGTTGTTTAAACTGTCTTCATATGCCAATAAAGGACACCTTTCTGATTTCTGTAGGTGGTGGCTTTTGATCCAGACCTTGCAGAAAATGGCTCCCTTGTCTACAACATCAGACCACCAAATAAATTTTACAGTCTTAATAGCACCACGGGGAAGATTCGGACCACAGGGGTTGTGTTGGACAGAGAAAATCCAAACCCACAAGAAGCTGAGCTCATGAGGAAGATTGTGGTCTCTGTCACTGATCGTATGTTTGTTTAAGTTATATTAAGTTATTTAAGTTATATATGTACATTTGACTAGGATTTACTTCCACATTGGTTTATATGGTATATTGTTGATAAAACTGAGAGAAAAGTCTCTCAGATATTACAGGGTTTTGAAATGGGTATTTCTTTAAAAATGCTACTTTCTAAATTCTGCTAGTGTAATTGTTTTTTTGACTTTTCCCAAAATGTAATCCTTGAAGATTTCCACCACATTTTAAGATGGTTCACCATGATGTTGACCTAGAATGGAGGTCTTCAAACTTTTTACACGGAGGGACAATTCATGGTCTCTCAGATTGTTGGGGGCCAGACTGCTAAGTGGGTGTGACTAGGTGGTCATGTGATTGGGTGGGCATGGCTAAGTAACCATGTGACTGGGTGGGCGTGGCCAATTTATCAGTCCATCCTCTAGCCTTCCTCAACGGTAGTTGCTGAACTCAAGTGCATCTATTTATTTAATAAGACACCCACCCACCCCTCCAAGGGAAAAAGAGCACACACCTTCTTGCCACTTGCCTAATTTCAGTACAACAGCAGCTTCAGGATTCTTAAAATAAGCCATAAAAAAAAGAATAAAACAAACAGGATATTCTTCCAAATTTATTTATTTATTTATTTATTAAATTTGTATGCCGCCCCTCTCCGTAGACTCGGGGCGGCTCACAACAGTAATAGAAAAAACAATGTACAATACAAATCTAATAATTAAAACTAAAAACCCATAATTTAAAAAACATGCACACAACATACCATACATGAACAATATAGGCCTGAGGAAGTTATCTCAGTTCCCCCATGCCTGACAGCAGAGGTGGATTTTAAGTAGTTTATGAAAGGCCAGGAGGGTTCCAGAGGGTCGGGGCCGCCACAGAGAAGGCTCTTCCCCAGGGACCCGCCAAACGACATTGTTTAGTTGACGGGACCTGGAGAAGGCCAACTCTGTGGGACCTAATCGGTCAGTGGGATTTGTGCGGCAGAAGGCGGTCCCGGAGATATTCTGGTCCGATGCCATGAAGGACTTTATAGGTCATAACTGACACTTTGAATTAATTAACAAATAACTGCTGATCATATATTTTAGAAGACCACATAATAAACTTGACTGAGAACTGCACCAATTCAGACTGCAACTAAAACCCCCAAGGTTTGGGAAAGAGGATCGCTCTAAAATCCATAAGTATTGCATTTCTCTGAATGTATCATATATCCTTATCTTGCATATTGTAAATTGATTTCTGATGCATTTAACTTATGGCATTATCTTTTGTTACTACTTCCAGCAATATTAATCTTCATTTCTTACTTTATTTTAAATGAACAGACTTCAAATTTTATAAACCCCTATTGAGATTGTCTGTAGCCAAACACAACTCCACCAATTTGCTCTTTCTTTCACACGTACACCAATTTGCTTTAAAAGGTAAATATTATATATAAAGTAAATGTTACAGGCAATACCTCTATGCTGATTAAATCTAAAAGAGGCCAAATCAGGAGGACTGATCAGAAAGGAAAAGTCCACCACAAGTTTCATTTAGAATTGGATGGATGACAGAGAAAGAAAAGAAAATCTTTTAAGTTAAATAGGCTTACTCTGATAACTACACAGCTAATCAATTTAGGTCCCGGAACACAGGCAATGAAAAACCCCTCCCTCAGCTTCCTCCTCCTCCCCCAGGGGGCTGCTTCTGAACTAAAGAAAGCTAGCAATTGAGCACTGAAGCTAGAGGGGGCAGCCTTATGATCGTGCGTGGGACAGATTAATGGCTTCAGTAGTCTGTATCCGCCCCATGGGCTGTAGTTTGAGGACCCATGTCCTAGAATGTCTCTTTGCCAGGTTTCAATTGAAAAGATGATGGTGGGATTGATCTTATGACTTTTCTGACCCCTGCAGGTGGGAGGCCACCATTACGGGCCACAAGCAGTGCCACTGTGTTTGTAAACTTGCTGGACCTTAATGACAATGATCCCACCTTCCAGAACTTGCCTTTTATCACCGAGATTCCTGAGGGCCTTCCAGCAGGGTCATCTGTCTTCCAGGTGAGTCTTGCTTTTCATGTTAGGTATATACTAACTGAAGAGACTGAAGAACATTTATTTCTAAGAACATAGTTTGATCTATGCTAAAGTTTGATTAGTGGCGGAAATGACTCATGGCATTTTCTTCTCAGCAGTTTGATTACAGTAGTCCTCAACTTATAACCAGAATTGGGATCAGAAATTAGAACTGTTAAGCAAGGTGGTTATAAGTGAGTCAGGTCCAATTTTATGTCTGGTAATTAAGCAAATTTCCATGGTCCTTAAGCAGGGGTGGGCTTCTGGGGGTTCGCAAGGGTTCAGGAGAACTTCTAACTAAGAATATGTGCAGTTTGGAGAACCCCCAAATTCCACTCCAGGCTATCCTCACCCTTCCCAGGAATCTCCACGTGGTCCACTTTGGATGCAGGTAAGTGCTGGGCATGTGTGGAGGATCAAGGAGGGTGAAAAATGGGCCTACAAGAAGTTTGGGAAAGCCAGAAACGGGCCCGTTTCAAAGGCCTTCTCCAGAGTTTTAGAGTGTTTCAGAGCGTTTCAGAGGGTCTGCTCCAGAAGGCCTCCATAGCCTGGAGAGGCCATTTTCATTTTCCTGGAAGATTGAGGAAAGACTCCAGAGCCCAGAGAGGGCAAAAATGTTCCCCTTCATGGTACAGGAGCCAATTAGGCCACACCCACCATGGCCACACCCACCCAGAAACTGGGCAGAGAACCCTTTTCTTAAAGTTTTTAAAGCCCATCCCTGTCCTTAAGTGAATCCAGTCCCCCCCACACACCCACTGATTTTGTTTGCTGAGAAAATCGCAAATTGCAATCAAGTGATCTTAGAAACTAAAACCATCATATCTCTATACTAGTTGCCAAGGGTCTGAATTTTTATCATGTGACTGCATAAATGCTACAGTCACACATCACTTTTTGTTCAGTGTAACCTCAAACAGTCATTAAACGAATAGTTGTAAATGGGGGGATTACCGTATTTTTCGGTGTATAAGACGCACTGGTGTATAAGATGCACCTAGATTTTAGAGGGGGAAAACAAGGAAAAAAGTATTCTGAACCAAATGATGTAGTATTATATTGTTTAATAAAATACCAGTGTAGCCGAATACTTTTTACAACCATGTATACTTTTTGTGTTTTGTGTCCTAGGTGGTGGCCATAGACCTTGACAAGGACTTCAATGGCCAAGTGACCTATCGCATGCAGGTGGGCATGCCCAGGATGGACTTTGTCATCAACAGCACGACTGGTCTTATCAACTCCACCACTATTCTAGACAGGGAAAGAATTGCTGAATACTACTTGAGGGTAGTAGCAAGTGATGCAGGGGAACCATCCAAAAGTTCTACTAGCACCCTCACCGTCAAAGGTGATTGATGGACTAAAACACTTTGAAGGCTGGCTCAAAATCATGACTTATATCATATTTTAAATATGCATGAGTGAGTGGGGAGGGTGGTTCCCCAAAGCTTGCACAAGGATTAATTTCTTGTTCTAATAAGCTCTAAATCATGTTCTGTGCATTAATTGAGTTGGTAGACTATCATTTGTGAGTTGGTATCTTCTCAGTTGGTTCAAATAAGGCCGGACTTAGGGAAACAAAATGTGCCAAGTATCCTGAGTTAGCCTGCATATGAATAACAAAATCATACAATTCAGCATTTCACAAATGTGGCAACTTTAAAATATGTGGACTTCATGCTGGTTGGGGAATTCTGGGAGGTGAAGTCCACGTATCTTAAAATTGCTTCAGTTGAGAAACCCCAACATAAATTTTGGCATGAAGTTGCTCCAGACCATTCCAGAAAGGAAGAAATTCTTTGCATTAATTATTACATTTTTATTTTGCCTTTATTTTTTTGCAACTCAGGGTTATATTCATAATGTTTCCTCCTATTTTCCCCAGGATAATTATGAATTATGGGTTGGGCTGGGCTGAGAGAGAGTAATTGGCCCAAACTTACCCAGCCAACATCTATGCTTAAGGATGGACTTACGTCTCACATTTTCTAGTCCAGCATCAAAACCACTACATCCCACTGTCTCCAACATCTGAAATAACATATATCATACCATAATCATATACAGTATATCATTTTTCATCTGAGTTAATATTACTAATAGAAACATAAATATGTTTATTATGTTTCCCTGTGTTATCACTGTACTTTCCAGCTCATTTCTCATTTCTTTCTAGCTCAAATTCTCACATTCCAGAAATTCTAGTGCAGCCAAATAGTTTAATAGCCTAAAAAATTGCAATCTATGTCAGTTCATTCCCTCTCTTTCCCCTTTCAACTCTCTAGCTGAGTGCTTTTTCAAAATCTAGCAACTTTCCTAAGATGTGGGCTACCTGGGGAATTTGGGGAGTTATTTTGGGACCTGTATACTGCACGAGTCAAAAAGAGGGCAGGTAAAATATTTACTGACCCCTCACATCCTGGACACAAATTGTTTCAACTCCTACCCTCAAAACGTCGCTACAGAGCACTGCACACCAAGACAACTAGACACAAGAACAGTTTTTTCCCGAACGCCATCACTCTACTAAACAAATAATTCCCTCAACACTGTCAGACTTTCTACTAAATCTGCACTTCTATTCTACTAGTTTTCCTCATCATTCCTATCACCCATTTCCTCCCATGTTGACTGTATGACTGTAACTTGTTGCGTATATCCTAAGATTTTTATTAATATTGCTTCTTCATTGCTTATTTGACCCCTATGACAATCATTAAGTGTTGTACCACATGATTCTTGACAAATGTATATTTTATTTTATGTACGTTGAGAGCATATGCACCAAGACAAATTCCTTGTGTGTCCAATCACACTTGGCCAATAAAAATTCTATTCTATTCTATTCTATTATAAATCCACGGATCATTTGTTCCTTTAATTTAGCTTGCTGCAGCCAATTTCCTGGTCTTTTGCGGTTAAATAAATAATAAAGACATACCTACCTACCTAATAAAGTAACTGGCAGTAATTATTGTATGATTAGTTGTAGGGTCTTTAGGAAGTCCAGAGAATGCTTCTATTGTGCCCCAGAATGAAGTTTGATCAAATTCTCTCTTATAGTTTTAGATGTGAATGATGAAAACCCTACCTTCTTCCCAGCTGTCTACAATGTCTCACTTCTGGAAAATGTACCACGGGATTTCAAAGTGGTCCGTCTGAATTGTACTGACACCGATATGGGCCTTAATGCTGAACTTAGTTATTTCATCACAGGTATGAGCTTCCACAACTTCAGGGTTAGAAGCCACCTGGTTCATAGGTGATAGAAGAATAGAAGACACTTTATTCTATAATTATTGCTATTTTATTTATTTAATTAATTGACTTCTATGCTGCCCAGTCCCAAAGGATTCAGGGCAGCTTACAACAATATAAAAATACAATTTACAATTTATAAGTCAAATATAAATATTAAAACGATAACCAGTTAAAAAACCCACAACTCAAACAATTCAACCAACACCTGCATGTCATTCAATACAATTTGGCCATGAAAGATGTAAAGTTCATGGCCCCCAGGCTTTCAGATTTATATCTGACCATATCTCAAAGGTTTGGAGTGTGGTGCTGGCAAGTTATTCAGTCCGTTTAAAAATGTTTATTAGGTTTACAAAGTTCCAAGACAGAAAAAAAGAATGTAAACTGGAAAACAGTTGCAGGAATTGGGTAGGTTTACCTGTAATGTAAATAAAGATTAGGGGAGACATGACAGCAGTGTTCCAATATCTCAGGAGTTGTCACAAAGAAGAGGGAGTCAAACTATACTGCAAAGCACCTGAGGGTAGAACAAGAAGTAATGGGTGGAAACTAAACAAAGAGAGAAGCAACTTAAAACTAAGGATAAATTTCCTGACACTTAAAACCGTCAGTGGAACATCTTGTCTCCAGAAGTTGTGAATGTTCCAACACTGCAAGTTTTTAAGAAGATGTTGGATAACCATTTGTCTGAAGTGGTGTAGGGTTTCCTGCCTAAGCAGCAGGTTGGACTAGAAGACCTCCAAGGTCCCTTCTAACTATGTTGTTGTTGTTATTGTTACTACTAGTACACACATACATGCTGTTTTTATTACTGTTGTTAGCCGCCCCGAGTCTACGGACAGGGGCGGCATACAAATCCAATGAATGAATGAATGAATGAATGAATGAATGAATGAATGAATGAATAAATAAATAAAGTTAAAGGGAGACATGTACGAAATTATACAGTCCCCTCTTAACAAATCATGCAAAGGGGCTTGATTGTAGGGGGCACTCCCCTCCCCCAGCTATGTGTCTTCATTTCTTTCCAAGAGACCCATCCTCTTGATTCTCTTCTTGCAAAGTGGAGCTCTGCCAATCCATCTCCTCTCTTGTAACTTGACAGGGGAGGCATCTTCTGTGGACAATAGTCTCTTTTCTTACCCACCAGAACTGTGAAAGCTTCAGTGCAAAGCGGCAGGGGAAGTAAATCTGTCTCAGCAAGGGGAGGCTTTCACCCTGCCATTGTCAAGGCTAATTTGCATGGAGATTTGCATACATTTTCCTATAATGTTTTGCAAATGATAGCAGAACTGTTTTGGGTTGTTTGCGCCTGAGAATTATCTATGCCTCATCAGACTGAAAGAGCCATCAGTTGCCTTATGTCTGCTGAATGTGGATAGATGACAGCTTGAAAAAAAGCATTGTGGCTGAATCCATTTGCAGTGTTTGTTGAAGGGTAGCCAGGTATGTTAAATTCAGATGTACACACTGAAAAGACCTGAAGTTCCATTATAGACATGCATTCTTACAGAAGATCATGTTTGATTTTAGGCCTGTTTTTTTTCTTTTCTTTTCAGATTTATGTGATTCCCATTTCAGAATGTATGAAAATAGTTTTGATTGGCCCTGTTCTACATTTTAAAAATTTGAAAATATTTTTCTTTCATATAGAGTGTTGTCAGGCCGAAGTCTTCATGTGGAGTTAGAGAGTTCAGCCTGACACAACACAAAGGGGGATGGGAGGAGTAGTGAGTAGTCAGAGGGGAAAGTACTAGACACAACCAAACATTCCTTTCTCCAAGCCAAGGCCTCAATTGAAGAGAAGAGGAAGTTTTTATTTATTTTTATTTTATTTATTTATTTATTTTGTCCAATACATAATACACATTTAAGAGAAAGATATGTAATAATATAAGTAAAGAGAAGAATAGAAGAAAATACAGTATATAAAAGTTTAGGTGAACATATTTGAAAGGAAGAAAAGATAAATGAGATAAGGAGAGACAATTGGACAGATGACGGAAGGCACACTGGTGCACTTATGCACACCCCTTACTGACCTCTAAGGAACCTGGAGTGGTCAATCGTTGATAGTCTAAGGGAAAGATGTTGGGGGTTGGGGGTTGACACTACTGAGTCAGGTAATGAGTTCCACGCTTCGACAACTCAGTTGCTGAAGTCATATTTTTTACAGTCAAGTTTGGAGCGGTTAATATTAAGTTTGAATCTGTTGCGTGCTCTTGTGTTGTTGCTGTTGAAGCTGAAGTAGTCATTGACAGGTATAACGTTGCAGCATATGATCTTGTGGGCAATACTTAGATTGTGTTTTAGGCGACGTAGTTCTAAGCTTTCTAGACCTAGGATTGATAGTCTGCTTTCATAGGGTATTCTGTTTCGAGTGGAGGAGTGAAGGGCTCTTCTGGTGAAGTATCTTTGGACATTTTCAAGGGTGTTGATATCTGAGATGTGGTATGGGTTCCAGCCAGATGCTGTATTCAAGGATGAGTCTGGCAAAAGTTTTGTAGGCTCTGGTGAGTAGCGTGAGATTGCCAGAGCAGAAGCTGCTTAGGATCAGCCCCTGCACACATACTGGCTCTCGTGATGAACTTGTGGGTGTGGGGGATGTAAGATGAACCTTAACCTAGGTGGGATTCTGGGAAGGATTCAGAATGAGAATGACAATGGTATAGCTAACATGGTCCTGTTAATAAATCAAGCTCTGATTGAGAGAATTGGACTGGGACTTGGTTTATTTCTCAGATGCTATTTAGAACGCTGACGGTGGTACTTCTACTTAAGAACTTAATTCGTTCTGTGACCAGGTTCTTAAGTAGAAAAGTTTCTAAGTAGAAGCAATTTTCCCCATAGGAATCAATGTAAAAGCAAATAATGCGTGCAAACCCATTAGGAAAGAAATAAAAGCTCGGAATTTGGGTGGGAGGAGGAGGGGGAGGAAGAAGAGGAGGAGGACAGTCGCTGAAGCTGCCGAAAGAAGAATGTGAGGTGAATCAAAAAAAATCCAAAACTTTAAGGCTTAAAAAAAAAGAGGGACTCTAAGGCGGTGAAGAGGAGCACGCGCCTCCTATACACCTGGCACGAGGCTGCCTCCCATACACTGCACCAGAGAGAGAAACCCAGGGATAATGGCAGGAAACTGGCCAGGCCTTCGTGTCACTCTCAAATTTCCTGGGAAATTTTTCCGGGCTTGGATTAAGTAAAAAATGGTTCTTAATTAGAGGCAAAAAGATCTTGAACACCCAGTTCCTATCTAGAAAAGTTCTTAAGTAGAGGAGTTCTTAGGTTGTGTGTGTGTGTGTGTGTGTGTGTGTGTGTGTGTGTGTGTGTGTGTATATAATGCAACACACTGAGTGTCTGTAAAAGATGTATGGCCTCTAAGTCTAACCTTTAGAACAGTGAATGATAAAGGAGACTTTTTCTCTCAACTGTGCCCAATTTCATCTTGCGCATATATTTTAATTTATAATTTTATGTCATTTAGGATAATAGATCAGGTATTTCAGGATCTGCGCTATTAAGTGAAAGCACTTTCTTCAAATATCTTATCTATTCCACATGTTGCATAATGTCCATTAAAAAGATTATTTCTTTCACATTTAACGTGACATACTCTAAAAGATATATTAAGCCCCAGTGTTTTTAGTGGAAGAGATTTAAGAATGCAGTTCTATTCTGCCCAAATTTGATCCACCAAACTAAGTATTGCATGCTAATATCTATTGCCACCTGCAATGTTAATTGATAATCCCAGTTTGTCCCCAGCATTCTTAAACAGCATTTGGACATGGCTGCTTGGTGACCAAAAGTCAGCTTCTGTCATCTCTCTTTTGTTTAAATCAGCGAAACATTTTAAAAAATACATACTTTTAATTGGATAAATAGTTCTTTAGTTGGTTCTCACAGTAAGGCCGACTATCTCTACTGGCACGGCCAATTAGATTTTACAATAGAACTCTGAAATGATAAATGCACTATTTTCAAAGTCTTGAAATGTTGTCTGGTTTTGCCCTCTACTGCCCGGACCTCCAAATGACACCTAGAAGTTTTGTCATATTCTTTACTTATAGTATAAATTCAGTGATCAGGAGGGTTAACTTGGATGAAAAGGGGAAAAGGCATGAGATACAGCATCTGCAATTTCTAGATTTGGTCTATAGCTTTTCCAGGAAGGCTTCAGAAATTCCCCCTGTGAATTAGAATTAATATCCGTACTCGCGGATTAAATGGGTCTATGATTTGATTTCAATAGAATATAATTGCCATGACGATTCCTGACCCGTGACAATTTAAATTTGTTTAATACAATAAATCTGCAGTTTCACTTGTGTCTAACTAAAACAATTCATTTTGAGATGCATTATTTAAAATGAGATTCCTCCTAATTTAGGCTATAGAAGTTAGCTTATAGGCTGAATTTTCTTTCCGTATCTTATACCTATTAGTATTAGCTTGAAAATGGTTTGGGAGTTCTATTTCCCCCCACATAATTCACCATTAAATGACTTTGTATTTCTTAGGCAAATATTTCATAATTTTATTCACAAGGGTAGATATTGCAGAATGCTTCAGACCAATTTCTTGTTGCAAAGGGCAGGCTGTAGGGCAGAAAGATAGAAGGCTGAAAGCAGAAAATTTGAAAACTGAAGCCAACTCATATGAAGTTGGTTGGGGGCATGAATCCTGGATATTTTTAAGTCCCATTTATATGCATTGACAGTGTAAATCCTACAGTTGTAAGCATACGCATGGAGAAACCCTGTTGAATGTCAGTATCTCAATTTCTTAGTTCCACAGTTCATAATTCCAAATAAAATACATATGGATGTATGCTTATATAGATATAAATCATGTCATTCTTTCCTTCTATTTTTTCCCTGCAGGTGGAAACCAGGATGGAAAATTTAGTGTTGGCTTTAGAGATGGTATAGTTAGAACAGTTGTCAACCTGGACAGAGAAACCATGCCATTCTACAGCCTTATCCTAGAAGCCATTGGTAAGCATGTCCATTCTTCACCCTTCTCTTAAAAATTCATATTTCAGCTTTTGGGCTGAAGAATTTGTCTAAAGGACCTAATTTGCAAATTGGTAGTATAGTTTTCCCACCTGAAGTTTTCAGAAAGAGAAAATTGGCTTTTACTGATCTTCAGACTATCCTGGATGTACTATGAACTTTTATCTATTATTCCTGTGGTCTTCTATGAGATGTAGTTTCTGTTTTATGAACTTACACTCTTCAGCATATTGTGGACTGAAATATAAGTGAACTACTGCCACGCACTAAGCTTGAATGTAGATGACTTATGGACAAAAATCACAATCATAGGAATTAAGTATTTAATATCTGTGATATGATATGTAGATAATAATATGTGATAACACATATTTATGAAATATGTTATACCATTCAGAATGCAGTAATTTTTGCAGTGGAACAGTATTTACCATTCTGAGCACCAAATTATTATACAGTACAACAAACAAGTGGCAAAGACTTATAAAGTGTACTGCACAAAATGTAAATGTCTTCCGCCAAGTAAGTTACAAAAATGTAACCAAAACCACAGTAAAATGGAGATTTTTCCATTCTAAAAATTGGAAACAGTTGAAAAAAAGGCTAACAAGTTGCCAGAAGGCATGTCTTGATACATGCTTTAGGTTATAAGAACTCAAAGAAGTGGTTACTGCATTGCACAGTATCAATCCTGGTCTAATGATGCCTCTTGGATTAAGAGGAATTAGAAGTAATTGAATTTGCATTTCAAATATAATTTAATACAAGTTAAACAAAAGCTGCAATGTTTATTAGATACCACCTTCATCTTGTGTTATTTTTGTTATCTTTCCCTGATATTGTTGCTCACTGACATTCCATCGAGACGTAAAGCTTTCCTGGAGTTCATAGACCATTTTTTCCCCCTCAACCTTGGCAACCGTTAAGATGCGATGTTGACAAACTCACATTATAAAAGTGGCCAAGATTGAGAAACACTATTGTAGGCATAGAAACATAGAAGACTGATGGCAGAAAAAGACCTCATGATCCATCTAGTCTGCCCTTATACTATTTTCTGTATTTTATCTTAGGATGGATATATGTTTATCTCAGGCATGTTTAAATTCAGTTACTGTGGATTTACCAACCACGTCTGCTGGAAGTTTGTTCCAAGGATCTACTACTCTTTCAGTGAAATAATATTTTCTCACGTTCCTTTTGATCTTTCCCCCAACTAATTTCAGATTGTGTCCCCTTGTTCTTGTGTTCACTTTCCTATTAAAAACACTTCCCTCCTGGACCTTATTTAACCATTTAACATATTTAAATGTTTCAATCATGTCCCCCCTTTTCCTTCTGTCCTCCAGACTATACAGATTGAGTTCATTAAATCCTTCCTGATAACTTTTATGCTGAAGACCTTCCACCATTCTTGTAGCCCGTCTTTGAACCCGTTCAATTTTGTCAATATCTTTTTGTAGGTGAGGTCTCCAGAACTGAACACAGTATTCCAAATGTGGTCTCACCAGCACTCTATATAGCGGGATCATAATCTCCCTCTTCCTGCTTGTTATACCTCTAGCTATGCAGCCAAGCATCCTACTTGCTTTCCCTACTGCCTGACTGCACAAACATTTAGTCCAGAGGTCTTCAAACTTGGCAACTTTAAGACTTGTGGATTTTAACTTCCAGAATTCTCCAACCAGGATAGCTGGCTGGAGAATTCTGGGAGGTGAAGTCCATAAGTCTTAAGAACATAAGAACATAAGAAGAACCATGCTGAATCAGGCCAAAGCCCATCGAGTCCAGCATTCTGTGTCACACAGTGGCCCACCAATTGTCCATGGGGATCTTGAGCAGAAAGAGAAGGCAAGACCCTCCCTTTCCCCTGACCCCCAACAAGTGGTACTGAAGGGAATCCTGCCTGCCTCAACCAACATAGAGGCAGCACATGGACATCCGTTTCAATAACCACCGATACATTTGGGATCCATGAATATCTGTCTAATCCTGCCTTGAAGCTATCAAGGCTGACAGCTGTCACGACCTCTTCTGGAAGTGAATTCCATAAACCAACGACCCTCCGGGTGAAGAAATATTTCCTTTGATTTGTCCTCACTTTCTTACCTATGAGCTTTAGGGAGTGCCCCCTCGTCCTAGTATTGTGTTATATTTTTTCTCTACCCACCTTTTCTATCCCATGCATGATTTTATACACTTCAATCAAGTCACCCCTTAAAGTTGCCAAGTTTGGGGACCCCTGATTTAGTCCAATCCCAAGTAAGTACTTGCCTACCTAGAAAAGTTAATTGCTAGGACTCTTGACAACTCTTAGAAAGTAATTGCTCAGAAATTACTTTAAATGAAGATGGTAGACAGAAAGGTATGAAGCATTTCAGCCTTATTTTCTTTAGAATGTCCTATGATGGATCATTACGCCGTCAATGGAAATGGCAGAGCTTTTCTTCTGAAGAGTTGACCCAGACCCCGTGTTTTGTTCTCACAGATAATGGCCCAACGGGAAAAAGAAGGACTGGCACTGCAACTGTTCATATCACGGTGCTGGATGTTAATGACAACCGACCCATCTTTCTCCAGAGTAGTTATGAAGCTACTGTGCCAGAAGACATTCCCGATTACAGCAGCATTGTACAGGTATGCAGCTAAAGATTTCAACAAGGTTCCGTGCATGAAGAGAGGGAGGGGAGGGGAGACAAGCGAGAAGCAACAGTTTCATCTCACTGCAGTCGAGCTGTAAGGTAATAATCCCATCAAATCAACTAGATAGTGTTAATGTTAGCCAAGGCCTCTGTGTCAGTTATGTGCTGTTGCATGAACTCCATTGCAATTAGCAATCACTCATTTATTCATTTATTTATTTTGTCCAATACATAATGAGAGTTTTAGTGGGTATATATATATATATGTATGTATTTATGTATGTATCTATGTATGTATATGTATGTATGTATGTATGTATGTATGTATGTATATGTATATGTCACATGTTTTTTTGCTGAATTTGAAAATTAAGGGAGTCTAGGATAGATCTATTCCGGCCTTATTTTGGCCTCATCAGCTAGCCATACCCACTGGGACTTGAACCTGCAACCTTTGCCTTGTAAGGCAGAGAATTATCCTCTAAGCTACAGTATCCAATCCCTTCAGCTCTGCACCAGGGAAGGGTTAGAGATATAGGAATAGAAGAAAGGAATAGGAGAGCGATAGGACAGGGGACAGAAGGCACTCTAGTGCACTTGTACTCGCCCCTTACTGACCTCTTAGGAATCTGGATAGGTCAACCCTGGATAATCTAAGGGTAAAGTATTGGGGATTTGGGAATGACACTATGGAGTCCGGTAATGAGTTCCACGCTTCGACAACTCGGTTACTGAAGTCATATTTTTTACAGTCAAGGTTGGAGCGGTTAATATTAAGTTTAAATCTGTTGTGTGCTCTTGTGTTGTTGTGGTTGAAGCTGAAGTAGTCGCCAACAGGCAGGACATTGCAGCATATGATCTTGTGGGCAATACTTAGATCATGTTTAAGGCGTCTTAGTTCTAGGCTTTCTAGGCCCAGGATTGAAAGTCTAGTCTCGTAGGGTATTCTGTTTCGAGTGGAGGAGTGAAGGGCTCTTCTGGTGAAGTATCTTTGGACATTTTCAAAGGTGTTAATGTCTGAGATGCGATATGGGTTCCAAACAGATGAGCTGTATTTGAGGATGGGTCTGGCAAAAGTTAAGTGTAGGTAATTATTTAGAGGCATTAGCAGCCAAGAGATCTAGAATTCACTTTGATAATGCCAGAAAGAAAGGTCCAGTCCAATAGAAGGGACCTAGGCATCGAAGCTAACAGTGGTAGTGAGACCCTAAGTTGCAGAAACATAGCAATAGCAATAGCATTTAGACTTATATGCTGCTTCACAGTGCTTTGACAGCCATCTCTAAGCGGTTTAGAGAATCAGCATATTTCCTTCAACAATCTGGGTGCTCATTTTACCTACCTCAGAAGGATGGAAAGCTGAGTCAACCTGGATCCAGTAGTGAGATTTGAACTGCTGAACTACAGCTAGCAGTTAGCTGAAGTAGCCTGCAGTGCTGCACTCTAACCACTGTACCACCCCAGGTCTCTGAACACATTAATTATTTTGTATTGATTCAGAAATTAAATACATCCCTGAACTAGTTCATAAACTACCTTGAATCAAGCAGTGACTCAGAGCTAGGTTTTGAGTGTAAGTCAAGTTCTCCAAAACAGATCTGCTTTCAGGAAGATTTTGGCTGTCTGGATTTATTTCTTTTTTTATATATAAAATACTGTAGTTTTTATTAAATTTCTTCTTTAAAAAAACATATCAAACAAAAAAAGACAATACAATACAAAAATGCAAACATCGAAAAACCAACAATAACAAACTTTGACTATGCATTCAAAGTAGCTTTAAGGGGTGGAAGGAAACTGGGGTAGAAGATTTAACTTCTCTTTTTTTTCCCTTTATTTTTCTCTCATTGAAATGAACCTTTAACACAGATGTCTTCAAACTTGGCAACTTTGACTTTTGGTAGAATATTAGACTGGTGGACATATTTACAAATAAAGGATACATACCAAAAGGATAAAAGGGAACATGATTTTCAGGTGGGGATGGGAGACCTGGACAAGATACTCTTAGGGAGTGATGAAAAATTAATTGGCAAAATATATAAATATTTGATTAGGTACAAAACAGAAGTGGAAATTGTAAAAGAAACTATGAGAAGTTGGGAAAGAAATTTCAGATATATAATAGAGATAGAAAAGTGGGAAAAGCTCTGGATTCATAACTGGCAGATGACAAAGTCTATGACGTTCAAGGAAAACCAGTATAAGATGTTTTACAGGTGGCATTTATCTCCAAAAAGAATTTCTAAAATGTTCCCGAAAGTCTCACCACTGTGTTGGAAATGTAAAAAAAGAAAAAGGCACATTCTACCATCAATGGTGGACTTGCCCAGAGGCTAAGAAGTATTGGAATAAGATAACAGATTGGTTAAAATAAATAACATCACAAGAATTTGAAAAAAAAATCAGAACTATATTTATTGGGCATTTTTAATACAAAAATTAATAAAGAAATTAGCTATTTGGCCATCCATATATTGACAGCTGCTATGATAGCTTACGCCCAGCAATGGAAAGCAGACAGAATACCGGAAGGAGGTATAATGAATAAAAAGCTACTAGAATGTGCAGAGATGGACAGATTGTTCAAAAATTAGAAGGAAAAGAAGATACAGAATATTATAAGATATGGGGAAATCTCTACAATTGGCTAGAGAAAAGGACAATGGTAAAATAAATAAATTAGAAATTAGAAAAGTATAAGCAAAGCAAAGCAATACGTTAATAAACGAATACCAATTTAAGAGGAAAAATTTCTCTGATCAAATAGTCTGAA
Organism: Erythrolamprus reginae; assembly: GCF_031021105.1. NCBI lineage: Eukaryota > Metazoa > Chordata > Lepidosauria > Squamata > Dipsadidae > Erythrolamprus > Erythrolamprus reginae. The sequence goes on along the minus strand of NC_091954.1, from coordinate 20,442,915 downwards.
AGAGTGGGGAAATTATTTTTCCCAAATGTCTGTAATTATATGTTTTGTTTCATTTACTCTTTTGTTTTTATTTGTCTATTTGTATGTTTGTTTTATTATCTATGTAAAAATAAAATATAATAATAATTATTATTATTGTTATTGTTATTATTATTATTATTATTATTATTATTATTATTATTATTATTATTATTATAACTGACTACAAGCATAGACATCATGCTGTGGCACAGATGATCCACTGGAACTTGTGCCGGAACTACCATTTACCAGTGGCAAAGAACTGGTGGGATCATAAGCCCAAAATAGTGGTCAAAAATGAGCAAGCAAAACTACTGTGGGACTTCCGACTTCAGACTGACTGAATTCTGAAGCATAACACACCAGACATTGTGATCGTGGAGAAAAAGAAAGTATGGATCATCGACATCGCAATTCCAGGAGACAACAGAATTGAGGACAAGCAGCTAGAGAAATTAGTGAAATACGAAGATCTAAAAATCGAGCTGCAACGACTCTGGCATAAGCCAGTGAAAGTGGTCCCAGTGGTACTTAGCACGCGGGGCGCAGTACCAAAGGATCTCAGCGGACATTTGAAAACCATCGGAATTAACAAAATCTCCATCTGTCAATTGCAAAAGGCCGCTTTACTGGAATCGGCAAACATAATTCGCTGCTACATCACGCAGTCGTAGGTGCTTGGGAAGCGCCCGACTGGTGATGAAATACGAAATCCACGTAGTGATCTCGTTTGCTGTGTTGTATTGACATAATAATAATAATAATAATAATAATAATAATAATAATAATAATGACTTGTGGACTTCAACTCCCAGAATTCATCAGCCAGCATAGCTGGCTTGAGAATTCTGGGAGTGGAAGTCCACAAATCTTAAATCTGCCAGGTTTGAGGACCCCTGCTTTAACAGAATTAACATTCAGCGTTTCTGTGGTGTTTTCAGTTTCTCTTCAAACCAAGCATTTCTCTTGAAAGAGGTAGTGGTTCTGGCCTGTTTTTCTTGAATTCCCTTTTCTAACAAAAGAAAAAAATAAAATTGCATCATTTTGTTCCTGTCACATAGGAATTTTGGGGAAGGCAGGGACTGAAAGCTGGGATATTTGGGATAATATACCAAAGGCTTTAGTTGTCTGGAACAAAAATTGCATCAAAACATTGAACCATGTATGGTGCTAAAACTCTACAGAACACATAGAAGCTTATGTATGGTGACATTTAAGGGCTTTTTGTTAATATACCTTAAATAGAATATTTGAGATATCACATTGCTGATTTTCAGGGACTTCTATGATCTACAAGGTGCCTTTTTACATCCCCTAATAAAACTTGCAAGATGGCTATTTCGGAATATTGACTAATCTCTTTTGTTTTCTAAATTAAAATTGTCAACACTTCAATATATTATCTGCTTTAAGAAAGACATCAGTGCTTCAAAACTGGTTTTGTGCAGATGGTGCCATTTTAATTTGTGACAGTTTCTAATGGGAAATCCTACATTTGGAAACTAAAGTACACCAAGTAGCCATATCTTCTGAAACAGTAGAGGAAGATTGGTTAATTAATTGATGAAATGTATTTGCCATCCATCTTGCGGTTTAGGTGACATTGAATGGATACACTTCCAGAAGAAAGAGGAAAAAAAGTACCTATTTAAGGGATCTCCCATGAAACTCATTGTAATAAATTGGAAATATTGCTTTTCTGGAAAAAATGAAAGGAAAGTCAAAAACATTAACATGAAGACAAAAACATTCCCACATGTCAAATTCAAGAGACAATTCGGTAACCTTTTTAGTTCAAAATCAATTTTACAACTGAGCTAAGTGAGGTCTTTGGATGAAGCTTGGGTTTTGCCATCAATGTCATGAATTCTTTTAAGTAGCTGGCAATGTAAACTATTAATATTCTGAACCAGGCAGTCTTCTTTGGTTCATGTGAGGAATTGCCATTTATTAATGTATGCATTTCTATATATAAGCATTACATAGAATTATAGCACATACTATTCATACATCAAAGAGGCCCAAAGATCATGTGCAGGTCAGATTTAAAGGCAATATGCCTTTTATGATAGCAATAGCACTTAGATACCTCCCCACAGGGCTTTGAGTGGTTTACAATATCAGCATATTGCTGCCGACAATCTGAGTCCTCATTTTACCGACCTGGAAAGCTAAGTCAACCATAGGCCCTGTCAGGATCAAACTCATAGCAGTGGGCAGAATTAGTCTGCAATACTGCATTTTAACCACTGGGCCACCACAATGTAAGAACTACCTTTAAATCTGAGCTCGAAGTGGTCTGTTCAGTGTCTATTACAACTTAGGCAAATGTAAGGTATGTGGCTAGGAAATTCTGGGAGTTCAGTTGCCATACTTGAGAAAAAACAATATAGTATGTGCCAGATATGAATAGCCATCTTTGCAGAGTTAATGCTGCTTAGTTCCAAGTGATACATTGTAGGGGGCAATTTGTGATGGACCTTGTCCAGTAACTTTTCCCCATAGTTGTATTGGGAGAAGAGGTGGGGACAACTCATCTTGTACTTATTCTCCCATTCATTTCCAACCAGCACTACAGCATGTATGCATGCATACATTAATGTGTATGTATACCTCCCAACAACAATTAAATTATTTTGGTCACAGACCAGCATAGACTACAAATAAGCAAACCATTTCAATAATTTCAGTAATCTTCATTGAATTTGAAAATTCCATCACTACCCACATTCCCATTATCATATCCTTTTAAGAAAATACAGTGATACCTCGTCTTATGAACTTAATTGGTTCCGGGACGAGGTTTGTAAGGTGAAAAGTTTGTAAGACAAAACAATGTTTCCCATAGGAATCAATGGAAAAGCGATTAATGCGTGCAAGCCCAAAATTCACCCCTTTTGCCAGCCGAAGTGCCCGGTTTTGCGCTGCTGGGATTCCCCTGAGGCTTCCCTCCATGGGAAAACCCACCTCCGGACTTCTGTATTTCTGTGATGCTGCAGGGGAATCCCAGCAGCACAAAAATGGGTGCTTCACTGGCAATGGAAGTCCGGTGGTGGGGTTTCCCAGCGAGGGGAGCCTCAGCGAAATTGCAGCATCGCAAAAACATGGAAACCCCACCTCCAGATTTCCGTTGCCAGCGAAGCGCCTGTTTTTGCGCTGCTGGGATTTCCCTGCAGCATCACAAAAACACGGAAGTCCAGAGGTGGTGTTTCCCATGGAGGGGAGCCTCAGGGGAATCCCAGCAGCACAAAAACGAGCGCTTTGCTGGCAACAGAAGTCCGGAGGCGGGGCATCCCAGTGGCGGCTTGGATTGGTAATGTGAAAATAGTTTGGAAGAAGAGGCAAAAAAATCTTAAACCCCGGGTTTGTATCTCAAAAAGTTTGTATGACGAGGGGTTTGTAAGATGAGTTATCACTGGCCTAATCCTCGAAGGTTGTTATTCAAAACACCAACTGACGTGAAAAGCATTTTGGGAAACTACTAAACAGTTTACATCTTCCCGATATTGTAATTAATTGATCCTATTGTATCATCATATTATGAATATGCTGCACAATAATTATATCCTAGCTTAGAAGTCCAAGAACTCCTCCTCTGTCTAAATGCATTTGGAAATGTATTTGGGAAACTCTTTGCTGCTTATTTATTTTAGCGATTTCCCCCAATGGGCACTAGAGTGCTTTATTATTACAGAAGGGTTTATGGCATGGTTTTTTATATTAGTGACATTGTGTTATTACATTGTGCACAGAGAAGATGGGAGCACAATCACATCATTTTGGCATACGCCTCTTTAGAAAAAAGCCAGTTGATAAGAGTATAAAATTTCTGGTGCCAAATCCTTGTGTAATTCTACTAGAAGGACTTAGGGCTCTGCCTCCCCTAAAGCATGTGTCTGTGTCTGTGTGTATCTCTCTCTGTGTGGGAATTAATAATGCAGTATATAGCAAAAATAAGAGAAATCTTAATATTTTCAGCATTCCTTTCATTGCTGATTCCATAACTTCTTTCTATTTGAAAAAAAATGATCATGTGACGTATGGCTAAATGGGGAACTCTTTGCATTCTGGATGCATGTTAATCATAGTTGGGACGCAGAAAAAAACTAACTAGAACCTCCTAACCATAATGATTAGTGCTGAGGTCAATAAGAATTGAAACCATGATTCTATGGATGGATCCTTTAAATATTTAGCTGTTATGAGTAGTGATGGGTGAACCGAACCTGCACAATTCGGTTCCATGCCGAATTTTGCGGTGTTCGGTATGCCGAATATGAACCCGAATTTTTTTGAAAGTTCGGGGTCACATTCGGCATTCGGAGCTTTGACATAACCAGCAGGTTGCTAAGGACGCCAAGATGATCACTTCCTGGATTCCATGGAATCCAGGAAGTGATCACCTTGGCGTCCTTAGCAACCTGCCGGTATACGTGACGTCAAAGCTCTTGGTGGGATTCCCTGTTCGAGTTCGGTTCGGGTTCGGCCGAATTTTGCGTAAAGTTCGTCCAAACTTGCCGAACCTGAACACCATTGGGTTCGCCCATCACTCGTTATGAGATGTGCTGCCTCATCACTATGAAACTGTAATACACACACAATTACAACTCTTGGAAAGCAGGATCTAAAGAGAAATTGTTAGGTGCTGCAACTTTTGTAACCTTATCACTTTCGTTTCAGTAAGATTATATTCAATTTTTTGGTAGCCTGATATTAATACAATCGTACCCTTCTCTTTTATCCTTAACCCCACCCTCAAAATATATTTATGCACCTATGAACATTTTTGCATGTATTCATAGACTCCATTCATGCATTCAGTCAAACATTCAGTCAGTCAACAGTCAATCAGTCAATCAGTTTCTACAGCCAGGCATCTCAGATTAAACTCCATTAAAACCAAGTACTAACACAATACTAAACCAAATACAGTGATACCTCGTCTTACGAACGCCCCTTCATATGAACTTTTCGTGATACGAACCCGGGTTTACGATTCATTTGCCTTGTTTTAAGAACCATTTTTGTTTTACGAATCCAAGCCGGGGTGCGTGGGCTTTCTTACTGCGCATGTACTCTCGTACTGTGCGTGCGCTCTCTGACTGCCGTAGGGATTCCCCTGCCTTGTGACTGTCACCGCCGGGATTTCCCATTTGATCACAGCCCTCACTGGGATTCCATGCTGGGAGAAAGCACTTTCGCAGCCGCTTCGCTGGGATCACTTTCTCTGAGCGCTTCCGAAATGCCCGCCCCTCTCGTAGCCCCTTTGCTGGGAGCGCTTTTGTCCAGGGCTGTCAGCAAAGGGGCTGCAGGAGAGGCGGGGCAGGCATTCCCAAATCGCTCAGAGAAAAAGCTTTGGGAATGCCTGCCCCGCCTCTCCTGCAGCCCCTTTGCTCACAGCCCTGGGTGAAAGCACTCCCAGCAAAGGGGCTGCGAGAGGAGCGCAGCGGGCATTCTGGAAGCACTCAGAGAAAACCCTCTCACAGGCCATTTGCTGGGAGTGTTTTGCCGAGCTAGCCCCTTTGCAGCCGTCCCTCTGCTCCAGCCCCACTCTCCCAAAGGATGGGGCTGCCACATCCCAGCAGATTCCATCCCTCTTGCCAGGACAAGAGGATAGTGGTGGCGGTGGTGGCTTCCCTTTCAGAAGCAGCAGCGCTGGGAATGTCACATCCACTACCACTACAACCACCACCCTGCCGCCACCTGCCCCCAAACAAGGATCCAAATGCTGGCAGTAATGGGCAAAAGGGGTGAGTTTTGGGTTTGCATGCATTATTCGCTTTTCCATTGATTCCTATGGGAAACATTGTTTCATCTTACAAACTTTTCACCTCATCCCGGGAACTGGTTAAGTTCGTAAGATGAGGTATTACTGTATACAGTGATCCCTCTATTATCGCGAGGGTTCCGTTCCAAGACCCCTCGCGATAATCGATTTTTCGCGATGTAGGGTTGCGGAAGTAAAAACACCATCTGCGCATGCACGCCCTTTTTTCTATGGCCGCGCATGCGTAGATGGTGGAGTTTGCGTTCCCCGCCGCCCACGCAAAGGGGAAACCCCGATTTGGCTCCTCGCTGCTGCTGCGCTACCGAGCAGATCAGCTGCTGGGCGGCCGAAGGAACCTTCCCTGGGTCTTCCCCCTCTTGCTGGCGGGCGGGCGAGCGGCGGGCATCAGCGAGGAGCCGGGGTTTCCCCTTTGCGTTGGCGGCCGGGAAGACCCAGGGAAAGTTCCTTCGGCCGCCCAGCAGCTGATCTGCTCGGCGCAGCAGCAGCGAGCAGACGAAGATTGGGGTTTCCCAGCCGCCCACGCAAAGGGGAAACCCCGGCTCCTCGCTGATGCCCCCACTTGCCCGCCTGCTGCCCGCCGCCCGCCAGCAAGAGGGGGAGAGATAGAGAAAGAGAGAGAAGGAAAGAAAGAGATGAGAGAGGGAGGAAGAGAGTGTGAGAGAGGAAGAAGCAAGATAGAGAGAGAGAGAGAGAGAAAGAAAGATGAGAAAGGAAGGAAGAGAGTGATGTCATCGGGTGGAAAAATCGCGATATAGCGTTTCGTGAAGATCGAGATCGCGAAACTCGAGGGATCACTGTATATATAAAAGCTGAGAAAATCAGAAATGTAGTTGTTAATGTAATAAACACCTAGTCATAATAATAATAATAATAATAATAATCATCATCATCATCATCATCATCATCATCATCATCATGACATTTCAGGTAACACTCAGTAAGGCTGTCGCTTTAGCAGCCCTCCTTGAAAAACAAATGCCTTTGTTGCCATGAAAATGGTGAATTTCAGGTGGGGCAGAGAATAATAATTTGATCCTAAGTACAACTGTGAATTCCATTAGCTGAGCTCTGAGATCAAAATAAAGTTCAGTTAATAATAAAGTATCACATGGCTACAGATAACTTTGTTCTAACCAATAATGGCCCGACGTGGCTTAGATCCTTAGGAAGCTCTAATAAACACAATGCACTGATAAGGGGATTTTCCTTGGTTGGAAGACCTACAGAAAATCCAAGAGCAGCAGAATGTAGGAAGGAAGGGAAGGAGGGAGAAGGGGAAAAGACTATTGGAAGAAGCATTTTTTTTAAAAAAATAAACCAAAAATTGTACATTTGCCAGTTCAGCTGTTGCCAAGAAAACTCCATGGATGTTTCCATGCACTTACTTGGCTGTAATCAAGCTCATCTTGTTTGAATGTTTAATGCTGGGCTACCAGAACTGAACTGCAACAATCTGGGTAACTACAGTATTATATGACAGCAGGAGGATTTGGAAAATTGAAACCCTTTGCTCCCTGGTAATGGGTTTTGGAAGGAAAGTTGGCAGCAAATGGAAATGTCTATATCCACTCACCCTTGGCTGTTTTGGGCCCTGTCCTTACCATTTTTGGAGAGCAAGACCTTTATAAAGGGAATGGGGAGAGAATGAAAAAGAAATCAAAGAATCTGTGCAAGGCAACAGCCAGACCTGATGGGCAAGGCAGCCATGACTCTTGGCACATCAGAACATCCCCAGCTACAGGGAGGAATGTAGTCACAAGCTTCTTGCAAATGGTCAGGGGTTTGTTTATTCATTTATTAGAATTGGAAGGTACCTCGTAGGTCATCTAGTCCAATCCCCTGCTCAAGCAGAGTCCCTGCACCATTTCGGACAAATGGCAGTCCAGTCTTCTTTTGAGAGTCTCAAGTGTTGATCGATCTCACCATCTGAAAGTTCCTCCTTATTTACAGGTTGGATCTCTCGTTGGTCAGTTCCCATCCATTATTCCTTGTCTGGCCTTTGGGTGCCTTTGGGTGCCTGACCCCCTCCTCTGTGTGGCAGCCCCTCAAGTATTGGGACACTGCTGTCATGTCAATACCAATATCCCTATACACAGTCCCAGGAAATAATGGGCAAACACTGGCAAATGCAGCAAGTAGGACTAAGTTATGGTGATCTCATCCCTTCAGTGACATCATTATACAACCCATCTTTTACATCTCTATATTGTGATGCAGCTGTGGGATGGGCCTTACATGGTGGTCTCACTTCACATGCTCAGTTGCATGAAAGCCTATATCAGGAGTGTCCAACCTTGGCAATTTTAAGACCTGTAGACTTCAACTCCCCAAATTCTGGTGAATACCAGTGGAGGTACGTGAAATTCTGCTGATTTCTCTTTGCTTCTATCCTTGTCAAATGGCGATTTTCCAAAGGTTGTAGGTTATTATTATTATTTATTAAATTTGTATGCCGCCCCTCTCCGTAGACTCGGGGCGGCTCACAGCAGTAATAGAAAAACAATCCACAATACAAATTTAATAATTAAAACTAAAAACCCATAATTTAAAAAACATGCACACAACATACCATACATAAACAATATAGGCCTGGGGAAGCTATCTCAGTTCCCCCATGCCTGACGGCAAAGGTGGGTTTTAAGAAGTTTGCGAAAGGCAAGCAGGGTGAGGGCAATCCTAATCTCTGGGGGGAGCTGGTTCCAGAGGGTCGGGGCCGCCACAGAGAAGGCTCTTTCCCTGGGTCCCGCCAGACGACATTGTTTAGTCGGAGAAGGCCAACTCTGTGGGACCTAACTGGTCGCTGGGATTCGTGCAGCAGAAGGCTGTCCCGGAGATATTCTGGTCCGATGCCATGAAGGGCTTTATAGGTCATAACCAACACTTTGAATTGTGACTGGAAACTGATCAGCAACCAATGCAGACTGGGGAGTGTTGGTGAAACATGGGCATACCTAGAGAAGCCTATGATTGCTCTCACAATCAACCAACATTACAAGCAGTTTGGGGCGGCCTATCAGGAAAGAATGTTTTTTTTTCCCACAGGAGATTCATTCACATTGCAGTAGATTCCATGATACTGCAGTCCTGGTTAACAGGCTCTTTTCTTGGCCACGTTGCACATCCATGGGAAATGGGCTGCGTGCGTTTTACGCTGCAAATGGAGGGTCTTAAGGAACCCAGCCGTTTCCAGAGCTTAAGCTGTGGTTCAGTGGCATCTTCAAAATGATAAGGCATGCACTCGTGTGGTCTGTGGACAGATAGATCAAGTGCTGCCGGTTTGCATAAAGTGACAAAAAGGAGACCGATGGCCAGGAGGAGAAAAATACAGACGAGGGCAATGATGATAGGCAAGGAATCCAGGTTATGCTCAGTTGGCTCTGAGCTCAAGAGAGTCATCTCAGTGGTCGCATTGAGTAATTCAGGGACACCAATACTTGGCAGGGTCTCATTTGCTGAATCCTTTGCGCTCATCCTTCTCTCCTGCAAGACAACAGGATTAAAGATAATAATAATAATAATAATAATAATAATAATAATAATAATAATAACAACAACAACAATAACAATAACAACAGAGTTGCAGGAAACCTTAGAGGTCTTCAGAAGAAAAGGATTTAGGGGTAGTGATTTCTGACAGTTTCAAAATGGGTGAACAGTGCAGTCAGGCGGTAGGGAAAGCAAGTAGGATGCTTGGCTGCATAGCTAGAGGTATAACAAGCAGGAAGAGGGAAATTATGATCCCGCTATATAGAGTGCTGGTGAGACCACATTTGGAATACTGTGTTCAGTTCTGGAGACCTCACCTACAAAAAGATATTGACAAAATTGACGAGGTCCAAAGATGGGCTACAAGAATGGTGGAAGGTCTTAAGCATAAAACGTATCAGGAAAGACTTCATGAACTCAATCTGTATAGTCTGGAGGAGGGGGGACATGATCAAAACATTTAAATATATTAAAAGGTTATATAAGGTCCAGAAGGGAAGTGTTTTTAATAGGAAAGTGAACACAAGAACAAGGGGACACAATCTGAAGTTAGTTGGGGGAAAGATCAAAAGCAACATGAGAAAATATTATTTTACTGAAAGAGTAGTAGATCCTTGGAACAAACTTCCAGCAGACGTGGTAGATAAATCCACAGTAACCGAATTTAAACATGCCTGGGATAAACATATATCCATCGTAAGATAAAATACAGAAAATAGTATAAGGGCAGACTAGATGGACCATGAGGTCTTTTTCTGCCGTAAGACTTCTATGTTTCTATGTTTCTAATCCAACCCCCTGCTTAGGTAGGAAACCCTACACTATTTCAGATAAATGGTTATCTAACATTTTCTTTAAAATGTTGGATAACCAACATGTTTTCTTTAAAACACATTTCAGCGTTGGAGTATTCACAACTGGAGGCATGCCGTTCCACTGATCAATTGTTGTAACTGTCAGGAATTTTCTTAGTCTAAGTTGCTTCTAAGTTGTGTAGTTTCCACCCATTGTTTCTACCCTCAGGTTCTTTGGAGAATAGTTTGACTCCTACTTCTTTGTGGCAGCCCCTGAGATATTGGAACTGCTATCATGTCTCCCCTAGTCCTTCTTTTCATTAGACTAGACATAGCCAGTTCCTGCAACCGTTCTTCATATGTTTTAGCCTCCAGTCCCGTAATCATCATTGTTGCTCTTCAGCCATAACTGACAATCAGGCAGCACAGACAACTGTATGCATTGACGTTTATGCAAAATTAACGGGGATGACAAAAGACCAAGTGTAAGCCATTTCTTCCCTCTCAGTTCTAAATAAATTGAAATCAGAACTTCTATCACTAGGCTACATAGTCATTTTTTCTTGTGGTGGTCATTAAGCAAATCAAACAGTTCTTAAGCAAATCTAGCTTCACCCATTGACTTTCCTCATTGGGATCTGGCTCGGAAGAGCGCCATTGGTGACCACACGATCCCAGGATGCTGCAAACATTATAATAATTAATAATAATAATAATAATTTATTGGATTTGTATGCCGCCCCTCTCCGCAGACTCAGGGCGGCTAACAACAATAATAAACACAACATGTACAATCCAATAATAAAAAACAACTAAAACCCCCTGTTATAAAACCAAACATACCATGCATAACTTGTAATGGCCTAGGGGGAAGAGCTATCTCAACTCCCCCATGCCTGGCGGTATAAATGAGTCTTGAGTAGTTTACGAAAGACAGGAAAGCCGCCCCGAGTCTGCGGAGAGGGGCGGCATACAAATCCAATAAAATGAAATGAAATGAGGGTGGGGGCAGTTCTAATCTCTGGGGGGAGTTGGTTCCAGAGGGCCAGGGTAGCCACAGAGAAGGTTCTTCCCCTGGGGCCCACCAAACGACATTGCTGGTTAGCAAGTGCCTGAATTTTGATCATGTAATGACAGGGCTGCTGCAATGTGAGGACCGGTTGTGAATCACGTTTTTGAGGACTGCCATAACTTTGAAAAATTGTTAAACAAATTGTTTGTAAGTTTAGCCCTACCTGCAATTCCAAATCTTTTAGTGGCAGAATGTCACTTGTGATCCATCTCTCCTTCTAGAGGCTCTTGTCCTGCCAGTAGATAGCAGGAGTTCATTTTCAGCATTATTATTGCATAACAGAGGTCCTTACCTAGCTGCTCAGAAGTAGGTTTCACGGGATTCAGTAGGTTTCATTTCTGTACATCCACATTGGATTACAAGCCTAGGCTCCGATCTCTACAAGAGAAGTCTGGACTGCAATGCAAAGTATTGAATTTGAATTTTGAATATTTGCATTGAATTTAAAACGGTGGCTCCTAACCATTTCTACTGCAGGAAGCAAAGTTAAACATAGAATTTTTATGCAGATCTGAATGCAGGCTTATCTATCTATGGTTGTTTGAAATATTTTTTAAAAAAATATAGGACAGATGAATAAGTTTAGCCCTACTTTGTGTTCTGCCAGCGTGTCTCAACTGCCCGTAATTACGGGTAATTAGTCCAGGAAGACACACACCACACGATAAAAGGAAAACCCAAAAGTTTTTAGGAAAAAGAAAAACAGAAACAGCTCCCTTTTTTTCTGGTACACACAAGGCATAGGTTAAATGCAGTCCAATTGCTCACCCAATAACTGGGAAATTGAGTCCAATTCTAAAGTACAGAGAGTCCACACACACAATCCTGAAGAGCAAAAACCACGATCTTGATGAAACAAAAAATCAGATAAACTGCCATGAGGCTAAAACACCAGGCTGCACTTTTATCTGTAGCACTAATTACAGCAGGCCCACCCAACCACAGGTGGGCTCATTTTCTCTTGTAATAATCCTTCAGTTGTTGTCTCCTATGCATCACTCTACGCATGCGTGGATGTGTCATTAATTCTTGTTCAGAATCCAGGGATGATATAGATGACTGATCTTCTCCTGGGCTGTCTGCCAAACTCCCCTCTTCCCTGTCACTCATGCTTCCTTGGTCAGAGGAGACTTTGTCGGCAGATTCTACTAGGAGCAAAACAGGCCTGCAGCACGTGGATGTCTCCCCCACATCCACATCCACATTGCTTGGGGCAGGAGCTGGGCCAGAGGTAACCACAACACTTTGTAACACCTATTTTGGGAGGTATAACAGTTTTCTGACTTTTTTTTATTTTTGCTTTTGGAATTTTTTCCCCATTTCTTATTGCAGAACTCAGAAATATTCTCTGATCTTGTTGGGAATTCCCCTACAGGTTTCCAGTGACATTCAACTTTAGAACTGTCCTTAATTCTAAAACTTCACCTTTCTTTTCTGAACGTCTTGTTCTTATTTCACTTTGTTCCATGTAAATATTGCATCAACTTCTGTTGGCTTAGGAATTTACCGAGGCTCACCATTTGACCACAGATCATTTGCATGCAACTCTATGTAGTCCACTGCAACATCAAGTGTCCTTGAAAACCACTTCTCAGAAAAATTATGAACAGCTCACTCCATAGTTCCCTCTAAGCTGAGCAGTGAGCAATCGCTCACTTAAAAATCATCATCAACTTAGAGTTTTTCAAACCTGCCCAGAAGCCGAGAGGGAAAGAGTGAGAGGGAAGGAGAGAGAGAGGAAGAGAGAGAAACAGATAGAAAAAAGAGAGGAAGGAAAAGAGAAAGAAAAAGAATGGGAGTAAGGAAGAGAGAAAGAAAATCAAAATCTAATTTGAAACTAGCTCAACTATTTAAGTGGCATTTTGATATTGATAGAGTTGCCCTATTATGAGCTCACTGTTATAGACACACAGTACAGTATTTTATTTTGAAATTCTCTGAGGCAAAACAGGGTGGGTTTTTTGTTTGTTTGTTTGTTTGTTTGTTTATTTAATATTTCTGTGCCGCCCAGTCCCAAAGGGACTGCCCCTCAGACACTATACTTTTCCGCCCACCCCCCAAAAATATTAGAGGGAACACTGGCTCACTCACCATCTGTCTAACAACTTTAACATCAATTCCTGATGGAAAGTCAAATAGGTCATTGAACGCCCAGTCATAGGAAGACATATAAATGACCCCACAAAAAAGGTGTCAGGCTTTGAACTACCACATCCACAATGGACAATCCCAAATAGGAATCCAGTATCTGATTTAAAAAATAAATAAAAACAATGCTGTGCTTCAATAGTTAGAAGGCCTAGATGTATTGGTGTTTATACATAGTACTTTTTAACATTTATATTTTATTGGGTTCTAGTAATCTACACAGAATGTTAATATATATTGCTAGTCTATGTATGATGTGCCATATGCTAAATAAATAATAAACCACTTCTCAAGCCATAGAAGAACATCTACAAACCTCATAGGTTATATGATGAAAAACGTCATCTCCTTGGGACTACAGAATTAGAAATCATCCATTTAAAGTCTGCAAGCTAACCCTTTTATTTATGTTATTATTACATAACAACTTCTGTATAGTCAGCTAACAAACACTTGATGTGGTATATACTCATGGCAAGGAGAATCCAATATCATACTTAGAAAACTATTTATTTGTCTACCCATTACATATTCTGTCAAGCCAATTGTAATTACGATATAATTACTCTAAGTTCGCACAATGGAGATGTAATAGGAGAAAATAATAAAAATAGCTGGCTTGCCTTACTACATTCCATCTTTAAGAGTGATGTACAGTGATACCTTGTCTTACAAACGCCTCGTCTTACAAACTTTTCGAGATACAAACCCGGGGTTTAAGATTTTTTTGCCTCTTCTTACAAACTATTTTCACCTTACAAACCCACCGCCGCTGCTGGGATGTCCCACCTCTGGATTTCTGTTGCCAGCAAAGCACCCATTTTTGCGCTGCTGGGATTCCCCTGAGGCTCCCCTCCATGGGAAACCCCACCTCCAGACTTCCGTGTTTTTGTGATGCTGCAGGAGAATCGCAAAAACACAGAAGTCCGGAGGTGGGGTTTCGAGGACTTCTGTGTTTTTGCGATGCTGCAATTTCACTGATGCTCCCTTCGCTGGGAAACCCCACCTCCGGACTTCCGTTGCCAGCGAAGCGCTCATTTTGTGATGCTGGGATTTCCCTGCAGCATCGCAAAAACACAGAAGTCCAGAGGTGGGGTTTCCCATGGAGGGGACCCTCAGGGGAATCCCAGCAGCGCAAAAATTGGCGCTTCAACTGGCAAAAGGGGTGAATTTTGGGCTTGCACGCATTAATTGTTTTTTCATTGATTCCTATGGGAAACATTGTTTCATCTTACAAACTTTTCACCTTAAGAACCTCGTTCCGGAACCAATTAAGTTTGTAAGACAAGGTATCACTGTATTTTGTTGCCAGATCTTATTATTATATTCTTTAGTTAACTTCAGAAATGGAGCAGATTTTTAATTGTTGTCAGGGGAGAACTATACATGCTAGGAAGTTATGGATTCAGATTATAGAAGAAACTTCCTCCAAGATCAGATTTAATTTGTCTAAGATTTGGTTTCTTGAGATAAGGGAATGTACAAGCCAGACTGGGGAAGTAGTGGGAGAAAATGGGTGTTTTGATGCTCTGCTAATAAAACTTCACTGAAACCTCACATAACTTCTATGATTAGATTTTGAGAGTTGTGTAGTAAAGGCATATGGTGAAATCATATATGCTTACAGGCCTGTTTTAGTTTTCATTATGCAGACATTAATATTCATTCTTCCCTCTATGTTCACAGATTAGCTTGTTTTGTGTACCCAGATACAAAAAATAGTGCCAGCTGCCTTTGCCAGATTCTTTCCCAATAAAGACAAAATGTTGAAACACAGAGGGCATGCAAATTAGCGATGAAAGAAACTGGGTGTTTTTGTTTTTTAAATTCATAATATTGCACCTTTTTAAAAAAATGATACTGTACATTTAATGGCCAGGCTCTCTGGCAGAGCTGTCTAAAGTTCTTCAAAAATTACATCAAAATTAAAACAAATAGGAAGAATGATCATTAAATTCCAGCCTTAGCATGTTTTTTGATTGGATTGAATGCTAATACAGTACTTTATTTTTATTTATTTATTTATTTTGTCAAACAATTATAGGGTGATAATTTGTACAAATAAAACATTAGCTAAGTAATGATAAAAAGTAAGAAAAGAAGACAATAGGACAGGGACGGTAGGCACAGTGGTGCACGCCCCTTACAGACCTCTTAGAAAGGGGGAGAGGTCAATTGTAGATAGTCTAAGATTAAAGGTTTGGGGTTAGGAGTAGAAACAGAATCAGGTAGTACATTCCAGGCATTGATTACTCTGTTGCTGAAGTCGTATTTTTTGCAGTCAAGTTTGGAGCGGTTGATATTTAGTTTAAGTCGATTTCGTGCTCGTGTGTTGTTGCGGTTGAAAGTGAAGTAATCGTTAACAGGTAGGACATTTTGATATATGATTTAATGAACTATAATTAAGTCGGAACGGAGACGATGGAGTTGTAAGTTTTCTAAACCAAGAATTTCAAGTCTGGCAGAGTTGTTGTTATTATTATTATTATTATTATTATTATTATTATTATTATTAATTAGATTTGTATGCCGCCTCTCTCCGCAGACTCGGGGCGGCTCACAGCAGTAATAAAACAATATACAGTAACAAATCTAATATTAAAAGTCTCAAATAACAAATCTAATATTAAAAGTCTAAAAACTCATTATTTAAAAAGCGTACACACAAACGTACCATTCATAAACAATAGAGCCCAGGGGGAGATGTCTCAGTTCCCCCATGCCTGATGGCAGAGGTGGGTTTTTAGAAGTTTGCGAAAGGCAAGGAGGGTGGGGGCAATCCTAATTTCTGGGGGGAGCTGGTTCCAGAAGGTCGGGGCCACCACAGAGAAGGCTCTTCCCCTGGGTCCCGCCAAACAACATTGTTTAGTCAACGGGACCCGGAGAAGGCCAACTCTGTGGGACCTAACTGGTCACTGGGATTCGTGCGGCAGAAGGCGGTCTCGGAGATATTCTGATCTGATGCCATGAAGGGCTTTATAGGTCATAACCAATATTTTGAATTGTGACCGGAAACTGATCGGCAACCAATGCAGACTGCAGAGTGTTGGTGTAACATGGCCATACCTGGGGAAGCCCATGATTGCTCTCGCAGCTGCATTCTGCACGATCTGAAGGTATTTTGTTGTGAGAAGAGGAATGAAGGACTCTTCTTGTAAAATATTTCTGGACTCTCTCAATTATGTTGATGTCAGATATGCAATGTGGGTTCCATACAGGCGAGCTGTATTCTAGGATTGGTGTGACAAATGTTTTGTAAGCTCTTGTTAGCAGTTCAAAATTACCAGAGAAGAAGCTGCGAAGGATTAGGTTAACAACTCTTAAAGCCTTTTTGGCAATGTTGTTGCAGTGGGCTCTAGGACTTAGGTCATTGGATATGAGTACTCCAAGGTCTTTGACAGATTGAGGGTTATCAATAAGTTCAATTCCTCCAAATTTATATTTAGTATTCTGATTCTTTTTACCAATGTGTAAGACTGAGCATTTAGTGGTGGAGATTTGAAGTTGCCAGGTTTTAGACCATTCTGCTACATGGTCAAGGTCTTTTTGAAGGGTAGCAGCATTGTCGGTGCTATTAAATACTTGTGCCATGTGACACCATATACTACCTGCTAGGAAAGAGGTCACAGCTCCAAAAGCATCTGAAGTTAACAAGACCTAATCACCATCTGGATTGCCTCTATAATTGTGGAACACTGTGATTTGCTTGGCTTGGAGATACTCTGCACCAGGGGTTCCCAAACTTGGCAACTTTAAGACATAGCATAAGCATAGCGGGCTGGAGAATTCGGGGAACTGAAGTCCACAAGTCTTAAGGTTCCCAAGTTTGAAGACCTCTACTCTGCACAGTTGACTACTTTTGGCATTCTATCATTTTATTTACTTATATGACTCAATATCCTTGGCATCAAGGTTCATTGCCGACCAAACCTATAGCAATCCTTCTCCTAGTTCATGAATGAAAATGAAAGAAAAACAATGATTGATGATGATGGAGGAGGAGGAAGAGGAGGACAAGGAGGACAAGGAAAAGAAGACAAATGTTTTAGATGAAAACAACCAGAGGTGGAAGATAGATGGGCTTTCAGTTAAAGTACCACAGTGATGCAAAAAGCAGAGATTGTATGGTGGAGAAATTGGTTGCTTATTTGGCAGCTAATTTTTTTTTCTACATGAATTTAATCCCTAGGCTTGTCATCAGATATACAATTCTCTACAAGTTGAAATTGACCATTTGCAGCTTTTTAGTTCCAATTGCACTTAAGTGTGCTTTCATGAACTGTTCTGATTTCTCTCTCCCCTTTCCCTAAGCCCCTTCTTCCTCCTCTCTCTCTCTCCCTCTCTCTCTCTGTGTCATACCACAACATTTTTTCTTTAGAAAATTTACAGAGTTTAAATTCTTTACAAATAAAAAAGTAAAATGCTATTATAAGAGTGAAATATAAATATCACTTATAGTTCACTCAGGTTGTAAATTTAACCTTAAAAAGACTGGAATAATTAACATGAACCGAACTAAATAATCAGTTCCAGAGCAATTCTAAATAAAAACAAAAAGGAATTATGACAAAAATAGCAACTGGATCGAGCAACATACAGTATATATGGAAAAGTCAGAAGAAAACAGATTTAACAAGCAAAAGAGCAATGCACCAGAACAAACCAGAATTAAAGTGGAATAACTATGCAAATCAAAGTAAACTTCAGGATAATAGATACTTTATTATTTCCAGAAGAGAAGCCTCTGATTACGTGAATCAATCTTAATTGCAGTTGATTTTTTATTACATAAATATTTTTAATTTTAATTTTTACTTTTACCAAACATTTAACATTGAAAAAAATATTTTTAAAAATAATCTTTCATCCTACTTTCTGGAATATCCTAAAATTTAGATAGCCAACAAGTATAAACAAGCATAGAGTCGCCCAGTTGAGCAGGTGGGTTGACTAGAAGGTGGGTGGTCCCTTCTGACACTAATCTGTAAGATTCCATGAGATTATTCTAAGTATTTCAAAACTTCTCTCCATTTCCCCCCTCCATCTTTTCTTTTTTTACCTGGTTATCAATTGTAAATAGCTGTGGCGAGGGGGGCGTTTGCCCAGGTTCGCCTGGTGCACCAGTTGCGGCCCTATCTGGACCGGGACTCACTGCTCACAGTCACTCATGCCCTCGTCACCTCGAGGTTCGACTACTGTAACGCTCTCTACATGGGGCTACCTTTGAAAAGTGTTTGGAAACTTCAGATCATGCAGAATGCAGCTGCGAGAGCAATCATGGGCTTTCCTAAATATGCCCATGTTACACCAACACTCCACAGTCTGCATTGGTTGTCGATCAATTTCCGGTCACAATTCAAAGTGTTGGTTATGACCTATAAAGCCCTTCATGGCATCGGACCAGAATATCTCCGGGACCGCCTTCTGCTGCACGAATTCCAGCGACCGCTTAGGTCCCACAGAGTTGGCCTTCTCCGGGTCCCGTTGACTAAACAATGTCATCTGGCGGGACCCAGGAGAAGAGCCTTTTCTGGGGCGGCCCTGACCCTCTGGAACCAGCTCCCTCCAGATATCAGAGTTGCCCCCACCCTCCTTGCCTTTCGCAAGCTCCTTAAAACCCACCTCTGTCGTCAGGCATGGGGGAATTGAAATTTTTTTTCTGCCTTCCCCCTAGGCTTATAGAATTTATACATGGTATGCTTGCTTGTATGCTTGGTCTCTTAAATTGGGGTTTTTTAGATTACTTTTTAATATTAGATTTGTTACATTGTTTTCTTTATTGTTGTTAGCCGCCCTGAGTCTTCGGAGAGGGGCGGCATACAAATCAAATCAAATCAAATCAGTAAGTAAGTAGATAGATAGATAGATAGATAGATAGATAGATAGATAGATAGATAGATAGATAGATAGATAGATAGATAGATAGATAGATAGATAGATAGATAGCCAGCTAGCTAGCCATTATCTTAGTATACCTCAATGGGATCATTTTGTTTTATTTAACAGTGACTCTGATTCTTTCTAACATTTCATAACAACAATTTTCATAGATACCTGGGTTTGTGATGATCACTCAATGTAGTCAAAGTGGTGATTTTCAAGGTTAAAATCTTTGAGGGAGATGAGTGGTTCAGAAATGTGAAAAATGCTTAAGTAAATAAAAATAGTTCCAAATGTAGACGAAAAATGTTCTTTCAGTACATCCATGGATATGAGTAGAACAAAAAATCCAGTGTTTCCCTGTCTTCTTTAAATCCTTTTTCAAATTAAAAGAAATGGGATGCTTTGCATATGGCTTATTCTCCTGAACCCTGACTAATCCCATTCATTTGTCACATTTCAGCTAGTCACCATAAAATATAAGAAATAATAATTTTCTACAGATCCCCAATATCAAGTGCAGTTCTTGCTAAAGAGTAAAACAGAAGTACTCATCTTCTTTAAAAAACATACTGTAGAATCTATGGTATATATTTGATTTTTTTTTCTGGATAAAGTATCATATCACTGAGTCAAAATGTTTGTAAAATGTAAAAACTATTACAAAATGTGTTTTGAGGATTGCAGTGATTTTTGCAAGGTGCATGAATCCCAGCAAACGGTTAGGTCCCACAGAGTTGGCCTTCTCCGGGTCCCGTCGACTAAACAATGTCGTTTGGCGGGACCCAGGAGAAGAGCCTTCTCTGTGGCGGCCCCGACCCTCTGGAACCAGCTCCCCCCGGAGATCAGAACTGCCCCCACACTCCTTGCCTTTCGTAAAGTTCTTAAGACCCATCTCTGCCGTCAGGCATGGGGGGACTTAGACATCTCCCCCGGGCGTATACAGTTTATACAAGGTATGTTTGTGTGTATGCTTGCTTTTAATAATGGGTTTTTTAGTGTTCTTTAAATTATTAAATTTGTTCTTACATTGTCTTGGTTATTGTTGTGAGTCGCCCCGAGTCTACGGAGAGGGGCGGCATACAAATCTAAATAATAATAATAATAATAATAATAATAATAATAATAATAATAATAATAATAATGTTTCAAATCTCTATTATGATTTTTGAACGTATCTTTTCTTTTATGTACACCAAGAGCATATGGACCAAGACAAATTCCTTGTGTGTCCAATCACACTTGGCCAATAAAATTCTATTCTATTCTATTTTAAACACACACTGAGAGGGGGGGGGCTGTAGTTTATTTATTTATTCAACTTCTATGCCGCCCAATTCTGAAGGACTTAGGGCAGCTACAATTGTCTGCAAAAGTGTTTATTGGGTGTATCAAAATACTGAAAACAGCAATTTATGTGCATACATTGAATAAATAATCTGATTAATTTGCTACGATGATGTTAAACCAATCATCTGTGTTATCCTCTAGAGACTCATCAGATAATAATAATAATATACAGGAAATACAGTTGCTACATAAATTATGGATTCCCCAAAAGTCAGAATATTGGCAAATAAAGTACCGTAACCCCCCTCCTCCCCCAAAAGCCTGTAAAGTCACTTCCAATGGGATGGATGCAAATATTTCAGTCAATTTTTCTTGCTACTTTTTCTACTGAATAACATTTAGACAAGGATCTCCCTTTTCTCCAAGCCAAAAAGAGAGAACCAGTGATTAATTTTAGACATTTATGTACCCATTGAATTATTTACATTTTTTTAAAATGTCATATGTACATTACTGATGAAGTAAGTTGAAACTAAATGGAGTCACATGAAAATAAGTACAGACACATCAAGTAAGCCTCTTGAATCCATTGTTATCCATTGTCGGTGTTCCCCAATCATAGTTCAGTGGTGACCCTGTTACGCAACACACTTTAATAAACAGGTCAGAAGTTCTGTTTATTAAAGAGCAATTCATTTGCTTTTCATTTAAAAAAAAAATACATTTTAAGACTCTGCCTTGTAAAAGTGGCCTTTGTTTGTTAGTTCCTTCCAGATGCACTTAGTAGTTGATGGTTAAGCCTACTCAAACATTAGCTACTATGTTCTTTTTTGAAACCAAAGCAACAAAACCGGAGCAAATAAAGAGCCTATGAATGCACTAACCTTTTGAATTGGAAATGTTCCTCGGAGAACAGCACCACCTTAGCAGCAGCAAACTTCTTAAATTCCCTGGCTATGTTTTTAATCTCTCAAATCACTTTATTTTACTGCATTGTTTTTCTTGCCGGGTCCTTTCTGCTTTTAAAGTTGGTTTGTTGATTAGTTCTCTTTGCATCCCCTTCTTTTGGCCTCTGTTGTTTTCCAGCCCCTTGGCAATTTGGGGGAGGAATGTGCCCAGAGAAGTGGGGGTGAGAGAAAAGAAAGAGGGGGGAAATGTCTGCTTGTAAATAATGAAGAGATTCCCAGCAGTACAAAACCTGAGGCCCTTATCACTGTATTCGATCTGGAAGATCAGGTCATGGACCAAAATGCTTTTCAGACCTGAGCTTATAAGGCAATTCCTATGCTTTATCTCCAGTGCATCCGATCCCCTGTGAAAACTTTAAATGGTACGGTCTGGAGTCTCTTCACTGAGTTAGCAGTTCACTTTGGACCAGCGGTTGAGAGAAGAGGGAAAACAAAAGGAAGATTTCCTCCGGGGACAGAAGAGAAATATCCTTGGGTCCTAGTTAAATATTCCTCTTCTCAAGGCTGCCATCTTCCATCTAAGTTCCCTATAGATCAGTGATGGCGAACTTATCGCATGCATGCCACAGGTAGCACACGGAAGAATATCGGAGGGCATGGGAGCATTGCCTGCCATTAGCTCCAGCTCGTATGTGCACACTGGACAGTTGATTTTCAGCCTTGGGGAAGATCTTTTAACCCCCAGAAGCTTCAGGGAAGCCTCCCCAAAGTCCCCAAGTGCGGAAAATGGGCAAATCGGGAAGTTCAGAAAAACAGACTTCTGGTTTGCACATTGTACTGTTTTTCGCACTCTGGGACTTCAGGAAGCTTTAATGAACAAACCGGAAGTCTGTTTTTCTGATCTTCCAGTTTACCTCTTTTATCGTCGTCCCAGGCTTCAGTGAGACCTATGCATATGCACTGGGCTTACACATGTGCAGGGGGGCAGCACAGGGGGTACACATGTAGGGGGGGAGGAATGGATGTGGGCACATGCTCACACTAGCATGCACACACACACACATACACACACACACTGCTCTGTCAGACACATTGGGGAAAAGAATGTGAACTCCAAATACGAACTGAATAATCAAATAATCACAGATAACCCCCACTCGATTAAAGACCTCGGTATACTAAAAACAAAAGATTTAAGTACCAAAGCCCACTGCAACAACATAGCGAAAAAGGCTTCAAGAGTTGTAAACCTAATCCTACGTAGCTTCTGCTCTGGAAATCTCACACTACTTACCAGAGCTTACAAAACTTTTGCCAGACCCATCCTCGAATACAGCTCATCTGTTTGGAACCCATATCGCATCTCAGACATTAACACCCTTGAAAATGTCCAAAGATACTTCACCAGAAGAGCCCTTCGCTCTTCCACTCGAAATAGAATACCCTACGAGACTAGACTTTCAATCCTGCGCCTAGAAAGCTTAGAACTACGACGCCTAAAAAAGATCTAAGTATTGCCCACAAGATCATATGTTGCAATGTCCTGCCTGTTGGCGACTACTTCAGATTCAACAGATCTTAATATTAACCGCTCCAAACTTGACTGTAAAAGATATGACTTCAGTAACCGAGTTGTTGAAGCGTGGAACTCATTACCGGACTCCATAATGTCATCCCCAAACCCCCAACACTTTACCCTTAGATTATCCATGGCTGACCTATCCAGATTCCTAAGAGGTCAGTAAGGGGCAAGTACAAGTGCACTAGAGTGCCTTCCGTCCCCTGTCCTATTGCTCTCCTATATCTCCCATACCGTTCTTCTATTCCTATATCTCTTCTTCATTTCTTTTATTGATATGTTCACTCATATGTTCCTATATCTTCTCTTCTATTCTTTCTTGGATATATTTTACTATGAGTATATCCTCTATAACCTTCATCATGTATTTTACTATGTGTATACCCACTAAAACCCTCATTGTGTATTGGACAAAATCAATAAATAAATAAATAAAAAATAAAATATTGAAGGGCACACCAGAGTTACCATTTTTTCAGCTGGCCAGCTGATTTTCGGCCTTGGGAAAGGTGGTTTTGTCCTCCGGACATTTCAGGAAAGCCTCGTAGGCAAAAAAAATCCCCCAATGTACGAACCGGAAGTTCGGGAAAACGCACTTCCGGTTTGCCGTTGTGCTGGTTTTTTGCACTCTGGAGGGTTCCAGAAAGTGTTTTCCCAAAATTCTGGTTTGCCTGTTTGGCCATTTTCTTCACTTACCAGGCTTCAGAAAGGTTTGTGCATGGGGAGCAGCGCCAGGGGGGCGGGGTGTATGTGAATGTGTGGAAGAGAAGTGGTGTGAGCACATGCACGCATGCTAGCACACCCACACACACCTTGTGGCACGTGAGCCAAAAATGGTTTGCCATTATTGATCTAGGACAGTAATGGCGAACCTATGGCATGGGTGTCACAGGTGGCACGTGGAGTCATATCTGCTGTCACATGCGCCATTGCCCTAGCTCAGCTCCAGCACGCATGGGTGCACCAGCCAGCTGATTTTCGGCCCACATGGAGGCTCTGGGAGGGTATTTTTGGCTTCTGGAGGGCCTCCAGGGGGGGGGAAGGGTGTTTTTGCCCTCCCCAGGCTCCAGGGAAGCCTCTGGAACCTGGGAAGAGTGAAAAATGGGCCAGCCAGGCCCACCTGAAGTTGGGAAATGGGTTATTTCTGGCCTTCAGAGGGCCTCCTGAGGGCAGGGGAGGTAATTTTCACGCTCTCCAGGCCTTGAATTATGGATGTGGGCACTCACACAGGCGCAATAGTGTGTGCACACAAGCTTTTGGCACCTGAGGAAAAAAAGGTTCACCATCACGGGTCTAGGATCTCCTGCTCAAGCAGAGGAGTTGAGTAGAAGATCTCCAAGATACCATCCAACTCTGTTATTCTGTGTTCTATTTCAAGATCTCATGATTGCCATTTGCGACCTTCTTAGATGGCTTCTGACAAGCAAAATCAAGGGGGGAAATCAGATTCGCTTAATGACAACTTAACCATTGCAGTGATTTGTTTAATAGCTAACAATAGGTCATAAAATCAGGCACAACTCATTTAACAACTGATTAGCAATGGAAATTGTGACCTCAGTTGTGACTGCAAGTCAAAGCCTACCTGTATTGACACTATTATTTCCTTAAAATCTGTCTTAAAAACTAATCTGGATTAACAGTCACTTGGGGTCAGATCATAACAGTTTGCATTTGAATAAGCTAAGGACCCTTGTTTATTTTGGGTTTTTGTAATTATTTTTTGTAATTCTTGCTTATTTTAACATAACAAAGTTGGAGGGGACCTTAGACGTCTTCTATTCCAACCCCTTGTTGAGACAGGAGACCTTGGCCTACTCATCCAACATCTTTTTTAAAAACTTCCAGTGTTGGAGCATTCACAACTTCTGGAGACAAGTTGTTCCGCTGACTGTTTTAACTGTCAGGGAATATTGGAACACTGCTATCAGGTCTCCCCTAGTTCTTCTTTTAATTAAACTAGACATGCACAGTTCTTTCAACCGTTCTTCATATGTTTTAGCCTCCAGTCCCCTAATCATCTTTGTAGCTCTTCTCTGCACTTTTTCTAGAGTCTCAACATCCTTTTTAAATCGTGGTGACCAAAACTGAATGCAGTATTCCAAGTGTGGCCTTACCAGGGCATTATAAAGTGGTATTAACATGTCACATGATCTTGATTCTGTTAATGCAGCCTAGAACTGTGTTGGCTTTTTTGCCAGTTTGTTAAGAGATGATTGCCAGAAATTCCTATGCACTTTAGACACAATAATGTCTTCTGGATATTTTTGTGACTTTAAAGATTAGGCTTGCTTATACCTGGAATAGGCAATCTATTTCCCACTAAATGTTCTGGACCATGGCCCACAGCCACCAATTGACTAGAACTGATGGGTAATGAAATCCCAAACATCTGGAAGACAACAGATTGCCCACCCTTTTTTTCACTACATGAAAAAAAAAAGAATATTGTTGCATGAGTAAAATGTGATCTTTGCCAGTGTTTTACTCTCCACCAGTTATCACACATCATTTCAGTTAGTACATAAATATATATTAAACGCTTCTCAAGACTTTCTCAAGCAGCTGAAATATTCGGTTATTCCATCTTTTGAGAAGAGTGTTTGGTCATTCTTTTATTTTTTTCCCAAGGGGCATTGCCTGTTTATATTTTTTATTTATATTTCCTCTAATTTTGAATAACATTTGCAAAACGCTTGTAACCGAGTCTCATAATGCACATGTTTCTGTGCTCACCAAAGGGATTTAGGAAGGTGGTTGCAATAAGCCATAGGAACACCAGGTGGCGAAATTGGGTTGTATTTCCACAAAGATCTGAAAATACCCTATTATGCACACTGTCACTGAGCTTGTTTTACCTCAACGTCTGAAACAACAACCACTGGTGTGGGTGACACCTGAGTGTTACTAGCAATTTGAATCACTTAATTTACTTAAATCCAGGAATTCCTGAACTTGGATTCCTGATGTCTGTAATTCTGGTTTGTTTATTCTTTGTGTTAGCCTTAATTACTACTTACAGTCAGTGGTGGCATTCTACTGGTTCGCACTGATTTGGGTGAACTGGTGGCAGTGGGAGGCTCTGCTCAGATGCAATCACGGGCACTCTGCGCATGTGCAGAAACATTGTGCGTGCTTCCATAACTGAACCGGTAGCGAAGATAAGTGAAGTGCCACTACTGCTTACAGCTTCCTCCAAGATATTTTTGAACTGAAATTCAACTCTTTATTGGTTCCTGTGCTCATTGAACCAAGCGCTCAGGGTGGTGTAAAAGGAGAAGTGGCTAGATTTCTGCACGGCCTGCAGTAATTCAAACGCTGTGATGAAATCTACGCCAGCCAGAAGTACAGTTGTTTTTCTGTTCAACGAAGTGCACGTTGTAATGTCTGGTGTGAAGTTTTGATGAAGGAGATTCTCCTACACAGAGCAGATTCAGATCCTGAATAAGTTCCCCTTTGAATATGACATGAAACTTGGCAGTGAAATACAGAAGCGATTGTGTATTCATCTCGTGCTTCCTCTGTAACCTCCAAAGCTTCAGTGATAGATTTGTTGTTGGAGATGTGCTTCCCTTTATCTGCACTCTCTGTGATTTTAGTGGCTTTTGCAAATCCTACTTGGGAAATACCGCTCTGAAGCCATTTCGTGATGTGCACCTGTAAAAGTGGTGGAATTCTAGTTTTAGAAACATAGAAGTCTGACGGCAGAAAAAGACCTCATGGTCCATCTAGTCTGCCCTTATACTATTTCCTGTATTTTATCTTAGGATGGATCTATGTTTATCCCAGGCATGTTTAAATTCAGTTACTGTGGATTTACCAACCACGTCTGCTGGAAGTTTGTTCCAAGCATCTACTACTCTTTCAGTGAAATAATATTTTCTCACGTTGCTTTTGATCTTTCCCCCAACTAACTTCAGATTGTGTCCCCTTGTTCTTGTGTTCACTTTCCTATTAAAAACACTTCCCTCCTGAACCTTATTTAACCCTTTAACATATTTAAATGTTTCGATCATGTCCCCCCTTTTCCTTCTGTCCTCCAGACTATACAGATTGAGTTCATTAAGTCTTTCCTGATACATTTTATGCTTAAGACCTTCCACCATTCTTGTAGCCCGTCTTTGGACCCGTTCAATTTTGTCAATATTTTTTTGTAGGTGAGGTCTCCAGAACTGAACACAGTATTCCAAATGTGGTCTCACCAGCGCTCTATATAAGGGGATCACAATCTCTCTCTTCCTGCTTTTTATACCTCTAGCTATGCAGCCAAGCATCCTACTTGCTTTTCCTACTGCTCACCATCTTCTCTAATGCCATTTTCCTAACTCTTAAAATATGGTCACATTGTGTGTTTTTCATTTTTCATTCTATAATTGTGTTAATCTCTAGACTAGATTATGCCACAGGTGGCATGCACAGCCGTATCTGAGAGCACCCAAGGGGTTGCTATGTCAGCTCCAGTGTAATGCTAATATTGAAGATGACATGGCATGTCACCTCTCACTGGTATGTCGTAGGTTCACCATGGCCAATCTATGTGATTGCTATGACTTAATAACATGTAATTAATCACACCTATTTATATGAAACCAAAGAAATCTTCATTGGTTCTTTTCTTTCCCACTTTCAAAGAGTGTCTTGCATTGTATAGATCAGAAACTCTGCAGCGATGAAAGGAATACTCTAAAAGTGACTTAGAATAGTTGAAAGATTCTGTTCTTCCCTTGATTTTGAGTACCTTGGTTCTGCAATTGGCTCCCCTTTTTTTCTTTTTCCAAAGTAGGAGAGACTGAGAAGCGAGGTGGAGAAGTTAAAATTGCAGCTAGTGGTTCCTCAGGCTTCATTTGGTACAATCAACTACAGTACCTCGAGATACGAGTTTAATTCGTTCTGGACCTGGGCTCTTAAGTCGAGCAGCTCTTATCTCGAACGACTTTTCCCCATAGGAATTAATGTAAATAATTTTAATTGGTTCCAGCCCTCAAAAAACTCACAAAGTTAGTCTAAATTATGCAGAAAGACATGTTTTTAATGAAGAAATGTACATGTACATATAAATGAATAATGAAGTTTCTTTCACTTAACTTGTAAACTTTCTTAAACTTTTAAATTTACATATGTTCAACTTCTCTGCCACCCAATCCTGTAGGACAGAGGTCCCCAACCCTTTTTGCACCAGGGACCGGCTTTAAGCGATCAAGAGAGGAATGGGTGAATGAATGGACGGAGGGTGGGAAGGAAGGAAGGAAAGAGGGAAGGGACAGGAACAGAGGAAGGAAGCAAGGAAACTTATGAAAGGGGAGAGTAAGAGAGGAATGAGTGAAGGGAGGGAGGGAGGGAAGAAGGTGGGAAGGAGAAAGAAAAGAAGAAATAGAGGAAGGGAAGGTAAAAGAGAGAAAGAAAAAGAGCAAGAAAGAAAGAAAGAAAGAAAGAAAGAAAGGGGGAAGGGACAGGAACAGAGGAAGGAAGCAAGGAAACTTATGAAAGGGGAGAGTAAGAGAGGAATGAGTGAAGGGAGGGAGGGAGGGAAGAAGGTGGGAAGGAGAAAGAAAAGAAGAAATAGAGGAAGGGAAGGTAAAAGAGAGAAAGAAAAAGAGCAAGAAAGAAAGCTGCAAGCACCCCCCCCCGAGCCCCCCAGGCCGGCTGCAACCTTTTAAAACACGCGCGCCGCTTCGCAGATGTCTCCTGAAGCCGAACACGGAAGTTAGCGTTTGGCTTCAGGAGACAGCTCCTTGGCGCTTGTATCTCGAATTTGGGCTTGTAAGTAGAACAAAAATATCTCTCCCCTCCCAGCTCTTATCTCGAGTTGCTCTTAAGTAGAGCAGCTCTTATGTCGGGGTTCCACTGTATACAACTATCATCTCAGTAACATCTCATGAACTTTTTATATTTGGTCTAGTGCAGGGGTGTCAAAGTTACGTCGTCATGGTGCTGTCATGTGATGTATCGGGACTTGCCCCACCTCGCTAAACCAGGTGTGGGCATGGCCGGAACGTGATGCACCTAGCCCACGGGCCAAGAGTTTAAAAGCCCTGCTCTAAACCAGGGGTTTCCAACCTTGGCAACTTTAAGCCTGGTGAACTCCAACTCCCAGAATTCCCCAGCCAGAAAATCTTAAAGTTGCCAAGTTGCCAAGGTTGGAGACCCCTGGTCTAGTGGTTAAAATGCTGGCCTAGAAACCAGGATTTTGTGAATTCTAGTTCTGTGTTAGCCACGAAAACTGGCTGGGTGACTTAGGACCAATCACTTTCTTTTCAGCCCAATCCACTTCACGGATTTTTTGTGGTGAGAAAATCAGAAGAGCAAAGAGTATTCATCAAAATAATAAAGGCAGGATATTAATAAAATAAAATAAATAAGAAATGTAATTTATACACTCTAAGCATAAATATAGCAAGTGTCTACTGCAGACATAACGTATCCATATTTAATAATGCCCTAAAGAATTTTTTTTTTCCATTTGGGGGCTGATTCTTCTATATATCTTTTCATTGCAGCTATTTTACAGAATGCAGGATAATAAAGTATTTTCCCGTGACTGATAATATTTGCCATCTTCATTATCATGTGTGGAACTCACCTTTTGATTTTTTTCCCCCCTTATCTTTACAGTTTTAATTAACTCTTAAAACAAGTTTATGTTTTATTAAATGTAAGCTGCCCTGGAGCTAGAATGAAAAGGGGAGGATACCACCATAAACACATTGAAACAGCTGACGTTTGATTCAACATGAAAACAGCTCCATGATTGTTTTCTTCTTGTTTGTTTCTCACAGGTGAAAGCCATGGATGCAGATGAAGGCGTGAATGGCCGCGTGTGGTACAGAATTGTCAGAGGTAAATAAATATTTTGGATATCTATATTTTGTAAGGATTCTTATATATTCTTTGAAACCATACTGACTCCCATGCAGCCTAAGTCCAGTTTCCTTGTCCGTATAGCTCTACTATTTCCACCCGGATTTAAATTATTGAGATAAATAATCTGAGTGGATTCCACTTCTAAGATATCAACCATATTTTTTGGAGTATAAAACGCTCTGGAGTATAAGGCGTACCTTAGTTTTTTGGGAGGAAATTAAGGAAAGGAAATGCTGCCTTTGCCTACCAGCATCCATCAGTATTCATCTGACTAGCGACCTAACCTGGTCAGCTTCATCTGATTAGTGTCTGATTCATCACAAACAGCTGATTGGCAGTTGGATCGGTCTCCTGGAATACCCCCCATCAGGTGAACTTTAACAACAGGTTCACTGGTTGTGAGTGTGTGCCAGGGGTGGGTTCTAAATTTTTACTATCATTTCTGTGGGTGTGGCTTATTTGGGGGAGTGGCTTGATGGTCATGTGACAGTGGGTGTGCTTTCATGGTCATTGTCATGTGAAACACTTTTCCCCAGGATAATGGAAAAGGAAGCCTGAAAAAAAGTTGGGTTACTTTAGAGGTGTGTTGTCCTTTTGCTACTTCTAAGGTCCTTAGAATAGAATAGAATTTTTTATTGGCCAAGTGTGATTGGACATACAAGGAATTTGTCTTGGTGCATATGCTCTCAGCGTACATAAAATAAAATATACATTTGTCAAGAATCATGTGGTACAACACTGAATGATTGTCATAGGGGTCAAATAAGCAATGAAGAAGCAATATTAATAAAAATCTTAGGATATAAGCAACAAGTTACAGTCATACAGTCAACATGGGAGGAAATGGGTGAAAGGAATTATGAGAAAAACTAGTAGAATAGAAGTGCAGATTTAGTAGAAAGTCTGACAGTGTTGAGGGAATTATTTGTTTAATAGAGTGATGGCGTTAGGAAAAAAACTGTTCTTGTGTCTAGTTGTCTTGGTGTGCAGTGCTCTGTAGCGACGTTTTGAGGGTAGGAGTTGAAACAATTTGTGTCCAGAATGTGAGGGGTCAGTAAATATTTTCCCCGTCCTCTTTTTGACTCGTGCAGTATACAGGTCCTCAATGGAAGGCAGGTTGGCAGCAATTGTTTTTTCTGCAGTTCTTACCAAAGACATTTTGTGATATTATAAGATCTCCCACCACCACCATCTGCCTCTCTCCTCCCCCCCCCCCAGTGTTTCTACATCTTAGCCATTTTAAGATGTGGGTGCTTTAGGGGGGAAAGGTGGAACATTGCTTGTTGAGGAATTCTGGAAGCCCATCCACCTTCAAATGGGCAAAGTGGGGAAACATTTCTGTAGTGTCTCTTATGTGTCTTTAAGATTAAACTGGATGGAGTAGTAAATTTTCCACTGTGATGTTACCCTGATATGTATTATTTGGTAGTTTTTTTCTTTCTTATCAACAGGAAACAACTTCAACAATTTCAGGATCAATCCCAGCAATGGGCTGGTCATGCGGGGTACACGACCCTTGGATAGAGAACTAAATTCATCCCATGTTCTTGAGGTGGAGGCTTACAACAGTGAGCAAGGACCAATGAGAAGTTCTGTGAGGGTAAGGTCTTTTCCCCAAATGCCCGCAAATCAGCTATCCTGAATTAATGCCATCAATAATGTCCATCCAATGATATCATGAATTGAATGTTGTCTAGAGTATTGCGTTATCAAACTTGCATCGTCACAGCATTGTCACATGGCGTATCACAACTTCCTCCCCTTTCACTAAACCAGGCATGGGCGTGGCCAGCGGGTGACACATCCGGTCCCTGGGCCGCGAGTTTGACAGCCCTGGTCTAGAGGAATTGCATTGCCAACTGGTGTTGAGAATGAATGCCGGCATAGTCAGGTCTTTGTGGCCTTATGAAAAGCCAATAGGGTGGGGGCAGTACAGACCTTGGGGGAGAGTTGATTCCATAGATTCGGGGCAGCAACAGAGAAGGCCCTCCCCTGCAGTCCCGCCAACCTGCATTGTTTAGCTGACGGGACCTGGAGGAGGCCAACTCTGTGTGCTATAATTGGTTTCTGGGAGGAATGTGGCAAAAGACGGTCCCGTAAACAATCTGGCCCACAGATTATTTATAGCCCACAAATGACTTTGTGGTTTGTTTGTTTTTTTTAAAAAAAAACACTTTTTAAATTACATAATCCATTAGAGGTAGTCCATGACTTACAGCCATTCATCTAGTGACCATTCAAACTTGCAACGGCACTGAAAAAATTGACTTATGACGCCTTTTCACACTTATGAGCACTGCAACATCCCCGTGGTCACCTGTTCAAAATTCAGGCATTTGGCAATTGGCCTGGATTTGCGACCGTTGCAGTGTCACGAGGTCATGCGATCTGCCTTTGGTGACTGCTTGGCAAACCAATTCAAGCCAGATTCATTTAACAACTGCACTACTAACTTAACAACTACAGTGATTCACTTAACATCTGTGGCAAAAAGGGTCATAAAATGGGACAACATTCACTTAGCAACTGTCTTGCTTAGCAATGGAAATTTTGGGCTCAGTTGTGCTCGTAAGTCCAATTTGGAACCCATATCGCATCTCAGAATCTGGACTTCAAATACAACTGAATAATCAAATTATCACAGATAATTCCCACTCCGTTAAACACTTCGGTATACTAATAACAAAAGATTTAAGTGCCAAAGCCCACTGCAACAACATAGCCAAGAAGGCTTCAAGAGTTATAAACCTAATCCTACGTAGCTTCTGCTCTGGCAAACTCACACTGCTTACCAGAGCTTACAAAACTTTTGCCAGACCCATCCTCGAATACAGCTCATCTGTTTGGAACCCATATCGCATCTCAGACATTAACACCCTTGAAAACGTCTAAAGATACTTCACCAGAAGAGCCCTTCACTCCTCCACTCAAAATAGAATACCCTACAAGACTAGACTTTCAATCCTGGGCCTAGAAAGTTTAGAACTAAGATGCCTTAAACAAGATCTAAGTATTGCCCACAAGATCATATGCTGCAACGTCCTGCCTGTCGGCGACTACTTCAGCTTCAACCACAAGAACACAAGAGCACACAACAGATTTAAACTTAATATTAACCGCTCCAAACTTGACTGTAAAAAATATGACTTCAGTAACCAAGTTGTCGAAGCGTGGAACTCATTACCGGACTCGGTAGTATCATCCCCTAACCCACAACACTTTACTCTTAGATTATCCACGGTTGACCTATCCAGATTCCTAAGAGGTCAGTAAGGGGCAAGTACAAGTGCACTAGAGTGCCTTCCATCTCCTGTCCTATTGCTCTCTTATATCTGCTATACCTTTCTTCTATTCCTATATCTCTTCTATTCTTTCATTGATATGTTCTATTACTATATCTATTGCTATATCTTCTTTTCTATTCTTTCTTAGATATATTTTACTATGAGTATTTCCTCTATACCCTTCATCATGTATTTTACTATGTGTATATAGGTATATACCCACTAAAACCCTCATTATGTATTGGACTAAATAAGTAAGTAAGTAGGTAGGTAGGTAGGTAGGTAAGTAAGTAAGTAAGTAAGTAAGTAAGTAAGTAAGTAAGTAAGTAAGTAAAATAAATAAATAAATAAATAAAAATTTTAAAAATTAAAAAATAAATAAATAAATAAAATAAAATAAAATAAAAACTACCGGTAGGGTAGGTCAGATTTTTATCTCACATTCATTGTAAAAAAAAAAACCACCACAAACTGAGATACTAAATAACTACCAAATAAATACCGAGGACCCACAATTCAGGTTCCAAGTCTGTAGGTTTTAAGGAGGCCAAAACAGTGGGACTCTTTCAAATTCTTTTCCTCCTCCTGCTCACCTATTTAATGCCACAGATGTCATATGCATTGTCTATTCTAACATTGTTTGGATTAAAACAATGCTTCATCCCAAATAGATATGGCTGGAAATACACAAAGCTTAACGAATACTAACAGAGCGCCAGCCTCCTGTAAAAGAATATGTTGCTCAAACAGATCGCACATTCATACCAAGGATACATTTAGGAGTCTATTTATGCTTATTAATATATTCAATAATCTTCCAAACCATTTTTCATTATTTCATATGTTTCCTAATTAACAATTCAGTGCCTTGTTGGCGACATTCACTGCTGATGACAGAGCGGTTAGGCGGGGATCTAATAAAGTCTTCAGAAAATGCTTGGCGCTTATTCTATTTTTCATCTTCTCTTGTTCATATCGTTCTGAGAAATGTTGTTTTCCTTTTAGAGGATATTAAGGGGACTTTTCTTTCCTCTGCGGTAACTCTGATTGCAGCAGCTAGAAAGAGACATTGATCAACAGGCTACTCACTTCTGATTTTACAGATAGCTGAATTTCTATCTAATTGAATTATTTTTTAAAGGTTAAAAAAAACCCCCCAATCCTTGAAGCTTCATTTATTTTAGGTATGGACGGTTTTCGTTTTGAAGGCATTATATGTGTTGCTGTTCATTAATTCTGTTATTTTTTGCCCGATTTGAACAATATTTGCACTATAGCCAGGATTAGCCATATATACAATGCAGCTGCGAGAGCAGTCATGGGCTTCCCAAGGTATGCCCATGTTACACCAACACTCCGCAGTCTGCATTGGTTGCCGATCAATTTCCGGTCACAATTCAAAGTGTTGGTTATGACCTATAAAGCCCTTCATGGCATCAGACCAGAATATCTCCGGGACCGCCTTCTGCTGCATGAATCCCAGCGACCGATTAGGTCCCACAGAGTGGGTCTTCTCCAGGTCCCGTCAACTAAACAATGTTGTTTGGCGGGCCCCAGGGGAAGAGCCTTCTCTGTGGCGGCCCCGGCTCTCTGGAACCAGCTCCCCCCAGAGATTAGAACTGCCCCACCCTCCTTGCCTTTCGTAAACTCCTCAAAACTCACCTTTGTCATCAGGCATGGGGGAACTGAGATATCTCCCCCGGGCCTATACAATTTATGTATGGTATGTTTCTACGTATGTCTGCTTAATAATGGTTTTTTAAGCATATTTTAAATTGTAAACTATTAGATTTGTTATGAACTGTTTTATTGTGTTGTGAGCTGCCCCGAGTCTACGGAGAGGGGCGGCATACAAATCTAATTAATAATAATAATAATAATAATATTAATAATAATAATAATACCAACTGCGGATATTCAAATGCCCTTGACATTATTGCAAAGGCCCAAGGGGTGAAATGCTTTTGTTCGCTTGTGCCTATTGGTCGTCAGTGAGCCAGTAAGAAAGGCAGTGTCAGGCCCTGTCCAGATGCTACCATTTGGGTTATTTTACCCTCTGCACATATGCAGATTGCTTTGCGCATGTGCAGAGAGTAAAAGAATCAAAATGGGAGCATCTGGGCAGGTGGGCGGAGCCTTGTGCTGTCTTCGTGACTGGCTCTCTGACGATCAACAGGCACAAATGAGCTGGGAGCATTTCACCTGCTTGTCCCTGCTGCCATTTGCTCATC
This sequence comes from Erythrolamprus reginae, assembly GCF_031021105.1. NCBI lineage: Eukaryota > Metazoa > Chordata > Lepidosauria > Squamata > Dipsadidae > Erythrolamprus > Erythrolamprus reginae. The sequence continues at coordinate 20,407,573 of NC_091954.1, read as the reverse complement.
TTTAAAGAGATTCTCTGGTGCTCTTTTTCTAACCGCACAGTTGTCAAATATAGATAACTCCTTGACTTACTACATTTCATTTAGTGACCCCTGGCACTGAAAAAAGGAACTTGTGGCTATTTTTTCAGCTTACAACTGTTGCAGTATCCCCATGCTTGTGCAATCAAAATTCAGATGCTTGGGCAACAGAACTCATCTTTTTGACTGTTGCAATATCCTGAGATCATATCATCTCCTTTTGCGACTTTCCAATAAATAAAATCAATAGGGAAGCCAGATTCACTTAACAGTGGTGTTACTACAGTACATTAACAACTGCAGTGGCGCATTTAACAACTGTGGGAACAAAATGGGGGCAAAAAACTCCCTTAACAAATGTCTCACTTAACAAGAGAAATATTGGCTCAGATGTTGTAAGTTGAAAACTACCGTGAGTTGCTGAAATTCTGCTTGGGGCAGGGGAGATAACCTCGGGACTTTGAATCTGGATTGTAAGTAGCCCAAAGGAAGTTTCTTTATAACTTCAAATAGTTGCTAAGTGACTGTTTGTAAGGTCAGTATTAGGCAAAGGTTTGCTCCCAGTTGGCTCATGCCTGTGGGTCATTGGAGAGCTGGTCATGAAGGAAGCTCAAGGCTCCAGCTATCCACCCAGACACTGACATTTGGGTTCTTTAACTTCTGCACATGCACAAAGCATTCTAAGCATGCACAGAGGGTAAAAGAACCCAAATAGCTGTGTCTGGGAAGATGGGCACAGCCTCACACTCCCTTCACGACCGGCTCTCGGACAACCCGGAACCACCTTCTACCGCATGAATCCCAGCAGCCGATAAGGTGCCACAGAGTTGGCCTTCTCCGGGTCCCATCGACCAAACAATGTCGTTTGGCGGGCCCCAGGGGAAGAGCCTTCTCTGTGGCGGCCCCGGCCCTCTGGAATCAACTCCCCCCAGAGATTAGAACGGCTCCCACCCTCCTTGTCTTTCGCAAATTACTCAAGACCCACCTTTGCCGCCAGGCATGGGGGAGTTAGGATATTCCTTCCCCTAGGCCATTACAAGTTATGCATGGTATGTTTGTGTGTATGTTTGGTTTTTTTATAATAAGGGTTTTTAGCTGTTTTATTAAATTGGATTGTTACATGTTGTTTTTACCATTGTTGTTAGCCGCCCCGAGTCTGCGGAGAGGGGCGGCATACAAATCCAATAAATAAATAAATAAAATAAACCCACACAGGCAGGAGCAAACTGGGAACATTTCACCTTCAGTTTGTAAACTTGGCATACTCCTGGCAGAAGAGGAATCAAATTTGGATTTTGCTGCTGAAGACAGAATAATTCCACTTGACTGGTGGAGGAATGTGGATCTGTAGTTGTGTAAGCGTTCTAAATAACATCTGAGAAATAAAACAAGTCCCAGTCCAATTCTCTCAATCAGAGCTTGATTTATTAACAGGACCATGTTAGCTACGCCGTTGTCATTCCGATTCTGAGTCCTTCCCAGTATAGTTCCCTCTAAGCTGAGCAGTGAGCAATCGCTCACTTAAAAATCATCATCAACTCAGAGTTTTCCAAACCTGCCCAGAAGCCGAGCGGGAAAGAGTGAGAGGGAAGGAGAGAGAGAGGAAGAGAGAGAAACAGATAGAAAAAAGAGAGGAAGGAAAAGAGAAAGAAAAAGAATGGGAGTAAGGAAGAGAGAAAGAAAATCAAAATCTAGTTTGAAACTAGCTCAACTATTTAAGTGGCATTTTGATATTGATAGAGTTGCCCTATTATGAGCTCACTGTTATAGACACACAGTACAGTATTTTATTTTGAAATTCTCTGAGGCAAAACAGGGTGGGGTTTTTATTTGTTTGTTTGTTTGTTTGTTTATTATTTCTGTGCCGCCCAGTCCCAAAGGGACTGCCGCTCAGACACTATACTTTTCTGCCCACCCCAAAAAAAAATTAGAGGGAACACTGCTTCCCAGAATCCCACCTAGGTTAAGGTTCATCTTACATCTCCCACACCACAAGTTCATCACGAGAGCCAGTCTGTGTGCAGGGGCTTATCAACTTCCTCTTCTCTTCAGTTGAGGCAGAACAAACGGTGGCCTTGGCTTGGAGAAAGGAATCTTTGGTTTTGTCTAGTAACTTTCCCCTCTGACTACTCACTACCCCTCCCATCCCCCCTTGTGTTGTGTAAGGCTGAACTCTCTAACTCCACATGAAGACTTCGGCCTGACAAGTTGATTGCAAGGAAATTTCTTATATTTATTTATTTATTTATTTATTGGATTTGTATGCCGCCCCTCTCCGGAGACTCGGAGCGGCTAACAGCAACAATAAAACAGTGCAGAATAGTAATCTAATACTAAAAACAATTAAAAACCCATTAATATAAAAACCAAACATACATACATACATACCATGCCTAGAATTGTAAAGGCTTAGGGGGAAAGAGGATCTCAATTCCCCCATGCCTGACAGCAGAGGTGGGTTTTAAGTAGCTTACGAAAGGCAAGGAGGGTGGGGGCAATTCTAATCTCTGGGGGAAGTTGGTTCCAGAGGGCCGGGGCCGCCACAGAGAAGGCTCTTCCCCTGGGTCCCGCCAAGTGACATTTTTTAGTTGATGGGACCCGGAGAAGATCAACTCTGTGGGACCTAACTGGTCGTTGGGATTCGTGCAGCAGAAGGCGGTCCCTGAGATAATCTGGTCCGGTGCCATGAAGGGCTTTATAGGTCAGAACCAACACTTTGAATTGTGATGGGAAACTGATCGGCAACCAATGCAGAGTGTTGGTGTGACATGGGAATATTTTGGAAAGCCCATGATTGCTCTCGCAGCTGCATTCTGCATGATCTGAAGTTTCCGAACATTTTTCAAAGGTAGCCCCATGTAGAGAGCGTTACAGTAGTTGAGCCTCGAGGTGATGAGGGCATGAGTGACTGTGAGCAGTGACTCCCAGTCCAAGTAGGGTCACAACTGGTGCACAAGGCGAACCTGAGCGAACGCCCCCCTCGCCACAGTTGAAAGATGTTTCTCTAATGTGAGCTGTGGATCGAGGAGGATGCCCAAGTTGCGAACCTTCTCTGAGGGGGGCAGTGATTCTCCCCCCAGGGAAATGGACGGATAGATGGAATTGGGAGGCAAGACCCACAGCCACTCCATCTTGTCTGGGTTGAGTTTGAGTTTGCTGACACCCATCCAAACCCTCACAGCCTCCAGACACTGGCACATCACTTCCACTGCTTCGCAGACTGGACATGGGGTGGAGATGTATAACTGGGTATCATCTGCATACTGATGATACCTCACCCCATGCCCTTGGATGATCTCACCCAGCGGTTTCATGTAGATATTAAATAGCAGGGGGGAGAGGACCGACCCCTGAGGTACCCCACAAGGGAGAGACCTAGAGGTCGACCTCTGACCCCCCCCCACTAACACCAATTGTAACCGACCAGAGAGATAGGAGGAGAACCACTGAAAAACAGTGCCTCCCATATATGCCACAGCAGCCTATTTATGAGAGTTGGTTATGTGTCTGTACATGTGTGTGCAACCACAGTTGCTTCGTCACATCAGCAAATGTGGCCCCAAACCTTGATTTGGCTCTTGAATTCTAAAATGTTCCCTTTCCATACCTGGTACTCTTTGCTGTGAGTGTTCCCTAACAGCACTTGGAAATGTCAGATTCAGAGGAGGAGGAAGACGCAGAAGCTGTCATTTACCCAGAAGTGGAGGAGGGTAGTGGTTAGCATGGATAGCAGTAGTTCTTCAGACAATGGGGGGGGGATAGATAATAGCCCTTGGTTAAGTGCCAACTTTAGGAGGTTAGAGAAAAAGAAAAGATGAGATTTCAGGAAAGAAATTTTGAATCTGCTATTCAGAGTATGTGTTCTGTCGGGCTCTCTGGTAGACTCCTCCCAAATATTCACAGGTACAAATTTCAGACACACACACACGTTTGAAAATTCAAAATAATGTTCTTTATAATGAAAATTCACTTAAACCAAGCTCTCTTTTGGTATAGCAAAGATCACTTGTCTCCAACCAAACTGGTAATTTGTACAAGTCCCTTATCAGTTCTGTGATACTTAGCTTGCAGCTGTGAGGCAATTCACAGTCCTTCTTCTTTCACAAAGTGAAACACACGTTTCTCTGGTTTAGTTTCAAAGCGGGGAAAAATCAGCACACAAAAGGTCAAAGTCAGTAAAGCAGTCACGAAACACAATGATCAGATAATCCTCCACAATGGCCAAACCCACAGGCTGCTATTTATAGCAGCCTCGCTAATTACCACAGCCCCACCCAACCACAGGTGGCCTCATTTTCTTTGATAATAATCTCTCAGTTGTTGCCTATGCATTGCTCTCCGCATGTGTGGCTGTATCATTAACTCTTGTTCTGAATCCAAGGAGGAGCTAGATAATTGATCTCCTTCTGAGCTGTCTGCCACAGTCTCCTCCTCCCTGTCACTCATGTCTTCTTGGTCAGAGAAGCCTTCATCAGCAGATTCCACCAGGGGCAAAACAGGCCTGCAGCATGTGGATGTCTCCCCCACATCCACAGTCCTTGGGGCAGGAGCTGGGCCAGAGCTAACCACAACAGTATGTAAATTAATTAATACCTCACATCCGGAGATGGCCAGAAATGAGGGATACTTTTCTGCAAAGTGAAAAAGACAAGATGGATGTTCTGCCAATTCTCCTGTGAAGTGATGTACATTGACAAAGTCCAGCGTGGAAGAAAATAAATAAAGAAGTGTTATTTTTGAAAATCCAAGCCTGTAAAGAGAGTGTTTTTGGAGCAGCCCAGCAAGACCAGAACACTCTTAGCCTTTGAGTTTGATAAAATTGGGAAATTCTTATTAATTACCAGGGAGTAATAATGTGAACCCTATTGAATTAGTTATAAATACTTGCAAAATCTTTCTGTGCTTGTCCTGATGCTTCTCCCTCAAGTTCTGACTCTGTGTCAGACCTACCTTAAGTTAGGCTTCTAAGTAGAAAACAATCCTTAACATCATTGGGCTGAGAAAGGGATGATTTGCTAGAAGCCAAGTGAAATAGAGTATTGCACAGTTGTTTTATTATTGGATTGTTACATGTTGTTTTTATCATTGTTGTTAGCCGCCCCGAGTCTATGGAGAGGGGTGGCATACAAATCCAATAAATTATTATTATTAATTATTATATGGATCTGCATGCCAGCTGAGGCACACCTGCTGTAAGTTTGCCACCACCGTTATATATGGTCCTTTATCTTGATGGAATGAATGTGGATTTATTTTATTTTATTTTATTTTATTTTATTTTATTTTATTTTATTTTATTTTATTTTATTTTATTTTTATTTATTTATTTATTTATTTATTTATTTATTTATTTATTTATTTATTTATTTATTTATTTATTTATTTATTTATTTATTTATTTATTTATTTATTTATTTATTTATTTATTTATTTATTTATTTATTTAGATTTGTATGCCGCCCCTCTCCGCAGACTCGGGGCGGCTCACAACAAAGTGAAAAAACAATTCACAACAAATCTAAATTTCTACTAAAAACATTTAAAAACCCCATTTTCTAAACACACATACATACACACATACCATTCATAAATTGTATATGCCCGGGGGAGATGTCTCAGTTCCCCCATGCCTGACGACACAGGTGGGTCTTAGGAAGCTTACAAAAAGCAAGGAGAGTAGGGGCAGTTCTAATCTCCGGGGGGAGTTGGTTCCAGAGGGTCGGGGCCAACCACAGAGAAGGCTCTTCCCCTGGGGCCCGCCAACTGACATTGTTTTAGTTGACCGGACCCGGAGAAGGCCCCACTCTGTGGGACATAATCGGGTCGCTGGGATTCGTGCGGCAGCAGGCGGTCTCGGAGATATTCTGGTCCAGTGCCATGAAGGGCTTTAAAGGTCATAACCAACCCCTTTGAATTGTGACCGGAAGTTGATCGGCAACCAATGCAGACTGCGGGAGTGTTGGTGAAACACGGGCATACCTAGGTAGGCCCATGACTGCTCTCGCAGCTGCATTTTGCACGATCTGAAGTTTCCGAACACTTTTCAAAGGTAGCCCCATGTAGAGAGCATTACAGTAGTTGAACCTCGAGGTGATGAGGGCATGAGTGACTGTGAGCAGTTAGTCCCGGTCCAGATAGGGTCGCAACTGGTGCACCAGGCGGACCTGGGCAAACTCCCCCCCTCGCCACAGCTGAAAGATGGTTCTCTAATGTGAGCTGTGGATCGAGGAGGACGCCCAAGTTGCGGACCCTCTCTGAGGGGGTCAATAATTCCCCCCCCCAGGGTAATGGGAAGGACAGATGGAATTGTCCTTGGGGAGGCAAAACCCACAGCCACTCCGTCTTATCCGGGTTGAGTTTGAGTCTGTTGACACCCATCCAGGCCCCAACAGCCTCCAGACACTGGCACATCACTTCCACTGCTTCGTTGACTGGACATGGGGTGGAGATGTAAAGCTGGGTATCATCAGCGTACTGATGATACCTCACCCCATGCCCTTGGATGATCTCACCCAGTGGTTTCATGTAGATATTAAATAGCAGGGGGGCAGAGGACCGACCCCTGAGGCACCCCACAAGGGAGAGACCTCGGAGTCGACCTCTGACCCCCCCACTAACACCAACTGCGACCGACCGGAGAGGTAGGAGGAGAACCACTGGAGAACAGTGCCTCCCACCCCCAACCCCTCCAGCCGGTGCAGAAGGATACCATGGTTGATGGTATTGAAAGCCGCTGAGAGGTCAAGAAGCACCAGGACAGAGGATAAACCCCTGTCCTGGGCCCGCCAGAGATCATCCATCAACGCGACCAAAGCAGTTTCCGTGCTGTAACCGGGCCTGAAACCCGACTGCTGGGGACCTAGATAATCGGCTTCTTCCAAGGATCGCTGGAGCTGGAGTGCCACCACCTTCTCAACAACCTTCCCCATAAAGGGAAGGTTGGAGACTGGCCGGTAGTTATTAAGTATGGCTGGGTCCAGGGAAGGCTTCTTGAGGAGGGGGCACACGAGCTCCTCTTTATAGGATGATGGGAAGGATCCCCTCCCCAAGGAAGCATTGATAATCTCCTGGACCCAGCTCTGTGTCACCTCTCTGCTGGCCGAAACCAGCCAGGAGGGACACGGATCCAGTAAACAGGTGGCGGAACTCACAGCTCCAATGGCCTTGTCCACTTCATCAGGTGTCACCAGATCAAACTCTTCCCTGACAGATGGACAAGTACATGCCCCAGTCACCTCAACTGACTCGTTGTCAGCCGACTCTGTTTTCCAATTGGAGTCGAGGTCCGCCCGGATCTGAGCGATTTTATCAGCGAAAAACGTGTTAAAATCCTTGGCACTACTCTGTAAGGGCTCCCCAACTCCCCTCTGATTAAGAAGGGAGCGGATCATCCTAAACAGAGCGGCCGGGAGGGATTCCGCTGATGCAATCAAGGCGGCATGATACGCGCATCTTGCCGCCTTGAGCGCCACTTTGTAAGTCTTAATAAAAGCTCTTACAAGTGTTCGATCAGATTCAGACTTACTCTTCCTCCATCGCTTCTCTAGACATCTCTTCTGGCGTTTCAACTCCCGGAGCTCCTCGTTGAACCATGGAGCTCTACAGGGTCTAGCGCCACGGAGAGGTCGCAAAGGCGCAATCCGATCAAGAGCCTCCGCTGCAGCCTTGTTCCAGGCTTCCGCAAGAGACTCCGCCAGACTGTGGACGAGTGCATCTGGAATAACCCCAAGCGCCGTCTGAATGCCCTCTGGGTCCATCAGGCGTCTGGGGCGGAACATCTTAATTGGTTCTGCCTCCCTGTGGGGAAGGATTGGAGCCAGGAAGTCAAGCCGTAGTAGAAAATGGTCTGACCATGACAAAGGCAATACTTCTAAGCCCCTTAGTCTCAGACCATTGCTCAATTGCTCAGAGAGGAATACCATGTCGTGTGCGTGTCCTCCCTCGTGAGTCGGGCCCTGTATTACTTGAGTCAGGTCCATGGCTGTCATGGTGGCCATGAACTCCTGTGCCAGTCCAGGGGCTTCGCCGAGTGATGGCAGATTGAAGTCCCCCAAGACAATAAGTCTGGGGAACTCCACCGCCAACCCGGCTACCTCCTCGAGCAGCACAGGCAGGGCTTTTGACACGCAGCTGGGAGGCAGGTACGTGAGAAACAAGCCCACCTGAACCCCTGTCCAACTTCATCAAGAGAGACTCGCAGCCCGCAATCTCTGGAGCAATGAGTCCATGTAGGCAAAGGCACTCCCTGGCTATAATAGCCACTCCTCCCCCCCCTTCCCTGGGGTCGAGGTTGATGCCATATCTGAAACCCAGCTGGGCAAATTTCAGAGAGAGGAACTCCTCCCTCTGGGCCCAGCCAGGTTTCAGTAATACATGCCAGGTCGGCCTCCTCATCCAGGATCAGATCCCGGATGAGGAGAGCTTTATTTACCACAAACCTGGCATTAAGCAGCAGCAACCTGAGCCCAGGGCCAGAATTACACTCATCACCAGTACCCAAGATTGAGCTCACAGAGCCAGAACAAGGGACCATTATTAAGCAACGGTCCCTCGTTCCCCTGGAACGGCTAACTCTGTGGCCCCCGCCATATCTGCCTCTCCCCAGCAACACCAGAATATTCTGACCCTCTGTCACCCCAGAGATTAGTGCCCCTTCTCCTCCCACCTCTCCGGCGTCAGGTGGGCCAAATCTATCATTCATACTGTTTCCATTTATCTCATTCATACCATAATCCCACCCGCCCCAACCATTGCATTCATACCAATCATTCATCCCATATCTACCCCAATCATCCATTAATTACGAGACCCCCTAGTAATATTAAAATGAATTAAATTAATAATAATTAAAATACTAATAATATATATCACAATATAAAATAGAGAATAAAAAAGTTCATAGATTAATAGTTAATAAGATAAAATCAGAGCTTAGTTATTAATTGAAGTTGGTAAAGTGCAAAGTTCTAAAGTGCTAAAAAATATAGGAAATAATTAAAAATCAACTATCCATCAAGTCAGCAATACTGACACCAGTTCTTAAAGGTGAGTTCTGGGGGGAAAAGAATTGATCAGGGGAAAGATGTTGTTGAGGGAGAAGTCCTGGCATGTTGTTGTTCTTCAGGTTTTTCCCAAGTTTTTGGTGCCAGCCACTGCCACTGGCTGGCACTCTCAGGTCTTTCTCTGGATGCTTTTATTTTATTTTTCCATTAAGGTTCCAGGCAAATAAATGATTCATATTTTTAACCTTTCCCAGGTAATAGTCTACGTGGAAGATGTCAATGATGAACTACCAGTATTTACCCAAAGACAATATAATCGGCTGGGTTTGCGAGAGACTGCAGGAATTGGAACATCTGTTGCTGTAGTCCGGGCCACAGATCGTGATACAGGTATGGTTATTCCATAGAAGAGTTCTGTTGGCTGGGCACTGCAGTGCTGTTTGAATAGCATTCTTTGTTAGTGATCCTGCTCTGATTTATCTTTGAGGAAAAGTATTCGAGCTTTCTGTATCTACAAGCCATGTTAGGAGTCCGAAGATAGAATAGAATAACAGAGTTGGAAGGTATCTTGGAGGTCTTCTGGTCCAACCAACTGCTTAGGTAGGAGAACCTACACCACTTCAGATAAATGGTTATCCAACATCTTCTTAAAAACCTCCAGTGTTGGAGCATTCACAACTTCTGGGGGCAAGCTGTTCTACTGATTAATTGGTCTAACTGTCAGGAAATTTCTCCTTAATTCTAAGTTGCTTCTCTCCTTGTTTAGTTTCCACCCATTGCTTCTTGTTCTACACTCAGGTGCTTTGGAGAATAGGTTGACTCCCTCTTCTTTGTGGCAGCCCCTCAGATATCGGAACACTGCTATCATGTCTCCCCTGGTCCTTATTTTCATTAAACTAGCCATGCCCAGTTCCTGCAACCGTTCTTCATATCTTTTAGCCTCCAGTCCCCTAACCATCTTGGTTGCTCTTCTATGCACACTTTCTAGAGCCTCAACATCTTTTTTACATCGTGGCAACCAAAACTGAACGCAGTACTCCAAATGTGGTATTAACACTTCACGTGATCTTGATTCTATCCCTTTGTTTATGCAGCCTAGAACTGTGCTGGCTTTTTTGGCAGCTGCAGCATACTGCTGGCTCATATTTAAATGATTGTCCTATTTTCTCTTATTTTAGACTTCTACAGGTCCAGATGAAGTGCAGTTTGGAAGACATCTTTTTGAATTTTAGGCAAAATAGAATAACAGTTGGACGGGACATTGAGATCTTCTAGTCCAACCTCCTGATCATACAAGAAACCTTATACCATTGATGGCAAACCTATGGCATGGGTGCCACAGGTGGCACACAGAGCCATATCTGCTGGCACGCGAGCTGTTGCCCTAGCTCAGCTCCAACCTGCATGTGTCTACTGCCCAGCTGATTTTTGGCTTGCACAGAGGCCCTGGGAGGGCGTTTTTGGCTTCCAAAGAGCCTCCGGGGGGATGGCGGAGGGCATTTTTACCCTCCCTCAGCTTCAGGGAAACCTTTGGAGCCTGGGGAGGGTGAAACACGAGCCTACCAGTGTTGTGGTTAGCTCTGGCCCAGCTCCTGCCCCAAGGACTGTGGATGTGGGGGAGACATCCACATGCTGCAGGCCTGGTTTGTCAACGGTGGAATCTGAAGATGAAGGCTCCTCTGACCAAGAAGACATGAGTGACAGGGAGGAGGAGAGTGTGGCAGACAGCTCAGAAGGAGATCAATTATCTAGCTCCTCCTTGGATTCAGAACAAGAGTTAATGATAGAGCCACGCATGCGGAGAGCGATGCATAGGCAACAACAACTGAGAGATTATTATCAAAGAAAATGAGGCCACCTGTGGTTGGATGGGGCTGTGGTAATTAGTGAGGCTGCTATAAATAGCAGCCTGTGGGTTTGGCCATTGTGGAGGATTATCTGATCGTTGTGTTTCGTGACTGCTTTACTGACTGACTTTTTGTGTGCTGATTTTTCCCCGCTTTGAAACTAAACCAGAGCAAAGTGTGTTTCACTTTGTGAAAGAAGAAGGACTGTGAATTGCCTCACAGCTGCAAGCTAAGTATCATAGAACTGATAAGGGACTTGTACAAATTACCAGTTTGTTTGGAGACAGTGCTCTTTGCTATACCAAAAGAGGGCTTGGTTTAAGTGAATTTTCATTATAAAGAACATTGTTTTGCATTTTCAAACGTGTGTGTGTCTGAAATTTGTACCTGTGAATTTTTGGGAGGATTCTACCCGAGAGCCCGACAGAACAACCGGGCCCAACAGAAATTGCGAGCAGGCCATTTCCAGCCTCCATAGGGACTCCAGGAGGCGGGGAAAGCTGTTTTCGCCCTCCCAAGGTATTGAATTATGGCTGCAGGCACTTGCACATGTGCGATAACATGCGTGCATGCTCTTTCGGCACCAGAGGAAAAAAAGGTTCGCCATCACTGCCCTATACCTTTTGGATCAATGGTTGTCCAATTGCTTCTTAAAAGCCTCTAGTGATGGGGCATCCACAACATATAAAGGCAATTGTTCTCACCATTAGGAAATGTCTTCTTAGTTCTAGGCTGCTTCTCTTTCTGATTAATCTCCATCCATTGCTTCTTGTCTTGCCTTCTAGTGTTTTGGAAAACCAGCCCTTCAAATATTGGAACACTGCTATCATATTTCTCCTGGTCCTTCTTTTCACTAGACTAGACATACCCAATTCCTGAAAAATTAACATCTTGCTAGTGCTGCTTTGGAAAATGCTGCGTACAATAATGTTCATAATTAAATTTACATTTTCCCCATCGTTTTGGATGGGGAAAATGTAAATTTAATTATGAACATTACCCAGATGCAATTTGAGTCAACATGCTCAATTTTCATACTGATTCAAGTGCACAAAGGATGCATTTTACTTCATTAGACCAATTGACATAATTTTCAGCGTGTGACATCAGTGCACATCTGACATAGGATGATATAAAAAGGGAAGTTATGTAAATATAGAGAAGGAAGGTCCTTCCTTAAATGGTCAATTAAGTCAAAGTCTTCAAACACGGGTTTCAAACTTACCACATCACGTTGCTGTCATGTGATGTATCATTACCCCCCCCCTTTATGGAACTGGGGTGGGTGTGGCCTGCGTGTGATGCATCCGGCCCGCAGGCCACCGGTTTGATGCTCCTGTTAACTTAAAATATTGTTACAGAGAATAACCGTGGGATGACCCAGATTACCTCCGGAACCACCTGCTACCGCACGAATCCCAGCGACCAATAAGGTCCCACAGAGTTGGGCTTCTCCGGGTCCCGTCGACTAAACAATGTCGGTTGGCGGGCCCCAGGGGAAGAGCCTTCTCTGTGGCGGCCCCGGCCCTCTGGAACCAACTCCCCCAGGAGATTAGAATTGCCCCCACCCTCCCTGTGTTTCATAAACTACTCAAGACTCATTTATACCGCCAGGCATGGGGGAGTTGAGATATTCCTTCCCCCTAGACCATTACAAGTTATGCATGGTATGTTTGTGTGTATGTTTGGTTTTTATAAATAAGTGTTTTTAGCTGTTTTATTATTGGATTGTCACATGCTGTTTTTATCGCTGTTGTTAGCCACCCTGAGTCTACGGAGAGGGGCGGCATACAAATCCAATATATTATTATTATTATTATTATTATTATTATTATTATTATTATTATTAATTGGCCAAAACAATTATAGATCACAGTCCTCTACTTAATTGTTAATTGCAGTGTTGTATCGGAATGCCTGCATGCACAGCAAATGTGCCAAGTTAAAAAGTCTCTCTGCTTCACTACTTATTTTAAAAGGAATGATAAAGGGGCGCACTAGCATATCAGTTCCTCTTCTTAATTGGGCTAGTGAACATCTGCTATGGGTATACAATACAGTTAATTTATTTATGGTCAAATACCAACATAGTAATAATAATAAAAATCACACAACACCCAAGTAAGTTAATTCAATGAGAGCCAAACAATTAATAATACAAATGAGGAATCATGTTTAGTGCAGAGTAAATCAATAAATAAGCATTGCCACTGTTAAGCTCAGAGTCTTCTTACAGCAATTAAAATTTACAGCCCAAATTTTGGCAACCCTCCTAGAGGTTGTAGAGGCTGATTTGCAGCAAGAAGAAAATGTTTGTCTGTTCTGGCCAAGTCAACGACTGATGAGTAGATGTGTTATGAATTCGGAATGCTCTGCTTGATACAGAGGGCAGGATAGCAACATCATCTCAATTTGTTTCTTTATTTATTTGATTTTTTTTATGCCACCCTTCTCCTTAGACTCAGGGCAGCTTCCAACATGTTAGCAATAGCACTTTTTAACAGAGCCAGTATATTGCCCCCATAATCCGGGTCCTCATTTTACCCACCTCGGAAGGATGGAAGGCTGAGTCAACCTCGAGCTGATGATGAGATTTGAACTTTTAAATTATCTAATGAAGCGAAGGAAATGGAATTGGGTTACCCTTTCCTTACAAAGTCATGGTAGGCAGTACCTGCCACCGAGAATGCTCTAATAAGCAAGGTGGAAGGGTCTTAATAACATTGTAAGGTATAAACACCTTATCACAGTGGCCACCAATAAAATAGCATGCCCTTTACTCCAACAACTTCAACTTGGGCGTCCTCCTCGATCCACAGCTCACATTAGAGAAACATCTTTCAGCTGTGGCGAGGGGAGCGTTCGCCCAGGTTCGCCTTGTGCACCAGTTGCGACCCTATTTGGACCGGAAGTCACTGTTCACAGTCACTCATGCCCTCATCACCCCGAAGCTCAACTACTGTAACGCTCTCTACATGGGGCTACCTTTGAAAAGTGTTCGGAAACTTCAGATCGTGCAGAATGCAGCTGCGAGAGCAATCATGGGCTTTCCCAAATATGCCCATGTTACACCAATACTCCGCAGTCTGCATTGGTTGCCGATCAGTTTCCGGTCACAATTCAAAGTGTTGGTTATGACCTATAAAGCCCTTCATGGCACCGGACCAGATTACCTCAGGGACCGCCTTCTGCTGCACGAATCCCAGCGACCAGTTAAGTCCCACAGAGTGGGTCTTCTCCGGGTCCCGTCAACTAAACAATGTCACTTGGCGGGGCCCAGGGGAAGAGCCTTCTCTGTGGTGGCCCCGGCCCTCTGGAACCAACTCCCCCCAGAGATTAGAATTGCCCCCACCCTCCTTGCCTTTCGTAAGCTGCTTAAAACCCACCTCTGCCGCCAGGCCTGGGGGAATTGAGATACGCTTTCCCCCTAGGCCTTTACAATTTTATGCATGGTATGTCTGTATGTATGTTTGGTTTTTATAATAATGGGTTTTTAACTGTTTTTAGCATTGTATTATTGTGATATTGTTATATGCTGTTTTATTACTGCTGTTAGCCGCCCTGAGTCTGCGGAGAGGGGCGGCATACAAATCCAATGAATACAAATTGTGTGAGGTCATGCTTTGTCTCTAAAATGGCTTTCTCAAGCATCACCAAGACCTCAATGAGACCATAGTTTAGATCTGCAGTTAAGCCTGTCTTCCCATAGGAAACAAAACTATAAAACGTGTAATGCACGGGCGTGCAGGCATTGCGTGCATGCGCAGTTCTAAAACAAAGCCTCTGCACATGCATAGAAGCAAAAAACAAAGTGGGGGCGCATACAGCTCTGCTGAGAAAACCAGCTCAGTGGTGTGGCAGGCCTGAGTCGCTGCCAGTTTCAGCGACCCAGGCCACCAAGTTACTACCAGTTCTATAGAACCGGCCCAAACTGGGAGGAACCCACCTCTGTCTCATTGATATAATTAAATATCACTAGTGATGGGCAAACCGAACCCGCACAATTCAGGTCCGTACCGAATTTTGCAGTGTTCGGTATGCCGAACATGAACACATTTTTTTTTGAAACTTCGGGCAAAGTTCGGGTCGCGTTCGGCGTTTGGAGCTTTGACGTCACCGGCAGGTTGCTAAGGATGCCAAGGTGATCACCTTGGCATCTTTAGTAACCTGCCGGTATACGTGACATCAAAGCTCTGCCCCCGGAATCTCTTGGTGGGGTTTTGGGTTCGGGTTCGGTTCAGGTTCGGCCGAATTTTGCGTAAAGTTCATCCGAACTTGCCGAACCCTAACACCGTTGGGTTCGCCCATCACTAAATATCACAAAACTAGATTAAAAGATTCTGTAAAAACTTGTCCATCATTAATCTAAATTGTACATTTAAATTGGGGTGGTGGTGGTGTTGGTTTCTGCTGTTTCAAATAGCAGCCAATAACACTTCAGTTTTATCTCCTAATTTCCAATATATCCTGATTAATAATTTCAAAAATAATCAACTTATTTCGAATGTGAAAGCTCCAATTTCAGCTTTGTTGCTGTAAATAGCAGTATGGCAATAGCATGCACAAACACACACACAACTTCACAGTGCTTTATAGCCCTCTATAAAGCGGTTTACAAAGTCAGCCTATTGCCCCCAACAATCTGGGTCCTCATTTTACCCACCTCGGAAGGATGGAAGGCTGAGCTGGATCAGAATTGAACTACCAAACTGGTGGCATCGGGCAGTCAGCAGAAATAGCCTGCAGTACTGCATTCTATCCACTGGGCCACCCTGGCTCCTGGAATAAATTAATCCATGGGGACTTTAGCATACAGCTAAAATGAGTTTTTAACCATCTGTTCCAATTGCGTAACATTAGAGTTTCTAAGTCTCTTTTTTGCTGAGGCAAAAGCAATAACAGATTCCCCAATCGGTCCCTTGAAGAATGTTAATTGAACTGTTAATTGAAATGTGAATTCCACTTCAATCTTTCTTCCTCTTAATCAGGATTGCATGTTGTTGGTTACGTTTAGTACATTTTAACAATTCTATCTACAAAAATAATAAAGTTAGTTAAAATATAAATAAATAATATAAAATAATAAGAGGGGACTTTCCCCTTCCCTGCTCTAACCCCATGTTTTTCTTCCCCTTGGATTTCATCATTTCAACTAATAGAATTATTTTAAAAAAAACAGAATGGGTGGTAGAAATTGAATTTGGGGCATGTGTGGGTGGATTATCTGAGTTTAATACATGCAACTGCAAGCAATTGTGCTATAAGATTTGGAATTGTAGGAAAAAGGAGAATGGCCTGATAATGTGGGAAAGAAACAGAAGGAAGTAATACAAAAGGAAGCAAATACAGAAAGTGCACATATATATAGAGAGAGTGTTCCCTCGATTTTCGCAGGTTCGAACTTCGCGAAAAGTCTATACCACGGTTTTTCAAAAATATTAATTAAAAAATACTTCGCTGTTTTTTCTCCTATACCACAGTTTTTCTCACCCAATGACGTCATATGTCATCGCCAAACTTTCATCCGCCTTTAATAAATATTTTTTTTAAAATAACTTTAATAAATAAACATGGTGAGTAATAATCTAAATGGTTGCTAAGGGAATGGGAAATTGTAATTTAGGGGTTTAAAGTGTTAAGGGAAGGCTTGTGATACTGTTCATAGCCAAAAATAGTGTATTTGCTTCCGCATCTCTACTTCGCGGAAATTCGACTTTCGGGGGGGTCTCGGAACTCATCCCCCTGAAAATGGAGGGAACACTGTATATAAATGAATATTCATTCATATATATGTGTGTGTGTGCACTTTCTGCATTTGCTTCCTTTTGTGTGTGTGTGTGTGTGTGTATGTATTCATTCATTCATTCATTCATTCATTTATTCATTCATTCATTCAATGTTTATGACGCCCTTCTCCTTAGACTCAGGGCTGCTTACAACATGTTAGCAACAGCACTTTTTAACAGAGCCAGCCTATTGCCCCCACAATTCAGGTCCTCATTTTACCCACCTCAGAAGGATGGAAGGCTGAGTCAACCTTGAGCCAGTGATGAGATTTGAACCGCTGACCTACAGATCTACAGTCAGCTTCAGTGGCCTGCAATACAGCACTCTACCTGCTGCGCCATTCCGGCTCATTATCATAGAACGTACAAAATAAGAGAGTTGAAAGGGACCTTGGAGGCCCTCTAGTCTAATCCCCTGCTCAAATAGGAGACTCTTTACTAGTGATGGTGAACCTAGGACATGCATGCCACAGGTGGCACATGGTGCCATATTTGAGGGCACACAAGACATTGCCCTATGTTGGCATACGTGCAGTCACCCAGCGCAGGGAGAAGCGAACCAGTGGTAAGTTAGAATCTACCCCTGGTGTAGCATCAACCTAAGTCAGAAGACCTGAAAGAAATTTTGGTGAAGAGATTTGAGCATTCCATTGAGAGTTAGAAAATACTATGTGAAAAACTTTGTCTCCCTACAACAGCTGCAGCAATATGTAACTGAGAACCCATCCATGAGTGGAAGTCAGTCAAAAATACTAGAGTTCTGCCCTAAATTGTGAGCCATCCCATTGAGTGGAGCAATCCTGATCGTCTCAAACCATTGGTTTCATGAAAACATATCAGTTTTGTAGGCAAGGACAAAAGACTGGCCAGGATTGGCAGATCGCAGGAATAACATAAGAAATCATATTGCAACATTCCGTTATTATAGAAAACCAAAAAGGTTTGGAACTTTGGATGTGGGCTCCTGTGCATGTGCACTTTGCTTGCACGTGTGGCTTGCAGACATGTGTGTGGCTTGAAAACGTGGCTAAATAGGACAGCACAGCGCTTGGGCAGGTAGGTTACATACAGGGGCGGATTCCCATTCTTGCTGCTATCGGTGCCCTGCTCGTGCAGCTTTGCTCCTGCGTGCACGTATGCGCATCCCATTGTGTTTTTGCTTCATGTGCAGAAAGCAAAATCTCATGTTGGAACACATGCGCGAGAAAGATTTTAGCGGGTTTTTTGCTTCCGTGAATGCACGGAAGCAAAAAATCATCAAAATCTCACACGCTTGTTTCTTTGTGTTGTGGTTAGCTCTGGCCCAGCTCCTGCCCCAAGGACTGTGGATGTGGGGGAGACATCCACATGCTGCAGGCCTGTTTTGCCCCCGGTGGAATCTGCTGATGAAGGCTCCTCTGACCAAGAAGACATGAGTGACAGGGAGGAGGAGAGTGTGGCAGACAGCTCAGAAGGAGATCAATTATCTAGCTCCTCCTTGGATTCAGAACAAGAGTTAATGATACAGCCACGCATGCGGAGAGCGATGCATAGGCAACAACAACTGAGAGATTATTATCAAAGAAAATGAGGCCACCTGTGGTTGGGTGGGGCTGTGGTCATTAGTGAGGCTGCTATAAAGAGCAGCCTGTGGGTTTGGCCATTGTGGAGGATTATCTGATCGTTGTGTTTCGTGACTGCTTTACTGACTTCGACCTTTGTGTGTTGCTTTTTCCCCGCTTTGAAACTAAACCAGAGCAAAGTGTGTTTCACTTTGTGAAAGAAGAAGGACTGTGAATTGCCTCACAGCTGCAAGCTAAGTATCACAGAACTGATAAGGGACTTGTACAAATTACCAGTTTGTTTGGAGACAAGTGTTCTTTGCTATACCAAAAGAGGTCTTAGGTTAAGTGAATTTTCATTATAAAGAACATTGTTTTGACTTTTCAAACATGTGTATGTCTGAAATTTGTATCTGTGAATTTTTGGGAGGAGTCTACCAGAGAGCCCGACAACAGTTTGTTTGTTTGTTTGTTTCTTTGTTTCTTTGTTTCTTTGACTTCTATGCCACCCAATCCCGAAGGACTCAGGGCAGCTTACAACAATGATATAAGTACAATAAAAATAAATACAGAACAGTAAAAGAAGTTGAACAGTTAGCTAAAGTTAGAACATAGCAAACTCAAAAAAAACCCATTAAAAAGTTATTATAAAAAGAAAATCACACGTATGTGCATCCTCTGACAACATTTTGCTTCCTGCACATGCACAGAATCAAAAACATGCTTGGACACACACCCACACAGGAGAAGAGAATCTGCACACGCAGCGCAACTTTTGCTAACGGTGCACCATCCTCACCCCTTCCGATAACAACCCAATACTGGTTACATGATGAAGGAGCAGGCTGCGCAATAGAGTTTGAACCAGGGGCAACTCTCCCCAAACCCAAAATGTACTTCATGACACTGAAAGAACCCTGCAGGTCGCTACTACGGTGTTGTGGTTCAGCCTGAGTCAGATCAAAGACCAGCTGCATCTCTGCTGGCTCCATGCTGAGAGAGGAGAGGAGAGTTCTTGCCCGTCAGACAGCAGTCACGAAAGTGATGCTGATGAAAGGCCTGGGAGCCCTGGGGAAGGGCTCTCTCCAGCAAGTAGCTTTGATTCTCTGGAGTCCCTGGATGACAACGCACAAGCTATCATTAGTATGCAACAGAGACGCATAGATCAAAGGAGAAATCAACTGAATAGATATTATCAGCGTTGAATGAGAAACACCAGGGGGTTGGGTGTGGTCCTCGTTAGCAGGGAAGAGTTTATAAGGCAGGCAAACCCTTTCGGCAGCGTGGAGTGTTATCAAAGTGGAGTTGCTGTTATCTGCATTTTCTCTCAGCGTTTTTGTTCCTGGCTGGTGGCCCAGCAGTCTTGAAGACCCGTGGGAGGTTGGTGTCTGTTAGCAACAGCCTCGTTTGGCATTAAGGATCCTGTGTTTCTGTATGAACCATTGCCTTCATGTATCTATTTGGAGTTCCACTGTTTTCCTGATCTGTAAGGACATTTTCTGTTGGCTTCTTTTCTCTTTATCATTATAAAACTGTGTTTGGATTCAACCGGTGTGTCTGGCTTATCTTTTTGGGTTGGTCATAGCTTCCGGATTGACCCAGACAGAACACTACAGGTTCACCCGAACCGGATGAATACAATCTCTGAACCACATACCTTCTAATCATTCTTTCTTCTTTCCCTCTCTAGGAAATGGAGGCCTAGTGAATTACAAAATCATCTCAGGATCTGAGGGCAAGTTTGAAATTGATGAGAGCACTGGCCTCATTACCACCATTGACTACCTGGACTATGAGACGAAAACCAGCTACTTAATGAATGTTTCCGCCACAGATCAAGCCCCACCCCAAAACCAAGGATTCTGCAGCATTTATGTCAGTCTCCTTAACGAATTAGACGAGGCGGTGCAGTTCTCAAATGTCACCTATGAAGCAACCATCACCGAGAACATCCCCTTGGGTTCTGAAGTTCTACGAGTCCAGGCCCAGTCCATCGACAACCTTAATCAGATCACATACAAGTTTGACCCAAATACTAATCCTCAAGCTTTATCTTTGTTCAAAATAAATGGAATCACCGTAAGTAATTTACTGGGGGATTTCTGTTATCTGTGGACATCACCTGATATCGGTGGCCTGTTATGTCTTTATTTCTTTCCGGCAGGGTGTGATTGCAGTCAGAGGACAAGTGGATCGAGAGAAAGGAGATGTTTACACCTTAACTGTTGTGGCAGATGACGGAAGCCCTAAACTGGACTCGACTGTGGTGAGCTGATTTTGTGTGTGTTCCTTTGTCTTTGTAGAATGAGAAAATGTGAAACTGGTTGTTCTGTCCAAGATTGTGATTTTGTTTTCCTTACACTTGAGGAAAATTTCAACCTACTTACTGTTCTGCCTGACCGGCCTCAAGCAATGATTAACGGTCCAGGAAAGAAGGTCAGACACACACGTGCTTAGTTAGTCAGCAAACTTGTATTAAACAGTAAAGAAAAAGGTCTAAAGCAAAGGGTCCTTACTTTCAGGAGTAACACATAGAATTTGTTGAAAATTCAGTCAGCTACAAAGTTCAGTGGAAAGCCAACAAATACAAAAGTCACGGAGCATAAATATTCCAAGAGTGTCTGAATATCCACAGCACAGAAGCAGCAGCTTGTCCCAGAGTTTTCAACTCCCACAATGCTGAGTTGAAATCCAAGAGCAGGAACTTCAAAGCAGGAACAAACGACACCACACAAACTACCCAGATAATCAGCCACAGTTTGCCTTGGCCCCATTCCCATTTTATGCCGTTAGCCCTCATTAAGGGAACCACATCCAGCCCAGGTGTGCTTATCATGCTTCTTAAAGCGATCCCTTCTTTGCAAGGCCCTTCGGTTGTGTAAATTAATGTATTGTCCTGCAGACGAACTAAGAGAAGATAAACTGTCTGACGAATTGTCAGCCCCCTCCCCTGAACTGTCTGCCAATTCTTCCTGGCTCTCTGCCCCATCTTCCTGACTGACTGCTATATCTTCCTGGCTGTCATCCCCATCTTCCTGACTGTCTGCCACATCATCCTGGCTGTCAGCCAGGCTTTCACAGTCACTGTGTGCCACGTCTCCCTCATCTGTGGGGGCAACAGCTGGCACAGGCCCAAACACAGCACTTACCACTGTACAGCCTACTATATAACCTACTGTGCCACAACCTTCTGTTGTGAAGTTATTCATCCCCCAGGAATGTAAGGTTTCTGGTTTGCACTGGAGATGGGAACAGAGTAAAAAAAACTTTGAAGATTGTTTTGGGGGTATGTTCCAGCAACAAGGCTGGAAGTTTTGTTTTCCTTTTTCTTTCCGTTTTAAAGCTCAGCACACTGTAGCAAGGTTCTTTGTGGCTGTGTCTTAAAGACACAAAATGTCTTTAGAATCACACCATGTGTATGACAGATGTGTGGCTTGTATAGCTAGCAAACCGTTCTATGTTACAACTGGAAACCTATTGAAAAATTCAGATTGTTAATCTTTTTACTACTTCCTTAGGGCCAAAGGGTAGTTGGGTTGAATTGCTTCCTATAAAATACTGATTGGTTTACTTTCTTAATCATCCACATTTTACACTGGATTTACTTAGACTCGTTTACTTTAGATGGATTTTTCTGAATATCAAGTGATGAGATTTTTATGAAATTATTCTACATTTTAAACATTTTAAAAGTACAGTGATACCTCGTCTTACAAACGCCTCGTCATACAAACTTTTCGAGATACAAACCCGGGATTTAAGATTTTTTTGCCTCTTCTTACAAACTATTTTCACCTTACAAACCCACCGCTGCCACTGGGATGCCCCGCCTCTGGACTTCCGTTGTCAGCGAAGCACTCGTTTTTGTGCTTCTGGGATTCCCATGATTCTCCCTTTGCTGGGAAACCCCACCTCTGGACTTCCGTTGCCAGCGAAGTGCTCGTTTTTGTGATGCTGGGATTCCCCTGCTGGGATTCCCCTGCAGCATCGCCAAAACACAGAAGTCTGGAGGTGGGGTTTCCTATGGAGGGGATCCTCAGGGGAATCCCAGCAGCGCTAAAATGGCTGGCAAAAGGGGTGAATTTTGGGCTTGCACGCATTAATCGCTTTTCCATTGATTCCTATGGGAAACATTGTTTCATCTTACAAACTTTTCACCTTAAGAACCTCATCCCAGAACCAATTAAGTTTGTAAGATAAGGTATCACTGTATTTTGTGTTTAGTCCAGATAATGTTTCAGGAAATTTTTGCTTCCATATTTTATTATTCTTTCTTACAGATGTCTTATTCATAGAATTTTTAGAACTCAAGATGGTTTAAGAAACCACACTCAAAATACATGGACTAAAATTATCTTAGAATCCTCTCTTCTGCCTAAAAAAAAATGCAACTTCTATGTTAACCTCACCCTTGTTTTTCTTTTTCTCCCTTTTGTGCTAATTTTAACTCAAAATGCGAGCATGTGCTTCATGCTAAGCACAGGTGCTAGGGTGTAGGTGGGGGAGAAGAATACATGCAAGAATGGTACAATGAGAAGATATAGTTAAATCTTCCAAGGGCAGCTTCCCATTTTGGACAAATAATACTGGAGAAATAAAGGTTATTATCTATAACACATCAGTATGCATTACAGAGAATGCTAAGTGGAATTTGGATAAGAAATGTATGAATAAATGACTAAGGAGACCACACTTATTTTAGATGATTAAGGAGAGATTGATAAAACAATAACAAAGACTTTTTATTATTTTTACATTGTCCATTGAATCTATGTCTCTGGCCCATAATACACTGCTCAAAAAAAAATAAAGGGAACACTTAAACAACATAATATAACTTCAAGTAAATCAAACTTCTATGAAATCAAACTGTCCACTTAGGAAGCAACACTGATTGACACTCAATTTCATTTTGTTGTCAGCACATTCAACTTTGTACAGAACAAAGTATTCAATGAGAATATTTCATTCATTCAGATCTAGGATGTGTTATTTGAGTGTTCCCTTTATTTTTTTGAGCAGTGTGTGTGGGTGTGTGTGTGTATATATATATATATATTCCCAAAACCCTGAATTTATGTATCCTATTTAAAGGAAAGAAATCTAATCTCTCTTTGTTTCTTTTCTTCTCTGTGTCCACATTTGTGCTTCCCTCCAACAGAAGGTAGGAATGTTTATTATAATGTTTATTATAGCATGATGACCGGTGAATGCAAATTAAAATCTACAAATTTTAAAGCTGCCGAGGCTAAGAAACACTGATCTAGGGCTATTCCTTGGGGGGGGGGAGTGAAAATTGAAAATTGCTAATGGTGACTAAGACTGTGATGGCGAACCCATGCCAGAGGTAGCATGCAGAGCCCTCTCTGTGGGAATGTGGGTGGTCAACAGCTGCTTTTCCGGTTTCTAGTGCACACATGCGCATCAGCCAGTTGATCTTCGTGCATGCTGGAGCACCGAAAATCCGAAGACCAGCTGGCTGGTGCACATGCACACACCGGAAACCAGAAGACCAGATGGCCAGTGCATTGATTAGGTCCCACACATTTTCCCACAGACAATGTCGTTTGGCGGGACCCAGGGGAAGAGCCTTCTCTGTGGCGGCCCAGACCCTCTGGAACCAGCTCCCCCCAGAGATTAGAACTGCCCCCACCCTCCTTGCCTTTCGTAAACTCCTTAAAACCCACCTCTGCCGCCAGGCATGGGGGAATTGAGACCCCCCCCCCCAGGCCTATACAATTTATGTATGGTATGTTTGTGTGTATGTTTGCTTTAATAATGGGGTTTTTAATGTTTTTTAAAATTATTAGATTTGTCATACATTGTTTTATTGTTGCTGTGAGCCGCCCCGAGTCTATGGAGAGGGGCGGCATACAAATCTAATAAATAAATAAATAAAATAAATATGCTGATTCTGTAAACTGCTTAGAGAGGGCTATAAAGCACTGTAAAGTGGTAATTATTTATTTATTTATTTATTAGATTTCTATGCCACCCTTCTCGAAGTGACTCAGGGCGGTATGCTATTGCTATTCACTCAACAACTGTTTTAGCAGCTGAACAATTGTAGTGATTAACAACAGTGGCAAGAAGGATGGCAAAATTGGGCAAAACTCGCTTAACAACTGTCTCGCTTAGCAATTTTTTTTCTTAATTGCGGTTATAAGTCAGGATTACTTGTCATCAAAGAGAAGGAGTTCCACTAATATTGAGGTCCTAATCATGAATGGAATTGTCCCTGGAAGAATAGAAAGTCAAACTCTGTAGATCACTGCCAACATTGATATGAACTGATGTCAGAGCATGACTTGTATTGAGATACCAGTTTTAGCAAGGAAAGAAAAGGGTTTGTCACAATCACATGCAGTGAAAGAAAGAGAAATGTATCCCGAATAGTGTTGGGCGAACCCAACGGAGTTCGGGTTCGGCGAACTCACCCGAACTTTGCTGTGAAGTTTGGGTGAGTTCGCCAAACCCAAACCCAAGCAGCAACAAGTCACTGCGGCGTCCTTTTCAGTAAAAATAAACAAGGAGGTAGGGAATTCCCCACTTCCTATTGCTTCCTTTTATTTTTACAGAAAAGGATGCCGCAGCGGCGCTTCAAGCAAAAGTAGGTGGGGAATCCCATGATGGGATTCCAGGGGTGGGGCTTTGACGTCAGGGAGACTACTTCCTGGCCGGCCAAAATGGGAAGGAAGGAGTCTCCATGATGTCAAAGCCCCGCCCCCAGAATCTCTTTGTGGGATTCTCCACCTCCTTTTGCTTGCGGCGCTGCAAGCAAAAGGTGGGAAATCCTACGATGGGATTCCCCACTCTCCTCCCGGGCAACAGCATTTCGCGGTGTTCAAGCGAACGCCGAATCCGAACTTTACCCGAACTTTTTTAAAAGTTCGGGTTCGGGTTCGGCATGCCGAACACTGCAAAGTTCAGCACGAACCCGAACTTTCCAAGTTCGGTTCGCCCAACACTAATCCCGAGCCTTTCTTCGGAAACCAGCTATCCTGGATAATTCTGTCTTTGAAACCTTTAGACAGATAAAGTTTCACAAATAGAGCTATGTTCCCCTCCTTTGAGTGGAGTGCCTTTACAAGCTCTGTTATTTTTAGACATGACAGCATTTCCTTAACTACTTGGCTGAAAATTAGCTCAGATTGATTCTTTAACGCATGTCTGCAGCTGCAATATATCCCTAACAGCCTAACACATTAGTGCAGATATTAAGAGAAAGTTCACACTGTATAGTAAAAATATTTAGTGTTGCTGTGAGAGTTAATGAAGTCATCATTTCTTTGATTTTCCAAGCATTGCTGAATTAGTTTATATGATGGCACCAATGAAGCAGGGTATGTTCCCTCCCTATTAAGTAGGAAGTTTGTCTATTTATATGCTTATTACCAGAATCCTTACATTAGCATTACTGTAACTAGCCAGCTTGCTATCCTGCCCACCCTTGAAATAAAACCTTGCTAAAGCCAGAATGAATTTCCCAAGTTAAACAAATATTAGATTTGGTTGCTATTTTTTTCCCAGTCTTAAAAAAATGGTCTTTCAAATAAGTGCTACCTCCCTTGATGTAAACGATGACTTTAAACCGGGGATGAAACTCAGCAGGTTCTGACAGGTTCTGCAGAACTGGTAGTGGAAATTTTAAGTAGTTCAAAGGACCGGCAAATACCACCTCTGGCTGGCACCAGAGTGGGATGGGAATGGAGATTTTGCAGTATCCTTCGCCTGCCACGCCCACCAAGCCACGCCCAGAGAACTGATAGGGAAAAAGTTTGAATTTCGCCCCTGCTTCAGACAATCCTAAAAGCATAATAATTTTGCTAGGAAAGGTGTGTAAAAGTGCATGGAAAAAACCCCAGTGTTACAGTTTGATTGTTAGGAATGGTGCAAATCACAGATTACCTCCGGAACCGCCTGCTACCGCACGAATCCCAGCGACCGATTAGGTCCCACAGAGTTGGCCTTCTCCGGGCCCCGTCGACTAAACAATGTCGTTTGGCGGGCCCCAGGGGAAGAGCCTTCTCTGTGGCGGCCCCGGCCCTCTGGAACCAACTCCCCCCAGAGATTAGAACTGTCCCCACCCTCCCTGTCTTTCGTAAACTACTCAAGACTCACTTATACCGCCAGGCATGGGGGAGTTGAGATATTACTTCCCCCCAGGCCATTACAAGTTATACATGGTATGTTTGTGTGTATGTTTGGTTTTATAATAAGGGTTTTTAGTTGTTTTATTATTGGACTGTTACATGTTGTTTTTTATCATTGTTGTTAGCCGCCCCGAGTCTGCGGAGAGGAGCGGCATACAAATCCAATAAATAGATAGATAGATAGATAGATAGATAGATAGATAGATAGATAGATAGATAGATAGATAGATAGATAGATAGATACATAGATACATAGATACATAGATAGATAAATACCCATTTGTAAATTTTAGGGCCCTCTTCAATGCTACTGTGGTATATAGGAGCTGCCTTTGAAAAGCCCATTGTTAGCTTGCCATCATTTATTTCTCTATAATGCTGGTTTGCCTTCTGTCCATCAAAAGTATTATTCACACTCCCCTCCACTTGGCAGGTTACTATCACCATATTGGATGAGAACGACAACAGCCCACAGTTCGACATTACTTCCGATTCTTCTGTGAGCATTTCAGAGGACAGCCCTGCCGGACGTCGAATTGCTCTGGTTTTGGCCAGAGATCCCGATGCAGGGAACAATGGACAGGTGACTGCATCATTTCAAAATGTACAGTTCCTAAATTGTAGCTTCCTTAATGTGCGCAGGATTAGAAGGAAATTATGCTTAATTTCTGCATTAACAAACTGAAATTAGTTATGAAAAACTACAGAGTGCATTAGTAATGTATGATTTTGATTATTTATAATCTGGTTTTGTTTTCCTAATTGTTACAACAAATCCATTTTTATTTCATACATCCTACTCCAGGCTGAATTTGTGGTCTTTTCGAGGTAGGTACGCACGATATTCCTGAACGGAGAAATACAACTAATGTCTTAATAATTAAAAGGGATTTATAAATAAAGAAAGACCTGGATAATTTTCCTATATTGGATTTACAAAAGAGGCTTGTTAAAGCTTTCAATAATTTTGTGAGAAGGAACAAAGAAAAGAATGAAAATAAATTAAGATCTAGGACATTATTTGAAGGAACTAAAGATTATTGGAAGCAGAAAAACATCAAGAAGTAGAACGAAAGAATATAAATTTGATTTATTTTGTTTATTTGGTTAAAATACATACACTATCTTGTTATCTCTGGTAATCCTTAATAGACTTTTGCTGATATCAGGATTGAAATGATGAGGTTTTATGAGTTTCTTGATACAGGAAAAACAAACCATTTGTTGTATTTTAGAAGGTAATGAATTATTAAAGTTCTTACATTTGTCATGAATGGAGAATTCATTTTTATATATTTTCTTTTTCTTTATTTTTATTTTTTTATTTCTTTCCTATTTTTCTTTTTTCTCTTTTTTCTCTTCTGTACATTTTCTTTTTATTCTGTTTATTAACTTTTTATTGTTGTGAATTATATCTTTTGACCAAATTACTATAAAAAAAGTAAAAAAATGGGTGCAAAATATTGTTCTTCTTTAAGTTGCACTTTATATGAATTCAGCAACCTTGGGTTTTTTCCAGCTCTGATAAACTTCATATAAAGCGCAGTTTAAAGAAAAACTTAATATTTGCAGCCAATTCAGAGATTTCTCCCGAGACCACATGAAATGCAAAAGATTACAGAAAAATATACACTCTCCCAGAGGCCCCACATTGTTGGCACCAGAAGAGGATAAATTTTGTCCTGGATGGCTATTTCCCCCCCCTGCTCCTCTAATATAAAAAGCCGAAATGACAACTTCCTTTTTGTTGGCTTAATAGATGTCTTCATCAACACTATTTCTTCAGTTCATCAATCCTTCTTTGAGGAGACCTTGTAGAAATTGATGCTGGCAAAAACAGCACTAAATAGTCTCAAAATGACAGTCTCAAAATGGGTGAGCAGTGTGGCCGGGCAGTAGGAAAAGCAAGTAGGATGCTTGGCTGCATAGCTAGAGGTATAACAAGCAGGAAGAGGGAGATTGTGATCCCGCTCTATAGAGCGCTGGTGAGACCACATTTGGAATACCGTGTTCAGTTCTGGAGACCTCACCTACAAAAAGATATTGACAAAATTGAACGGGTCCAAAGACGGGCTACAAGAATGGTGGAAGGTCTTAAGCATAAAACGTATCAGGAAAGACTTCATGAACTCAATCTGTATAGTCTGGAGGACAGAAGGAAAAGGGGGGACATGATCAAAACATTTAAATATGTTAAAGGCTTAAATAAGGTCCAGGAGGGAAGTGTTTTTAATAGGAAAGTGAACACAACAACAAGGGGACACAATCTGAAGTAAGTTGGGGGAAAGATCAAAAGCAACATGAGAAAACATTATTTTACTGAAAGAGTAGTAGATCCTTGGAACAAACTTCCAGCAGACGTGGTTGGTAAATCCACAGTAACTGAATTTAAACATGCCAGGGATAAACATATATCCATCCTAAGATAAAAATACAGGAAATAGTATAAGGGCAGACTAGATGGACCATGAGGTCTTTTTCTATGTTTCTATGTTTTCTATGTAAATATTTTTATAGCTCGCACTGCTCTTTACCACTGAACGAGTCACACCCCATCTCATAAATTAGAATACCATATGAACTTCTTCCTTTTGACTCAGTGTAACTTCTTAGTCTTAGAAAGTAAGATAACTCAGGCTGTATGTCGCCTGAGGCGATTTGTAAGCCAGGTGGCTGTGAAATAACATAGGAAAAAACAGCATCGCAAACCATTTCCTCTAGTGCCCAGAAGCTGCTTAATAGCTAACTTGGGACAATGGGCTTGAAAAGGCTGCAGAGAAAAACCTGAGATGAATTTTTTTTCCACCATTTCATTGCACTAAAAGGAACTCCTTTCAGTATTAAACAGGAAGTGCTTTGCATTTAAGGTGTGGCACATTTCTTTCTTTTCATTTGCTACCTGAGATAACTGTGAACACCCGGGAGTTTCATTCTTAATGGGTAACATCTGCTTTCATACACTTCATTTTGAATTTAAATAGTATCTACTGGTGATGTTCATTCCAAAGACAAAGATGGCATTCATAAGCTCACTTGTTATCTCTTTAAATGATGATCATTTACATATCAGTTTTGCTTCACTAGTTTTTTATATTCACTGAGTCAAACTACCAGATTTAATTTAGCTTCCTCTGCAGTTAAATATCCAATATGTTTTTCCCTTTTTTTAAACAATACAAAATTGTTTTACCTAACCAGTCTTCATTTTAATTGTGGACATATACACATCCAATACTTCCAGGAGAAAACGTCTTGTCTAAGTTTTAGGAACTAAAACTACCAGATTTAATTTAGCTTCCTCTGCAGTTAAATATCCAATATGTTTTTTCCCTTTTTTTAAACCATGAAATATTGTTTTACCTAACCAATCTTCATTTTTAATTGTGGACATATACACATCCAATATTTCCAGGAGAAAACTTCCTGTCTAAGTTTTAGGAAGTATAATTGAGTACAGAATTTGGCTTGCCACCCCATAAAAGAGAAAACCAATGATAAATGAATGAAGTATACACTTTGTTATCCTCTATCAAACGGACTGATTCTCGTCACTTCCTCTGTTCTTCCACACTTTCACTATATATATATTTTTTATTTTTATGCAGGTTGTTTTTTCTCTGGTATCGGGAAATATAGGCAGGGCTTTTGAAATTCGTACAACCAACAGCACCTACGGAGAAGTATTTGTGGCAAGGCCGTTGGATCGGGAACTAATAGAACGCTACACCTTACAGGTAACAGGGAGTGGTGGTTGTTCAAGTTGTACACTACGGTATAGGTAGTCCTCCACCTACAGCCATAGTGCAGCCTGCTCAACATGGTTGTTAAGTGGCGGCGATCATAATGTGTGTCACCCATAAGATCAGCCATATTTCATCACCGTTGTTAAAGCAAATGTGGCAGTTGTAAAGCAAACATTGTTTTTTTTTTTTTTTTTAAATTTATTATTAAAATATAAACATATACATCGTTATATACAACATATGCTACAAGATACAATGCAGGGTATATCACATATAATGGGAAAAGACAGAAGACAAAAAAACAAAAAACAAAAAAAAAAAAACAAAAAACAAACAAACAGATAAAAACAAAACTAATAACAATATCGGCGAATAAGCAGGGGAGTTGAATTAAAAACGAAAATTAAATCTAGATATTTTGCTCAGTTGACATATTTCAAGTAGGTTATCAAGAGTGTTAGAAGCCAGCGTTGCGTTTACATATATTGTTAGGAAGTTCGCAAAAAATAATGATAGGTTTAGATAGTTGAATAAATATACAGTCACATGTAATAATATTAGATAATGAAATACTTTATACCGGATTTGTAACAGTTCGTGGTTTGTTTATTTTTTTTTGGTTTTTAACCTTCTTAAAGCCTATTGGCCTCTCTATTGCTTTCTAGCCATTTATAGAGAGGGTCCCAACAACTGTTAAACGTATCTGCCGGTTCGTTCCTGACTAATAGGGTCAGTTTCGACATTTCTGCGCAGTACATTATTTTCCTAAGTATTGCTTCTTTTGGGGGAAGATCTTCATTTTTCCACCACTGCGCGTATGTAAGTCTTGCTGCGGTAGTTAAGTGGATGATAAGATGAGCTTGGGGTTTTGACAGTTTTTGCCTAATTATACCTAGTAGAAAACACTCAGGGGTTTTGTCGAACGTCAAGTTTAATATTTCCTCAATCCAATTTCCAATCATCACCCAATAGGTTTTGGCTTTACTGCATTCCCACCATAGATGAAAGTAGGTACCCAATTCTTGTTGACATTTCCAGCAGATTGGTGAAAGTTTGTTGTTCACTTTGGTTAATTTAATTGGGGTAATATGCCAACGGTAAAACATTTTGACCAGGTTTTCTTTATAAGAGGTGGCAATGGTCAGTTTGTAGTTCTTTGTCCAAAGTGTTTGCCATTCCTCCTCTTTTATCTCTTTTTTAAGGTCAAAGTGCCATTTCTTGACATTGGATTTTTGGTTGAAAGAGTCCAAATCATTATAATTTAAATAGCCATAGAAGTTTTTGATTATCTTGTCTTGTGGACCTATACATAGTTTATCTAGCAAAGCATTTTTGGTAATCCCGGAATTTTTGGTGTCTTTGTTAAATTTGGTCTGGATCTGAAGGTATTCCCACCATTCCACTTTTTGGCCCAAGCTCTCTAGTTCTAATCTTGTTTTAATTGTCCCATTTGGGTTTAAAATATCTTTATATCTTATTATATTATTTCTCTTCTGTAAATTAGGATGTACATAGGCTTCTAAAGGAGCATACCACATGGGAATTCCTTTGTATAATTTGGTTTTAGTTTTTTTCCAGGTGCCAATTAACGATTTTCTAATCAGGTGGTTGGAGAAGTATTTGTGGGTTGACGGCTTTTCGTCCCAGAGATAGTAATGCCACCCTGCATAGAGGTCGTGGCCTTCTAATTTAAGAAGTCTAGTGTTTAATAAACTCATCCAATCTCTTGTCCAGTCTAGCGATGCAGCAGTATAGTAGTTCTTCCAATTTGGAAGAGCCAGACCGCCCTCTTCTTTTTTCCCTTGTAAGTATTTTAGACGAATTCGGGGCCGTTTGTTTTGCCAGATAAAATTGTTAGTTATTTTGGTCAAATTGGTAAAGAAATCCTGTTTTACTTGTATAGGGATAGTTTGAAATAAAAACAATATTTTAGGCAGAATGTTCATTTTTATGGCTGCTATTCTCCCAAGCAGAGATAGTTGTAAATTCCTCCATTTTGACAAGTCTTTACTTATCTTGTCCAGTAATATGTCGTAATTATTTGATTTCAAGCTTGACACTCTATTTGTCAAATTGATGCCAAGGTATTTGATTTTTGTGACAATTTGAATATCCAACTTAGCAGATAAAATATCTTTTTGTGCTTGTTGCATGTTTTTTGTTAAAATTTGGGTTTTAGTTTTGTTTATTTTAAGGCCTGCCACTGTACCATATTCTTCCAGAACTTCTAATAATTTAGGGCCTGATTTTAAAGGATCTTCTAAGATTAATACCAAATCGTCTGCGAAAGCTTGGAGCTTATAAATTTCTTTCTTGCAGTTTAGACCCCGTATGTCTTCCTTGTCTCTAATTATTCTTGTTAGTACCTCAAGAGTTAAAATGAATAGTAACGGGGACAATGGACAACCTTGTCTTGTGCCTTTGTGTAAAGAGATTTTGGATGATGTATCTCCGTTGAGGATTATATAGGCCGATTGGACAGAGTAAATAGCTTTTATCGCGTTAATAAATTTGGGGCCAAATTCCATATATTCAAGCTGTTTTATCATAAATTTCCAGGATACATTGTCGAAGGCCTTCTGGGCGTCGAGAAATATTAACGCCACTTGTTTCTCATTGTGGGCTTCATAGTATTCGAGCGTGTCGAGTACAATTCTAATATTATTCTTTAGCTGTCTCCCGGGGAGAAAACCGTTCTGATCTGGATGTATAAAATAATTTAAAAAACTTTTGATTCTATTCGCTAAGATAGAGGTGAATATCTTGTAATCTGCATTTAAGAGAGAGATCGGGCGATAATTAGCTATGTCTGTATGGTCTGTATCTTTTTTTGGAATTAACGCTAGGTTTGCTTCTGTCCATGAATTTGGGATTTTGCCTCTATCTAGAGCTTCATTTAACGTCTCTAAAAAGGCTTTTTCCATTTCTTTAGGGAGGTCTTTATAAAGTTCTGTGGGGAGTCCATCCGGACCTGGTGCTTTGTTGTTTTTTTGATTTTTAATTACTTCCTTTAGTTCTGTTTCAGTAATCGGTTTATTGATTATATTGACCATTTCTTGGGGTACTTTAGGGAGTTTAGCCTGATCTAGGATTTCTTGAATTTTTACGTCTTGGGTATTATTTTGTGTAGTTTCAGAGTATTCATATAGTTTACTATAAAAATCGCTAGCAATCGTTTTTTTCCTTTCCAAGTCATGACAAGGTTCCCCATTTTTGTTTTTTAAGCAGTTTATCAGTTTCTTTTCCTTTTGCTTCCTGAGCTTATTAGCTAGCCATTTGCTAGGTTTGTTGGCATTCTCAAAATTGTATTGATTATTTCTTTTTATTTGTTGTGCCCATTTTTGTTGGTCAATTAAGTTTAGTTGGTGTTTAATATGTAGCATATTTTGTTTGATTTCTTTTTTAGTGGGGAAGTTCTGAAGTTCTTCTTCTAAAGCCCTGTACTCTTCTTCTAAATTAGCTAACTTCTGTTTTTTTTGTTTAAATTCTCTAGCCATGAATGATATAGCTATCCCTCTAATAACAGCTTTGGCTGTATCCCAAACATTTTGAAGGCTAGTGTCCTCTTTTAAATTTTCTTGGAAGAAATAGTTCATTTCAGTTTTAAGTTTTTGCTTAAAATCTTCCTGACTTAGAATAGATTTCTGGAGCGACCAACTACAACTCTGTTTATTCCCTTTCCAACAAACTTTGAGCGCACTGTGATCTGAAATATAATTGGGTTCTATATCTATCGAGTGGATTTTGGTGTTGATTTCTATTGTCGTCCAGACCATATCCAATCTTGACCAAGATTGATGCCTATCAGAATAAAAGGTAAATTTTTTAAGTTTGGGGTTTCTGTCCCTCCAGCTATCTTTCAATTTTAGTTCTTTAGTTAGATCGAAAAAGGATTTAGGTAGTATTCTTCTCTTTTGTTTAGTCTTTTTGTCATTCTTATAGTCCATTTCATTGTTAGTTATGCCATTAAAGTCACCTAATAAGCAGATGTTCTCAGTGGAATGTTCTCTGATGGTGAATAATAGTTTTTTGTAAAAATTTTCTTGGCCTTCGTTCGGGGCATAAATATTTATTAAAGTTATTTTGTCTTTTTCTATAGTAAGTTCTAAAATTAATATTCTACCTTCTCTATCTTTATATTTCAATTCAGCTTGAATATTAGGATTGATATAACATATTACACCTCTCTTTTTTTCCCCCGCAAGCGACGTAAACAGATTTCCAAGTTTATTTCTTTTGAGTAGGTGCTCATATTTTTTTTTAATGTGTACTTCTTGCAATGCAATAATGTCGAAGTTTAATTTAGCTAATTTATTTAAAGTTTGGCTTCTTTTTTTTGGTGCATTTAGGCCATTTATGTTAATTGAGTAAAGTTCAATTCCTTTGTTTAATTTTTCTTGTGACAAGTTTAAGTTATCTGTACTTGGGTCTTGTTGCCCTAGTGCTTCTAGTTTCTTTTGGATATCCTGTATAGCCATTGTTGCCTAAAGTTAGTTTATCAGTAGCCTGAGTTCTTTCTAGACTTGTTGGGCTCTGTTCTATAGGTTGTACGCTAGTGGAAGGGAGAGTCGTTATTCCGGTATCGTCTTGGTTTTCAGGAGTTCGGTCGGTAGAGAAATTTTTGTCGAAAAATTCCTCAGCTTTTTCGACAGAATCTATTTTTATTTTCCTATCTTGCCAGGTCACCAGCATACCCTCTGGGACCAGCCATCTGAAATTTATATTGTGTCTGGTCAGTTTCGCTGACAGAAAGGTGTATGGCCTACGAAGGTCTCTGACGTGTTTTGGGACCTGTTTTAATATTACCAATTGTCTCCCTTTATGTTCTATAGGGTCTTCCCGGGCTCTGTGAAGGATTTCGTCCCTGACTGATTTTTTGATAAATTTGATATGGACTTCTTTGGGGAGGTTGTGGCGTCTAGCGTAATTAGTGTTTATACGATAGGCTTCATCGATTTCGTTTAGCATTGTATCCTTTTCAATGCCCAGAGCCTTTGAAAGGATATCAGCCATAACATCTGGCAGGTCTTCACTTTTTTCCTCCCTAAGATTTTGAAATCTGAGATATTGGTTAGCTTTTTCGCTCTCTAATTGAATTACTGTGTTCTCTAAATCTTTGTTGGCGAGGATTAATTTATCTGTCAGGTCTTCCATTTGTTTGTGCTCTTGGTCTATTTTGTCTTCTAAGACCTGTATCCTCTGTTCTTGTTTAGTCATTTGTTGTTGAAAAGCCTCGTGCTTTTTGTCCATGTTCTGCATCCACTCTTTTAAAGCAAACATTGTTAAGGAAACCTATTGTTCACTATGGTCTAGTTTTGCTGAAAACCAGAAGTAAATATGAGTTATTGACAAATAATATCATAAAAAGTAGTAAAATAATAATAATAATAATAATAATAATAATAATAATAATAATAATAATAATTTGAATAATAAAAATTCTAGAAGCCAGGAGTATTACATCCCAGCAACCGGTTAGGTCCCACAGAGTCGGCCTTCTTCGGGTCC
The DNA here is from genome assembly GCF_031021105.1 of Erythrolamprus reginae. Classification (NCBI taxonomy): domain Eukaryota; kingdom Metazoa; phylum Chordata; class Lepidosauria; order Squamata; family Dipsadidae; genus Erythrolamprus; species Erythrolamprus reginae. The sequence goes on along the minus strand of NC_091954.1, from coordinate 20,371,975 downwards.
CGTCGACTAAACAATGTCATCTGGCGGGACCCAGGGGAAGAGCCTTCTCTGTGGTGGCTCTGACCCTCTGGAACCAGCTCCCCCCCTGAGATTAGGATTGCCCCCACCAGTGTTCCCTCTAATTTTTTTTTGGGGTGGGCAGAAATGTATACTGTCGGAGCAGCAGTCCCTTCGGGACTGGGCGGCACAGAAATAATAAATGAATGAATGAATGAATGAACGAACGAACGAACAAACAAACAAACAAACAAACAAACAAAAAACCCACCCTGTTTTGCCTGAGAATTTCAAAATAAAATACTGTACTGTGTGTCTATAACAGTGAGCTCATAATAGGGCACCTCTATCAATATCAAAATGCCACTTAAATAGTTGAGCTAGTTTCAAACTAGATTTTGATTTTCTTTCTCTCTTCCTTACTCCCATTCTTTTTCTTTCTCTTTTCCTTCCTCTCTTTTTTCTATCTGTTTCTCTCTCTTCCTCTCTTCCTCTCTCTCTCCTTCCCTCTCGCTCTTTCCCTCTCAGCTTCTGGGCAGGTTTGGAAAACTCTGAGTTGATGATGATTTTTAAGTGAGCAATTGCTCACTGCTCAGCTTAGAGGGAACTATGGCCCCCACCCTCCCTGCCTTTCATAAACTCCTTAAAACCCACCTCTGCTGTCAGGCATGGGGGAACTAAAACATCTCCCCCTTGCCCATGTTGTTTTGCCATTTGATTGATTGTGTGCTTGTTTTTTATATATATTGGGATTGTTTCATGAATTTCTTAACTTAAAATTGTAATTGAATTGGTGGGCATTGGATTTGTCACTATGTACTGTTTTTTACTATTGTTGTGAGCCGCCCCGAGTCTGCGGAGAGGGGCGGCATATAAATCCAATAAATCTAATCTAAATCTAATCTTATATCAAACTTCTATTCCAAAGAAGAATTAGAATTTGTAGGAGGGAAAAAAATCTGATCTGTAGTTTAGTAAACTCATGGCTCCGGTGCAGATGTGGCTTCCGACTTCCGACTGACCGAATTCTGAAGTATAACACACCAGACATCCTGATTGTGGAGAAAAAGAAAGTATGGATCATCGACATCACAATCCCAGGGGACAGCAGAATTGAGGAGAAGCAGCTAGAGAGATTAGTGAAATACGAAGATCTAAAAATCGAGCTGCAACAACTCTGGCATAAGCCTGTGAAAGTGGTCCCAGTGGTACTTGGCACGCTGGGCGCAGTGCCAAAGGATCTCAGCGGACATTTGAAAACCATCGGAATTGACAAAATCTCCATCTGTCAATTGCAGAAGGCTGCTTTACTGGGATGAGCAAACATAATTCGCCGCTACATCACGCAGTCCTAGGTGCTTGGGAAGCGCCCGACTGGTGATGAAATATGAAATCCAGCATAGTGATCTCATTTGCTGTGTTGTATTGACATAATAATAATAATTTAGTAGATTTGTATGCCGCCTCTCTCCGTAGATTCGGAGCTTGACTACAAGAAACTGCAAATGGCCATAAATGCAGGCGAGTTGCTAAGTGCCTGAAATGATGTGACCATGGAGGGCGGGGGGGGGGTCATCAGAACTGGGCTATAAGTACCCCTGGCGAGATCTGTCAGAACTTCAAACAGTTGCTGTGACCATTATAGGACTACCTATAATGCCTTTTGTGGTGTTTATGTAAGTAATTGGGTCTCAGGGCAATAAGAAAGCCCTCTCATTGTTCCTTAATCTGAGTATTGCATTGGCAGTTCTGTGTTACCAAAAACTGCAGAAGAGAAGGATTTAGGGGTAGTGATTTCTGACAGTCTCAAAATGGGTGATCAGTGTGGTCGGGCAGTAGGAAAAGCAAGTAGGATGCTTGGCTGCATAGCTAGAGGTATAACAAGCAGGAAGAGGGAGATTGTGATCCCCTTATATAGAGCGCTGGTGAGACCACATTTGGAATACTGTGTTCAGTTCTGGAGACCTCACCTACAAAAAGATATTGACAAAATTGAACGGGTCCAAAGACGGGCTACAAGAATGGTGGAAGGTCTTAAGCATAAAACCTATCAGGAAAGACTTAATGAACTCAATCTGTATAGTCTGGAGGACAGAAGGAAAAGGGGGGACATTTAAATATGTTAAAGGGTTAAATAAGGTTCAGGAGGGAAGTGTTTTTAATAGGAAAGTGAACACAAGAACAAGGGGACACAATCTGACGTTGGTTGGGGGAAAGATCAAAAGCAACATGAGAAAATATTATTTCACTGAAAGAATAGTAGATCCTTGGAACAAACTTCCAGCAGACGTGGTTGGTAAATCCACAGTAACCGAATTTAAACATGCCTGGGATAAACATTTATCCATTGTAAGATAAAATACAGGAAATAGTATAAGGGCAGACTAGATGGACCATGAGGTCTTTTTCTGCCGTCAGTCTTCTATGTTTCTATGTTTCTATGATCTACACATCTACAGATGTGGCCAGGAATAGCTTTGCACGGATATATCTCTTGGGACATTTGTGCCTATTTCCAGTGCTATTTATGGTTGCTCGTGCCTTAGGTAGTTCCCGACTGGACTGTTGCACTGATCTAAATAAGGGGCTGCCTTTGAAGAGTATTCAGAAGCTTCAGTTGGTCTAGAACAGGAATCTCCAACCTCAGCAATTTTAAGACTTCTGGACTTCAACTTCCAGAATCTAGGAGTTGAAGTTCACAAGTCTTAATGTTGCCAAGATTAGAGACCCCTAGTCTAGAATGTAGGAGCATGTGTAATATTGATCAACTATGGCATGTCCATCTAACACACTGATCTACACTGATTCCCAATGGATCTCAATCAATATACTGGTTCATGTGTAATACACCATATGGCACAAAACCAAGTTCCCTATGGGAACATCTATCCCAATGTCACCTGGAAGAACTTAGTCAGGTCTTCTTTGTCATCACGAATGCCTTATGGCTGGAGTCCTCAACCCCTGGGCTCTAGCCAGTGGTGGGCTAGGATCTGGAATGGTAAATTGTGAGGTGTTGCCCTAGTTCAGCTCCAATGTGCATGTATGTGCCAACCAGTTGATTTTTGGCTTGCACAGAGGCTCTGGGAAGGCATTTTTTGCTTCCAGAGAGCCTCAGGGGGATTGGGGAGGACGTTTTTACACTCGCCTGGCTCCAGGGAAGCCTTTGAAGCCTGTGTGGGGCAAACCACAAGCCTACTGGGCCCATCAGAAGTTGGGAAACAGGACGTTTCCGGCCTCCAGAGGGCCTCCGGAGGAGGGGGTGGGGGAAGCTGTTTTTGCCTTCCCCAGACATTGAATTATGGGTGTGGGCACTTGGGCATGCATGATACCGTGCGCCCACACTCTTTCGGCACCCGAGGGAAAAAAGGTTCACCATCACTGTACTAGAACATCAAGACCTAAGTCTCTAAATTTTGGACTCTGGAATTCAGAGAGACACAAACCAATGATAAATCTAGTTCAGAGTTTTAATCCTGGAGCAGCTAAGAGATGTTTCTGGAAAGTCCACAATCAGAACATAAGGACAATGTTTAGGCAGGAGCTTTGCACTAAAATCCCTCTTATGTTTTAACTATGTGATATGAAGGAATTAATCCATTATTTTTGTCCCTTCCCTTTTGTCCTTTTCTTATGTTATATCCTGCTTGAAATACTGTCCAAAACTGCGTAGCAATATTCTAAGAATGATCATGAAGCTGTTTAATATATGCAATGCTATTTTCAATTGTTTTCTTATTTAGCAAAGTTTTCTGTGTATCATCTATCCCGCCATGCGTTTATCTACTATTGGGCATTGGGCCAGAATACATCCGGAACCGCCTTCTACTGCACGAATCCCAGCGGCCGATAAGGTCCCACAGAGTTGGCCTTCTCCGGGTCCCATCGACCAAACAATGTCGTTTGGCGGGCCCCAGGGGAAGAGCTTTCTCTGTGGCGGCCCCGGCCCTCTGGAATCAACTCCCCCCAGAGATTAGAACGGCCCCCACCCTCCTTGTCTTTCGCAAATTACTGAAGACCCACCTTTGTCACCAGGCAGGGGGAGTTAGGATATTCCTTCCCCTAGGCCATTACAAGTTATGTATGGTATGTTTGGTTTTTTTATAATAAGGGTTTTTAGTTGTTTTATTAAATTGGATTGTTACATGTTGTTGTTTTTTTATCATTGTTGTTAGCCACCCTGAGTCTGTGGAGAGGGGCGGCATATAAATCCAATTAATAATAATAATAATAATAATAATAATAATAATAACGGTTATCTTCTATCTTTCTATCTACTAGCTATTTTCTATCTATCATCTAGCTAGCTATCTTCTAGCTATCTCTTATGCACTATTGATCTACTAATTAATCAACTCTATAATTTTTTAGCTAGCTAGCTAGTTATCATTTATGATCTATCAGTGAAACACTAGCTTGTTTCAGTAAAAGAAATATTTCTGCTCTTGCATATAAATATGTACTCTTGTCCTGAGCTGAAATTTTTGCCTAAATTAATGGCATGACCAAATCCATAATGCTTCATCTATGTTCCACTAAATTCAGAGGTGAGATTCCGCCCGGTTTGGGCATGCCGGTAGAGGCGCCCGCCTGTGGTTTGGAGAACTGGTAGTAGCGGCAGTGCAAAGCTCCACCCATCCACCCAGACATTCCCATTTTCTTGTTTTTAACCCTCTGCACATGCACAAAGCCTTCTGCACATGAGCAGAGGATGTAAAAGTGCAACTGAGGGTGACATGTGCTTTGAGCATGTATAAAATGCTAAGCACGCATTTCTGATCCAGTAGGAAAGTTGAGTAGATTTCACCACTAACTAAATCCCATCTTCCTTTCAGATTCAAGCATCAGACCAAGGTATCCCAGCTCGCAGGAAAGAGCACACTTTAAGGGTCAATATCCTGGATGTTAATGATAATTCTCCAGTCATTGTCAACCAACATGGCTACAATGTTAGCATTAATGAGGTAAGAGGTTCTTCTGGTTGCTAGCTTTCTATAACCGTGTCCTTAATGAAACTTGTTTGTGCAAAAGAAGGAACTGGGCCTAACTTCAATGCAACTCATTTTTGCTTATTTGTACAGTGTGTAGGCATTTGAAAATATTGATGAAAAATATTCTTTTCCTAAAGACATTGTAGGCAACACATCTTAGAAAAGACAATTGAATATAATGCCAACCAAATAAAAGCAAAACAAGGGATATCAACATTAGGTGCACCAATTTTCATTGTTTATCTCTGATATGAAGATAGCTTACAATGAGAGCTGGGTGGATAGAAATCAGAGCTCTAAAGTCACCAAACCTAGATGTTTCAATCCAAATATCCCTTGCTATCCTAAACGTGAAGTAAATCTCAGTATTACAGGATTTCTCTGTGCCCAGAATAAAAATTGATGTCATTCGGAGTAAAGATCTCCAAGGAGTTCAGAGACAAGCAAAAAAGAGTTATAATAATTTCCACATGCTTTATTCCTTTAAAACTGTCTCTGAACTTGGCAACTTTAAGACTTGTGGACTTCAACTCCCAGAATTCCCAAGGAGTTCGCTGGCTAGGGAATTCTGGGAGTTGAAGTCCACAAGCAGTGTTCCCTCTAATTTTTTTTTTGGGGGGGGGCGGAAAAGTATAGTGTCTGAGCGGCAGTCACAGAAATAATAAATAAACAAATAAATAAACAAACAAACAAACAAACAAACAAACAAAAACCCACCCTGTTTTGCCTCAGAGAATTTCAAAATAAAATACTGTACTGTGTGTCTATAACAGTGAGCTCATAATAGGGCAACTCTATCAATATCAAAATGCCACTTAAATAGTTGAGCTAGTTTCAAACTAGATTTTGATTTTCTTTCTCTCTTCCTTACTCCCATTCTTTTTCTTTCTCTTTTCCTTCCTCTCTTTTTTCTATTTGTTTCTCTCTCTTCCTCTCTTCCTCTCTCTCTCCTTCCCTCTCACTCTTTCCCTCTCGGCTTCTGGGCAGGTTTGGAAAACTCTGAGTTGATGATGATTTTTAAGTGAGCGATTGCTCACTGCTCAGCTTAGAGGGAACTATGTCCATAAGTCTTAAAGTTGCCAAGTTTGGAGACACCTACCTCAGAAGAAGCCTGGATAAACCTATATTTAAAGTCCAAAATGATGCAGATTACATTTTCCCCATTTTTCTACAGCTCTGAAGATTGACTGCTCTGCTTTCATTTTGAGTAGCAATTTTTGCTTCACAAATGTTTAAGGGTTTCTTTCTGGTTACTTTTGCATTGACTTCTTCCAGTATAAGGTTTTCAAACTCTCACCCTACGGGCTGGATACATCATGCACTAGCCAAGCCCACACCCGGTTTAGTGAAGGAGGAAAAAGTCCAGATACATCACATGACACCGCTGTGACAACACAAGTTTGACAGCTCTTTTCTTGTACAACACTGTTCTAAACAAAGCTGTTTATACTGTTTCTGTAGCTCCATCATATATTAGCAGGATGACCTAGCAAAGTTTATTTTTTCTTAGATACTTACTATCCCTTTGCATAGTTGAGATAATCTACCAAGAAATGTTTCCATTCTAGACCCATTTAAAGAGATAAGATCTGTCTAAGAACAGTCCTGTTCATGCTACAATCCCCTGCGTAAAAGATTTGGGAAATGCCACTGTTTGGATAAATCAGAGAAATGTAATTTATTCTAATTATAGCTTGTAAGGATACACCTTTGTAGCAAATGCATTCTGTAACAGAGATGTAGCAAAAGGATGTGTGTAATAAAGCAATAAAACATGGTGAAAAAGACAGGTGCCAGTTACTGCATTAGGCTGCTTTTATATATTTATCCAAAAGACAAAGGCACCCAAGCCATTTTATCTGAAAGCATGAAATGGGAGCATTCATTACATAAGCACTCTGAGGAAATCCTATACTCGCATCAATATCATTCAGATAGATAAAACGGGATGCTAAGTCACACAACTACTTTATTTTACTTATTTAGCACAGTGATTTTCAAACTTTTTTGAGCCACAGCACATTTTTTACATTTACAAAATCCTGGGGCATGCCACCAACCAAAATGATGCAAAATGACACTCTAACACAGCACATGTTATACATATAGTTAATAATATAGTTTCTAAATGTATTTATACTCACTTAGTGTGAAACCTGGGCCTGTTTCGATGAACACAAAAGGGATATCCTGGCAGGAATAGTAGTTTGGGGACCCATGTTTAATTTCCCCACGGCACACCTGACCATGTCTCACGGCACACTAGTGTGCCACGGCACACTGGTTGAAAAACACTGATTTAACATATGGACTTATAGTAGATCAAATGTTAATGTCCAGTCCAACCAGCCATTCAAGGACAGGGTGGTCTATGTTGAAAAAATCAGACATTGGGCTGGTGTAAGTCCCAATACATCTCGTGACGCCACTGTGAGTTTGACACCTTGCTCTAGAACAGTGGTTCTCAACCTGGGGGTTGGGACCCCTTTGGGGGATCAAACAACTGTTTCACAGGGATCGCCTAAGAACATGGGAAAAGACAAACTTCCCATGGGATTAGGAACTAAAGCTTCTGTTCTGGCACCTTGAAACATATTTTTACAATCTGACCAATCAGGTGTGGGTGTCCCTCTGACCTTCCTGCCCATCAGCGTAAAGCTCTGTTGGGAGAATTTGGCACTAGACTTATGGTGAGAGGTCACCACACCATAAGGAACTGTATTAAGGGGCCGCGGCATTAGAAAGGTTGAGAACCACTGCTCTAGAGCAGTGACTTTCAACCTTTTTTCAGCGGCAGCAGTTTTTACATTTACGAAACCCTGGGGCACATTGAGCAGGAGGGGCATTAAAAAAAGTTCTCTTCCTCCCTTTCGCTCTATTTCTCTCTCCCTCCCTCTTTCTCTCCCTTCCTCTTTCTTTCTGTCTCTCTCTCCATCCCTCTTTCTTTCTCTTCCTTCCTTCCTCTCTTTTTTGCTCTTTCTCTCTCCCTCCCTACCTCCCTCTATGTCTTTCTCTCTCTCTCTCCTTCCCTCCCTCTCTCTCTCCTTCTCTCTCTCTTGCTTTCTCTCTCTCTTGCTCTCTCTCTTGCTTTCTTTTTCTTGTTCTCTTTCTCTCTCTCTTGTTCTTTCTCTCTCGCTCGCTCTTTCTCTCTTGCTTTCTTTCTCTCTCTCTCTTGCTTGCTCTCTTTCTTTCTCTCTCTTTCTTTCTCTCTCTGAGCTTCGCGGCACACCTGACCATGTCTCACGGCACACTAGTGTGCCACGGCACACTGGTTGAAAAACACTGCTCTAGAGTGATACCTCTTTTCACCCTGACCCCAGACCATTCCTTCTTCCACAAACCCTAGGTTTAGATTTAGTGTAATTGTAATGTTATTTCTTCTGTGACCTAATTTTCTTTCCTCCAACCGTTTTGTCTAATATCTGCACAGAATGTGGGTGGAGGAACTGCTGTGGCTCAGGTACGAGCAACCGACAGGGACAGTGGCCTCAATAGTGCCCTCTCCTACTACATCGTCCATGGCAATGAAGAACTGACCTTCCGCATGGATAGAGTGACTGGAGAAATCGCCACCCGCCCTTCCCCTCCAGACCGTGAACGGCAACAGTTCTATCATCTGGTGGTCACTGTGGAGGATGAAGGCAACCCAGCGCTCTCGGTAAGCAATGGGTATATAAAATTTACACTTAGGAATTGGCGGTGCAGTTGGGAACTATTGAAAAACAGTAGTTGCTGGGTCATGAAAAAGTGGCTTTGAAAAATAAGGATGCTTTACTTAGTACAATCTAGTACTGAAAACTGGAAACTTATTTAGAAATATAATATAGGTTCCTATATTAAATCCGTAATTAAACTTAAAAGCCTCTGTTCTGTCGGGCTCTCTGGTAGACTCCTCCCAAAAATTCACAGGTACAAATTTCAGACACACACACACATTTTAAAATTCAAAACAATGTTCTTTATAATGAAAAGTCACTTAAACCAACCCCTCTTTTGGTATAGCAAAGAGCACTCATCTCCAAACAAACTGGTAATTTGTACAAGTCCCTTATCAGCTGTGAGGCAATTCACAGTCCTTTTTCTTTCACAAAGTGAAACACACTTTGCTCTGGTTTAGTTTCAAAGCGGGGAAAAATCAGCACACAAAAGGTCAAAGTCAGCAAAGCAGTCACGAAACACAACAATCAGATAATCCTCCACAATGGCCAAACCTACAGGCTGCTCTTTATAGCAGCCTCACTAATTACTACAGCCCCACCCAACCACAGGTGGCCTCATTTTCTTTGATAATAATCTTTCAGTTGTTGCTGCCTATGTATTGCTCTCCGCATGCATGGCTGTATCATTAACTCTTGTTCCGAATCCAAGGAGGAGCTAGATAATTGATCTCCTTCTGAGCTATCTGCCACACTCTCCTCCTCCCTGTCATTCATGTCTTCTTGGTCAGAGGAGCTTTCATCAGCAGATTCCACCGGGGGCAAAACAGCCTCTGTATTACTTCTTATGCTTTCTTATAAGCTTAGGAATTTGCATCTTCTTTATAAAATGTGCATTGTATGTATAAAACCTGTGATGCCAAAGATAACTTGGGGGACCAAAGTTGTATATTGTTTGCTAAAAGAAGTTTCATGATTAACCTAGAACTCTGTTATCAGCTGCAGTGGCCTTTCCTGAAGGGCCTCTGATGGTGAAACGGAGGTCAGAGGTGACCCATGCATCAATCCGGACCTTGTTTCTCAGCTGCAGAGGCCTTTCCTGAAGGCGTCTGACAGAAAAATGGAGGCTGGTTGTGACGCATGCAAGCAGCAGCAGGTGTTAGGGTGTTGAGGTCTGGTAAGTAGGGCAGCTCCACCACCAATCCCCACCTTAGCTTAATTTTTACCCGTGTGCCTTGCCCCTACTCTATGCACCCCACAGCGGGCAGGGTCTTAACTAGGGCTTATTTTGGGGTAGAGCTTATATTGGGCACACGTGTAAAAAAAAGCTAAGGCTTACTTTCAGGATAGGTTGAATTTCAGGGTGGGGACACAGTCTATATAATGAAGACAGCGTAATTGGGGACATTTATAATGAGGAATGCTGAATTCATAAAGTTATATATGTGATTGGCTGGATTTACAAAATAACTGTTTAATTAAGTGTAATTTGGGGGGTTATCGCTGAGTCAGGTTTATGCACAGAATATGTGTTGCATGACCTGAAACTACAGTTCGGTTTCATCTCAGGGTTACTTTTGGGTGTTATTTCAGTTCCTCCCAAGCTTCATCCTCTTATTTTCTCATTTTCCTTTAGTACTGAAAATACAGGGTCAACTGTCCCATATCTCTTTTGGACCAAATTAGTATAGAATAGCATGCAGTCTTTCACTCATTTATATAGAAGGCTTAGTTTACTTTTTTTACCAGGAAGCGACTGAATTTCCAGGGGATTGTTTAGGTGGAGCCAGTAGTGGGTTCTCAAACCAAAAGTTGCTCTGAGTTCGCCTGCATATGCAGAACGGTCCCAGCTGGGTGGGTGGAGCGTCCTGCCCCCGCTACTTCCAGTTTACAGAACCGGCTCAAACCGAGAGCAACATACCGCTGGGTGGAACCCCAAAACAGAATTAAATAATCATTTCCTAAGGGATTGTTTCTACTTCTCCTTAATTCTGTGACCTCTGGCTTAAGTTCAGTAATGTGATCTCTGTTAGTGTTTTGTAAAACATACTTTTGCATTACTCAAAAACAGGAAACGGGTTCATTAACAAGTTTTATTCAGATAGTAGGGAGGTAAGGGTATGCTTGGTGCAAATTTAAGATTAAAATATGCATATAAAGTTTTTTTTATGTAGTCTTTTCGTTTCCTGATATTTTCTGACAACCTCCTCCCCAGGGGTGAACTCCAGCAAGTTCTGACAGGTTCTGGAGAACCAAGAGTGGAAGTTTTGAGTAGTTCAGAGAACCTGCAAATACCACCTCCCAGAGTGAGGTGGGAATGGAGATTTTGCAGTATCCTTCCCCTGCCATATCCACCAAGCCACGACCACAGAACCAACAGTAAAAAATAGTTGATTTTACTACTGCTCCTCCCTATTTATTTATTTATTTATTTATTTATTCATTCATTCATTCATTCATTCATTCATTCATTCATTCATTCAATTTTTATGCCGCCCTTCTCCTTAGACTCAGGGCGGCTTACAACATGTTAGCAATAGCACTTTTTTAACAGAGCAAAGCTATTGCCCCCACAATCTGGGTCCTCATTTTACCCACCTCGGAAAGATGGAAGACTGAGTCAACCTTGAGCCGGTGATGAGATTTGAACCGCTGACCTTCAGATCTACAAGTCAGCTTCAGTGGCCTGCAGTACAGCACTCTACCTGCTGCGCCACCCTGGCTCATTTAACCCTATTTAATTTTTATAAGAGTGTACAGTAGTCCCTCGCTATACCGCGCTTCACCTACTGCGGCTTCACTTCATCGCGGGTTTCTGAGGAAGTCGATCGGCAGATTTAAACAGCCCGCCGAACTCGATCAGCAGGTTTCTCAAAAAAATAAATAAATCTAAAATTGTACTGTATTTAAATATTGTATCTAAAATAAATACTGTGTGGGAAGGGTTTATAAACACATAAAACAAAGAAAACTTACCAAACAATTACAATATAAATACTTAAATAAGTACTATCAGTCGATAAATTCCCCATCGCGGATTTCACCTATCGCGGCTGGGTCTGGAACGTAACACCAGCGATAGGTGAGGGATTACTGTATAGCATCCTTATATGCATTACCAATGTTCAAGGCCAAATATGTGCATAAATCATGTGGAAAGAACAAAAAATATCTCAACTAGCTTTTCTTTTTCCCCTTCCCGTGTTTCCTTCAATATTTCTGGACTCCAAGAACTTCAGAGCATTGAGATACAGATTTAATATTTTAAATCCAGTTGTAAATACTCCCATGATACTACCTCTAGTGTTGTGCCAGCTCAGTTCAACTCAGTGCAGGCTTGCTAGAAGTAAATCTTAGCAAGTTCAATAGTGCATATTACTTGGAAAGTATTTTACCAGTATCAAACTATATGTCATTTTTGTGAACGAAGTAGAATTATCATTTGAATATAAAATTAACTATTTAGTTATCGAACATACTACCATTCTGCCAATGCATTGGGGGGAATTATACAGTTCAAAATCTGTCCTTTAGCTTTTCATCTATTATTTGTTTCCAAGCATTAGTCAAAAGTGGTTTTCACTTACCTTCCCTACTGGTTTGCAAATGTGAACAAACTTTCTAGGGGGTTGTCCTCTTTGGTTAGGTGTAGTTCTGTGTTAGTGTAGTAGTCTTTTATGCTACTCCACCTCCTTTCTTGTGTGATCTATTTTTCTTGAATAGTTTGTATCCCTTTATCTGTGTGTTCCAGTCGTTTGTTTCATCCCACCAGGTTTCTGTTATTCCGATTAGATCATATTCACCCTCATGCGTAACTGCTTCCAATTCGTCCCGTTTGTTCCTCAGGCTTTGTGCATTTGTGTACAGGCATTTGAGTTCTTTGTGCCTGGTTCTGGGTGAGCCCTTGGTGTCTTTTGGTTGGTGTGTGGGTTTGTCTCTCCTCCGTTCCCTCTTTGTTTTGTTGCTTGTCGAGTTGGCAGTTTTAGTTTAAAGCCCTCCTGATGAGTTGGGCCAGTCGGTTTCCAAGGACATTCTTTCCGGTTTTGGTGAGGTGTAGCCCCATCCCTTGCTAGAAGGCCATCCTGGAGAAAGTGGAATCCATGATCGAAGAATCCAAAGTTTCTTGGGCGGCACCATTGTTTTAGCCAGTGGTTCAGTTGTGGAATTTTTTGTTCACTAGCTAGGTGCCTTCCTCTTGTAGGTAGTATTGATAAAAAGACTACTTGTGCACCTGTGTCCTTGATTTTGTTGGCCAGTTGGTCGTAATCCCTCATTATTGATTTCAAATCCTTTCTTGTGTCATTTGTTTCCACATGGAATACTAGTAGGGGGTAGTAGTCGGTTGGTTTGAGTAGTTTGGTTATGTTATCTGTTATGTCAGAGATTTTGGCCCCGGGGAGGCAGCATACTTCTCGGGATTGGATGTCTAGTCTGCAAATGGTTGGTTCTGTTCCTTTGAGGATTGAATAATGAGTACTCTTCTCTTTTTTTTAGGCTGGGGTTGTTTGGGCAGTTCTTTTTTTGCCGCAGTGGTGTTTGGGGAGTTGTTGCTGGTGGTTCGTTATCATTTGCCTGTTTGTTTTCTTCTATTGGGAGTCCTTGGTATCTGTTGCTTGTGGCCAGTGGGGTTGGGCATGGGTGGGTTGGGGTAGGCGTAGGTTTTATTTATTATTATTTATTTATTAATCAGATTTGTATGCCGCCCCTCTCCGCAGACTCGGGGCGGCTCACAGCAATAATAATACAATGCAAACAAATCCAATATTTAAGTTTAAGTTAATTTAAAACCCCAATTTAAAAACCAATCATACATACTAACATACCATGCATAAATTTTATAAGCCTAGGGGGAGGGAAAGTCTCAATTCCCCCATGCCTGACGACAGAGGTGGGTTTTAAGGAGCTTACGAAAGGGAAGGAGGGTGGGGGCAACTCTGATATCTTGGGGGAGTTGGTTCCAAAGGGTCGGGGCCGCCACAGAGAAGGCTCTTCCCCTGGGTCCCGCCAAACGACATTGTTTAGTTGACGGGACGTGGAGAAGGCCAACTCTGTGGGACCTAACTGGTCGCTGGGATTCATGCAGCAGAAGGCGGTCCCAGAGATATTCTGGTCCGGTGCCATGAAGGGCTTTATAGGTCATAACCAACACTTTGAATTGTGACCGGAAACTGATCGGCAACCAATGCCGATCAGTTTCGTACTTGGTTTAAGGTTTTTTCTGTGGGTGACGTATTTCCAGTTGTTTCCTTCTTCTGAGGGATTGGTTCGGTTGGGGGTTGATTAGTCATTGTTATGCTCAATTAGTGATTGTTCTTTTGGTGGGCTTTGGGGTTTCTCATTTTGGTTGCTTGTTTTAGGGGTGTTCATTTTTTTCTAGTTCTTCTATTTTTTCCTCCAGTAGTTTGATCCGTTTACATTTTGTACATATAAAGTTTGGGAGGTTTTTGGCTAGAAGAGCATACATTGAAATAGTCTGTACGCTCTTCTACCCACAAACCTCCCAAACTTTATTCTGTGTCATATTTGATTTCTTTGGTAGATACAGATATGTAGGTCTGGCAGAGTAAATTAAAATAGAGCTTGCTCATTTTCACACACACACCCTTTTCAAGTTCTCTTATATAAAAAAAGAGGGATCAGAAACCTGAAGGTAACTGTATGGTAGTTTTAGGTGTTGGAAGCTGAGCCTTAACACAGTGTACAAATTCTGCAACATTAGTGTAATATGTGTTAACTGTGATGTTTAATGAAATGTATTTGAAGTACAATGTACCTAAGGTTGTACATCTAATTTGTACATGTCTCATGAAGATATTTTTCCATGGAAAAAATACCTTGGGAAGGAAATATAATTGGGAAGGAAGCTAGATTATTTTACACCAGGGCAGTATAGGGCAAACTTGTATTAATTTGACCTTCCGTTGCTGAGAGCATCAAAGACTCTGACATGGAGTGAACTTGACCTTTTTTTAAACCTTGTTTCTCCCAAAATATGACATCCCCTGATAATTGTTGTGATTCAGCCTGAGGCTCTTCAGGGACCGGCCGGAGCTCTGCCGGATCCATGCCCAGAGGAGAAGGACAGTGACCAGGAGGAGGAGGACCAGGCAGACGGGGGAGAGGAACGTCAGGAAGAGGAGGAGGGAGAGCAGCCTGAGACCCCCGGGGGGGCCTCTCCCCAGCTAGTAGCCTGGATTCATTGGATGAAGACGCACAGGCTATAATAGACATGAGGCAGAGACGTGCAGCTCAAAGAAGGGGCCAATTAGAAAGGTATTTCCATCCCTGAATTGGCAACAGCTGGGTTTGGGTGGTTCTCCTCAGCAGGGTTGAAAAGGCAGGCCCGCCCTTACAGTCTTGTGGAGAGTTATCAACTGGGAGTCCTGTGACCTTGCTTCGATTCTTGGCGTCTCTGATCTTGGCTTGTGGCCTAGAAGGCTGAAAGACTTGGGGGAGGCGTGGGTTTTACTATCTCCAGTGTTGTTTTTGCCAGCAAGAATCCTGTTTTATTGCCTGGCCTTCGTGAAACCTCTGTGAAGCTTCATCGTGTTCCTGTCTGTAAGAACAGTTTTTGTTACCTGTGTTTGCTTTCCAGTATATAAACTGCCTTTGCTTTTTACCAGTGTGTCTGGATACTCTTTTTGGTTGGTGTTGGCATCTGGGGGGACCCAGACAGAACAATAATAAACCCAATCGGGCTTTTGAGTCCATGGCATTAAGGCCAAGCACTTATTTCAGGGTTCAAAAAAATATAAGACAGGTCTTATTTTCAGGGAATCACATATTAGATCACATATTGCACAAGAGCAACATAAAAGTAAAACGAATCTGGTTCTTTTTGTCAACAAAGAAAAATAATAGCCACATTAAACTTTTATTGTATCAACTTATGATCAATAACCTGTTCAGAGGGCAAGTCAAGAGAGTTTGCTTATACACAGGATAAGTAATCATGAAGCAGGAAGAAGTAAGCAGAACCAAAAGGATACAATTTCTTCATATAATTATTTAGCTTACCTCCTTTTTTCTCCTTTCATTTTTGTTCATAAACAAAAATTACTATTTAAGCTTATCTTTAATGGTGAACAGCCTAAACAGCTCATTCTTTACTTGGTACATGTTTCCTACATCCAGTAAGGGTGAGTTTTAATACAGTATACATTGCAACAATTCTCTCAAAAACAGAATTGTTCAAGAGAAAAATGAATCATACCTCACCAAGGGAAAAAAGGGGAAGAGTTGACCCCATCAATGTCAAGCCGCTGTCTTTGAAACTGCTACAAATAGTTAACTATGTAAATTATCTTTGTTGTAATGTTATTGCCGGACAAAGATAAGGCACCTCTTAGGCATTGGTATAAAATTAACTTGACTGATCTTGACTATTATATGTTTATGAAATCCCTGACACACTGAAAATATCACTCATTCTTTGTAGGAATTTATAGTATTTAGAGTTGTGTGTCACAATATCAGCAACTTGGTGGCATGGTGGCTGGGGAATTCTGAGAATTAAAATCCAAAAGTTTTAAAGTTGCTGATGTTAAAAAAAGTTGATTTAGACTGAAGCTGGACTGAATGACTTTGCTCTAGGATTAAACAACTCTAAATACTGATTGCTGTTGGCCAGTTTATATCTATGACAAAAGTTACTGGTACGTTTTTCCCTATCAAAGATATTATTTTTCTCCAGACAGCTTAATTTAAAGAAATCAACGTGAATTATTTATATAATACACAACTGGAAAGATATTTCAGTTAAACCATTTCCTCTGGCTACTTAGTCATAAACATTTACAAAGCACAAGATAAATTATACCAAAATGACATAGAGTTACCATTTAAATGAAATGTACCAAATCTAAAATGTTCTTTGAAACCTTCTTTAACATGCTTTTGAATCAGCTTGTAAAAGCAAACTGCTGTTCAACAGAGCTAACTTGAAATTCTTTTTTTTTTATGTTCTAACTTCATGATTTTCATAATTTTCAACATATTCTTACTAATAACATTTACTTGTAAGTTAGGCAATTGAGAACCGTCATCATTTGCTAATGATTTCCTTAAATCATTAGCAAATAAAAAGAGAGCACAGAAAAGACTGAATTAGAGTGAAATATGGAGATAGTTCATTTGGGATCTTTTGAGGACAGGATACAAGCAAAGCATCTTATCACTATGTTAAAACATGTGCAAACATACAATCATATAAAGTATACAGAAAGTTTAAAAAAATGTACATGTAAGTTATTTTCTGTTTCTAGGGAACCAAGGCATTTTGAATGCAGAGCAAGGCTTTTGTTGGTGCTATTTACAATCCCTTATAGTTATAAAAAGTAACATGATCTTGATCTAATTAATCTATACAGCACATTTGAAACAAGTTTCAGTAACTTCAGTGAAGTAAAACAAAAAGTTTACAGAATTCCAGGAAAGTAAAATATTTCCTTGTCCATGTTGAATTGTTTCAAAACCAGAGAATAAGCAATATATTGAAATATTAGGAAAGTCAAAAAGCACCTCCAAGACTTTAGAAAGTCTTCTAAAAACTTCTCACATTTGTTTTCCTCTGTCTCTCTTACTCCTTTAAAGCAGCAAATAGTAAGCCTTGTTCATATTGCTGTTAAAAATTCAGAATACAACTTCTTCCTTTGACTGTTCCTTTGTTGGATCTGGTGAATCAGGAACAGGATCTGGGAAAAAGTAACAATATGAATTAATACATTCAACCTAGATTTTGTTGTGGTATTAGTTATTGAAATGTGAAAACCACTTAGCCCATTTCCTCCCACCCGACAATTAAAAGTAAAGGGGAAAATAGCACCAATAAATGGGAGCAGTGGTCACATCCCATTAAATGCTCAGAAGCCGCCATCAGTCTACAAAAATAATACCACCTTCTGGTGGCTTAAAAATAAACCTATGTGTCATATTATAAGCTTTTATGAAATGATATCAAATGCATTCTACATTCTAGAAAAAATTGGCCAACCATTGTGTGAGATTCTATAAGGACTTGGGCAGGGGGTTGGACAAGTTCCCTTCCAATCTATGATTCTGTGAATACAGCAAAGTAGAGAAGATTTATTATTATTATTATTATTATTATTATTATTATTATTATTATTATTAATTAATTAAATTTGTATGCCGCCCCTCTCCATAGACTCGGGGCAGTTCACAACAATAGTGGCAAAACAATATGTAATACAAATCTAATAATTTAACTAAAAACCCATAATTTAAAAACTTGCACACAACACACCATACATAAACAATATAGGCCTGGGGAAGTTATTTCAATTCACCCATGCCTGACGGCAGAGGTGGGTTTTAAGGAGTTTACAAAAGGCAAGGAGGGTGGGGGAAATTCTAATCTCAGGGGGGAGCTGGTTCCAGAGGGTTGGGGCCGCCACAGAGAAGGCTCTTCCCCTGGGACCCGCCAGACGACATTGTTTAGTCGACGGAACCCGGAGAAGACCAACTCTGTGGGACCTAATCGGTCGCTGGGATTCGTGCGGCAGAAGGCGGTCCCGGAGATATTCTAGTCCGATGCCATGAAGGGCTTTATAGGTCAAAACCAACACTTTGAATTGTGACCGGAAATTGATCGGCAACCAATGCAGACTGCGGAGTGTTGGTGCAACATGGGCATACTTTGGAAAGCCCATTGTTGCTCTCGTAGCTGCATTCTGCACGATCTGAAGTTTCCAAACACTTTTATTATTATTATTATTATTATTATTATTTATTCGATTTGTATGCCGCCCCTCTCCGAAGACTCGGGGCGGCTCACAACATGTAACAACAAATCATAAATAATCCAACAGTTTTTAAAATGTTTAAAGATTTAAGAGACCCCATATACTAACAGACATACACACACGCATACCACATATAAATTAAACATGCCCAGGGGGAGATGTTTCAATTCCCCCATGCCTGACGACAAAGGTGGGTTTTAAGGAGTTTACGGAAGGCAGGAAGAGTAGGGGCAATCCTAATCTCCGGGGGGAGTTGGTTCCATAGGGTCGGTGCCACCACAGAGAAGGCTCTTCCCCTGGGGCCCGCCAACCGACATTGTTTAGTTGACGGGACCCGGAGAAGGCCCACTCTGTGGGACCTAATCGGTCGCTGGGATTCGTGCGGCAGTAGGCGGTCTCGGAGATATTCTGGTCCAGTGCCATGAAGGGCTTTAAAGGTCATAGCCCCATGTAGAGAGCATTACAGTAGTCAAATCTCGAGGTGATGAGGGCATGATTGACTGTGAGTATTGAGTCCCAATCCCGATAGGGCCGCAACTGGTGTACCAGGCGAACCTGGGCAAACGCCCCCCTCGCCACAGCTGAAAGATGGTTCTCTAATGTGAGTTGTGGATTGAGGAGGACGCCCAAGTTGGGTACCCTCTCTGAGGGGGTCAATAATTCCCCACCCCCAGGGTTATGAATGGACAGATGGAGTTGGAGTCTGTCAGTTCTGCTTCAGTTGTCAGGGAACTAATACTAGTCCACAAATATTGTTGATATAGATAGCACCACAATGGTCATTACTGTTTTACTTGAAGCTCAGATTAACAGAGTGGGAAGGGACCTTGTAGCCCAAGCAGGAGACCGTACCAATTTCCATCCATTATTTTTGTCTGGCCTTCAGGTGCCTTGGAAAATAGGTTGAGCCCCTCCTGTCTGTGGCAGTCCCTCAAATATTGGAAGACTAGTATCATGTCTCCCGTAGTCCTTCTCTTCATTAGACTAGCCATGACCAGTTCCTGTAACCGTTCTTCATATGTTTTAGTCTCCAGTCCCCGAATCATCCTGGTTGCTCTTCTCTGCACTCTTTCTAGAGTCTCAACATCTTTTTTTATGGTGTAGTGACCAAAACTGGACACAGTACTCTCACTTGAGGTACTAATACTCTGGAAATTAAAAGTAGCTTGGCAACTATAGCATTATCCTACAAAGAGGTTAAAAAACATCTCAAGGTCTAACATCTGAATGCTTCCTTTTTGCTAATACCAGTGGAAACTGTTTGATTCCAATTTCCAATCTTTCTAACTGAAAGTTTTTGCTCACAGCAAACATCCTTAGAGTATAATTATATTTCATATATGTACTAGCTTTTTCTCCAATTGGGGGCACAAATTTAGGGCAGTCTTCTATATATTCATGATGCATGATTGTATTTTTTTTTATTTCAACTATCTTTATTAAACGTTCAAACTTGAACATTAAAACTACAAATTAACATGAAAGGGAATAACAAAAACAAAAGTCCCCCAAAAGAAAAATACTTCAAACAAATAAAAATAACAGTTAGAAGATATAACAATGCAACCACCTCTCTAAATTTTAACAAATAATGCTAATCTTTAAAATAAACTAAAATACTGATAATCAGTATTCTTAAAAAAACCACCAATATTGATAATATATTCATCTCTTAATTTTAATCCAATGCGTAGTAAATGATCAGAGCCTTCTCTGCCATGGATCCTCCCCTTTGGAGTAACTTGTCATCACCACAGAGTGAAGTTGGCTTCCATCCTCCTGATCTTTCTCTGCCAGGTGGCCTGGGTGAGCATTGTACTGAAAGTGATTGACCCACAAGTCTACCACCCACCCTGCTCATCTTTTAGTTATAGCTGATAATTTGTATTTTTGCGTATTTTATTCAGTATTCCACGCACCTCAGCATATAGTTATATTCATATACAATGGTACCTCTACTTACGAACTTAATTCGTTCCGTGACCAGGTTCTTAAGTAGAAAAGTTTGTTAGAAGAAGCAATTTTTCCCATAGGAATCAATGTAAAAGCAAATAATGTGTGTGATTGGGGAAACCACAGGGAGGGAGGGAGGGAGGGAGATTCCTAGAGAGGCCCCACGGAGGCTTCTTCCTGCCTTTTCCGGTTCTTGAGAAGAGGCAAAAAAATCTTGAACACCTGGTTCTTATCTAGAAAAGTTTGTAAGTCAAGGCATTCTTAGGTAGAGATATCACTGTATATAAAGAATACTATTTTTAAAATGGTATGTTTGTGTGTATGCTTGCTTTTAATAATGGGGTTTTTAGTGTTTTTTAAATTATTAGATTTGTTCTTACATTGTCTTTGTTATTGTTGTGAGCCGCCCCGAGTCTACGGAAAGGGGCGGCATACAAATCTAAATAATAATAATAATAATAATAATAATAATAATAATAATAATAATGAAATATTTTTTTATGTTTTAACATTGTAAGCCACCGAGAGTCACCTTGTGTGAGGTGAGTGGTGAATGAATGAACAAACGAAAAAATGAATGAACAAATGAAAGAAACAAGTTTTTCACTAATGGTAGAGACTTGATAGATCCAGTCTCCCACCCACCCTGCTCATCCTATTCCCCTAGATCGAGAGACATTCACTGCTAAACATTAGTATGCTCTCACCCTGCAATGAAATACTTACCAAGTGATGGGAAGAAACATTCTCCTGGGGCTGGAGGTGAGAGAGGAGTATTTGGCTCTGAGAGAAGGTGTTGGTCTGACTCTGAAGCCAGACGGCTCGCCATAAATGATAATTGTGGCCTAATCCTGGGATTTGACTCTCCATCAGAGACAGCATCAAAGACGGGATTCTCAATGCCACGGGCGTTGCTGCAGAAGAAAGTCAGATAATCTCATCAGGATGAAGTCTCATCTTTTTACATTCCTAGCATTCCAATCACTTTAAAGCACAATGTCAGAAAACTATTAATATAAGTATACACATTTATTTCTGACTCGGTGCTATTACTGGTCCAATATGACATGTGTTGAGGGATCAGAAAATGGGCGAGATAGGAACCGATTAGAAATCTATTATTGTTTTTAATATTTTAAGCTAAATTTATGCCCTAAAAAATAATCCTCTGCTTATACATTGCCATGGAGCATGGTAGTTCAGCTGTTAAAGGCGCTGGGCTTGTCAGCTGGAAAGTTGACAGCCCAGGTTCGAGACCCAAGCACCGCACAATGGAGGGAGTGCCCATTACTTGTCCCAGCTCCTGCCTACCTAGCAGTTTGAAAACCTGCAAATGCGACTAGATAAATAGGTAGCAGTTAGATGGGAAGGTAATAGCATTCCATGCACATCAGTGTATAGTCAAGCTGGCCACATGATAATGGAAGTGTCTTTGGACTGGTTGCGTCAGCTAAGAAATGGAGATGAACACCACCAGTAACCGAGTTGTCGAAGCGTGGAACTCATTACCAGACTCCATAGTGTCATCCCCAAACCCCCAACACTTTACCCTTAGATTATCTACGGTTGACCTATCCAGATTCCTAAGAGGTCAGTAAGGGGCGAGTACAAGTGCACTAGAGTGCCTTCCGTCCCCTGTCCTGTTGCTCTCCTATATCTCCTATACCTTCCTTCTATTCCTATATCTCTTCTTCTATTCTTTCATTGATATGTTCTATTCCTATACCTTTTCTATTCTTTCTTAGATATATTTTACTATGCAACAAGTATCTCCTCTATAACCTTCATCATGTATTTTACTATACCACGACACTATGTGTGTGTATATATATAAACCCACTAAAACCCTCATTGTGTATTGGACAAAATAACTAAATAAAAATAAATACATTTTTAAAAAGCCTAGATTCAGAGATGACTGGATAGTGGAAAACTTTACTTTGTACACATTGAGACCCTCAATGGTCAATTAAAGTCTTTAATAATGTCACTAATGCCTAGAAAAAGCTGATGATGGACACTGGATAGGCTTCTGACTAAATAAGTGAAGGCCTAAGCCAAAAAACTAAATCAGAGCTTTTTGGTTTTCTTCTATAGTAACAGGATTGCTTTGCATTATGTCTGCAAAGAGATTGTTGCCTTATTCAAATTAGGGGTTTCCCCAATTGCTGGGATAAAGTTATTGTGTCAGCAGAAAATTAGATACCCATGATATCCTAATGCTGACTCCTTTTTCTGTCCTTCTTCAAGTCATTACAATCATCTTGGTTTTCCCCCATGTAACAAATGAAAAAAAAAAGAATGGGTTTGACAGCTGTCTTTTGAAAAACATGAGAAAGGGAGAGAGAGTCCTGTTACTATTGTGCAGCACAGAGCTTGCTTGCCAATTCACCATTCTTCCTGAAGAAGAGATTTCTGCCCCATTGCTTCCCTCCATCAAGTCATAGATCAAATCATGCCAATTTTAACAAAATTGGTTTCCAGCTACTTTCAAGACCCTATCTTGACTCTTCCCATCTGTTGTGGTTAGCTCTGGCCCAGCTCCTGCCCCAAGGACTGTGGATGTGGGGGAGACATCCACATGCTGCAGGCCTGTTTTGCTCCCGGTGGAATCTGCTGATGAAGGCTCCTCTGACCAAGAAGACATGAGTGACAGGGAGGAGGAGAGTGTGGCAGACAGCTCAGAAGGAGTTCAATTATCTAGCAAGAGTTAATGATACAGCCACGCATGCGGAGAGCGATGCATAGGCAACAACAACTGAGAGATTATTATCAAAGAAAATGAGGCCACCTGTGGTTGGGTGGGGCTGTGGTAATTAGTGAGGCTGCTATAAATAGCAGCCTGTGGGTTTGGCCATTGTGGAGGATTATCTGATCGTTGTGTTTCGTGACTGCTTTGCTGACTTCGCCCTTTGTGTGCTGATTTTTCCCCGCTTTGAAACTAAATCAGAACAAAGTGTGTTTCACTTTGTGAAAGAAGAAGGACTGTGAATTGCCTCAGAGCTGCAAGCTAAGTATCACAGAACTGATAAGGGACTTGTACAAATTACCAGTTTGTTTGGAGACAAGTGCTCTTTGCTATACCAAAAGAGGGCTTAGGTTAAGGGAATTTTCATTATAAAGAACATTGTTTTGAATTTTCAAATGTGTGTGTGTCTGAATTTTGTACCTGTGAATTTTTGGGAGAAGTCTACCAGAGAGCCCGACAGAACACCATCCAAAATGGCATAGTCCCAGAGTTTCTCAAGAAGCATCTCAGGAAATGTCACTATCTGGGTGACCTTATCTGGGCTTGTAAACTAGATCTCATTAATACTTGGATGAGAACTCTCTGGGAAGCTAGAATCAGTTGAAAAATTTTTATGGCATATGTCACTGGAAACCTCTTTTGAACTGCTGCTAAGAAATGCATATGATATGGACATGCCTATGAAGTCATTAGGAAGCAGTGCAACTCAAAGAAAATTTTATTTTATCTCAGGGAGTAACTTAGCCTAGATGAAAAGCCTTTGGGAGGTCATTAAAAATGTGAAGATGCTCTGGGCCAAACCACCCCAATGGAAATACGTTTCTCACATATTTTTTATCAATGGCATCTTCTTGTTGAATTCCTCTTTAAAGTAGGCCTGCCAGACATGCATTCTTCAGACTCTTATAAATAGGAGACTTTTGAAATTGATTTGATTAATTTTGTTTGATAAGACTTAATTTATTATATCACCCACAATGTGGTTTTGCAATAACAAATACAGTGATACCTTGTCTTACAAACTTAATTGGTTCCGGGACGAGGTTCTTAAGGTGAAAAGTTTGTAAGACAAAACAATGTTTCCCATAGGAATCAATGGAAAAGCAATTAATGCGTGTAAGCCCAAAATTCACCCCTTTTGCCAGCCAAAGCGCCCATTTTTACGCTGCTAAGATTCCCCTGAGGCTCCCCTCCATGGGAAACCCCACCTCCGGACTTCCATGTTTTTGTGATGCTGCAGGGGAATCCCAGCATCGCAAAAACGAGCGTTTTGCTGGCAACGGAAGTCTGGAGGTGGGGTTTCCCAGCAAAGGGAGCATCAGTAAAATTGCAGCATCGCAAAAACACCGAAGTCCTCGAAACCCCACCTCTGGACCTCTGTGTTTTTGCAATGCTGCGATTTCACTGAGGCTCCCCTCGCTGGGAAACCCCACCTTCGGACTTCCGCTGCCAGCGAAGTACCCGTTTTTGTGCTGCTGGGATTCCCCTGCAGCATCACAAAAACATGGAAGTCCGGAGGTGGGGTTTCCCAGCTGTGGTGGTGGGTTTGTAAGGTGAAAATAGTTTGTACGAAGAGGCAAAAAAATCTTAAACCCCGAGTTTGTATCTCAAAAGGTTTGTATGATGAGGCGTTTGTAAGACGAGGTATCACTGTATATGGTACGATTAAAGCTGTTTGCTTACCTATCCATCCTTACGAGTTCGTGAGCACCTGAAAAAGCAAATGAAATTTTGTTACAGGAAGAGTTGGTAGTCCTGCTTCACTATCATCAAAACCCAATATTTCAAGCACAGAAAAAACTAAGTATCATTCAATCCTTTGAATTAGGGTGTACCATCATGCATTCAAGGGAATAAAACCCTTTTCTATTTCCTCAGCAGAGCCTGTTTGCTTTGCTTTTCCTAAGCAACTAATTCTGTTGTCTTTGATCCAACATTTGTTGGCTTGGCGATTTGAACTAGACAAGTAAAAAGTACTCATTCATATGGCATGCAGATACTTGACCCAAATGGTTTAGGAGCTGAACCCTTTATTTCCCCATTTATATTGTGTTCAGGAGCCGAATCCTTAATTTCCCCCATTTATATGCTTGTTAAAGGCATCTTTGAAATAAAACTAAAGCTAAAACATAGCCAAATCATTACAACACGGTGATCTGCATTACCTAACCTCTCATTTGCAAAGAACAGATGGTACTATTCAAATCATATGCAAAACTATCCCTCTAGTTTTAAATGCAGAAGCTTTCACGGGTATACACATGTCTATAGATATTTCCTGTCACAAAGATCCACATGGAACAATAAAATGAAAGTCCAGTAGCCACCTATTAACATGAATGTAATAACTTAGTGTTGTGGTTAGCTCTGGCCCTGTTCCTGCCCCAAGGACTGTGGATGTGGGGGAGACATCCACATGCTGCAGGCCTGTTTTGCCCCCGGTGGAATCTGCTGATGAAGGCTCCTCTGACCAAGAAGACATGAGTGATAGGGAAGAGGAGAGTGTGGCAGACAGCTCAGAAGGAGATCAATTATCTAGCTTCTCCTTGGATTCAGAACAAGAGTTAATGATACAGCTACGCATGCGGAGCGATGCATAGGCAACAACAACTTAGCGATTATTATCAAAGAAAATGAGACCACCTGTGGTTGGGTGGGGCTGTGGTAATTAGTGAGGCTGCTATAAATAGCAGCCTGTGGGTTTGGCCATTGTGTAGGATTATCTGATCCTTGTGTTTCATGACTGCTTTACTGACTTTGACTTTTTGTGTGCTGATTTTTCCCTGCTTTGAAACTAAACCAGAGCAAAGTGTGTGTCACTTTGTGAAAGAAGAAGGACTGTGAATTGCCTCACAGCTGTAAGCTAAATATCACAGAACCGATAAGGGACTTGTACAAATTACCAGTTTGTTTGGAGACAAGTGCTCTTTGCTATACCAAAAGAGGGCTTAGGTTAAGTGAATTTTCATTATAAAGAACATTGTTTTGAATTTTCAAACGTGTGTGTGTCTGAAATTTGTACCTGTGAATTTGTGGGAGGATTCTACCAGAGAGTTCGACAGAACACTTAGTAGGTGCCCACTTTGGCTCTATTATTCTATCAATTGAAAATATAACAATATTTACAGGAACCTTTCCTAACCTGCTATCTTTAGGGCATGCTGGATTACAACTTCCTTTGCCAGCAGCCAACAAATGAATTGTTCACTGATTGAATGAACTTCTGAATTCTGAAGTCTAACTTATGCAACACATTTGGAGGACTTCAAGCTAGGAAAGAGGAATTTAGTTGATAGTATACTGGTTGTTTCATCACATTTTGACACATTACCAAAATGATATAGTTTTACAGCAACGCAAAGCAAAATTGGATGAGAAGAAGTGGTTATTTTTAGTGGTACAACAAACATCAGATTCCTTTCAAAATCTTATTTATTGTACTCCCTGTCACTGGTTTTAATAATGTAACTATCACCTCACTAATGGATTTCTAAACAGAGATATTTCTAAGCAGGATGCTGTGGTTTCATATTTAATTTGTTTTCTGTAAACACAAAAATAATTTAGCTCTTTTGCAATGCATTTTGAGACTAGAAATTGTTCACAAGTATTAAATGTAATTAAATGTATTTTGTCACATTTTACCTGTGCTACTTTAATACAAGATACTGTATGTAGACATTCAATGGTGCATATAAAAATGAAAGCAAGCTAAATCCAGATTTAGAATAATGAGCTTCAACATAAAAAGGCCTTCCCAGTAATGGAAATTTCCTATTTGTGTGCGTTGTACATACTCTTGATCAGTTGGAGGATGATGAAGATATTGAGGACACAGATTCAGATAGTGTTTATGAAGTAGTGGGGGGCCCAGGGTTACAGGTAGTAGAACAGGTGGGAGGCCAGCCACAGGATGGGGCTATGAGTTCAGGATCTAGCGAGAGAGAATCAGACGCGCTCTGGGTTAACCCTAAATTCAGAAGGATTCAGAAACGTAGAGAGAAAAAAGGTCTGGAAGAAGATATTAAGGAGAGGAATGGGTTAAATGTTGTAGTGAGGTATTTGGCACGTCAGGGGGCTAGTGGAGAAGTAGAGTGGAGTTTCAACATTGCTGAAAAGAAATATGGAGGGGGTTTTTTCGCCACGCTAGAGTAAGCCAAAGTATTTTGTATTGTATTTAGTCAGTGTTGCTGTTTTTTATAGCTGTGTAGTTAGGAAATAATCTTGTCTAAGTGAAGCAGGAAAAGGAATGTGAGGAATGCGGCTAGAAGAGAGATAACAGACCGATTGATGTCTGGAATGTGTTGAAGTACAAGAGAGCAGAGAAATAAATGGAATTGCTTTATTCATGAAATGATGCATTTAATGAGAGTTATTTCTAATTACTAAACTTCTACCAGAAACCAGAACAGTGTGAATGAGTAATTATAGAATAGTGGGCAATCTGTGGACTTCAACTCCCAGAATTCACTTGGGGAAAAGGAATCCTCAATCTGAGTACTGTATTGCATTGGCAGTTCTGTGTTAGCAAAAACTTCAGAAGAGAAGGATTTAGGGGTAGTGATTTCTGACAGTCTCAAAATGGGTGAGCAGTGTGGTCAGGCAGTAGGAAAAGCAAGTAGGATGCTTGGCTGCATAGCTAGAGGTATAACAAGCAGGAAGAGGGAGATTGTGATCCCCTTATATAGAGCGCTGGTGAGACCACATTTGGAATACTGTGTTCAGTTCTGGAGACCTCACCTACAAAAAGATATTGACAAAATTGAACTGGTCCAAAGACGGGCTACAAGAATGGTGGAAGGTCTTAAGCATAAAACGTATCAGGAAAGACTTAATGAACTCAATCTGTATAGTCTGGAGGACAGAAGGAAAAGGGGTGACATGATCGAAACATTTAAATATGTTAAAGGGTTAAATAAGGTTCAAGAGGGAAGTGTTTTTAATAGGAAAGTGAACACAAGAACAAGGGGACACAATCTGAAGTTAGTTGGGGGAAAGATCAAAAGCAACGTGAGGAAATATTATTTCACTGAAAAAGTAGTAGATCCTTGGAACAAACTTCCAGCAGACGTGGTTGGTAAATCCACAGTAACTGAATTTAAACATGCCTGGGATAAACATATATCCATCCTAAGATAAAATACAGAAAATAGTATAAGGGCAGACTAGATGGACCATGAGGTCTTTTTCTGCCGTCAGTCTATGTTTCTATGTTTCTAATTCCCGAGCCAGCCTTCTCCTTCTGCCTACAGTATATTAAAACAATTGGTGGGGGAAGAAATAAAGGAAGAATCCACCCAAAAATCATTTCTCACCAGCGGAACATATAACCTCCCACTAGAGATCCTAACACTTCCCTCTTCAATTTTCATATGAGATGAGCAGCAGTACAAATATGATAAACAAAATGTCATTCATGTAACAACACATGCATTAAATGGGAGGAAAGGCAGTACTATCTCTTTATGTGGAATACTGAAATAAAGTATCAAGGTAGGGGCAAAAAACCAGATACTTACGCCTGTTATTAATTATTTGCCTCTGCTTGTAAATAAGGAGTAGGATGAGAGGGAAACATAGAATGCCTATAATGCAAGCCACTGTTGCAATTGTGACTGCTGTGGTATCTGAAAAAAAATAAAAAACCACAATACAGAAATAACAAAGGAAGCACATTTTTCTACACATTGGCCTCATTTTCTGAGTTACAGTTATTGACCGAGTCTTCCGCTTTCTCTGCTAATTTATAACTGTAATTTCAAGGGAATCCCATAAAATAAAACAGATCTCGTTGTAAAATTTGATTTATATATCCAATGAATGAGAAGAAGCCATTCTAACAGGGAAAAGGAATCAGAGACTCTAGACGTTTTAGAATACAATCGGCATAGCCAATATTGAAAGCTAATGGGATGAGCCTGAATGCATTTAGCCCCCCTCTACAACTGATTGGCAAAACCTGATTTATTTGGGTCTTTGAGTCAGTTTTGACTCCTGACACTTACATGAACAAGTCCCTGAGGTTTTCTTCACAAAGTTTTTTGGAAGTGGTTTATCTTGTCTTTTTCTTTAGTATTAAGATGTTATTAGGCCCAAAGCCACCCAGCTAGCTTCACGCTTAAAGCAGGATTAGAACTCATAGTCTCTCATTTTCTACTCTACAGAAAACTTGTTCTTAAAATATTTTGGAAAATACATCACATTACCTCTCACTTGCTAAGTGAGCATTTTAATTTCCCTTCACTTGTTTATTTTTCGAACAAAAATAAATATTTTCACATTTCAGTGTGCATTTTTATTTAAATGGAAACTAATTTAAAGATCCTCAGGTAATAATGACCGCTGTTTATATGGCAGAAATGTAATTAACAAATAATAATAATAATAATAATAATAATAATAATAATAATAATAATAATAATTTATTAGATTTGTATGCCGCCCCTTTCCAAAGACTCGGGGCGGCTCCCAACAATAATAAAACAGTGTGACAATATAAACAAATCTAATATTAAAAAACATCTAAAAACCCCTCATTTAAAAAACCATGCAACACACACATTCCATACATAAAACTATAAAAAGCCTGGGGGAGATGTCATTCTTGATGTGGATATACTGAAATAATTTCCACCTATTGTTAATCTACAATTATTAGATCTATTATTATTATTATTATTATTGTTGTTGTTGTTTTAAATAATAAGCTTGGGGCAGAACTCAGAAGTCTTTGATGTAGCTTCTTATGTTTGGAGGTAAACATTATTTTAAAATTATTTTTAGGTTTTAAACTTAAAGTGCAATTAGTGCAAATAATTTACTCAAATACAGCCTATGATTGTTTCACTAACTGTATTTAAATTTAACTGCAGATTAGCATTTTACATTGTGGTAAATTTAAAATGGAAATATACTTGACTCTGGAAGGAGAAGGAAGGGAAACCTACCAAGTGTGACCTGAATGAGTTCTTATAATGCTAAATTTCTGCCCACTGTAGAAACCAGTATAAGTCAGAAGGTTTGAAAGAAACAAGGTGACATCTTTTATTTGTTTACATCCACCACATACCTATAATGGACAATTTCTCTCAATACTGCACATTAGCCTCCAAAGAGAAACCAGTTAATGTAGATTAAAATCTAATTCTAGTCTTCCTATGGAGTCAGTTTCTTGATCTGTTCTCTTTCATAGAGTGATCAAGTAGATCACAGAAATGTATACCTCTTTAGGTGTATAAGTGTATAAAACTTTGTATGTGCAGTTGCTACCCCATGTCATGTCCCCACGGCCTTGCCAGCCCCCGCAGCCAAACCATGTCCTCCCACCGGCTGTCCAAGATGAAACAGAACCCTGAGGCGGCCCTCAATGAAGTCGAGCTTCACACACACGGTCAGGGGTGGGCTGCTAGTCAGAACGCTAAATTGGGCTCACCGCTGCGGCTCGTGAGTGGTTGTGGGACCAGTGCGATTTTGCTTCTGCACCTGTGGAGGTAGCAAAATCGCGCATGGAGACGCAGGTGCGCATGTGTTTCTGCAAGGGTTTTTTTGCTTCCATGCATGCCAAAACACGGACATACCTGTGACTCCATGTGCGATTTTGCTATCTCTACAGGTACAGAAGCAAAAACGTGCTGGCCCCACAAGCACTCGGGAGCTGCGGTGGCGAGCCCAATTTAGCATTCCGGCTGGAAGCCCACCCCTGACCCGGTGTGTGAAGCTCAACTTCATTGAGGGTCGCGTCAGGGTTCTGTTTCATCTTGGACAGCTGGTGGGAGGACATGGTTTGGCTGTCGGGGGTGGCAAGGCCATGGGGACATGACATGGGGTAGCAACTGCACACACAAAGTTTTATACACTTATAAAGAGGTATACATTTTTGTGATCTACTTGATCACTCTATGAAAGAGAACAGATCAAGAAACTGACTCCATAGGAAGACTAGAATTAGATTTTAATCTACATTAACTGGTTTCTCTTTGGAGGCTAATTTGCAGTATTGAGAGAAATTGTCCATTATAGGTATGTGATGGATGTAAACAAATAAAAGATGTATAGACGAAACCAAGGGACAGAGTTCAAAGAAGTTTAAAATAACTTTTACTAAGATGGACTATTATTTATTTATTTATTTATTTATTATTTGGATTTGTATGCCGCCCCTCTCCGAAAACTCGGGGCGGCTCACAACAAGTGAAAAGACAATCCAATACATTAATCCAATTACTTAAAATATTATAAATTTAAGAAAAACCCCTATACTAACATACACACACACAAGCATACCATATATAAATTCAACGTGCCCAGGGGAAGATGTTTAGTTTCCCCATGCCTGACGGCAAAGGTGGGTTTTGAGGAGTTTACGGAAGGCAGGAAGAGTAGGGGCAGTTCTGATCTCCGGGGGGAGTTGGTTCCAGAGAGTCGGTGCCGCCACAGAGAAGGCTCTCCCCCTGGGGCCCGCCAACCGGCATTGTTTAGTTGATGGGACCCGGAGGAGGCCCACTCTGTGGGACCTAATCGGTCGCTGGGATTCGTGCGGCAGAAGGCGGTCTCGGAGATATTCTGGTCCAGTGCCATGAAGGGCTTTAAAGATCATAACCAACACTTTGAATTGTGACCGGAAACTGATCGGCAGCCAATGCAGGCTGCGGAGTGATGGTGAAACATGGGCATACCTGGGTAAGCCCATGACTGCTCTCGCAGCTGCATTCTGCACGATCTGAAGTTTCCGAACACTTTTCAAAGGTAGCCCCATGTAGAGAGCATTACAGTAGTCGAACCTCGAGGTGATGAGGGCATGAGTGACTGTGAGCAATGAGTCCCGGTCCAGGTAGGGCCGCAACTGGTGCACCAGGCGAACCTGGGCAAACGCCCCCCTCGCCACAGCTGAAAGATGGTTCTCTAATGTGAGCTGTGGATCGAGGAGGACGCCCAAGTTGCGGACCCTCTCTGAGGGGGTCAGTAATTCCACCCCCAGGGTAATGGACGGACAGATGGGATTGTCCTTGGGAGGCAAAACCCACAGCCACTCTGTCTTATCCGGGTTGAGCTTGAGTCTGTTGACACCCATCCAGGCCCCAACAGCCTCCAGGCACCGGCACATCACTTCCACCGCTTCGTTGACTGGGCATGGGGTGGAGATGTAAAGCTGGGTATCATCCGCATATTGATGATACCTCACCCCATGTCCTTGGATGATCTCACCCAGCGGTTTCATGTAGATGTATAGAAGAATATTGTTAAATCTGACTCTGCTAACTGTACCCACACTTCTTACCCTCCCGTGATTCTAAGGAGGTGACTGTCTAAGTTAGCGTTTCTCTGCCAGGCTTAGCAACATGAAGACTTATGGACGTCAACTATGATGGCTGGGGAATTCTGGGAACTTGAAGTCTTCAAGTTACCAAGATTGAGAAACACTAGCCTATGTTATTTCTTCCTCTCCTCAGATTGTTTTCAGGCCAATCCACATTTTCTTTCCACTTCCAGCCACCAATAACATTGAACAGAATCAACAATAACAACTTTATTGTTGTTCATGCCCTCAGCACCTCGAGGTTCGATTACTGCAACGCTCTCTACATGGGGCTACCTTTGAAAAGTGTTCAGAAACTTCAGATCGTGCAGAACGCAGCCGGGAGAGCCATCGTGGGGTTTCCAAGATTCGCCCACGTTTCTTCAACACTCCGTGGCTTGCATTGGCTGCCAATCAGTTTCCGGTTACAATTCAAAGTGTTGGTTATGACCTTTAAAGCCCTACATGGCAGTGGACCAGAGTACCTTCGGAACCGCCTGCTACCGCACAAATCCCAGTTGGCCTTCTCCGGGTCCCGTCAACTAAACAATGTCGTTTGGCGGGCCCCAGGGGAAGACCCTTCTCTGTGGTGGCCCCGGCCCTCTGGAACCAACTCCCCCTGGAGATTAGAACTGCAGCATACAAATCTAATAAATAATAATAATAATAATAACAACAACAACAACAACAACTTTATTCTGCTAATGGTCTCTTCATTATCTCTGTAATAACTCTTTCAAAGATCTCCACACACTTTTTTAAAAAGCCTTTCAGGTAGACTCACTAGGGATGATCTTCCTGTCCTGAAAATATAATTATTGTTGTCTAGATCATAAATATCTGTAAAAGGATATTTTATTCTGTCCTCATTTATCAATATACAAATAGGAAAAATATTTAAAATCTTGTTTTAACCTTCCTACATCTAATATTCTTTTTTTTAAAAAAATATTTCATTTTACAGCTTTATTATTCTACTGTTATTGTATTTGAAGGTATCCATTATAACTTGGGCCGACAACAATAAACTTTACTTAATTTCTATTCCAAGGATTCCCAGTGCTAAACATGGCAGATTTGCAAATCAGCCCCTCCTAGAAAAAAAATTAATTCCCTTTGAGAATGTGTAATAAGCTCAATTGCTCCATTGAGTCTCCCACTTTGTCTTTGGATTAAATTTGAGGGGGGAAAAATACTACTTCTGTTTTAATTAAGAAAGAACATTAACAATACATAAGTAACAAGTGTTCGGAAACTTCAGATCGTGCAGAATGCGGCCACGAGAGCTATCGTGGGGCTTCCAAGATCTGCCCACGTTTTGCCAACACTCCGTGGCCTGCATTGGTTGCCGATCAGTTTCCGGTCACAATTCAAAGTGTTGGTAATGACCTACAAAGCTCTACATGGCATCGGACCAGAATACCTGCGGGATCGCCTTCTGCCACATGAATCCCAGTGGCCAATCAGGTTCCACAGAGTTGGCCTTCTCCGGGTCCCGTCAACTAAACAATGCCGTCTGGCAGGACCCAGGGGAAAAGCCTTCTCTGTGGCAGCCCCGGCCCTCTGGAATCAACTCCCCCCGGAGATTCGAATTGCCCCTACTCTTCCCGCCTTCCGCAAGATGTTGAAGACCTATCTATGTCGCGAGGGATGGGGGGGAATAACTATCTGTTCCCCCCTACCAGCTTTTTTTCCTGGCTGTAATACATGAGAATGGTGTGATTGTGCAGTAATAATTGTTTTTAATATCTATGGGTTTTAAATTTCGTTTTTTAACTTATATTGGATTTGTACTCTGTGAACTGTATTGTTGATGTTGTGAGCCGCCCCGAGTCTTCGGAGAAGGGCGGCATACAAATCTAATAAATAGATAGATAGATAGATAGATAGATAGATAGATAGATAGATAGATACATACACAAACAAACAAACAAACAAACAAAAGTAATTCAGACTGCTGAGCTCTGATCCCTGTTGACATTAAATATCGTCATCTTACATTAGATGTGGATCAGCAGTGGGTTGCTCTCGATTTGGCCTGGTTCTTGGAATAGGTAGCACTGGTGGCAGGAGGTGCCGCCCACCCACCCGGGACACTCAGCCCATCTGCCTGGGATGCTTCTGCACATGCGCAGAAACGTCGTGTGTGCAAACCACTAGTAAAGGGTTTTTAGAACCCACTACTGATGTGAATTATTCTGGTGTAGAAGCTCCCAACACTCCGCAGTCTGCATTGGTTGCCGATCAGTTTCCGGTCACAATTCAAAGTGTTGGTTATGACCTATAAAGCCCTTCATGGCACCGGGCCAGGTTATCTCCGGGACCGCCTTCTGCTGCACGAATCCCAGCGACCAGTTAGGTCCCACAGAGTTGGCCTTCTCCGGGTCCCGTCAACTAAACAATGTCGGTTGGCGGGGCCCAGAGGAAGAGCCTTCTCTGTGGTGGCCCCGACCCTCTGGAACCAACTCCCCCCAGAGATTAGAATAGCCCCCACCCTCCTTGCCTTTCGTAAGCTCCTCAAAACCCACCTCTACCGTCAGGCATAGGGGAACTACGATAATCTTTCCCCCTAGGCTTCTACAATTTATGCATGGTATGTTTGTATGTATGATTGGTTTTGTAACAAGAGTTTTTAGCTGTTTTAGTATTGGATTTTTATATTCTGTTTTTGTCACTGTTGTTAGCCGCCCCGAGTCCACGGAGAGGGGCGACATACAAATCCAATAAATGAATGAATAAATAAATAAATATTAAATATGAAGAATGAGATAGAAAAGAAGATGGAGATTCATAAGGAATGTAAGGCTTGGAAATCATTGTAAATAGGAAGATAATTTAAGTGTATAAGATGAACAGCTTCAAAATTGGGGGAAATAAATAGGAGATTAGACAGTGTGAAACTGGGAGTTCATATAAGGAGATAGGTACAAGAACAAAAGATTAAACTCCAAAACCTTTAGCTAGAATGTCAAATTTCGGGGATTTC
The DNA here is from genome assembly GCF_031021105.1 of Erythrolamprus reginae. Taxonomy (NCBI): domain Eukaryota; kingdom Metazoa; phylum Chordata; class Lepidosauria; order Squamata; family Dipsadidae; genus Erythrolamprus; species Erythrolamprus reginae. The sequence continues at coordinate 20,336,584 of NC_091954.1, read as the reverse complement.
TACTTGAAAAAATAATCAGCTTCTTGGGTAAAAAATGCAATTATAAGTATATGGTAAAGCAGTCTTACTTTCCGTATCATTGTCAGAATAAAATGTACAGTTTGGAGATGACGCATTTGCTGTAAATTAAAAAAAGAAAACAGTAGTAAAAAGTTAGTTTCTTGGATGGCATATTAAATAAATAATAAATAAAATTCTCATTCTTTAATAAATCTTTACAAACCCATTTAATTATATTCATTGTAATATTCCTATCCCAGACAAAGCTGTTAGGGCATATCTCACTTAGTTGGAAACATAATTCAAAGAGATGTACATCAGAGGGCTGTGCTACAAACCATGTAAATGGATCTGTTCCTTTTAATCTCATACATTACATTATTATTTTAACTTTACAAATGTAAAGATTGCAAATAGAAATCATCATCTTCAAAGAAAAAGTTAGGTGGTGGGGGGGAGATACAACCAGAACTAGAAAAGAAATATACTTTTTTCCACTGTCAATGGAATAATCTGGTTTAAATCAAACTGATTTAAAATAATAGCATGTGATTTAGTCAAGGAATTCTGTGTATTTTTAAGCATCCTATTATATTTTTAAAAATTCTGCTTTTCTTTAAATTGTACTCAGTTTTGGTTATTGACCATAATAATATAATTATTATAACTTCCCTTAACTGGACTGGGAAATTTGATAATAATAATTTCTAGAAAAACATATTCCTATTTTGCTACTGGTACATTCTAATTCTTCACTACTCAAAAAGAAATGTACATTTCATTTTTAAAAGTTGCATGTTGAATAAAGGTGACTAAAGTGACTTTATAATGTTATTGGTATATAAATTTAATAAATAAATAAATCAAAACATAAAGGAACAATTTGATCTGATATTTTTCAGATCAATTCTCTTCAGAAAATGGGATATGGATCATAATTTCAAAACAACAGATGCCTAAAATCCTACTTATTTTCCCCAATTAATCAGCGACGGTGGCGCAGTGGTTAGAGTGCAGTACTGCAGGCCACTTCAGCTGACTGCCGGCTGTCTGAAATTTGGCAGTTCGAATCTCAACAGGCTCAAGGTTGACTCAGCCTTCCATCCTTCTGAGGTTGGTAAAATGAGGACCCAAATTGTTAGGAACAATATGCTGACTCTATAAACTGCTTAGAGAGTCCTGCAAAGCATTATAAAGCCATATATAATGCTAAGTGTTATTGCTATTAAGTTATATCATCAAGTTCCAGATCGAGGGGAAAATGTTTCTCACCTCTGTGCAGCAACTTTTTAAAAACTGTAAGAAAGGGAAGCTATTTTAATTATTACTAAATCTGTTTTATACAGAAAGGAAAGAGACTGTCCCCTATAACTCCATCTTATTTATTTGTTTGTTTGTTTATTTATTTAGCTATTTATTTAGTTATTTAGTTATTTATTAGATTTGTATGCCGCCCCTCTCCGTAGACTCGGGGTGGCTAACAACAATAATAAAACAGCATATGACAAATCTAATATTTAAAATAACTAAATAACTAAATCTTAAAACATTCGTTGAGACCAATTCATCTTGCATTGTAGACATTCCTAGGGTAATGTGAGAAATACAGATATTTAAATTTAACTACATCTGATTTACGCATGTTATACCTTTCTGTATACGAAGTTCCATGAAACCAAAAGATTGGTGCAATATATGCTGCTTGTTCTTTTCTTTCTTAGTCTCTATGACATAACAACAGTAGTATCCTCTGTCTTGTAGACTAAGATTTGCTATAGTGACATGGAAAGTGTCGTGATGGTTTGAAAAAAATTCCAATCCATGATAGTTGACTTGATGGCCATGGGGATATTTCTCAGCAGTGACATTCCCATGAAGTTGCCTATGGTGTATCTCAGCTTCGTGATGAAGTTGCTTAGCAGTGATGTTGTGGATGTGCTGTCTTTGGGAACAGCTCTGGTCTTCTTTGTTACTGAAGTACCAAATGGTGAAGATATCATGGTGTTTGGCGAGAACTCCACTGATTTTACAAGTCAAAGTGAGATTTTGACCTTCGGGACACACATAGAGCGAATAAGGGGTAACGGTTTCGAAAGTTGCAGAATATACTGTGTAGAGAAGAAAACAGAATGTCAGAGTTATATCAAATAAGGCAATACTGTTCAAATAAATTTGACTTCATCCTAGCTTGTTTTGAGTGAAATAATTATAACCATTGAACCATCCTACTTTCTGTGCTCTTAATATTCTATTTTAGCTTAATCATAGCTTTTTTGAAAGGGGGCAGTCACTTTTTAAATACTAGTGGGGGAAATCATTTACTTGGCATTTTTGATCTCATAAACTCTAGTTGTATCATTTATTTATTTATTTATTTATTTAGTTAGTTAGTTAGTTAGTTAGTTAGTTAGTTAGTTAGTTAGTTAGTTAGTTAGTTAGTTAGTCCGATACACAATGAGGGTTTTAGTGGGTATATATCTATATATACATAGTAAAATACATGATGAAGGTTATAGAGGAGATACTCATAGTAAAATATATCTAAGAAATAATAGAAAAGAAGATATAGTAATAGAACATATCAATGAAAGAATAGAAGAAGAGATAATAGAATAGAATAGAATAGAATTTTTATTGGCCAAGTGTGATTGGACACACAAGGAATTTGTCTTGGTGCATATGCTCTCAGCGTACATAAAATAAAATATACATTTGTCAAGAATCATGTGGTACAATACTTAATGATTGTCATAGGGGTCAAATAAGCAACGAAGAAGCAATATTAATAAAAATCTTAGGATATAAGCAACAAGTTACAGTCATACAATATAATAGAAGAAAGGTATAGGAGATATAGGAGAGCAATAGGACAGGGGACGGAAGGCACTCTAGTGCCCTTACTGACCTCTTAGGAATCTGGATAGGTCAACCCGTAGATAATCTAAGGGTAAAGTGTTGGGGGTTTGGGGATGACACTATGGAGTCTGGTAATGAGTTCCATGCTTCGACAACTCGGTTACTGAAGTCATATTTCTTTACACACAATTCAGTGCATGCAATCAAATATGAACAAAAAGGAAGAGGTTGATCAAGAGGAGCATACTGCTATTCAAACAAAATATTCTGGGCAGGATTTACCACTTCCACTTGTAGAAATGCTGAATATGTACTATACATTTCAAAATCGCCTTCTTGTATATCTGTATACGGTTTTCTTCCTTTTTTTGTCTCTTCATATAAACCATCTCACCCAGTCCCTGCCTAAATACCATACTCTTATCTCATCACAGGAGGTCATATAGCTGAAAAGCATCTGTTAATGTTGTATGTTCTTTCTCTCTCTGTGTGTGTGTCTCACTGTAATTTTTATTCAGATTATCATAGAATAAAACACAAATGAAAATAAAGTTAATGGGGAAATGGAGAAGGAAAAGAAAAGGGGAAGAGGGGTATAGGATAAAGAGTGAAACGAAAAAAACATTTACTTCCATTTTTTTGCAGCTCCGTAAAATACAAAATAGACCTACAACTTTTTACTCTCACATCCTTAGTAAATACTAGTCATATCTATGATGACAAATTAATTAATTAATCGAAGGGGGAAAAATCTGTCTCTAGCGCAAAGACTAGAAGTCAGAAACAAAACTAGATAGATTTTTTTCTCTGATTAACACTTTGCCTCTAATCCTTTTTTTTTTAAAGTGCAGTGTGCATCTGCTAAATTAAAAGTTAAAAACTGAGGCTTGACAAACAAATAACAAAAATTTGCACACTACAATTTACAGGCATGAATGAGATGAATAATTGAAACTGTGTTCAAGGAGGATCAGAAGACTGTTACATAGTTTTATCTTCCTTAATGTATACAGATTTAGAACTGCCAACTGATTCCTATTTTTGCAGTTGATTAGGGATGAAAAGTAGGTCTCAGTAATAACAGTGGATTATTTTAACAATCGGAAAAAAGGACATTAGAAAAATATTTTGTTCAAATTAAATCAATACAGCCCTCCTTCACAATCCCACTGGGGCTTCTGCCCTCCTTGAGCCCTGCTGCCTCCTCCTTTTCCTCCCACTTCTTTTCTACTTCTCATCCTCCTTTCTTCCTCCTCTTCCTCTTTCTCCTTCTCTTCTTCCTCCCCTTCCTCCTCCTTTCTTTCTCTTCCTCCTCCACCGGTATCCAAATGACCCCCCCCCCTCACACTTCCTCTCCCTCTGGAGAAGGAAGAGGAGGAAAGGAATCCCGCAACCAACACCTCTGCCCCCTTCCCAAAGCCCCTTCCTTCCTTCCTTTCCCAAGCTGAGCCAGCGCTGCCCTGCGGCCCTCCAGAAGACACAGCTGGGGAAAAGCGATCACCTTCTTCCCAACCCTGCATGCCAGCGAAGGCGAGCGAGCGAACTTGCAGGGGATAACAGTGGAGGAACCGGAGGATGGGAGGCAGTCATTTGTACGCCGGTGGAGGAGGAAGAGAAAGAAAGGAGGAGGGGGACGGGGAAGAGGAGAAGGAGAAGGGGAGGAAGAGGACAGGAAATGAATCCCATAACCAACCCCTCCTCCCCAAAGTTCCTTCCTTCCTTCCCCAAACTGTGCCAGGAAGAGGTTGGAGGAGTTGGTTGCAGGATTCCTTTCCTTCTCTTCCTTCTTCTCTTCCTCCCCGTCTCCTCCTCCTTTCTTTGTCTTTCTCCTCCACCAGAGTCCAAACAACTGCCCCCACCCCGTCCTTCTGGATCTGTCCTGGCTGCCACCGGGATTTCCCCTTTGCTTGTCTTAACACTGATCGTTCAGATCCATTTGTAGAAAGTCTGTGCCCTTCTCCTTAACTTTCTGCCACTTCCACCTCCACTCTTTTCCCGCTAGGACCCAAGCTAACTTGGCATTCTGCCCTTGGCATTGGTTAGTGCTTCCTGTCCAGAAGGGAATAACCCCCACCTTGCACCCTCCCGCTCTCGCCTCCGTGCAACACCTACTGCTAGCGTGGTGGTCAGCGAGCCTGCATTGCCTGCTGGCGCCCTCCTCCTCCACCCGGCTCTTCCCACCCTGCCCTACGGGCATCCTTCTAGTTCCTCACATGGGCCAGGAGAGCTCTGAGCTCTGGTCCCACGCCAAGCACAGCTGCTGGTGGGGTTTCCCCTCAGCCTGGCTTCCACACAGGCCAGGTGGGAGGGACTGAAAAATCCTGCTATTAAAGGGCCTCCAAAGCCAAGGGAGGGGGGGGAGAGACTTGGCCATGCAGTTTGGAAGGGGGGGTGTTGCGCAGCAGAACTAGGTCTGGGGGGGGGCAGCGCTGTTATCCCGAACTGCATGGCATTCATTCTGCCTCCTCCTCCTCCTTCTCCCTGACCTCTTGCACACACCCTCATCTCCGGCAGCTGCGCTCCCTCCCACCAATTGAGAAGCCTTTTCAATTTTTTTGACCTCTTGTTTGTTCCATGGGGAGCGGGATCAATAGGAGGAGCAGGGAGGAGGAGAGTGCACGTCTCTCCTCCTCACTTCCGCTCCTCCTTTTGCCGCTTCTTCTTCCAATTAAGACAGTTCTCGAGCCTGTGGGGGGGGTTAGTGGGGAGTTTGTTGCCCCGCATGTATGTGTGTGTGTGCCGCCGCTGTCCATTGGGGAATCCCAGCAGCAGTCATGAGGCAGGGGAATCCCTGAGAGTGCATGCACCCGGGTTCATAAGTGAAAAATGGTTTGAGAGTAGAGGCAAAAAAATCTTAAACACCTGGTTCGTATCTCGAAAAGTTCGTCAGTAGAGGCATTCGTAAGTAGAGGTACCACTGTATATAGATCTGCCAATGTGAAAGCTCTCCTATGAGATGGAACCAGGCAATGGTAAACAAATATATAATAAAGGGAGGGTATGAACACTCATTATTGTATAAATGTGGTATGTTGTTTCTATTTCTTTGTAAATCTAAAATTCTTAGCCTGATTTCACTCCAGACTTCATCTAAACCTAGTATATCTAGAGAGATTGAGGGAGTATTAGTTGGACATTTTTCTCATATCCACAAATTTATTTAAGCCAATATTTTGATCAGGAGAATTGCAAGTGAACTCAAATGAAATACAGTGTTCCCTCGATTTTCGCGGGTTCGAACTTCGCGAAAAGTCTATACCACGGTTTTTCAAAAATATTAATAAAAAAATACTTTGAAATTTTTTCCCCTATACCACAGTTTTCCCCGCCTGATGACGTCATATGTCAATGCCAAACATTCATCCGCCTTTAATAAATATATATTTTAATAAACTTTAAGAAATAAATATGGTGAGTAATAATCTAAGGGGTTGCTAAGGGAATGAGAAATCACAATTTAGGGGTTTAAAGTGTTAAGGGAAAGCTTGTGATACTGTTCATAGCCAAAAATAGTGTATTTATTTCCGCATCTCTACTTCGCGGAAATTCGACTTTCGCGGGCGGTCTTGGAACCCATCCCCTGCGAAAAATGAGGGAACACTGTACAGCTAAAGTTCAACATTAGCTTGAACAGCTTTCAATGCACAAATATGTAAGCGCAATCCTGTGTCCCATATACTAAGACTCCACACTTTTTAGAACTAACATTCAATAGGTGCAGCTCCGCCAGTGTTGCACCTATGTTTTGAAAAGTTATAAAGGTTTCCTTCTGTACACTAGCAATGGCTGTTGAATCAGGGCAAAATAGGAACTATATTCACCCTTATATTTAGCTGCCAAAATCGCACTTTCATTCATTCTTTTAAAACCATTTTTTAAAAAGCATATGGCCTTTGTCAACAACTTCTTAAACACTTTTTTTTATAAATTGTGAGAAGTCTGTTGATGTTAACAACCTTATATGTTTTCATTAAAAGAAGTACATACTGTTCTCCTTTTCGGTCTGAGGTAAGTGATGCTGTTATTAATATGAGTGTCTTTTTAAACAAGGTGGAGCTAATCCCATATTTGTTGTTAGTTGCAACGTCGTGTCCAACCCATCGCGACCCCTTGGACAACATTCCTCCAGGGCCTTCCTGTCCTCTACCATCCTCCAATGTCCACTTAAGCTCACGCTTGCTTCTTCAGTGACTCCATCCAGCCACCTCATTCTCTGTCGTCCCTGTCTTCTTTTGCCCTCAATCTTTCCCAGCCTTAGGCTCTTCTCCATTTATTTATTTATTCATTTATTTGTTTGTTTGTTTGTTTATTTATTAGATTTGTATGCCGCCCCTCTCCGAAGACTCGGGGCGGCTAACAACAATGAAAAGACAATGAAAACAAATCTAATATTAAAAAATAATCTAAAAAACCCCAATTTAAAGAACCACTCATACATACAAGCATACCATCTGTAAATTCTATAAGCCTAGGGGGAAGTGAAATTTCAATTCCCCCATGCCTGATGGCAGAGGTGGGTTTTAAGGAGCTTGCGAAAGGCAAGGAGGGTGGGGTCAACTCTGATATCTGGGGGCAGCTGGTTCCAGAGGGTCGGGGCCGCCACAGAGAAGGCTCTTCTCCTGGGTCCCACCAAACGACATTGCTTAGTCGATGGGACCTGGAGAAGGCCAACTCTGTGGGACCTAACCGGTTGCTGGGATTCGTGCGGCAGAAGGCGGTCCCAGAGATATTCTGGTCCGATGCCATGAAGGGCTTTATAGGTCATAACCAACACTTTGAATTGTGACCGGAAATTGATCGGCAACCAATGCAGACTGCGGAGTGTTGGTGTATTTCCTTCTCATTAGGTGGCCAAAGTATTTGAGTTTCATCTTCAGGATTTGGCCTTCTAAAGAGCAGTCAGGGTTGATCTCCTCTAGGACTGACCAGTTTGATCGACTTCACACAACAAAATAGGGCAATGAGGAATATTTAGCAAGTGATCTATTGCATTCTTCTCTGTAAATCTTCAATGAACTTATGGGACCTTTTCAAGCAGATAGTATTAGTAATTCTTCATGTTTCAAAGGTCTGGTAGAGGAGACTGCTGAGGAATTTAGGATAAGGCAATGTAAGTTATTTAATCCTCTTGCAACCCATCTTCAGATCTTTAATTTTGTGGGTATTTATAACTGCCATACCCATTGATTTTAAAATATTACTACAGTATTTGTTCCATCACTGGATATGCTGTTGGCCTCCTAAGTGAAAGTTTAATTCTTAAACAGATTGGATTAGATTAGATTTATTGGATTTATATGCCGCCCCTCTCCGCAGACTGGGGGCGGCTCACAAGAATGGTAAAAAAACAGTACATAGTAACAAAATCTAAATTACAGTTTTAGATTAAAAAGTCCAAAAAAGAAACCCCAATATGTAAAAAACCCCAACACACAATCGAATCATACACAAAGACTACATGGGCAAGGGGGAGATGTTTCAATTCCCCCATGCCTGATGGCAGAGGTGGGTTTTAAGGAGTTTACGAAAGGCAAGAGGGTGGGGGCAATCCTAATCTCTGGGGGGAGCTGGTTCCAGAGGGTCAGAGCCACCACAGAGAAGGCTCTTCCCCTGGATCCCGCCAGACAACATTGTTTAGTCGGCGGGACCCTGGAGAAGGCCAACTCTGTGTGACCTAACCAGTCGCTGGGATTCGTGCGGAAGAAGGCGGTCTCGCAACTATCCTGGTCCGATGCCATGAAGAGCTTTATAGGTATAACCAACACTTTGAATTGTGAACTTAAACTGATCGGCAGCCCATGCAGACTGCAGTGTTGGAATAACATGGGCATACTTAGAGAAGCCCATGATTGCTCTCGCAGTTGCATTCTTCACGATCTGAAGTTTCCGAACACTCTTCAAAGGTAGCCCCATGTAGAGAGCATTACAGTAGTCGAGCCTCGAGATGATGAGGGCATGAGTGACTGTGAGCAGTCACTCCCAGTCTAAATAGGGCCGCAAAAAAGATATTGCAGTTCTCCAGATCTTCCTTCCCTTTTTTTCCACAGTTCCCACATTCATCCAATAGTGGCCTATATCAGGGGTCCCCAAACCTCCAGTCCAGTGGGCCAGCACTGGTCTGCAGCATGCCAGCAACTGGTCCACACAAACAAATGAAGCCCCATCCATGGTATGCAGGCAACATGCAAAACTACACCCTTCCAGTCCATGGAAAAACCTTTCTCCATGGAACTGGTTCCTGGTAACCATAAGATTGGAGACCACTGGCCTATATTGTTCACCTATTTTTCTATAACAAAATCTCATATTGTAAGAACTTATGTTTAATTTCCCACTAGGTAATTATTATATATTCGTGATTCATGAAACAAATGCCTTTCTCTAAAAGATCTTCTGGTTCATTTGACTACAAAACAAGAAAAGAGACTGAATATGTTTTTTCACCTCACACAAGTTCCTTACCTTTATTTTCTGAATTTAGGTACACTACTTTCTATCTACTAAGTTTTCTATCTACTGTACTACGTTTTCCAACAAACTCAAACTCAACCCAGATAAGACGGAGTGGCTGTGGGTTTTGCCTCCCAAGGACAATTCCATCTGTCCGTCCATTACCCTGGGGGGGAATTATTGACCCCCTCAGAGAGGGTCCGCAACTTGGGCGTCCTCCTCGATCCACAGCTCACATTAGAAAAACACCTTTCAGCTGTGGCGAGGGGGGCGTTTGCCCAGGTTCGCCTGGTGCGCCAGTTGCGGCCCTATTTGGACCGGGAGTCATTGCTCACAGTCACTCATGCCCTCATCACCTCGAGGCTCGATTACTGTAACGCTCTCTACATGGGGCTACCTTTGAAAAGTGTTCGGAAACTTCAGATCGTGCAGAATGCAGCTGCGAGAGCAATTATGGGCTTCTCCAAGTATGCCCATATCACTCCAACACTCCGCAGTCTGCATTGGCTGCCGATCAGTTTCCGGTCACAATTCAAAGTGTTGGTTATGACCTATAAAGCCCTTCATGGCACCGGACCAGAATATCTTCGGGACCGCCTCCTGCCGCACGAATCCCAGCGACCGGTTAGGTCCCACAGAGTTGGCCTTCTCTGGGTCCCGTCGACTAAACAATGTCGTCTGGCGGGACCCAGGGGAAGAGCCTTCTCTGTGGGGGCCCCGACCCTCTGGAACCAGCTCCCCCCTGAGATTAGGATTGCCCCCACCCTCCCTGCCTTTCGTAAACTCCTTAAGACCCACCTTTGCCGTCAGGCATGGGGGGACTAAAACACCTCCCCCTTGCCCATGTTGTTTTGTTGATTGATTGACTGTGTGCCTGTTTTTTATATATACTGTTTTTTATGAGATTATTAATTTAAATTGGAACTGGATGAGTGGGCATTGGATTTGGTATTGTGTACTGTACTGTTTTTTATTATTGTTGTGAGCCGCCCCGAGTTTGCGGAGAGGGGCGGCATATAAATCCAATAAACCTAACCTAACCTAACCTACAATTTGAGAATCTTTAAGCTATTAATTTTAGAGGTCTTCAGTTGCAAGTACTGTATGGAAATTTGTGCAAACCTTTCAAAATTCTACAGACTTAAAACTGTAAAAAGAAAAATTACACAGAATGTTTGTAACTTTTTACAAGAAGAGTTACAATGTTCCCTCGATTTTCGCGGGTTCGAACTTCGCGGAAAGTCTACACCACGGTTTTTCAAAAATATTAATTAAAAAATACTTTGCGGGGTTTTTCCCTATACCACGGGTTTTCCCATCCGATGACGTCATATGTCATCGCCAAACCTTCGTCTGCCTTTAATAAAAAAATTTTTTTAATAAACTTTAATGAATAAACATGGTAAGTAATAATCTGAATGGTTGCTAAGGGAATGGGAAATTGCAATTTAGGGGTTTAAAGTGTTCAGGGAAGGCTTGTGATACTTTTCATAGCCAAAAATAGTGTATTTACTTCCGCATCTCTACTTCGCGGAAATTCAACTTTCGCGGGCGGTCTCGGAACGCATCCCCCGCGAAAAGCGAGGGAACACTGTATTTCACTGAATGGTTGCACTCCAAATGACAATATAACAAAAACATCCCTGGTTTCCCCTCTTAGGCATTATGGAAAGAGACAAATAGACGTCTACTAAAGATTGATGTATTCTGAATGCAGGACTTTTCAATAAACAGTTGAGAATTACTCAAGATCAGTAATTAATCCTTCTCAGGGGCTCTGGTGGTAAGGTTTTATGATTCATTTTAATGTGGTTTCTTTGCTTTAGCCTTGGTGTGATGAAAGAAACCATTGCTTACAAACTGCAATTGGTAAAGAGTCTCAATCAAATCACACAAAGCCAAAAACAATCTACATTGTGTAGGCCAGGTTTTGAGGCAAGACTTAATGCTTTCTAATAGAAAATGCTCCCAGGCTTGTAAAATTATTTCCTAGACAGCACAACTTTGAAGGGGATGGACATAGTGAAGGCATCTCCTGAATGCTAGCATTCATTTAATAAAACCAAAGTATTAAAAGCTGACAAACTTAAAAGGAAGAACGATCAGTTAAATGGACCAGAGGTCCTTTACCGTGCAACATAATTGAAGCCTGGAGGATTGTTTGCTCTGTGCTTCTTTAAAATCATATATGTCAGGGGTCAGCAATCTGCGGTTCTGGCTCTTTTATCCCTCTACTTCAGCTCCCTATCACCGGTCAATGCCACAATTTTGAGAGGAGTTTCCACTTGTGTGTGGGGGGAGAGAGAGAATGGCATGCCAGGAGGAGACTCTATGGCAAGGGGCGGGGTTTGTGGCTGGCTCCACATTTGATAGGGCTTTTGGTTAGGACAGGTAGAGGAAAAAGGACTAGAAGACTCTATGGTGGGGGAAATGGACTTCCGGTTGGCTCCAGAATTGAATGGGGGGCTATCGTTTAGGACCTTTGTGACTCTTTGAGGGTTTAAGGTTGCCGACCCCTGCTGTATGTTAATAGGATTCAAACTCCAGCAATTGATCGTAGTCATTTATTGCTTCCACACTTTTTAGGACATCATCCCAGATGACTATCATTTGTTTTAGTGACTGTTCAAAGTTACAGCTACACTGAAAAAAGTGAGGGGGGTTTTTTATGACTGTTTTTCCTCATTTATGACCACTGCAGAAACACCATGACCACATAGTCAAAATTTGTTTGGCACCTGGAATGTGTTTATGATAGTTGCAGTATCCAGGATTATGTGATCACTGTTCTGGTATAAGCTTGGCCTCCCAGCTGGCTTCCAACAAGCAAAGTCACTGGGGAAAGGCAAATTTGCTTAATGACTGCATGGTTCACTTAACAACTGCAGCGACTCGTTTAACAACTGTTGAAAGAAACGTCATGAAATGAGAGACAACTCACTTTACTGTCTTGCCTAGCAATGGAAATTTTAGGCTCAACTGGGATTGTAAACCGCGGTCTAGCTGTACAATATATGGAAATAATCCGTCCCTTAAAATTAAAGTGTGCTTGCCTTACATACTAAACAACAAAATATCCAACTATTTTTTTTTAAAAAAAAATTAAACAAATGTTATACAAAATGACCCAATGCAATAAGCTTAAGACTGTATCCCGAAGTGTTGGAATTTTAAAATATTTCATTCATATAGTATGCAAAAATAGCAATGAATTTAAATTTATGAATTTAAAACTAAGTTTGGAGATTTATTATTATTATTATTATTATTATTATTATTATTATTATTATTATCATCATCATCATCATCATCATCATCAATGTTGCATTCCATTTTATACAAAACGCTTCTGTATCAGAAAATCTATTCTAGATACTTGTAATGACCCCAAAAGACAGCCCATGACTTTCTAGCAAATGCATGGCTCTACACAGAGATACAATCATATCAACATACAACACTGCTCACTGGGTGTTTCAGATAACTGCTATTTTAGGAGAGGTTTTAGAAGTTACTTGCAAATTTGTGGCCAGTTTTGCAATTTAATCTGCTAGTTTTGCAAAAGGAGAAACTACACATCATTAAAAATAATCCTGTTGCTCATTGCAGCTGAGATGGGATGCTTTCTTGGCATGATTTGGAAGATATTTGGAAGATATTTGGTCATAGTAGACCAAATATGTATAAGAGAGCCAGTCTGGCAAATAGTGGTCCAGGCACCAGACTAGAAATCAGGAGTTTGTAGTCCCATTTTAGGCATGAAAACCTGTTTGGGTGACTTGAGGCCAGTCTTTTCTTTCTTTTTCTTTCTTTCTCTTTCCTCTCTTTTTCCATTTTTTCTCTTTTTCTTTCTTTCTCTTTCCTTCTTTCCTTCTCTCTCTTTCTTTTTCTCTTTTTTCTTTTTCTCTTTCCTTCTTTCTCTCTTTTTCTTTCTTACTTTCTTTCTCTCTTCCTTTCTTTCTTTTTTTTCCTTTTTCTTTCTTTTTCTCTTTCTCTTCCTTCTTTTTCTCTCTTTTTCTTTCCTTCCTTCTTTCTCTCTCTTTCTCTTAGCCCAACCCACCTCGCAGGATTGTTGTTGTGGGAAAGAGGAAGGCTCATTAGATCTGCTCCCCATCTCAAAAGTGGGACTTTTTAAAAATGATTTTTTTTTTTTTAGTGTTTTCAGCCGGGACATCTTCCGTCCTCGCCCCATCATCCGCCCTCCCGGTCCTCGCTTCTCCGGCGTTTCTTATTCAAGGAGCAGAGGCCGAGAGACAGGTGCCTGGGCGCCCCGTTCCCCTCCAAGGCTTCGCGTTCAAGCGGGAAAGGAGCTTGGCAGAGATGGCTCCTCGCCTCCTCCGGGAAGGCAGGGCAGGGACGCCCCAGTGCCGCCTTCGCCTGTAAGCCTTGGGGGGAAACGGGATTGTCAACCCTGTCCGGCTTGGACCCCTCTTTGCTTGAAAGGGGGTGCTCGGTTTGGGGGGGGCAGGAAGCAGAGACGGAGCAAGCGGGAGGGGAGAGGACAGGTCCTTCAGGCGAAGGGAGCCGGCGCCCCCCCTCCTTCCCTCCCTTACCTTGGAGGACAGACAGAAGCAGCCCCAGCTGGACCAGCAGCCCCCACTTGGCGGACGCCTCCATTCCGTCACTGAAAAAAGGGGGGGGAGGAAACCCGGGGGTGGGGGGATTCCACTCGAGATGGCGCGCTCCGGTCCTGCGCGGCGACACGCGGCTCCTCAGACCGAAGGAGACGGGCGAAGGACCGACGGGGGTTGCCCAAATGCCGGAAACGTGCTTATCTTGCCGCCCCGGAGCGCAACTTGGAAGAGCGACCGGAGAGCACCCCCCACAGGCCGGCCTGGGGGCCAGAAAGCGGGAACTCCCGCGCCGTCCAAAACCTCTCGGCGCGGCAGCCTAGACGAGCCTCTCCGGGCGAGCCCGGTCTACCTGAAGGAGGGCGGGGCTAAACTTGGTAGCTTCGAAGTAGACCGCCTTTTTTTGCCTCAAAGGTGAAGGAGAGAGTCGGAGCGAAGGGCCCGGGAGTCAGTCAGTCGCTTGTGGCTTTGGCGGGAAGTTGAGATTGAAAGGTGTGGAGAAATTGCCCCAGCTGCGCTCCGGCCGATTTAAGTAGAAACGCCGGGCTGACGGGGCCGCTGGGGGCAAATGCAGGCGAACCAAAACAGAACGGGGCCCTCCGGCGAAATGGAGTGAAACCCAGAGTTCCTTCTTCGTCTTAGAAAAAACGCCCCCGGGGGGAGGGACGCGGTCATTAATCCGAAATAGCTTCTCCAGCGACGACTCCCATGAAAGACACCGAACAGAAGCGTCGAATGAGCGACTCGACAAGGAAAGCCGCCTGGGCTTTTATCTTGGGAGCCTGTGTAAAAGGGCCCGCGCTCCAATTCAAAGATCCGCCACTGACTAAAGGCGTCGACGTTCATTGTTATTCTTTTTTGTGCTTGTCAGTGTTGGCTCCCGGCAGCTGCTTTACACGAGGGCCTGCGGTTTCCTGGGCAAGGTGTTACGGGAGTGGTTTGGCTTTGCTTGCTTTCCGAGGGCGTCCTCTCGACCAAACTATCCCTCCTGCGTCATCTCCCTAAATTCTTTTTTTTTTTACAAAAAATATTTTATTACAAACATACATAAGCAAACATAAAGAAAACATAATAAAAATATTGCCAGCCCTGTTTATTATTTTCTATAATGATACTTCATTTCTAAATTCTGTTGTGAATGTTGACAAATGTTATTAAAGCAGGATTTGTTGTAGCTGGCCATTATCTGGGAGTTTAAGTACTAAGGAGGAGTTGAATAAAAAAAGTTTTGTATCGTTTACCTCTATTGGGCATAGTTTAAATGTTAGAGCCCCCTTTATTTTAAAAGTCCCCAAAACATGAGAAGTATAGCTGAAATGTACAGTGGTACCTCTACTTACAAACTTAATTCATTCTGTGACCAGGTTCTTAAGTAGAAGAAGCAATTTTTCCCATAGGAATCAATGTAAAAGCAAATAATGCATGCAATTGAGGAAACCACAGGGAGGGTGGAAGCTCTGTTTCTTCCCAGGAGATTCCTAGAGAGGCCCCCACGGAGGCTTCTCCCTACCTTTTCCGGCCCTGTTTCCTCCCAGGAGATTCCTAGAGAGGCCTCATGGAGGCTTCTCCCTGCCTTTTCCGGTTACAGTTTGGAGGCTTAGGTTTGTAAGTGGAAAATGGTTCTTGAGAAGAGACAAAAAAATCTTAAACCCCTGGCTCTTATCTAGAAAAGTTCGTAAGTTTGCAGGTAGAGGTACCACTGTATTTCCATATACTTCTGTTGATTAATCGATTATTACTATTTCCAAGGGACTTTAAAAGTCACAAATGAGCAGATGCTGACTTGTAAAATTATAGGCCACCCAGCTTGTAAATCCTGGCGCAAACTAGGCAAGTAGAATATGCAAATTTAACCTTTGCCAAATTCCAGTAAGCCTATTGATGCAATACATTGATTTGTACTATTTGTGGACCAACACAGCTATTAATTGTAAAGAAATTGGGCTCTGCATAGATGTACAAAAACACGTAATAATTGTAATCTTTTCATCTATTGATGTAAATGTTCGTTGCAAGTTGTAATTTGCACCATATGGAATTGCTTAGAAGGAATTCCAAATGGTGCAAATTACAACTTTTAATGAGTATTACTTCTAACAATTCCATAGAGATCCTGAGATGTGATACAGGTAGTCCTTGACTTATAACCACAATCAGGACCAGAATTTCTGTTTCTAAGCAAGGCATGCCTGATTTTACAGGATTTTTTTGGGTGTGGTTGTTAAGCGAGTCGCTGCAATTAAATGAATCACAGTCATTAAACAAATTCAGCTTCTCCCATTAACTCTTGTTGGAAGCCACCTACATAGGTTGCAAGTGGTAATCATATGACCCCAGTCAATGTAACCATTGTGCATCGAACTATAAGATGCACCAATGTATAAGACGCATCAAGATTTCAAAGAGGTTAATAAGGAAAATGAGTTTTTGTCCTTCCTGGACCCCAGAAATGCTCTGCAAGCCACCCAAACCCTCTGCATGCCCTATTTTTCATCTGTTTTTTTTTTCAAACAAATGGGGCATGCAGAGGGTCTGGGAAGTCTGCAGACTGCTTCTGGGGGCTGGGAAAAGGCAAAAACGGCCTTGTTTTTGCAAAAAAACCACCCCATTTTTCACCTTTTTTTTCCAAAAATGGGGGTGTTTTTGCCTTCCCCCAGCCCCCAGGAACATTCTCCAGGCCTCCCAAATCCTCTGCACCCAATTTTGGTGAAAAACGGCCCGTTGTTTGCAAAAATGGGATGAGAGGCCAAAATGGCTGTATTTGATGCATAAGATGCACCAACATTTCCACCCTCTTTTAGCTACCTCTACTTAGGAACTTAATTCGTTCCATGACAGGTTCTTAAGTAGAAAAGTTTGTAAGAAGAAGCAATTTTTCCCATAGGAATCAATGTAAAAGCAAATAATGTGTGCGCTTGGGGAAACAGCAGGGAGGGTGGAGGCCCTGTTTCCTCCCAGGAGATTCCTAAAGAGGCCCCACAGAGGCTTCGCCCCGTCTTTTCCAGCCCTGTTTCCTCCAAGGAGATTCCTAGAGAGACCCCACAGAGGATTCTCCCTGCCTTTTCCGGTTACAATTTCGGAGGCTCAGGTTTGTAAGTGGAAAATGGTTCTTGAGAAGAGGCAAAAAAATCTTGAACACCCGGTTCTTATCTAGAAAAGTTCATAAGTAAAGGCGTTCTTAGGTAGAGGTACCACTGTACTCCGAAAAATACAGTACATACCAGTTGCCAAGTGCCCAAATTTTGATGCTACGTGGACCTAAATACAAGGATTGGTTGTAAGTGCTGTTGTAACTTCAAACAGCTGCTAAACTAATCAAATTAAAGATTACTTGCACTGCAGAAGTATACATACATAGTTGCGTATTCAGTAAATGTTTCAAATTCAGTTGATAGAACATTCTTTTGCATAGGAGCCAAAATATCATGGGCATTACACATACTCAGCATATTAATTGGTTTCATATGGTTTCATTTTGACATGTTAAAAATGGTACAAATAAACAGTTTAAACTTCCACCTTACGGGTGGATATGTATATAATATATTCAGCTAGAATACTTTTGCCTCAGATGTATATTCCCCTGTATCTGAAAAATACAGTACTACGTATTCATCCAGTATGGTATATTTGATGTGTTTCTTCAAAACTTAAGAATTATTTTCTGCCTCACCAATGTAAGATCAATTTCTTAGGAATCATTATTAATATTTTAATAACTGCTTGTTATTAGCTATCATAGTAAAGCCCAGAATTAGCTTTCCTTTAGAAAGTAATTACAATGTTTATGCATTCTTGATTTCTGTTTTCCTATTAAAATGAAGCTAAGATGTTTAATTATTAACTCAAAAGGAGAACAAGATCAAGGTTGCTGTTGTTATTATTGTTGTTGTTACCAGGATTGATATGCGACTTACTTATTTTAGATATTACTTGTTAATATCTAAAAATAATTGATTCCTCATATAAATAGTTATCCTTCCTTAGTCCAGAATTTGTAGAAAATTCTGTAATTTATGCAGAACCATATTTGGACTAAATTAAAGACAATTTTACCAGTCTGGATTTAGTCTGAAGTTCAATTCTTTGACATCAAGAATTTGATCTAAAACTGTGGCAAACCACATCATAGTCATGATAAAAAAAATACTGATTTAAGGTAAAACAGTTTCCTGTACAGGTTATTGTTGTTGTTGTTTCATGCATTATTTTGACATTTCTTATATCTTCTACTATAGGTGAAGTGAGTGTTTTACTTTGAAACTAAAATAATAGCATTAGGAATTAAAAGGGTGTTTTGTTTGACAGAAATTAATATTTTGAAGATCAGTTTTTTGTCATATACACAGGGTTAGGCAGTAGGTATGACGGGGTGGAACGCAGGTCCACCGTCAGACATGAAGCTGTGTGCAAGGCTCCAGCTGACCGGTGGCAATCACTTCCTGGATTACTGGTCTCGGCTTGGCTCTCCTTTTTTCCCCTGCTGCTGCTGTTGAGCATTTCTCGCTTTTTTCCTCTTTCCTCCTTCCTGGCCTCAGATGAGCTACCCTCTCTCCTGCCTGGCTCCCCTCCAGCCTCACCTGGCCACCTCCCAAGGCCAGGAAGGAGGAAAGAGGGAAAAAACCCAGGAAACGCGAAGCAAATTGTCACCCCAGCAAGCGACACTGGTGAGGTTGTAAATTGATGACTTAACAGTTCACTTGAATGATGATGATTGTTCAAGCCACTCCTACCTGATCACGTGGCCAGGAAGCCACTCCTATCCAGGCACATGACCATCAAGCCACACCCACAAAATAAGCCACACCCACAGTGTGGCAGTAAAAATTTTGGCTGCCCATTACTGCATATATACTTGTACAAGATGTATCTTTAAAAACAGTTAAAAGTGAAATATAATTTAGAATAAATGAATGTGTAGCTTTTATTTATTTTGGTGGCTTACAAGGATAGAAAATTTGACTATAGAAATAGCCCTGTTTGCCTTCTTAGCACTTAACATACAGGTAGTCCTTGAGTCGTGCTTGCTTATAGAGAAATCTGCATTAGGTTTGGGGGGTTTTCCAATCAACTGTACAAATCTTTTGTTGGAATATGAACAAGAGACATTAAAAGAGATTACCAATTGAAAGCTATTTGAACAATATTAATACAGTGTTCCCTCGATTTTCGCGGGTTCAAACTTCGCGAAAAGTCTATACCACGGTTTTTCAAAAATATTAATTAAAAAAATACTTTGCGAGGGGTTTCCCTATACCACGGTTTTTCCTGCCCGATGATGTCATGTGTCATCGCCAAACTTTCATCTGCCTTTAATAAAAAAAATTTTAAAATAAACTTTAATAAATAAACATGGTGAGTAATAATCTAAATGGTTTCTAAGGGAATGGGAAATTGCAATTTAGGGGTTTAAAGTGTTAAGGGAAGGCTTGTGATACTGTTCATAGCCAAAAATAGTGTACATTTACTTCTGCATCTCTACTTTGCGGAAATTCGACTTTTGCGGGCAGTTTCGGAACGCATCCCCCGCGAAAATCGAGGGAACACTGTATTCATATGGTTCCCATGTTTCATTTATTTCTCCCCTGCATGATTCTAAATATTCTCGCTATATTCTAAATTATCTTCTATAGGCTACAACTACAGTCTACGTAACCGTTCTGGATGAGAATGATAACCCTCCAGTATTCCAGCAGCAGCAATATGAAGTCACTTTGGATGAAGGTCCAGGCACATGGAATGCCCTTCTTATCACCATCAGTGCTGTGGATCAGGATGAAGGCTTAAATGGGACCATTATATACGCCATCACAGAGGGGAACATCATGAACACCTTTCACATCAACAGCACCACAGTGAGTGCACATTGGGTTTTTTTCACTTACCACCACACAGGTGCATCACAACCAAATTTCACAGTCCTTCAGTCTTCACTGCTGAAAATTAAAAGTTTTTAAATTTTGGGTTGTCATTTCAGGGACAAATACGTACCATGAAAGAATTGGATTACGAAATCAGCCACGGGCGTTATACACTATTAATCACAGCCACAGACCAGTGTCCGATTCCGTCACGCCGTCTCACATCTACTACAATGGTATGTTCTGAGAAAAAAATGAAATTTGTAGACATGGCAAACAAACGCATTCCCCTAAAAACAATCATCTAGTAACTACTACTAACTATTGTCGTTACTACCAACAGCAAATTGCTTCAGGAATGTACTTCCATTTTTAAAAAGCCTAGGATCACAGAATAAGGAAGAATTAATTATTGCCTCTACTGTGAATAAGACGGTCTTAATCTCCCAGCAATCTTTCTATGCTATAAAAAAGTGACTCAGAACAACTATTACTTCAGTGGTTTACATAAAGGGAGGAAATTCCATCAACAGTTTCCAAAGGAAAAGCTTGCTTCTTATTTGTCCCCGGGGCAGATTTAATTTGAAAGATGGAAAAATCATTGAACTGGGTGCAGTTCTCTTGGTCTTAATTTTTCTTTTTTGATATTTCTTTATGAAGCCCTCTTCTAAGATTGATGAAAGTATGGATCTGACGACATTTTTTCCTGTATTGCCCCAGTTGATATGTTACAACTGCTGCACTGGGAACAATTCTGAATTTGTATACATTCATGTCCATAAAAATGTACGGTATTTTTGTTTCACCAAAATACCGTTGCCCCAGCTGGTGAAAAGTAAGAAATAATGAAAAATAAATAGATGGGAACCATTGTATTCAATTGTCACAAGGTGTAATTGAAAAGGCCTCCTAGTATACATGATAGATTTAAAAGTAACACTCATGAAGATGGAATCAGAACTTTAGTTTTCTTCCTCTCTCTAGTTCAATTATTGTTGACTTCATATCAGAGGTAAGTTTCAGCAGGTTCGGACCAGTTCTAGAGAACTGGTAGTAGAAATTTTGAGTAGTTTGGAGAACCATTAAATACCACCTATGACTGCCCCTACCCCATATTTTCTCTGTTTCTTGAGTCCGAGCTGATTGGGAGAAACATAGAAACATAGAAGACGGACTGCAGAAAAAGACCTCAAGGTCCATCTAGTCTGCCCTTATACTATTTCCTGTATTTTATCTTACAATGGATATATGTTTATCCCAGGCATGTTTAAATTCAGTTTCTGTGGATTTACCAACCACGTCTGCTGGAAGTTTGTTCCAAGGATCTACTACCCTTTCAGTAAAATAATATTTTCTCACGTTTCTTTTGATCTTTCCCCCAACTAACTTCAGATTGTGTCCCCTTGTTCTTGTGTTCACTTTCCTATTAAAAACACTTCCCTCCTGAACCTTATTTAACTCTTTAACATATTTAAATGTTTCGATCATGTCTCCCCTTTTCCTTCTGTCCTCCAGACTATACAGATTGAGTTCATTAAGTCTTTCCTGATACGTTTTATGCTTATGTTTATGTTTATGTTTATTAGATTTGTATGCTCAAGACCTTCCACCATTCTTGTAGCCCGTCTTTGGAACCGTTCAAATGGGGATTTTGCAGTAACCTTCCCTTAGAGTGGGGAATGGAGATTTTACTGCCACACCCCCAAGCCACACTCACCAAGCCTTATGACCACCAAGCCACCCCCACAGAAATGGTAGTTTAAAAAATTTGAAGCCCACCATTACAGGTATCTACAACCCTGTGAGATTTATTCCCTCAACTACAGTTGTGGAGACATATTGGTAATAATCTGTATGGAATAGTATCTTGGAAAAATTAATTAAGAGGAGGTATTCAGAGTTTCTACAAAATTTACCTAATTAAAAGGTAGTTGTAAAAACAAGTCTGAAGACATGGATTTTTTCATTTCCTCAACTCTTAGTAGAGTACAATGTTGACATTAAAATTTGTCACCATCCTCTAGTGGTTAATTTCCAAATCAGTAACTAAGATTTAAAAATTATTTCTACAGATAGATACCATATTTAGCCAAAGGAAGGAAATATTTACTTTCAAAGTTATCTACTTTCAAAGTTGACCAAAAAAACTATGTAATGCCCAGTTTCTCCATCTTTTTAACATGAAGAAAAATTAAAAGGCCAGGTATACACAAAAACACTCCCAAACATTCCCATTCTGATTTCCGGCAGAAATAAAAGCATCATCACAAGCTCAAAAACAAAATTAAAAGCATCAACACAAGCTCAAAAACAAAATTAAGAAAGAAATAGAATTAGCAGAACAAGAGGACAAGGAAGGGAAGAAAAGAGAGATGGAAAATGAAACAAGAGAAAGAAGGGGCCACCATTGGAAAGACAAGGCAAAAAGAGAGAAATATTACAAAGGAATTAAAATTCAGCAGTGCAACAATCTCCCTTCACAATTTAACAGTTGATAAAAGATCAGACCCTTTTCAACAATGGTGTCTGCAAGTTGTTCATTTAATTGCAACTGCTTCCAGTCAGTTGCAGCCTCTAACATGGAACTATGCTATTCTTAATCATCAATATATTGGAATTTAGTTATCAGAGAATGGCAAATAGATATTTTTGGCATTGTGCAATGTAACCATTTCCTGATCTTTGCCTTTGAACATAGAATTCAAAAATGATTCAACAAACACATTAAATTTTTGTTTACCATGATTGCTTTCTAATTTAATTTGAATGCAGTGTAGTGGTATATAGCACAGTGATGGTGAACCTTTTTTACCTTGGCGGCCACGCTAACGCACAAGTGCCCATACCCATAATTCAATGCCCTGGGAGGGTAAAAACAGCCTCTCCCAGCCCTGGGGGCCGGAAATGGCCTGTTTCCCAACTTCTGATGGGCCCAGTAGGTTTGTGTTTTGCCCTCCCCAGGCTTCAAAGGCTTCACTGGAGCTGGGGGAGGGTACAAACACCCTCCCCATCCCCCCCTGGAGGCTCTCTGGAAGCCAAAACCACCCTCCCAGAGCCTCTGTGTGAGCCAAAAATCAGCTGGCCACACACACATGCATCTTGCAGCTGAGCTAGGGCAACAGCTCGTGTGGCAGCAGACATGGCTCCATGTGCCACCTGTGGCACCCATGCCATAGGTTCGCCATCACTGGTATAGCAAATGCTAGGTAACATCCAGAATTCAGCAGCCAACACAACTTTTGAAAAAACAGCATATAAGGTGGATTTGATCAGAGCTTGTCCTGGCAAACTCTCACATCATTGTAATTTATCAAGAAGCACAATTTGCTGGTTATTGTAGAATGCTGATGCTGAAATCTCCGTTACCTTTTTTGATCTACCCCAAAACCTGCTAAGTCAAAAGGGAATAAAGGTGTTGCTTTAGCTTCCTTTATTATCTATTTCTCTATGAAAAAATATTGGGACATTTTGGGATCATTGATGCAAACAAAAGCAACATTCAAAGCATTATTAATATAAAAATGAATAGATTGTAAACAGTTTTCTGGCAGTTGTGTGAAAAATTGTTACATTTACCATAGTAGTAGTAGTAGCCTTTGTTGTTTTCATAAAGTAGATGTCCCAAATCAACGTTTATGCTTGTTGTTGAAGCATTTTAGAACACCTCTGTGCTTTCTGTGTTAATCTCAGGTGTTGATAAATTTGAATGATATCAATGACAATCAACCAACGTTCCCTCGTTCTTATGAAGGGCCCTTTGATATCACAGAAGGACAACCTGGTCCAAGGGTATGGACTTTTCTAGCTCATGATGGAGATTCTGGACCCAGCGGGCAAGTTGAGTACAGCATCATTGCTGGAGATCCTCTTGGTAAGTGACGGAAATGATAAAGATGCAGAACCAAAGCTCTGTGGGTTATCATTTTTACTTCATCCAGAAATGCATTGTGGAAAAGAATGGTCATCTTACAGTTAATAATACAAGCCAAGGAACTGACATTTTATGCCTGCCTTGTTTCTTTACTTCCCTAAGCAAATAGCAGTGCTTATTAAAAGCAAATTTCTACATATGTAGAAAAGGATAAATCTGCTATTCAAAATTTGAATACTATTGATACTACCCTGTTTCCATGAAAATAAGATGTACTCCAAAAGTAAGGCATGCCAGAGGTTTTGCAGAATTTGCTAATATAAGGCACCCCCCGAAAATAAGGCGTAGTCAAGTTTACATACGGTACGGTGGAAAAACATACGGTACCATTCAAAGCTGTTCATAGCGGTACCATAATAATGTGGTGTCCCCTGCTGGCCCCTTCCATCGCTTTGTACCGTCCAGTACAGCAGACACAGTCTGCTGCTGTCTCATCGACATTACAGTCCCTACTACAGTGCATAGACTGTAGTTCCTCTGGTGGCCGGAAGCTGCAATAGCGGGAGTATACTGTTGTACCATATAAGTGCCGCCGTTTGTGTGTGTGGGTGCCATACTGACAGGTACCATACCGTAATCAGCGTACCGTACGGTACACTTTCTTTGGTGGGTGTCAGCTTTTTTGCCTGAGAATTTGTCTTATTTGAGAAATATAAGGCACCCCCCGAAAATAAGATGTAGCACAACTTTTGGAGCAAAAATTAATATAAGACAGTGTCTTATTTTCGGGAAAACACAGTATTGAGCTGAATTAGGTGCTTTTTTAATTCTTTAATTTTAGGAATCTTTGAATCTTAAATATATCTTCACTTTCTATTTTGACTAATGATGATTTGGACAATACAAGGGATCTGCAAAGCAGATCTCCTAATTCTTCCCTCAATTGTGGGAAGATTTTGGACTTTCAGGATCTAGTTTGGTGAAAACAGAATTTCTTACTTAAGAATATAATTGGAGAGGAGCCATTCAGGTGCTGTTATTCCTAAAATTGAAGCCAAACATTTTTGCAAATCATATTTCTCTCTTATTCCTGCAGTTCAGAGTCTAATATAAATGGAAAACCAATTTCAACATTAATGAAAAACTTTGTTATGAGTATCTTATGTTGCCTGAGTTTCTCTTTGATGATTGATTGCTCAGCGTAATGCTGATAACAATAATTCACTTATTTAGAAGAACTAGTATTGTAAATTCCACAAAACTGCTAAGGTTTTCCTGTTTGCTTTTACTTTAGGCAGCTTTTGCATCCAAAATGGGTAGGAAGTACCTTTCTGTGTTTCAAAGCATTTTTATAGTTTTGAATATACGTATTGCCTAAAGGTTGACAGTATTTCTATATAAATATGATTTAAAACATGATCTCTTCTCAAATTCTAAATCTAGATAAAAGGAAATTGAAGTATACAAATGAGTCAAAAACATTGATTTATTATTCATTTATTTCTTGAGAAAAAATGATCCAAAGCTACACATTTGCTTTCAGTAATGATGTATTCCCAATAGGAAGCCGAAACTGAACTTAAAGGTTACCATGAGTATTCATCAGTCCTACACAATGGCTTGAAAGAATTTTAGCTCATTCTTTCTTATAGAACCCCTTCAGCTGAGGGACGTTGGTGGACTTTCTCACTAGAACTGTCAAGCTTCAAATCCTTCTACAACATTTATCTAGGATAAGGTTTTGGGATTTTGAAATGTCAAAAGACCTTGGCATTTTCCTGTAGAATTTGCTGATATAGTTCATATGGCCATCAATAATGCTAAATTATTCTGGTCCAGAGGCAACAAAGTAAACCCAACCATAATACTGCCAGCACCATATTTTACTGATGAGACAAGGTTCTTGGAATTCAATGTTTGTCTTTGACCAAATGTAACCCTTTTAGTCCAAGTCAAAAATTCTGTTTTGGTCTCTTTCATTCACAAAACATTCTTCAAACAGTCTTCTAACTTATCGATGTTGGCTTCTGCAAATTGTAGAGGGACAGCAATTTTCTTTTTGAAGAGCAATGGCTTTCTTCTTTCAACCCTCCCTTTCACACTATTATTGTTCAGTGTTCTAATGAAGGTGGTCTCATGACATTCCTCAATGCAATAGAGGCCTTTACTTCCTCAGACATTTCCTTGATGTTTTTTGAGACCAATTGGTCTAACAGCCCTTCATGTGACCTTGGCTGATCAACCTTTCCTATTGCCTTCATGTGCACACTAGCTGCCTGACAATGGATTGATAAAATTCAAACTCTTTGGGAATAGTTTTGTAAACTTTTCTAGCCTAGTAAGCATCAATTACTACTTCGTTCAAGCCACAACATACTTCTACATATATGTGTTGTGAAGCTACAATTTTGATAGTGAATACCGAGAGTTCAGTTCTTAAAATAAGGCACAGTCACTTCTTACTATTAGCCCTTAGTCTGAAACAACAGTAATTTATCTTTCAAATAAACTAATAATCCTAGGGAATCACATCTTTCTGCCACACCCAAACATATAGTTTTGGATCACTTCTATTCTGCCAGCGTGCCCCAACCGCCCGTAATTACAGGGTAATTAGTCCAAAAAGACACACACCACACGATAGAAGGAAAACCAAAAGTCTTTATCAATAGAAAAGCAGAAAAAACTCTCTTTTTAAAAAGGGATTTTCTGGTACACACAAGGCACAGGTTAAATGCAATCCAATTTCTCACCCAGTAACTGGGAAATTGAGTCCAATTCCAAAAGTCCAGAAATTCCACACACAGTCTTGAACAGGGAAACAACAAACCACGATCTTGACGAACTATGAATCAGATAAACTTCCACGAGGCTAAACTAGCACGCTGCTCTTTTTATCTGTAGCACTAATTACAGCAGCCCCATCCAACCACAGTTGGACTCACTGATCTCCTGTAATAATCCTTCAGTTGTTCTTTCCTATGCATCACTCTACGCATGCGTGCGTCTGTCATAAGTTCTTGTTCAGAATCCAGGGATGATAAGGATGATTGATCTCCTCCTGGGCTGTCTGCCAAACTCCCCTCCTCCCTGCCACTCACGCTTCCTTCGTCAGAGGAGACTTCATCGGGAGATTCCATCAGGAGCAAAACAGGCCTGTGGCATGCGGATGTTTCCCCCACATCCACCTCCACATTCCTTGGGGCAGGAGCTGGGCCAAAGCCAACCACAACAACTTCCCTCAATAAATAAATGAACCAGTTTGATGTTTTTGACTCATTTCTTTAATTGGCTTCTCTTGAGCTAGTTTTAGCATGTGTGGAGAAGCATATTTTAGGTCACATTTAGGCAGAAAATTTGAAGTTCAAAAACATATACAAGGTTTTAAGCACCACTCTATGTAAGTGTGCATGTTTGCTGTTTGTGTGTGTGTGTGTGCATGTATAATCAACTTTTCTAATCGATTTTAAGTTCTATCGATATGCTAACTTTCCCCATTCTGGTTTAAACACTCTGAAATCAATGTTAGACATTGACTAGAAATGCAAGAGGCAGATTACTTAGAAATGAACAATCTTTTCCTTACAAGGAGGAAAGAAAGAAATACATGTCAGGACAGTGAAGAGAGCAATTCAAAACCATGTTAGCAGGGGCCTCTTCTGAGAAATAGGAGTGTGTACATCAGGAAATCCTGCCGTAAGAAACATCCGTAATGAAAGGAAGCATTGCAAACTTTTTATGCTTTCCATATTAGAAGGTGCTTTTGCAAGCTCACCAAGTGTTTTGGAAGGAATGACAAGCTTGCCTTCCGAAAGGATTAAACTGTGTTTCTGAGCAAAGAAAAGTACCCTGAAGTTAAAACAACAGTGCTTTTTTTTAAAAAAATGAGGAAGGACCAGGTTTTTTAGTCTCTTTTAAGAAGTTTATTGGTGCAATTTTTGTGAGTGCTTACATTGTGTCACAATATTTATTTGCTATGCACGCATCTGTGTCTATCGACTTGGCCAGTTTTTTAAAAACATTCCTGTGCTCTTTCTACCCTATCCTGAACGTGGAGGAAATTTAAATAAATAGGAAACTCCTTTTAAAGTTCATCTTATGCTCGGTGCCAGAAAAACATCAAAACAAAGTTCTTGCGACATTTGTAGATTATTGAGCAAACTCCTAGAAGAAAGAGGAAGTTTTGTAGTTAAGGCTAATTGGAGCAGATTAAATTTATGGCCTTAGTAAATTACTGGAGGGAGGAGAGAAAACACGAGATACAATTTTCTGAGATACAATAAGGATGGTTTCCCCCACCCTTTTTTAGTCTTCTTGAATATCTGAGAATCACTTGTCCAACTTCAAATCAACATTGGTGTTATTTCTTTGTGGATTAGACCTTGGATACATACCCTGAAATTAAGCAGAAAGACCAAATTGGAATATAGATTAGATTAGATTAGATTTATTGGATTTATATGCCACCCCTCTCCGCAAACTCGGGGCAGTTCACAACAAGGTAAAAACAATACATAATAACAAATCCAATACCCACCAATCCAATTACAATTTAAGCTAAAAAAATTCATAAAAAACAACCCCAGAATATAAAAAAAAACCAAGCACACAATCAAGAGAATTTTGAGCAAAAAGCCATAACTGTCAGTGCCCAAGAAAAAGAATGAAAAGAAGTCCTAAAGGCTGTGAGAATACTGGAAAATTGTAAGGTTGCAGAGGTGGATGATGCAACTGGAGAAATGTTAAAATGTAGGTGTGACTGTGAAAGTTGGGCAAACTTGTGTGTGAAGAGTGCATTAGTGCCTGATGATGGAAGCCTGTCATTAATGTTTCCTACACAAAGGGAAAGGCAACAAGAGGAAGTGTGCACTCTTTGGCAAGTTTCTAATTAAGAGGAGTATGTGAAACACCAGCACACAAAGTTGTTAGGACAGGCAGGAGATGTCAGACTAGATGCTCATTTTTGAGAAATGAGTTATAGAACTAAACGAGGCTATTGAGAAACATATCCACATCAGGAAAAAACATAGTTACCACATGATTGTAAATGTAGAGAAAGCGTAAGATGAAGCGAATGTGTTTGAATTGTGGGATGTTTTGCATGAAGATGGAACTGAAGGTTGGTTACCGAATCCCACATCGCAAGAATCAATTCAGTGCATAATAAACGTATGATTTTGAGCAACATCGAAAGCTTAAGATGTCTCTTTATTTATTTTATTTTATTTTATTTATTTATTAATCAGATTTGTATGCCGCCCCTCTCCGCAGACTCGGGGTGGCTCACAGCAATAATAGTACAATGTAAACAAATCTAATATTTAAGTTTAAGTTAATTTAAAACCCCAATTTAAAAACCAATCATACATACTAGCATACCATGCATAAATTTTATAAGCCTAGGGGGAGGGAAAGTATCAATTCCCCCATGCCTGATGACAGAGGTGGGTTTTAAGGAGCTTACAAAAGGCTAGGAGGGTGGGGGCAACTCTGATATCCGGGGGGAGTTGGTTCCAAAGGGTTGGGGCCGCCACAGAGAAGGCTCTTCCCCTGGGTCCCACCAAACAACATTGTTTAGTTGACGGGACCCGGAGAAGGCCAACTCTGTGGGACTTAACTGGTCGCTGGGATTCGTGCGGCAGAAGGCGGTCCCGGAGATATCCTGGTCCGGTGCCATGAAGGGCTTTATAGGTCATAACCAACACTTTGAATTGTGACTGGAAACTGATTGGCAACCAATGCAGACTGCGGAGTGTTGGTGTGACATGGGCATATTTAGGAGCGCCCATGATAGCTCTCACAGCTGCATTCTGCATGATCTGAAGTTTCTGAACACTTTTCAAAGGTAGCCCCATGTAGAGAGCATTACAGTAGTCGAGCCTCGAGGTGATGAGAGCATGAGTGACTGTGAGCAGTGACTCCCGGTCCAAATAGGGCCGCAACTGGTGCACCAGGCGAACCTGGGCAAACGCCCCCCTCGCCACAGCTGAAAGATGTTTCTCTAATGTGAGCTGTGGATCGAGGAGGATGCCCAAGTTGTGGACCCTCTCTGAGGGGGTTAGTGATTTCCCCCCCCCAGGGTAATGGACGGACAGATGGAATTGTCCTTGGGACAGATGGAATTGTCCTTGGGAGGCAAAACCCACAGCCACAGTCTTATCAGGGTCTTTAGTTGTTGAATGTATCTATGGAGAAGTTAATTATCAATACTTCTGATGGGTTTAGGAATGTATTGGCTGAGAGCACAAATATCATTCTTATTAGCCAAAAACAGGAAGGATTTGTGATTCTTATTAGATTGAATAGTGCAGTGGAGATTAGTATTAATGAGTATAAATTTAGAAAAATCTGAAGTTGAACTCTTTCATTTCTGGATTATAGACACTATTGCTTCCTGCATAAGTTTGACCAAATAATGACTTTAAAATCTTGCCATTGTAGAATTTCAGTGGGCTAATAACTCAATAGGGGGCATAATGGTTCAGCGCCCCCTACTGACAGCCCAGGTTCAAGATTAAACTTCCATGCAATGGAGTGAGCTCCTGTTCTGGCCTCAGATCCAACCCACCTAGCGCTTAAAAAGCATGCAAACGGGGGTAGATAAATAGGCATCACTTCAGTGTATTGGTGTAGAGCCAATTTTGGGTATAATCATGCTGGCCATCTGACCATAGGAAATGTCTTCAGAGAACATTGGCTCCCCTGCCAAAAAACGGAAATAAGTATTGTCCACTAGCATCAGAAACTTTTTTTTTTAGCAGCGCAGTAGTTTACCAACTTTCATATTTTTAGTTTAGCAGTTAGGTAAATAGCTAGTTCAAATTTTAAATATTTTAGACCTTGTCCAATATTATAGTATCTGCATTTATATTATTTTATTTCAAACTGTCAATGCATCTTCCATTTAGAAATAAGTAATGACATGTCAGCAAGAAAAAAAAGTCAGAGAGCCCTAGCTGTAACCTCTGTAATATTCCACAAAATTATATGTGATTTAATTTAGACGCTGTTCTGCCGGGCTCTCTGATTGGAGCCTCCCGAAAATTCAAGGATACAAATTTCAGACACACAAATGTTTGAAAATTCAAAACAATGTTCTTTATCACAAAATGCAAAATAAGCAAAGCACTCTTTTTGTATTGCAAAGAGCACTCATCCCAAAACAACTGGGTAGTCTGTACAATTTCCCTTAAGCAGTCATTAAGTACTTAGCCAGCATCTGTGAAGAAACTTCACACCCCTTCTTCTTCCAATGAAGTGAGACACACATACACACACACAGTTGCTCTGCTTTGTTTTCCAAGGCGTGAAAAAGCAACAAAGTCCAGAAGACACAGGATTCCTGACGAACTCCGATCAGATATTCTTCCACAATGGCCAAACCCACATGCTGCTATTTATAGCAGCAGCCCTAATTACTGGAGCCCCACCCAAACACAGGTGGCCTCCCTTATTTCCTGTAATATGTTCTGACTTGGTCTCTTCTACGCATAATTCTGCGCTTGCATGGGTCCAAAACATCATCATCTGAATCAATGGAAGATAAAGGAGATTGACTGCCTTGGCTGTGTGCCAAGCCCTCCTCTGCCGAGTCACTCCCACCTTCTTCTTCGTCCGAGGAAACTAAACTCTGAACTGATTCTGTCGGCAATAACACAGGCCTGTGACATGTTGAATTTTCCCCTGCATCCACCTCCCCATTCCCTGAGGCAGGAGCTGGGCCAGAGCCAACCACAACAGACGCTAAACATTCTACTGGTTTTTCAAAAGACTGTGAAGACCTCGCTGTTCATCCAGGCCTTTCTCAAGCATATTCTTCTTTTCCTTTATTCCCATCTGGATTTCCTCTCTCTGAACCTTTTCTCTGTTTTATTCTGAATTGTTTTGTTTTCTTGCAATGTGCAAATAGCTAAAATTGCTGGGTAAGCATTCTGGCAGCATATACAACAACTACTACTACTACTATTACTTGGAGTTCGGGGGGTGCTGGCAAGCCCCCCAGGCCGGCTGCGATCTTTTAAAACACCCGCGCCGCTTCGCAGCTGTCTCCTGAAGCTGAACGCTAAAGCCGAACTTCCGCGTTCGGCTTCGGGAGACAGCTGCGAAGCGGCGCGGGTGTTTTAAAAGGTCGCAGCCGGCCTGGGGTTTTAAAACCCAGGTTCGGGGGGTGCTGGCAAGCCCCCCAGGCCGGCTGCGACCTTTTAAAACACCCACGCTGCTTCACAGCTGTCTCCCGAAGCCGAACGCGGAAGTTCGGCTTTAGCGTTCGGCTTCAGGAGACAGCTGCGAAGCGGCGCGGGTGTTTTAAAAGGTCGCAGCCGGCCTGGGGGGCTTGCCAGCACCCCCCGAACCCCAAACCCGGGTTCGGGGGGGTGCTGGCAAGCCCCCCAGGCCGGCTGCGACCTTTTAAAACACCCGCGCCGCTTCGCAGCTTTCTCCTGAAGCCGAACGCTAAAGCCGAACTTCCGCATTCGACTTCGGGAGACAGCTGCGAAGCAACGCGGCTGTTTTAAAAGGTCGCAGCCGGCCTGGGGGGCTTGCCAGCACCCCCCGAACCCCGAACCCGGGTTCGGGGGGGTGCTGGGAAGCCCCCCAGGCCGGCTGTCACCTTTTAAAACAGCCGCGCGGCTTCCCAGCAGTCGCCGAAAGCCGTTTTTTTGCGGGGGGTTTTTTGGTTGCACGGATTAATTGACTTTACATTGTTTCCTATGGGAAACAATGTTTCGTCTTACGAACCTTTCGTCTTACGAACCTCCTCCTTGCACCAATTAAGTTCGTATCATGAGGTATTACTGTATACTGCTTCATAGTGCTTTTACAGCTCTCTCTAAGCGGTTTGCAGAATCAGCCTCTTGCCCCCAACAATCTGGGTCCTCATTTTACCCACCGTGGAAGGATGGAAGACTGAGTCAACCTTGAGCCAGTGGTGAAATTTAAACTGCTGAACTGCAGCTAGTAGTGAGCTGCAGTAGCCTGCAGTGTTGCACTCTAACCACTGTGATCCGACCCACCTAGCAATTATTGCTGGCAGCAACCCATATCAACCAGCAGTGCCAGTCAATAATATTTATAATGGTTCAGTTGACCGAGTTTCATGTAATAGTAATGATGGTGATGATGATGGTGGTGATGATGATGTAAAAAAGTGCAGAAATTTCCCCGAAAAAAATTATAAAAGAAGAGTTAAATTTTCAACATACTGTAAAATAGAGCATAAAACGTACCTGCTAAATTTCAGGAATAACAAGCTTTTCAATGGATGGGAAAATATTTGGCCATGAGCAGTCACCAGATGTCATTCAGCAAATCCTTTTCTTATTATTTTAAAAATTCCCTTAATTTAATTAATCTTTCATTGATTCAGTTTTTTTTCTTCCAATCAATTGTGTCCCTGTAGTTTTCTTGTCAAGGTTTCCAAAAATGTTTTGCCATTGTCTCTGTCCCTTGTTCAGTTTAGGCAGTCCCCAACTCCAAAGTGGAGTGTACAATTCAAATTAAAAAATAACATATCAAAATTGTTTTTTTTTTAAATAAAAACTTTTTTAATTTTTTTTTTTTTTAAAGAATATAGAAGGAATAAAGAACAAAAACCAATGGTGAACGGGAAAGTATCAACGTGTCAAGAAAACCAGTCATATTTATAGTTCTATGGTTTATTATTACCGTTACAATGGTGAAAAGGTGACAGACTGTCAACACTTTCTGAATTATGTGTAAAAGGAGATTAAGGGAAAAATTGACTTCCTATTTATTACTAATTGTTTGAACTGGGGGGAAAGCAAGAGCACATTTTAGCTTGTACAATGTGTTGGGAATATGTGACTTTCATGAATAGGATAAATTCATACATTCCTATTTTGACTACACAGTGTAAACCAGAATTTCCCAACTTTGGCAACTTTAAGACACATGGACTTCAATTCCCAGAATTCCCTAGCTAGAATTTTGTGAGTTGAAGATCAGACGTCTTAAAATTGCCAAGGTTGAGAAACCTTGCTGTAGATCTGAGTGTCAAACTCAATTTAATTGCGGGCTGTATCAGAGTTGTGTTTGACCTCAGAGAGCTGGAGTGAATGTAGGCAGGGTGGGCTTTGCCAACTCAACTTCACTCGTGTCAGTGGTCTGAGCACTCTGCTAGAGAAAATGGTTCCCGAATAGTAGCAAAATTCGGCCAAACCTGAACCGAACCAGAACTGGAATCCAAACGGGGAATTCCTCCCACGAAGAGATTCCGGGGGCGGAGCTTTGACATCACTGGCAGGTTGCTAAGGACGTCAAGGTGATCACTTCCTGGATTTTTACGAAAAAGGATGCCGCAGCAGCGCTGCAAGCAAAGGGCGGTCCTTTTCACGTAAAAATAAACATGAAAGGACCGCCCTTTGCTTGCAGTGCCACTGCAGTGTCCTTTTTAGTAAAAATAACAATGTTTATTTTTACATGAAGACTTGAAGGAGCTGGGGAATCCCTCCCACGAAGAGATTCCAGGGGCGGAGCTTTGACGTCACCGGCAGGTTGCTAAGGACGCCAAGGTGATCACGAACCCGAAATTTTTTCAAACTTTGGGCAAAGTTCAAGGTTGTGTTCGGCGTTCGGAGCTTTGACGTCATTGGCATGCTGCTAAGGGCGCCAAGGTGATCACTTCCTGGATTCCACAACCTTGAACTTTGCCCAAAGTTTGAAAAAATTTCGGGTTCGTGTTAGGCATACCGAACACCCCAAAATTCAGTATGGACCTGAATTGTGCGGGTTCGGTTTGCCCATCACTATTCCCGAGCTCTGTTTTTGTTTGCAACAATCTCCTGCAACCCTCCTCCAGTGAAAATGGAGCTAGGGAGGGCTTGCGGGCAAGCTCCTGAGCTTGTTTTCGCTGGCAGAGGCACTGCGAGCCAGTCCTTCACTTTTTCCAGGGCAGCCCTGTGGGCCAGCTCTAAGCAACCCGTGGGCCGGATCTTGCCCCTGGGCCTTGAGTTTGACACCCCTTCTGTAAGTAATCCTAAATTAAATTTCCCCGTTTAAGGGTGGTGTACCTCTGATGAGACAAACGGGGGCCTTTCTGCTTAGATTATGAGCTGCTGGAAATATCTGATGAGATAGAATATGTTCTGTCGAGCTCTCTGGTAGAATCCTCCCGAAAATTCACAGATACAAATTTCAGACACACACAAGTTTGAAAATTCAAAACAACGTTCTTTATACCGAAAATTCAAATAAACTAAGCACTCTTTTTGTATAGCAAAGAGCACTCTTCTCCAAACAAACTGGTAATTTGTACAAGTCCCTTATCAGTTCTGAGATACTTAGCTTGCAGCTGTGAGGCAATTCACAGTCCTTCTTCTTTCACAAAGTGAAACACACTTTGCTCTGGTTTAGTTTCAAAGCGGGGGAAAATCAGCATACAAAGGTCGAAGTCAGCAAGGCAGGCACGAAACACAACGATCAGATAATCCTCCACAATGGCCAAATCCACAGGCTGCTATGTATAGCAGCCTCACTAATTACCACAGCTCCACCCAACCACAGGTGGCCTCATTTTCTTTGATAATAATCTCTCAGTTGTTGCTGCCTATGTATTGCTCTCCGCATGCATGGCTGTATCATTAACTCTTGTTCCGAATCCAAGGAGGAGCTAGATAATTGATCTCCTTCTGAGCTGTCTGCCACACTCTCCTCCTCCCTGTCACTCATGTCTTCTTCATCAGAGGTGCCTTCATCACCAGATTCCACCGGGAGCAAAACAGGCCTGCGGCATGTGGATGTCTCCCCCACATCCACAATCCTTGGGGCAGGAGTTGGGCCAGAGCTAACCACAACAAGAATAGAATTCTTTATTGGCCAAGTATGATTGGACACAGAAGGAATTTGTCTTTGGTGCATATGGAGCCAGAATAACGATTTCAGTTGTTATTTATTGAGATCGAATTGTGTGGTTTAATTTAATTGTCTCCTAAATGGGTTCAGTTCCAATTCCTGTTCTGTTCTAGCCAGTTAGGAATGATGATAATTGAATTTTAATTCATCTGGAAAGCTTGAAAGGCTGAAGTACATTAATACATTAAGGTTGCCAATGTATACAGTCTTCACTGAAAACAGTTCCCATTGAGTGCATCCATAGGTTTAATCTATCATGCCAGTTGGAATCTGGAGCTTGCTGGCTAATAGTGTATACATTTACATTCTGATAGATTACTATCTCTACACATAATGTGTTCTGTCTGGGTCACTCCGGAAGCCAATACCAACCCAAAAAGAGAAGCCAAACACACTGGTAAAAGGCAAAGGCAGTTTATAAAATTCAAGAAAAACACAGGTAACAGAAAATGTCCTTACAAACAGGAAAACGCTGTATCTTCCAATATATCAATGAAGGCAAAAGTCCATGCAGCAATACAGGATTCTTGCTGCCAAGACGAGGCTGTAGATAGCAGACCTACACCTCCCACAGGTCTTCCAAACTGCTGGGCCACAAGCCAGGAACAGAGACGTCAAGAACAAAGCAGGACACCATAACCCCAACTGATAACACTCCACATGGCTTCAAGGGCTTGCCTGCCTTTTAAACCCTGCTAAGGAGGACCACACCCAAGCCCAGCTGTTCCTAATTCAGTGCTGATAATACTTTAATTGCTCCATTCTTTGATCTGAACGTCTCTGTCGCATGTCAATGACGGCTTGTGCTTCATCACCTAATGACTCCAAGCTACTGGCTGGGGAGACACCCCCCCCCCCGGGGGCTCTCATGCTGTTCTCCTTCGTCCCATTCCTGACTTTCCTCTCCCCCGTCCGACTGTTCAGCCCCCTCCTCTTCGCTGTCATCCTCCTCCGGGCATGGAGCCAGCAGAGACAAAGCCGGTCCCTGAGCAGCCTCAGGCTGAACCACAATATAATGTAGATGTTGAATAGCTTGTACATTGTCTGTATAATTATAATCATCTATAATAAGTCGAATAATAAAAATGAAATCTCTACAGTGGAACATTTTGGGTAATTATGTTTCCAATATATTTTCCCAGTTCCCTAAGAAATACAAATTACTGTTACTGTTATTATTTGAGCTTTTATTCCTGTAACATAGTTGTGTCTGTCTTGCAGGAGAATTTGTGATCTCACCTGTGGAAGGGGAGCTACGTGTGAGAAAGGATGCTGAACTTGACCGAGAGAACATTGCTTTTTATAATCTCACCATCGAGGCCAAAGACAGAGGGGTGCCTTCTCTCAGCTCTACAGTAAGTCGGAGTGGCTCGGATTATAAAATGTCCATCTGAAAAAAAGATACTGAATTGTGGATAGTAAAAAACAAAAGGGTTTTTTACCACCCACAATTCAGTAGTTAAAGTAATTTCACAGCGGTGAAATCTACTTACCTTCCCTACTGGTTCGGAAGCGCTCATGTGCATGCCCTCATCAAGCACACTTTTTCATCATCTGCACATAGTGACCTCTGGGAGAGTGGGCGGAGCATCACGCTGCTGCCGCCACCGGTTTTCTGAACCACCGGCGGCCACTGCTACCATTTCACACAAACCGGGACATACTGGTAGCATTTCACCACTGGATTACAATCATAATTGAGCCTGGAATTGTGATTATAACTAGTTAGTAGGTTAATCACTTGTCCAGGCTTAATTTTATTATCTTTCTTGTGATGGACTTTCTTAGAAAGTCTAGGTAATAAACCTTCAACAAACTTTAAGTAGAGTTAATGTAGCAATGTGGGTTGATCAGTCAATGAATCAGACTTAGTACATAATAGAACAATAATATTATATACAAATAGGCAAATAAGCGAAAGTAGTTACATAGTCCAAATATCATACACATTTATTTATTTATTTATTAATCAGATTTGTATGACGCCCCTCTCCACAGACTCGGGGCGGCTCACAGCAATAATGATACAATGTAAACAAATCTAATATTTAAGTTAATTTAAAACTCCAATTAAAAAAACCAATCATACATACTAACATACCATGCATAAATTTTATAAGCCTAGGGGGAGGGAAAGTCTCAATTCCCCCATGCCTGACGACAGAGGTGGGTTTTAAGGAGCTTACGAAAGGCAAGGAGGGTGGGGGCAACTCTGATATCTGGGGGGAGTTGGTTCCAAAGGGTCGGGGCTGCCACAGAGAAGGCTCTTCCCCTGGGTCCCGCCAAACGACACTGTTTAGTTGACGGGACCCGGAGAAGGCCAACTTTACCTTAAGTAACTGCAGCAAAAGTATTCCCCATATCTACCAGAACATATAATCCTAATAAAGGTTTACAAACCAGATTATCACCCACAGCAAAATATACACACAGCAAATTTAAATCTCTCTAGTATAAACTCCCCCAAGAGGAACATCGTTGGTTCCCTCTTATGACCAACCAGCAAATGACTCTTAAAGGTACAGTCTTAAACTTACACTGTTAGCTTCTGTATTGCAACACCCAACATAGTTACATACAGTATACTAACAGTCTTTAAGCAAATGCCACTATCATTGTTCGGAATAGGTGGTTTTTAAATGCTACTTTCCAACAAAAATCATTGTAAGTCATATGATCATAGCGTGCTGCAAATAGCTGTATGTGAGGGCCAGTGTTCAAATTGCAGCCATGTGATGGTGGGGGGCAGCCATCAGAACTTTGAATCTGGGTCAGAAGTACATTTGGGAGAAGGGGGCATCATAATTTTGAATGGTTTTTAAGAAGCCAGACATAAGTTAAGGGCTACCCATATTCTGGTCTTTGTGATGACATGTGGAGAAATAGAGAAGGGGTTTGCCCTAGCCACAGAGTGAGTGTTCTTTGTAATGTCCCAAAGGTGCTTTATTCCAGGAGGCAACTAGATTTTCTTATGGGTTTTTAAAAAAAGACATTTTGCTTCTCATCCAAGAAGCTTCTTCAGCTCTGACAGGAGAGTGGGGGAATGGAAGCAGAGGTGGTATTCACTTACCTTCCCTAATGGTTCACAAATGGGAGGGAGCACTTGCGCATGTGCGCAACCTGCACATGCATGTTGCCGATCAATTTCCGGTCACAATTCAAAGTGTTGGTTATGACCTTTAAAGCCCTTCACGGCACTGGACCAGAATATCTCCGAGACTGCCTGCTGCCGCACGAATCCCAGCGACCGATTAGGTCCCACAGAGTGGGCGTTCTCCGGGTCCCGTCAACTAAACAATGTCAGTTGGCGGGACCCAGGGGAAGAGCCTTCTCTGTGGCGGCCCCGACCCTCTGGAACCAACTCCCCCCGGAGATTAGAACTGCCCCTACTCTCCTTGCCTTTCGTAAGCTCCTTAAAACCCACCTTTGTCGTCAGGCATGGGGGAACTGAGACATCTCCCCCGGACATATACAATTTATGAATGGTATGTCTGTCTGTATGTTTGTTTAGAAAATATGTTTTTTAAAATATTTTTAAACTGTAATTTAGATTTGTTGTAAATTGTTTCACTTTGTTGTGAGACGCCCCGAGTCTGCGGAGAGGGGCGGCATACAAATCTAAATAATAAATAAATAATAAATAAATAAATGTTGCTCATGCATGCAGTTTGAACACATGCGCACGACTTCAAAACATGCAGAAATAAGACAGCACAGAACCTGGGCGAGTGGGCAGGCCAGGCCCTTCCACAAATCACCACTACCAGTTTGCCTGAACTGGTCCGATTTGGTAAAATACCACCTCTGAATGGAAAGCTCTTTTGAATGGAATGTTCTTTGTAATAATGGCCTTTTAACTGCTCTTCTCATTTTCCCTTTGTTTCAGGTCATGGTGGGATTGAATGTTTTGGACGTTAATGATAATGACCCTGTCCTCTTGAATCTACCAATGAATCTCACCATCAGTGAAATTGCTCCCATCTCCAGCTTTGTGACCCGCATCCTTGCTAGGGATGCGGACAGTGGAAGGAATGCTCTTTTAACATTTAGCATCACAGCAGGAAATAGAGACAATGCTTTTTACATCAATAGTACGGTAAGCCTTAGAGGTCTTTTATATCTGTCTGGTTACCTCCTGCATCAAACGTTCTGGAATAAGTTGGAGTTACAGTTGTAGAGTTTGATCTAGAGTAAATAAGTAATATTTTAATATTAATTCATTGCAAAATAATGGTTCTTCAGTAAAGCTTGCAGGCCAAGTATCTGATACCATGGTCCAGGGTAGTTTTTTAAACAGATTTTTTTCAAGCCTATAACTCAGAAAAAAATTACTCGGCTATCTTTTATGGCTAAAGGAGAATCAGAACTTGAGTCTCCCTAATCCACTATACCTTGTGGATTCAGGCCATAGTTCCCTCTAAGCTGAGCAGTGAGCAATCGCTCACTTAAAAATCATCAACTCAGAGTTTTTCAAACCTGCCCAGAAGCCGAGAGGGAAAGAGTGAGAGGGAAGGAGAGAGAGAGGAAGAGAGAGAAACAGATAGAAAAAAGAGAGGAAGGAAAAAAGAAAGAAAAAGAATGGGAGTAAGGAAGAGAGAAAGTAAATCAAAATCTAGTTTGAAACTAGCTCAACTATTTAAGTGGCATTTTGATATTGATAGAGTTGCCCTATTATGAGCTCACTGTTATAGACACACAGTACAGTATTTTATTTTGAAATTCTCTGAGGCAAAACAGGGTGGGTTTTTTATTTGTTTGTTTGTTTGTTTGTTTATTTATTTAATATTTCTGTGCCGCCCAGTCCCGAAGGGACTTCTGCTCAGACACTATACTTTTCCGCCCACCCCCAAAAAATATTAGAGGGAACACTTATTCAGGCTACATAAATCTTCTTTAATAAAATAGAGTGAAAACTGTAACTGTAAAACTGTCATGTAGAGGTTCAGCATGGTGGTACTTTTGGTAGGATAGGTCTATATTTGAGACCATTAGCACAGTGATGTCATCTCCCTGCCATGGCTGAATTTCAGGAATTGGGATATTTTTTTTATATTTATTTATTTAATTTATTTATTTATTTATTTATTTATTTAATTTGTATGCCGCCTCTCTCCGATATTGAGCAAGCCAGCTATTATCTCCAGCAGATCACTTTGTGCAAAGCAATATTGCAACATTTTGCAATAAGACTCACTGCTTTAAGATGGGGGTTCTGAATTGACCAAGCTATCTCATGATTGCAGCAAAAACAGTGTTGACTAATCAATGCAGAGTTTAGTTCAATATTACGATTATATCCATATCTGGAGGCACCCATTCATTGATGAATGATACTGTAGCTGTCTTCCACATTGGTTACTCTATGCTGGTATTTACTGTAAATATGTTACCTGTGTAAAGAAATATTTCCTCTTATCAATCTTCAATACATCTGCATGTTCTTTTAACCAGTAACTCCAAGTTCTAACTTTGCAAAAGAGAAGAAAAGTAATTTTCAGTACACGTTTAACACAACACAACACTAAGGGGCGTACATAAGTGCACTGGTGTGCCTTTCGTCCCCTGTCCAATTGTCTTTCCTTTCTCTCACTTATCATATATATTTTCTTTCTTTCATATATCCTCTCCTCTAAGTTCACTTTACCCTTATATACAGTATATTACTACATGTCTATTTTTCTTCCTATTTATTTGTGTATTGGACAAATGAATAAATAAATAAAGTACAATAAACACATGATTTTATACCCCTCTATCCCATCTCCGCCCTACTTGCCTTCCCTTCAAATATAATATTTCCTCAGAGGTAAACTATTCTAGATCCTTACTTTGGAGGAAAAGTTGTATTTTTTTTTTTTACTTCCAACTTCCTGCCAGCTTGCGGAAGGCAGCAGAGACCATAGGAAATCATAGCTATGAGACCCTAGGTATATGCGCTCGTCAGAACTCTGAGGACCAATTTTAAGTCCCCCGCACCCCGGCTCCATTCAGTGCCATTGTAATTTTGAACAGTCTCTAACTGGGTGAACATAACTTAAACACTGCCTATGTTTCAGATCAGTTAAGCACAAGTCTTACCTGTAGCTGCTCTTCAGAATCAAAACGTCCCTGGTTTTCTTCTCTTCTGTCGTCAACATACAGCAGGGGTGTCAAACTTGATTTCATTGAAGTCCACATCAGGGTTGTGTTTGACCTTGGGGGACCGGAGTGGAGGGGCCAGGGATGAGTGGCCAGCTCAACATCACTCCTGTCAGGAGTGCCTGTGGTGGCCAGTATGCTCTGGCCAGAGAAAACAGGCTCCTGAGCTCCATTTTCGGCTGTCACAGCCTCCTCTGGCCCTTTGCCAGTGAAAATGGAACTCAGGGGGGCCCTGACTCCATTTTCAGCCATCACAGCCAAAAATGGAGTTCAGAAGCCCATTTTTGCTGGCAGAAGTGCCACCGGCCAGTCCTTTGCTGTTGCCAGGGCAGCTCTGCATGCCAGATCTAAGTACCCCTTGGTTCAGATCTGGCCCCCAGGCCTTGAGTTTGACACCCTGACATACAGTAATTAAATTTGGTTTATTTTGCTGCAAATCATCGAGAATCTATAACTGACTTAGCCAGTTTGGCATGCTGGGTTAAACTACAGCTCAGAACTAGCACATGCTAAAGCTTCGTCCAGTCTAAATGGAAGCACAACTCTCTCTACTATCAATCTAATAACTGTTAATTAATTGCAGGAGTGCTGATCGTTACATTGTCCTCAAAACACATTTTCTGATTCAAGCAATCTTCTAAACCTTTAATGACCTTATGCATTAAATATACTTGGCAGTTCAAAGCAAGTTGAACAGTTTCATTTCATGTTTTTCTCTCTACGTTTTGCTTTGTTCTTCTCTTCCCCAGACTGGCATTATGTATGTAAATCGCCCATTGGACAGGGAGCGAGTATCAGAATATAGACTGACAATTACAGTGAAGGATAATCCGGAAAATGCACGCAATGCAAGGAGGGTAATTACTGACTGTATCTTTTCCTAATTTTGAACAAGGTTGCCTTCATTGGATATAATTTTCCCCTAAAAAATATAAATCAATTAAATATATATGAAACACAGGACTGCAACCTGAAATTTAATTTCCTTTATTAACAGATCAATGGTTAAATTATTTCTAACCATGTTCTCAAACTTTCTTTTTCATTATAGGTTATCCATTAATCATTCAGTTCCCCACAAGTTTCTTGAAAAAAAAACCCCACAGCCTTATAATAGTTATGATTTCATTGATGGCTGCATTAGATAACAGACAAATATATTCTATTGTGTTACAAACAGGCATATGTATTTTCTGAGACAGTAATTCTGAAAACAAATTTCCCAAATACTTAATGACAGACAGAGAGGAGGAGATAAGATCTTCCTCATCAGAAACATCAATATCTAGTGTATTGTCCTACTCTCTGCTTTTTTTTTAGTGGTACTTAAAAATTCAAAATAATGAAAGCCTGCATGCAGGGGTATCCATAGGGTATGGTCAAAGCAGTTATCATTGCAACAAGCTTTACTTGGTTCTTAGGAAGGTTTATTTGCACATAAGAACCAGTCAAAGCTGCAGTTGCATCTTTGTGGCTATTGTCTAACCACCCCCTGTGAATAACCTGTGGGATGGGTTTTCACTACTTTAAACTTTTTAACTTTCACCAAAAGAAAAACGTACCCTTCTGTATCTTAGCTTGGTTTTGGAAATGAATAAAAAACAAGCTTCTCATGGAGAAAAACCATGATCTCAAAATCAAATATTTTTAAGAATATTTGTTTCTTTTTAAAACACTTACCAAGTTGAATGGATTTCTGGAGTGGAAGGTTTGGATAGTAGTATATGAAAATTTGTATATATTTTTTTACCCTACGTTTTGGGGGCTGGAGCAGGATGTAAATATGCAAAGAGAAAGTCAAATCAGAAATACTAATATGAATTCTGAAAATTCTCATGATAATTGTGAGAAGTTCCCTTTACAGGCAAAGTTGTTTTTATTGTTGTTTTAAATCGTTGTCTATGGAGATTCTCAATCATCCAGGTCACGGCTATGCCAGAGATGCTTTCTTTCAAATGGCAATTGTATTTTCTTATTTTGCTTGAAGATGTTTCACTTCTCATCCAAGAAGCTTCTTCAGTTCTGACTGAATTGTGGGGAGTTAGTTTCATTTCCGCAGAGAGACAAGCACAGAGTGGACTGAAAGTACAGGGGTTGCATCAGTAGAAACCCACCTCTGATTCAAAAGCTGTCCATCTCAAAGTACATAGCTAAATGCCTATGGAAATTCTCAGTTATCCAAATCCTGGTTGTCCCAAAAGGTTCTTTCTTTCAAATAGCAATGAGGCTTCTTTCAAATCTTGTTTTAAGTCATTGTTTCTTTTTTCTTGGTACAACTTCAGGATTTTGACTTGCTGGTGATTACAGTAGCGGATGAAAATGATAACCATCCTCTGTTCACTCAGAGTTCCTACCAGGCTGAGGTGATAGAAAATTCCCCTCCAGGTAGGTGGGCCCTTCACTCTGCCCAAATCTCAGGACAGGCAGAAAGTATCTTCCAAGCACTCGTGTGCTTTCCTGTTCTGTTTTTCTGTTAAAAGTATTTTAAGACACATACAATAATTAAAATGGTGATGAGGAAAAAAAACCCAGTTCCTTCATACTTTTCAATCACACAGGACACTTTTCCAGTTTT
Organism: Erythrolamprus reginae; assembly: GCF_031021105.1. NCBI lineage: Eukaryota > Metazoa > Chordata > Lepidosauria > Squamata > Dipsadidae > Erythrolamprus > Erythrolamprus reginae. Next base: position 20,292,394 of record NC_091954.1, on the reverse strand, counting down.
TTAAAAAATGATTCTCCTTTGTCTCTATGTTGCAAGATTTACTGCATGTGTTTTCAAAAGCATACAGGTCGTCCTCAACTTACAACCAGTTGCTTAATGACCATTTGAAATTATGATGGACCTGTAAAAGCTACTTATGACCAGTTTTTGAAGTTATTTTGGGTGCTTGGCAACCAGTTCAGCTTTATAGCCATTTGCAGTTTCCCGCAGTCACATAATCAAGATTTATGACATTTTGTTTTTCTGGTTTTTTAATTTTAATTTTTGAACAAAAAAAAGTTTGCCAACTTGATTTGTGTAATAATGGTGGCATTGGTTTAAAAACCATAGTGTTGGGTTTACAACCATGTTCACTTTGCAACCATTGCAAAATTGTCAAAAAATTGGGTCCAGTCATGGGATGCCTCTATTATGAGTTGTAACTGTAATTCTGGGCAGTTTGAGGACTTCCTGATATATAAGTGAAGTGGGAGAAAGTTTTCTGAGCTGTTACCGTATGATATTTAAAAGAAAAACACTTTTGAATTGAAAGAAACAGAAAGGGAAATTGAATTAGTCAAATACACCCCAGATTTATTTTACTGCTTTTGGTCTTGGCTTTAGGTGATTTCTAACGTACTCCTACTTCTCTTTCCCCTTCAGAAAATCCAGCTTTTTTCAAACTATGCAATGGGGGATTATTTAAAGCTAAGTTATGACCTTTTGTAGCTCACTTGAATTATAACAGCATCAGTGAAAATGACAAGGTCTTGTGTACTGATTCTAGACACTCATATTGGCTTCTTTGATCCATTCAGATATCAGTTGCATTCGTGCTTCTGATATTTGAATTGCATGTTAGGAAAAAGCATGCTTCCTTGTATTCCCAGTATTCTTAATACTAAATCCTCTCTATTCTTAATCAATAAAGGAGAATATTTGTAGTTCAGGGTTGAAATGAAGGGGTACTTTTTGTTCTCTGAGCTTGCTTGTTTCCTTGCAGATGTTTCATTACCCAAACTAGGTAGCATTACCCAAACGAGGTTACCTAGCACTGGTGATGTTTCCTACTGTAGTTTGGGTAACGAAACATCTGCAAGAAACAGGAAAGAGTAGCAAGGACTCCTCGGTTTAATGAAACAGTTCCTATCCCACAATTTACTATTTCGGTTTATCTGAAATAGCAACATGCCTTTGGAGAAACCTCCCAATTGAGGATTGCAAATCATAATGTTGACCTTAATATGTGATCAGATTTGAAAGGATCAACCCCACAGTTTTGGCTATCCCAACTGTGATGTAATTAAAACAGGTACTTTTTGTTAAGTCAAATGCTTGAGACAAGGAAATATGTAAGCAGATGGTTTATTCAAGGTTGTCAAACTCACAGCCTGTGGGCCAGATGTGTCATGTACTGGTCACACCCCAGCCCAGTTTAGCAGATGGAGGGAAAGTCCCAATACATCACATGACGCTGCTGTGATGATGTGAGTTTTACACCCCGGCTTATTCCTGCACCAAATTGTTGTTTGAAGTATCTGGGATATGAAATTTTCCCTAAAGTAATTGCGCATAGATATAGTTTTTCACCTAGTATGAAACTATGACTTTAAATACTTTAAATAATTTCTCATGCATTTACACTCCAGAAAACTACTGATGTCCTTAACTGACATACTCTCCCAGGAGCTCAAGAATTTGCCCAGAAGATAACATTTGACTAAATGTCTTGATTCCTCCCCACCCCACTTTTATGTGGCTGATGAACATATGTTTTGTTTTAGCAGGGCTTAAGGCTTCTCCCAAGGGCGTCTTGATTCAGTCTGTCAAGGTTACACCAGGCACTATTTTATTGTTTCATAAGATCTCACCTTATTTCATTCATTCATTCATTCATACTTCATTGTTGATCATCAGGGAATGGAAAGAGGGGGGAAGAGTCAATCTATCAACATTTATGCCTCCTTTTCTGAGTTCTTCATGTTTGATTCAGGAACTCCTCTCACTGTCATTAATGGACCTATCCTAGCTTTGGATGATGACAAGGGTGTCAATGCAGTGTTGACATATCAACTGCTTGGAAAAGAAAAGAACCTGTTTATCATTAACAACAGAACAGGTAAGAAAGACATGTACTCTTCATGTTTAGCTGTCTTCCTATTCAGAGTGATAGGTAATTTTTTCTGCTCCATGAGAGAGCAATATGGAAACAGTTGAAAAATGCCTACAGACTTTCAAAAAATCTGCCAGTTAAATCTCTATGAATTGTATAGGGTTGGTATGAGGCACTTCCAGATCACCAGTTTTTCCACCAGCCACATATTCTGACTGCCCTATATAAATAAATCAAGACATGCCAATCTTCTCTGATTATTTAAAATTAACAGGACTTAGTTTGGGTAAAAATGGGGTGATGGTGTTTTTTGGCAAGACTATAGGAGTTGCCCAGAACTGTTAGCCAAGGAGTTGCCCAGAACTGTTAGCCAAGCAAAACTTGACTTTTTTGGGCAAAGAAATAAGGAAAGACTCCTCTGCCTTTTCAGTTTTGTGCCATGTTATTTATTCCTTTTGTTTCTTCTCAAAAAAACAAAACTGATTATTCCACCATAATGCTTTTGCACCCCTTAATATAGCCTAAGTGGATTCTTGAAGGTGAGAACAGCCAGGTGTTTTTCCAGAGATGTATTGAAGTTGTAACCCATTCCTGCTTCTACAGTAAGATTTGCTGAATGGCAATAAGTCTTCTCCATTTGCTCTAAACTATGTAACTACAGGATACGACGGCTCTGTGGCTAAGGCACTGAGCTTGTCGATCAGAAGGTTGGCAGTTCAGTTGTGTAGTAGGGTGAGCTCCCATTACCTGTCCCAGCTTCTGCCGACCCAGCAATTCAAAAGCACATAAAAAATGCAAGTAGAAGAGTAGGGACCACCTTGGTCAGAAGATAATAGTGCTCCATGCACCTTCAATATTTAGTTACGCCGGCCACATGACCACAGACAATGATCCAGAGGTGGACTGCAGGTAGCAAAGTTGTGCATAGGAACGCACGTGCAGGCGCGTTTCAGCAGGAAGTGTAATTGCACTCGATCCCGCACTCATGTTCCAGAGCTGTGGAGCTGTGCGCAATTAGGCAGCAGCCCACTTCTGCAACGATCCCTCTAACATTAAAAAACAGCACACGGCAATTGCAAACTGCTGAGCATTGTTCTTGAGTCACATGCGCGGCTGTGCAGTCATCCTCTCATTATGTGCAGAGCCACGTGGCCGTACAGCTTAGAGGGAACATTGACCACAGAGACGTCTTTGGACAGCACTGGCTCTTCAGCTTAGAAGCAAAGATGAGCACCACCTCCTAGAGTCAGGAACGACTAGCATGCATGTGCGGGGGAACTTTTACCTTAAGTAACTGCAGCAAAAGTATTCCCCATATTTACCACAATGGGAAGTCTCATCAGAGGGTTGAGTTCAATTTCATGTTGCAACTGTACTTCTGTCTAGAAGGGCACATGGTCTTTGCTAAATATTGTAGGGTTTCAAAAACATTGTGGAATATTCTTAATATTATTCATTGTATGGCCTTTCCAAATATATATATATACACCATCCAGAGTTTGAGATGGACAGCTATAGAAATATGATAAATGAATAAATAATTCAGTGTATTGCTTTCCAGTTTTAGACATCTGTAAGCTGAAACAAAAATATTACTATAGCTTTTGGTGACTATTACTATTTTATACTACTTATTTTTATTCTAATGGATAAGTCACCAGGCTAGAGAACAGGAGACCATGAACTCAGATCCTGCCTTAGGCATCAAAGCCAGCTGGGAGACTTTTAGGCCGTTACTCTCAGCCCAACCAACCTCACTGAACTGTTGCTTTGGGAAAAATAGGAGGAGAAAAATGTATTAGATACGTTTGACACCTTGAATTATTTATAAAAATAATAAAGGCGGGATACAAAGAAAGAAAGAAATGTTATGTGAAAGTAAGAAACTTCAGGTTTCTAAAACTTGCTACTATATTATGTTGGGAAGCAGATTAATGAAAATCTTAGTCTTGGGGTGTTAATTTTATATGTATAGGACTATCTTCTCCAACCTGTTTTCTTCTTGACAGGTGAAGTTAAACTTTTATAATCTCCAGTGTGGCACAAAAGATGATTAAAGGAAATAATTTGTAGAGAACACTATGCCCTATCCCATTAGTAATATGAAATAACGCTACCTGTGAAACCTGTGCTGATTTGTTTATTTATATTTATATAACTCCCCCTATTTCTAAGCCCAATGTCTAAAGACAGTTAAGAGACTCCTAAACCAGTGGTCACCAACCACTAGTGGTCCACGAGAAAATTTCAGTGAACTGCATAAAAATTATTTGCATTTTTATATTGCACAGAGTACTATTTATCTTTTTAAAAAATTCCTATTAGTGGTTCGTGGGAGTTAAAATTATGAATTAAGTGGTCCTTGAGGTCTGTCCTAAACAATTTATTTTGTTCTTCAACTTAAGATAACAAGGAAGGAACTTTTGACAAATGCAATCGGTATAAAACATAAATGCTTCAGCTTTTTGATATCAATATACAGCTGTATATTGATATCAAAAGGGAAAAATAGAACTGTTAGGCTAACAGTTCATCGGGGAGGGGGAACCAGGGGCAGCTCTGTATAAGATATTTTAGAAATTAAGTACAACTATACAAATAATAATTATACTGTGAAATGATACATTATGTACAACACTATATGCCTGCTCTTTTTAATCTTTGTATTGTAATAAAAAATATTTAAAAATAAATAAATAAAAAGTACATGCATATATAGTGCATACCAGTAAAACAAACCCCATAAATGCTTAAGTCTCTTTGCAACATTGTCTTTTTAAAATTGTCATAACAATACTGTCTTTGTGAAAATTGCAAAGAAAAAAATAGAATGGAAGTTTCATTGTTACAAGATCTCACTGCATGAAAGTGATAAATCAAATCACATGGCAAGGAAATCTCCATCCCTTTGCCACTTGACAAAATGAGTTTGTACTGTTATTGTTTTGATAATACAAAAAGCTGTGGAGCCTGCTTGATAGATCCGGAGACTCCTTGGAGTACATATTTTTTCACTATCGAACTCTACTCTTTCTCATATTATTAACCTTTAGGTGTCATTTCGGTGAAGCCGGGGAAGGTGATAGACAGAGAGACTTTCTTGAATCCCATCTTGGAGTTTCTGGTTGTTGCAAATGACATTGGCAAACTGAACAGTACTGCTAGTCTCACCGTGACCATTCTGGATGACAATGACAACAGACCGATATTTCATCCCGTAGTCTTGTCCGTTCGGCTATTAGAAAACAGCCCTCCAGGTTAGAATGAAGGCAAAATGGAAAATTTGGAACTGATTTGAAGTTAAGTATTAGGAATTTAAAATAAAACAAAATCACTGGATATGTGAAGATGGTGGGGTGCCACCTGAAAATCAGGGATTATTTTTTTACAATAACCTGTACTGTGAATTCTGCTAATATATAAAAAAGATCAAATTTATTTCTCACCACATTGGTAAATACAACTGCAGCATTGAAGCAGATGAAGAAAAAAATCCAGTTCTACTTAACAAAGGAAAATTCATTTGAAAAAATAAAATCATTTTCCAATTTTGAAATTAAAAATTATATTTTTAATTTAAAATTATATTTTAATTTAAAAGTGTATTATCCTAATATACTAAACTATGGGGTTTAATCATTCCTCTGCTAAATCATACTTTAGTTTATGGGAATGAACCCAAAAACTGTATTTACTCCCTCCATTTTATTTAGCCCAAAATAAGGGATTGATTTGTTCAGAATATTAATTTACAAATTGTCTATTGATTTGTCTAGAATAGAATAGAACAGAACAGAATAGAATAGAATTATTTTTTGGCCAAGGGTAATTGAACACATAAGGAATTTGCCTTGGTGCATATGCTCTCAGTGTACATAAAAGATACATTTGTTCAAGAATCATAAGGTACAACAGTTTAAACCGACACTCCCCAATCTTTCTGGCACCAGGGACTGATTTTGTGGAAGACAATTTTTCCATGGACCGGGGATGGGGGGGCAGGATGGTTTCCATACACAATTTAAATTCCACGCATGCCCAGATGAATCTTTACCCACTCACCTGCCGTTTGCACAGCCCAGTTTCTAACAGACCATGGCCTGGTACCAGTCTGCTGCATGGGGATTAGGGACCCCTGCTTTAAACCACAACTTTTGCCCTTTTTACATGATTGGAAAAGTATAGTTTAAACCAGGGGTCTCCAACCTTGGAACTTTAAGACTTGTGGACTTCAACTCTCAGAGTTCCTCATCCAGCAGCTTTTTCACTGCGCCAAGAGAAATATTGTGGACCAGGGACTTGGAATGTTTTTTGTTGGTAAATTCTATTTTTTAAAAACAACTCTGTACTTTGCAAGTACCATATTTTTCAGAGTATAAGAAACACCGGAGTATAAGATACACCTTAGTTTTTGGGGAGGAAAATAGGGGGGGAAATCTTGCTACTAGGTGTTCATCTGACTAGTGTCCTTAATTTGCTCAACTTCAGCACATTTTTTTATCCCCTGGTTAGGACAGAAAAAGACTTTTTCAGAGGGAGTAGGAATGAAAACAAACCTGCAAAGACTTGGGGCTGGGGAAAAAACTCCTTCGGAGGAATAGGAAGACCGGGAGACCGTTAGCACCTAGTTAGGGCTGGAAAAAAGAGCTTCAATAAGGCTACATTCAAAGAATAAGACACACCCAAATTTTCAGCCTCATTTGGGGAGGAAAGAGGTCCATTTTATACTCCGAAAAATACATTAGTTGGTCAATTATAAAAAAGATATTGTTTTAATGTAGACTGTTTTGCCTATCTCTTTTTTTATAGTGTCAAAGACTATTTATTTTGATTGCAAGAAATTTGATATTATACAGATCAGTATTTTTCCAACCCCAACAACATAGTGAGAGGTGGATTTGAATTCCCAGAATGCCCCAGAAAATATGCTGACTGGAGAATTTGGGGGGCTGAAATCCACATCCCTTAAAGCTGTTGAGATATACTGACATAGTTTACACACAGAGCCTTTTTCATTTCTCATTAAAGATTAGATTAGATTAGATTTATTGGATTTATATGCCGCCCCTCTCCGCAAACTCGGGGCGGCTCATAACAATAATAAAAACAGTACATAATAACAAATCCAATGCCCACCAATCTAATTACAGTTTAAAATTAATAAATTCATAAAACAATCCCAATGTATATAAAAACAGACACACAGTCAATCAATCAATGGCAAAACAACATGGGCAAGGGGGAGATGTTTAGTTCCCCCATGCCTGACGGCAGAGGTGGGTCTTAAGGAGTTTACGAAAGGCAGGGAGGGTGGGGGCAATCCTAATCTCAGGGGGGAGCTGGTTCCAGAGGGTCAGGGCCCCCACAGAGAAGGCTCTTCCCCTGGGTCCCGCCAGACGGCATTGTTTGGTTGACGGGACCCGGAGAAGGCCGACTCTGTGGGACCTAACCGGTCGCTGGGATTCGTGCGGCAGGAGGCGGTCCCGAAGATATTCTGGTCCGGTGCCATGAAGGGCTTTGTAGGTCATAACCAACACTTTGAATTGTGACCGGAAACTGATCGGCAGCCAATGCAGACTGCGGAGAGTTGGAGTGATATGGGCATACTTAGAGACGCCCATAATTGCTCTCGCAGCTGCATTCTGCACAATCTGAAGTTTCCGAACACTTTTCAAAGGTAGCCCCATGTAGAGAGCGTTACAGTAGTCGAGCCTCGAGGTGATGAGGGCATGAGTGACTGTGAGCAATGACTCCCGGTCCAAATAGGGCCGCAACTGGCGCACCAGGCGAACCTGGGCAAACGCCCCCCTCGCCACAGCTGAAAGGTGTTTCTCTAATGTGAGCTGTGGGTCGAGGAGGACGCCCAAGTTGCGGACCCTCTCTGAGGGGGTCAATAATTCCCCCCCCAGGGTAATGGACGGACAGATAGAATTGTCCTTGGGAGGCAAAACCCACAGCCACTCCGTCTTGTCTGGGTTGAGTTTGAGTTTGTTGACACCCATCCAGGCCCCAACAGCCTCCAGGCACCGGCACATCACTTCCACTGCTTCGTTGACTGGACATGGGGTGGAGATGTACAACTGGGTATTATCGGCGTATTGATGATACCTCACCCCATGCCCTTGGATGATCTCACCCAGCAGTTTCATGTAGATATTAAATAGCAGGGGGGAGAGGACCGACCCCTGAGGCACTCCACAAGGGAGAAACCTAGAGGTCGACCTCTGACCCCCCACTAACACCGACTGCGACCGACCGGAGAGGTAGGAGGAGAACCACTGAAGAACAGTGCCTCCCACTCCCAACCCCTCCAGCCGGCGCAGAAGGATACCATGGTCGATGGTATCGAAAGCCGCTGAGAGGTCAAGGAGCACCAGGACAGAGGACAAGCCCCTGTCCCGGGCCCGCCAGAGATCATCCATCAACGCGACCAAAGCAGTTTCCGTGCTGTAGCCGGGCCTGAATCCAGACTGTTGAGGACCTAGATAATCGGCTTCTTCCAAGGACCGCTGGAGTTGGAGTGCCACCACCTTCTCAACAACCTTCCCCATGAAGGGAAGATTGGAGACTGGACGGTAGTTATTAAGCACGGCTGGGTCCAGGGAAGGCTTCTTGAGGAGGGGGCGCACAAGTGCCTCCTTATAAAGGGGCGGAAAGGACCCCCTCCCCAAGGAGGCGTTGACAATCTCCTGGACCCAGCTCCGTGTCACCCCTCGACTGGCCGAAACCAGCCAAGAGGGACACGGATCCAGTAAACAGGTGGCGGAACTCACAGCTCCAATGGCCTTGTCCACTTCATCAGGTGTCACCAAGTCAAACTCCTCCCAGACAGATGGACAAAGACGTTTAGCCCCAGTCACCTCGACTGACTCGTTGTCAGTCGACTCTGTTTTACAATTGGAGTCAAGGTCCGCTAAAACCTCATACAACCCTCTGTGCAATGTGCAATTATCTGTTGGGACTTGCAGTTATTTGTGCTTATGTTTTGCACATATTTTTTACAAGAGTCTTCGGAGATGGGCGGCATACAAATCTAATAAGTAAAATAAAAGCAGATTGTGGAAAAATAAAACAAGTTAATGCAGCATCGCTGTGGTGCACATCTTGCTCTAAGGCAGGCGTGTCAAACTCAAGGCCTGGAGGCCTGATCTGTCCTGCAGGATGCTTAGATCTGGCCCGTGGGGCTGCCCTAGAAACAGCAAAGGTGCCTCTGCCACCAAAAACAGAGTTTCCAGGCTACATTTTCAGCTGCAAAGCCTCCTGCCCTCTTCTGCCAGTGAAAATGGAGCTCCAGGAGGCCATCACAACAGAAAATGTAGCTCTGGGATTCATTTGTGCTTGCGCTTTGGGCACTCGGCAACAAAAAGGTTAGCCACCACTTCTCTAAGGGATAAATTTTAAAACTTCCTTTGCATTATCCTACATTACTGATAGAAAGTTATGGAATTATTGGAGATCAGTTGAGTTAATTGAAGGATATTGGAGGTCAGATGAACTAATTCAAAACGTTCACTTGTTTCTTCTGAAGTTTTCAATAACTGAAATATCCTCTCTAATAATACAGTCTGGGATTCCCCCAGGTTTTTTTGTGCTTCAGGTATTTGCAACTGATATGGATAGTGGCCTCAATCAGCAGCTGAGCTACCGGATAGAGAGTGGAGCTCAAGATAAGTTCTTGATTCATGCTAATACCGGGGTCATCAGCGTGGCCAACATAACTATAGACCGAGAAGAAAAGGACCACTATCGCTTGACAGTGGTTGCTACAGATCAAGGCACACCGTCTCTCTCTGGTACTGCCACCGTGAGCATCCAGATTGATGATATCAATGACTCTCAGCCAGAGTTTCTCAATCCCATCCAGACTGTCAGTGTGCCCGAATCAGCTTCTGTAGGCACAGTTATAGCTGAAATGACAGCAATTGACAAAGATCTCAACCCCCGGCTGGAATACTACCTCATTGAAATCCTGGCCAAAGATGATACGGATGCTGTCGTGCCCGACCAGCAAGGAGCTTTTTCAGTGGATTTTCGAACAGGTACAAGAGTTGGAAGTAAATACGATAGATAACCACTGTGTACAGGATCTAACTACTGTGGTCAAAAACAGCAGAAAGGGGGGGGGACCCCTAATGCTTCGTGCCGTATTGAAGCTGAAAAATAATATTATTGGCCCAAACTAGCAATTATGTTAAGCCATATATCAAATGTGCATTCCCAGATTTTAATATATTGGGGCCAGGGGAAAAAAATAGCTATTTGCCCTGTAAGGATCAGTTTCCCTTGGAAAATGAGAATATTACCAGAACAACAAATAAATAGCATGGAAGATGTCCTCCCAATATCTTCTGCCTTTTTTTTCTTTCCTTGTCATATCCTGCTCCTCTTTCTTCTTCTTCTTCTTCTTCTTCTTCTTCTTCTTCTTCTTCTTCTTCTTCTTCTTCTTCTTCTCCTCGTCCTCCTCCTTCTCCTTCTTCTCCCCCTCCTCCTCCTCTTCCCCCCCTTGCTTTCTTGGGCACTTCCAGACACCAGATTTTCTGGTGTGCAAATCCTCTGATTGTACCATTTAAATGTAGCAGGGATTGAACTAACTATTTAACACTCATAGGACATTAGATAAATTACCATATTTCCTTCTTTGTGATTTTAATAACATCACAGAGAACCAGCCAATGACCAAACAGAGCAAAGGACAAGGACAAAAATTGATTGGCCAATACCGCTTTGGACAACCCCTCAGTTACACATGAAGACAATTTTCTTCTATCTCATCAACCAGCAGGGCTCCTACCGCCTCAATTTGGGGAGAGAACATCAGTTTATCTCTATCTTTATAAAGGGTAGGGGGGAAGGAAAGGAGGGGAGAGGAAAGGGGATGGAAGGGAAGGAAAGGGGAAGAAGGGAAAGGAAAGGAAAGGACCATAACAATTCTATATTGAAATTGTTGGTAGTCCTGCCATCACATCTCAGCTGATCAATAAATTCAGCTTGATTAAGTATCATTACTGTCTGGAAGAGCCCTCTGTGTTTTCCTACACACTTTTGGTGGATACTTGCTTTAACTAACTATCTTTTTGCTTTCCTTACCGCTGTCAGACCTGCAGGTTTGATTTCTGTGTCTCTATGTCTATGCTGCCTGTTATCTTTGCATCTCTGTCAACACTCTATTCATTCTCACCATCATTGTCATTGTCATCATTCCTGGTTTAGTGCTGGTTTGTGTCTGGCTAGCAAACTATACTTTGTGCCACAGCCTTCACAGACTGAATGATGACCGCCCTCAGAAGCAGCTAAGGGAATGGGAGGGGTAAGCATTTTTAGGGTAAGTGATCCTTGGTCTTGTAATTTGGTTTGCTGGGGAGTGTAGCAAAGCTTTCTAGAGCCAATGACGCAATTTGGTGATTCTCAAAAATTTGCTCACAATTCATGGGTGATTTTGAAAAAAATATATATCATGATTTCCCTAAGCAATGAGGTCTGTACAGGAATATTATTATTCACAACTTTGCTAAGTAGCTTAGACTGAGAAACTCAAGTAATTTTTTTTAAATTATTATTATTATTATTATTATTATTATTATTATTATTATTATTTATTGGATTTGTATGCTGCCCCTCTCCGTGGACTCGGGGCAGCTAACAACAGTAATTAAAACAATATGTAGCAATCCAATAATAAAACAACTAAAAACCCTTATTATAAAACCCAGACATACATACTGACATACCATGCATAAACTGTAGAGGCCCAGGGGAAAAGAATATCTCAGTTCCCCCATGCCTGACGACAGAGGTGGGTTTTAAGGAGCTTATGAAAGGCGAGGAGGGTGGGGGCAATTCTGATCTCTGGAGGGAGTTGGTTCCAGAGGGCCGGGCCCACCACAGAGAAGGCTCTTCCCCTGGGTCCCGCCAAACGACATTGTTTAGTTGACGGGACCCGGAGAAAGCCCACTCTGTAGGACCTAATCAGTCGCTGGGATTCGTACGGCAGAAGGCCGTCCTGGAGATAATTTCTCAAGGTTACTTGCTAAATTTCATGGCTGAGCATAAATTTAATGAAACTGTTCATGGAGGGTAAATATAATGCTATTGTTCTTTTAAAGTTTGGAGTGATTTAAGAAAGTAACACATACATGCTGTTCAAACTCTACATAAGTGGAGCAGCTTGTAAATATAAGCAACTTCATAAAGTTCATTTAAAACAGAGTCTTAATCATGAGGCATTAAAAGATAGATAAAGTGAACTTAAAGAATACAGACCCATCTTAGCTGACGATGAGAGTTCATTTGCAACCCCTGTTCTGAGGAAGCCTCCTTTAATACTATTTCTGTACAGAGAGAAAAGCACATTTCATTCAAGCCCTGGGATCAATTTAGCTTAGAGTCAGTCATCTTTCCCACAGATGCCCTTTCACAGGTATGTTTTTGTTTATAAATACTGCTTATAAAAAGTTGTAGAACACGTGATAGCAGTCTACAGGTATACGAGGGGTTGCCACAGAGAGGAGGGGATCACTTTATTCTCCAGGGCACCGGAGGGCCGGACAAGGAACTGACCAAGGAGAGATTCAACCTGGAAATAAGGAAGAACTTCCTGATGGTCAGAACGATCAACCAGTGGAACAACCTACCAGCAGACGTTGTGAACTCCAATACTCTGGACATTTTTAAGAGGAAATTGGACTGCCATTTGGCTGGGATGCTATAGGGTTCCTGCTTAGGCAGGGGGTTGGACTTGATGATCCGCATGGTCCCTTCCAACTCTAACAATAAATAAATAAAAATAAAAACAAAGGGTTTAAAAAAAAAAGTAAGTAGGGCACAGTGAGAATGGATATAAAGAATAAGGTGTATTTAGTAAATGGCTTGCCAATAGTTCACTTAGGGAAAGACCCTTGAGTGGGAAAAGAGATCAGGAAGAATGAGGGACATTTCAGCAATTCTCCATAATTTTATGTGCTGCTGAATTTGGAAGTATTTTTCTCTTTGTTTTGTATTTTTAGGAGCGGTGAAAGTGAAGTCTATTTTAAACAGGGAACTGGTGGCTACTTATGATGTCACAATCTCTGTCTATGATAATGCCAGTGAGGTCCTGGAGCGCTCAGTGAGTGTGCCAAATGGTGAGAGAGTTTCTGCTCCAGATTAGATTAATAATGGTGTTAATATTTATTTATTTTATTTATTCATTAGTCCAATACACAATACATATGGAATAGAATAGACATGAAGTAATATATATAAAGATAATATGTAAAAATAGAGGAGAAGATATATGAAAGGAAGAAAATATATATGATATATGAGATAAAGGAAAGACAATTGGACAGGGGACGAAAGGCACACTAGTGCACTTATGTATGCCCCTTACTGGCCTCTTAGGAACCTGGAAAGGTCAATCGTGGATAGTCTAAGGGAGAAATGTTGGGGGTTAGGGGTTGACACTATATACTTTTTGAAGAAAGAAAGACAGCAAACTGATTATTTATTTATTTCAATTTATTTATTTAGTTTGCCAAGCATGTATGAGAGAACAATTAGAAGTATGAACATAGCATATAAACAGGTATAAGTATATGCATAAGAACTGAGTGTGAATGATGGGAACATTTGGAAAGGGGTGACAGGTGTGCTTATTCACGCCCTCTTACAGACCCCTTAGGAATGGGTTAATGTCTTACTTGAAGAGGGAGAAAACTTTTGGATGTTTGATAGCTTAATCAGATGAAGATATGGCTTTTAAAAGAGAATAGATATATAAGAGGCTCAATTGAATGTCTACTGGGGAAAAATGTTTAATATTAAGCATTGCTGTAGTGTTTGTCTTCATATAATGTTTTATTTTAAGGTGGAGAAAAATAAAAAATATATACCCAGGAATGGGGTGAGGTCCATTGTTGACAGTTTTAGGTTAAAGATTGGGGGGTTTGAAGATGTAGCAACAGAGTCAGACATTGACCATTCTATTGCTGAAGTCGTATTTTCTGCAATCGAGTTTGGAATGGTTTACATAGAGTTTATTGATTGATTGATTGATTGATTGATTGATTGATTGATTGATTGGATTTGTATGCCGCCCCTGTTGTTTGCCCATGTATTATTGCAGTTGGACCTGAAGCAGTCATTAACAGGTAGGACAGACAATTTTGTATATTAAGCATAGGTCAGACCATACAGAGTATAGTTCTAGGTTGTCCAGGTCCCAAAATTTCAAGCCTGGTGGCATAAGGTTCCATTGGCACAGATTCCATTGCGAGCAGAGGAGTGGAATACTCTTCTCATGAAATACCTCTGGGCTCAATTAATATTCATGTTTTCAATATTACTTGTTGTTTTATTTTCCCCTTTCTTGCAGCCAAGCTAACCGTAAATGTTTTGGATGTTAATGATAATGCTCCTTGGTTCCGCCCTTATGGGGCAACATTTTTCACAGAACGGATACTAGAAGGAGCCACCCCAGGGACTACCTTAATATCCTTGTCAGCTGTAGACCCAGACAAAGGTGCTAATGGACAGATCATATATCAGTTGTTCAACCTCTCCCATGAGGGTTATGTCCAGCTTGAAGACAGCTCAGCAGGTAAGTCCCAAGAATTGTGGTTCTTACCGGAATATTTTTAAGAGAAAGAAGATGAGTCTACATACAGAAATTTAAAATGAAATTACTTTAAAAGCCAATTTTTGGAAGAAATATCCTTCTGGGTTCAGTTCCAAGTGGGGGGAAAGACACTGAATTCATGGAGGTTGCTTGGAAAGAAGGTTTAGTAATGAACAGGATCTTGCCACCTGCTAGACTTGCAAAAATGTATCCAAACCCATCACCACTATGTTGGAAGTGCAGGGAAAAACCAGGTACATACTACCACATCTGGTGGACATGTGAAACCACCCAAAAATATTGGTATAAAATCAAAACTATGCTAGAACAAATTACTTCCCAGATCATCCATGCAAAACCCGAACTATTTTTATTAGGAATCATAAAACAAAACTTTAGTAAAGAAAACAGATATATTATAATTCACATTATTACAGCCGCAAGGATTTTATATGCACAATTCTGGAAACAAGAAAAAAACCCAACCGTTCTATCCCTTTTGATTAAAATAATGGAATGTGCAGAAATGTCCAAGCTAACAATGGAATTGCAAAGCAAGGATGAGACAGATTTCTACAAAGCATGGGACAAATGGTACCATTGGTTAAAAAAAAGAAATTACAGTGTTCCCTCGCTTTTCGCGGGGGATGCGTTCCGAGACCGCCCGCGAAAGTCGAATTTCCGCGAAGTAGAGATGCGGAAGTAAATACACTATTTTTGGCTATGAACAGTATCACAAGCCTTCCCTTAACACTTTAAACCCCTAAACTGCAATTTCTCATTCCCTTAGCAACCATTTGGATTATTACTCACCATGTTTATTTATTAAAGTTTATTAAAAAAAATATTTATTAAAGGTGGATGAAAGTTTGGCGATGACGTATGACGTCATCGGGCGGGAAAAACCATGGTATAGGGAAAAAAACAGCAAAGTATTTTTTAATTAATATTTTTGAAAAACCGTGGTATAGCCGTTTCGCGAAGTTCGAACCCGCGAAAATTGAGGGACCACTGTACTTAAAAATTATTCATCAAGAAAAATATCCAACAAAAACAACTTGTAAAACTAGCAACCTACGTCACAAATCATAACATCAAATTGAAACAACAAACTGTAAACATCGATTGACACGAACTTTAAATTACAAAGAAAACAAACCCTTAAACCACTGATACGCATTGGCACTAACAATTACATCAAAAACATATGGATAAAACTTTAGGGAAATCTACACCACTATGTGCTTAAACCACAGGCCGCAAAGCATGAAAGCCCCAGCTCTAAAGCTGGCCTTCTCTTCTTACCACTCCCCTTTTGCTCCAATTTCCTATCCCCCTTCCCCCTATATCTCTTTCCTTTCTTCTCCAACCCCCTACCTTTCTTCTTTTCTCCCTCTCCACCTACGTGTACTATATAAGTAAATCATAAATGTTAGAATGTACATTATATATATCCCCTTTGCTTAAAAAAAAAAAGTAATGAACAGGATCGCATGGTTTGAACTCCTGAGCAGAAAGGGGCAGAGATGTTGAGAGTTTTATACCCTCTTGGTTTTATACCCTCTGTTGGACTCCACCCTATAGCTTCCCGTTCCTGTGTAAGAAATGCATTCCGATTGGTGGTCAGACTTCCAGGGGTGTGTGCAGGGACAACTCTAGGCTGTCCTGAGTCCCAGGCTTGGTTGAGCCTTGCTGGGTGATGTAATCTTCCCAGGGACCATGTGGTGAGTTTTTGTTGCTACATGAGTCCTATTATGCCCTGGAGGCCATGCCTTTTGTGCTGCAGGTGAGCTGGCTCCGGCCTTAATGGCCCATTGACAAAGGTGGGATGGGGTGAGCTTCTCCCTCCCTTTTAGGGGAAAATATTCTGCCCTTTTAATATTTACTAACATATTTCATTTTCTAGGAGAAGGGTGAGTTTTAACTTCCTACGAAATGTACTGATTTACTTCATACTTATTTTCAATAGTGCAGATGATGTCTTTCTTCCCAGAGACACCCAGAATCATCTCATTTTGCAAAGTATTAAGATGCTTTATTAACAGATGCAAAAATGGGCTGTGAATTTAATTGGGGTCAGGTCTGGATTGGAGGGGAGGCATTTAGGAGTCATAGGGCTATAGACTAGAAGGGGGACTTGTTGAAAGAAATGTGAAAAAAGTAAGTGACAAACCACTTCCCTACTGTTGCCAAGAAAACTGTAGGATATTTGAAATCACCAGAAATCAAAGAAACCCTTTTTTATTATGAAAGTAAAACTGTGTAATAGAGGATCTTGAACAACTAAGCTGCATCCTGTTTCAATTCTGGTTTTTGTTCCCATCCAGCCATGCCACCTTTCCACTTACATAAAATACATTCTTGTGGAGTCGGACTTTCACAACTGACTACGTAGGCCATCCATTTTTGGATGTTATTTAAAGATGAGTAAAAAAATCTCCCCAAACTGTATCAAGAATGCTATATTATTCATTGCCTTCTTTTTCTGCGACAACCAAAAAAATCAACTTGTGAAACTCTGAACAATAATAAATTTTTGGTTCCTATGTTTGTTTGTTTTTGTGAATATGAAGTCTTCGTGTGGGCTTTATGATGTAGGAATATGTATAAAAGATATTGACCTAAATACAGTGAAGCCTAATGGTTCAGGATCTTCATCTGTTTCTAGACACAGATTCCATTTCTGACACTAAATGTGAGAATAATCTTTTAGTTCACTTATCCCAAATAGTTCATAATATTGATTTAAAAATCAATTCCAACAGCCTTAACCGCATACAATATCATGATTTCATATTCTATCATATTTTCTTCAGGGTACAAATATATATGTAGTTTCTAGAACCGCTAAGTTTATAGTCAGGGCTATTCAGAGGAGAATACGTTTTATAGAACATATTGGGGTGGCATGCAAAGGAGATGAACTCACTTAAGAATATTTTATATCAGTATCTTAGATTTGTTTAATATAATCCTTTGCATGAGTTATATTCTCATGTTTTACTACTCAATTTTAGCATATTATACTGCATTTTAACTTATTATCTATTCAAATTCCCTCTATTTTAGCCAATTTTATTGTATTTTAACCAGTCACAGTTTTATGATGACCGATGTGGTCCTTTTCCTCGCTTTGATATGGTCGATTGACTAATCAAATAAAGTTGATATTGATATTGATATTCTAGCAGCAGAATCAGAGTATGTAAAAAGTCCTTGTGTCCTTTTAAGCATGTTGTAGAAATAGAATGAGGGGACAGGACATATTTCATAAAAGGATTACAGACAGTAACAATCTTCTCATTTGCCTGATCACTTTTAGGAAAGGTAATTTCAAACCGAACAGTTGACTATGAAGAGGTCCATTGGTTGAATTTTACTGTTCGGGCCTCAGACAATGGGAGTCCACGGAGATCTGCTGAAATACCAGTTTACCTAGAAATTGTGGATATCAATGACAACAACCCCACGTTTAGCCAGCCATCTTATCAGGTGAATTAAAGCAACATATGTTTATGAGAAAATAGGAGGGAGAGACAGACTGGGAAAAGGTCATTGTGTTGTTCTGTTATTTTTCTTGTCTAAAATACTTTTCTTTTTGCAGCCCTGTGGTTTAAATGTAGGATTGGATGATCCGGGTCACATTAAGGGGGTGGGGGGAGGGGAAATGTATATAATCTGTATACTCAACAGAATCTGGTGCAGAAAATACACCTCACCTGTATGGAATCCACATTGCATAACAGACATTAATACAATTGAAGGAGTCCAGAAATACTTCACAAGAAGAGTCCTCCACTCCTCCTCACGCAACAAATTACCTTACTCCTCCAGACTTCAATTACTATGGTTAGAAAATTTACAGCTACGCCGCCCCCGAACTGATTTAAATGTTGTTCATAAAATCATACATCACAATGTACTTCCTGTTAGTGACTTCTTCACCTTTAACAACAATAACACAAGAGCACACAATAGATACAAACTAAATGTAAATCACTCCAAACTAGACTGCAGAAAATATAATTTCAGCAATAGAGGGGTCAACGCCTGGAATTCACTATTGGACTCTGTTGTTTCTTCCCCCAATTCCAAAATCTTTAACCTTACATTATCTACAATAGACCTCTCCTCTTTTGCAGCAGAGGCAGAGTAATGACACAGACACAAGAGCTGGATTTAAACTGGGTCATTTTTATTAATTAAATTTGCATAATTTATTCATTAAATTAGCACAAATTTAACTAAAAAACCCTAACAAGGACCCGCAGTTGCTAAACACCACCCAGTTTTCCGCCCCTAACCTGCCTACCCAAATGACCAAAGGTAAACCAATTAGCCTAAACAGGGGGCGAAGCACCTCCTAACCGCCTATTCGTCACCGCAGTGTGGAATAGACAAAAAAACGGTCGCGGAAAATTACCAAGACCGCCAAAAATTCCTATTCGGCCCCCCTAAGGGCGACCCACAGTGGCACACTGTAACATAGGGAGGGCGGGTGGGTGTTCGCTTCTTGTCATCATTGGGGCAAAAAGGAGGCCCCAAGCCTGCACAGCCCCTTTTATAGGGCTGGCAGGCTCCGCCCCCGACGACGTCATCAGCCTAGGCCGATGATCTAAAAGGGCTGGGATCTCGTGAAATCTTGCGAGATCCCAGCATTCAAAATGGCGGCTGCGCCGAGGGCAGTGTCTCCCTGGCCCTGCAGCAAATCCAGACCGGGGATTACTCACCGGCCACGCATTCTAAGAGGCTGTAAGGGGGCGTGCATAAGTGCACTTTCGTGCCTTCTGTTACTGTCCTAATGTCTTTTTATCTTTTCTATCTCTACTTTGTACTTATATTATGTTAAACATACTGTATTACAATACTATATTTGTATGACAAATTAAATAAATAAATATCAACAAGATATAATGCAGTTCTATCAGTTCTACCATATTGCACATTACTTTTTGCAGTATGGGTGAAACTGTTATAAGAACTTAAAGGTACAAGAATTGACTTGCATTTTCAGATGTTTGGAACCTCCTCTGATGAGGTTCTGCAAAAGCTCTTGAGAAATGCAGAAGCAGGATATAAATTTGAGACAACTTCCTTATTGTCTATCCCCTCCATCTGGTGGCCACACTCATACAGCCTCTGAAGGAGAATTGTTTTAATATCCGTATCTAGTAGGCTTTGACAAACTTACAATTATCCTCCCAAGCTTCTTTCATCTTTTTAAAAGCAATTTTTAAAAGTTGGTACTGCAATAATTAATATTGTAATTAACAGATTAATTTATTCTGAATTCTGGATCAATTTTTTTATGTCATTGTAGTAATATTAGATAAGACCTAGAGTATTCTCTTACTTATTCACTGTTTTCCAACTAGAAAGATTCATAGAATGGTATCCAAATCCACATTAATTAAAAAGTAGATGATTATTTTAATTAAATGAAACACACTCAAAATTCTGGGAGCTGAAATCCATACAACGTAAACTTACCAAGTTTGAAAAACATTGGTAACATGATGCACTGGAGGTGAAGGGAACTGCAGAAGGCAAGCAAAACATTTTTGTAATGTTATATGAATCCTAAACTGGATTTTTTTTTTACTTCTTATTCCAAATATTTTAAAAAAGAGGTACTCAAAATAAATATTTGGTAAATGTTGATGAACAGTCATTATGTGTTTATTTATTTATTTAGAGAATTTATATGGCCGTCCGCTCACTTTCAGTAACACTAGAAGGCTTACAAAAAATTGTAAAAAAACTAATGTACAAAGTATGAAAACAATAACCTCCCTGGCAACAACAAGTAACCAAACTATTCATTTGATGGGCTCCACCCCGCTCTGGGTATTCCAGGCATGCTGGCAAAACTTTAGGGCCTTGGCTAATTTCTGCAAAGATGATGTTACAGTGGGAGGGAGCCACCAAGGTCTTCTGGTCTTGCCAGATAGCAGTAGCGTTAGAATTTAGACTTGTATACTGCTTCTGAATTCTTTTCAGCCCTCTCTAAGCAGTTTACAGAGAGTAAGTATATTGCCCCAACAATCTGGGTCAGGCATGAGCTACTGCTTCGATGGGGGAGAACGCAGTGGGGTAGCGAATATGGAGCTTCACCTCAGAGCACCCAATTTGCACTGAAAGATGTTGAAAGAAAATGCAGGGCGTCCTGCATAAGCCCACACCCACAGTGTGGTAGTAAAAATTTTGGTAACCCTTCACTGATCTGGGTCCTCATTTTACCCACCTCGGAAGGATGGA
Source organism: Erythrolamprus reginae (assembly GCF_031021105.1). Classification (NCBI taxonomy): domain Eukaryota; kingdom Metazoa; phylum Chordata; class Lepidosauria; order Squamata; family Dipsadidae; genus Erythrolamprus; species Erythrolamprus reginae. The sequence goes on along the minus strand of NC_091954.1, from coordinate 20,271,449 downwards.
AGGCTGAGTCAACCTTGAGCTGGTGTTGAGATTTGAACTGCCAAACTGCTGGCAGCTGGTGGTCAACAGAAGTAGCCTGCAGTATTGCACTCCAACCACTGAGCCACTGTGGTTCTTACCCTTAAGGAGAGAGGACTGCAACATTCCCTGCCTCCCTGCTCTGGTGGATGTAACTTGGAAGAAACAGTCCTTCAGATAACCTGGTCCCAAGCCATGGATGGTTTTAAAGGTGACAGCCAACACCTTGAATTGCACCTCTAATTGTATATTAGAAGCAAGGCAAACTCTGAATAAAATGTCTTATCAGTATAGTGTATAAAGACCACCTTCTGCCGCACGAATCCCAGCGACCAGTTAGGTCCCACAGAGTGGGTCTTCTCCGGGTCCCGTCAACCAAACAATGTCGCTTGGCAAGACCCAGAGGAAGAGCCTTCTCTGTGGCGGCCCCGACCCTCTGGAACCAACTCCCCCCAGAGATTAGAATTGCCCCTACCCTCCTTGCCTTTCGTAAGCTGCTTAAAACCCACCCCTGCCGCCAGGTATGAGGGAACTAAGATACACTTTCCCCCTAGGCCTTCACAATTTTATGTATGGTATGTTTGTATGTATGATTGGTTTTTATATAATGGGTTTTTAACTGTCTTTTAGTATTGGATTTTGTTGTACTATTTTACTGCTGTTGTTAGCCGCCCCGAGTCTGCGGAGAGGGGCGGCATACAGATCCAGTAAATCAAATCAAATTAAATCAATCAGTGATACCAGTTCTATTTGCTCACTCTGTTGGACTAGAAGGCTTACAAAGTGTTTTCCAACCCCATCATTGTATAGCCCAAGGGTCAGCAACCTATGGCTCTTGAGCCGCATGTGACTCTTTCACAACCCCCACCCCCACCCCATTGTGGCTCCTTGTCACCACAATTTTGAAAGGAGCATCTGGTTGGCAGAGGGGGAAAGCAGGGCGTGCCTATGGCAAGGGGCAGGTTTTCCTGTCAGCTTCACAATTGATAGGGCTTTTGGTTAGGACTGATAGAGGAGACTCTATGGTGGGGGAATCGGATTTCCAGTCGGCTCCAGAATTGAATCAGGGGCTTCCGGTTAAGAACTTTGTGCTCTTTGAGTAGTTAAGGTTGCCGACTCCTGGTATAGCTCACTCTTAACTCACATAGTAACTGAATGTATTGGATATTATGATGCACCTTCATAATAATTTGAAGTACAACCACATCTGACTGTCGTTTTCCTCTTTTTTACAGAAGCCTGTTTTTGAGGATGTCCCATTAGGGACCATCATTTTGAGGGTTCGAGCCACAGATGCTGATTCTGGACGCTTTGCTCAAATACAGTATAGCCTGGGAGATGGAGAGGGGAAATTTGGAATTAACCCCAACACGGTATTATGGCCATATAAGAGTCCTGGGCTAGAAATATAATATCCTGGTCTCTACTTGCATCTTTATCCAACTTGTGCTAGGATTATTGTCAGGCAATTACAAAGCAATTAAAGAATAACAAAACAGCTCTCTGATTTGTTTGTGAGTTCCCAACTATCTATGTCTATACTAATATTTTACAGACTTAGCAACTTTAAGATGTATGGACTTCAACTCCCAGAATTACCCAGCCAGGGAAATTCTGGAAGTTAAAGTCTGCACATTTTAAAGTTTGCCAAGTTTAAAAAAACACTGTTCCAGGTGATATCACTCAATAACGTAGAGAGTGGTAATGATTAATAGAGTAGAGTAAGACTAATCTTGAACTGAACTAACAGTCTTTTCTGTCCCAAGCTTGCATTTGCAAAAGAAATTAAAATATTTGCCAGCTGCTGAGATAACCAGGTTTTGACATACCAATTATTGAATTTTCACTTTAACTTGTATGATGGCTTTGTATTATCAATTATTTCCTGTGATATTCCCATTTACCATTAATATATTTACTGACTTGCCTTAAATATTATTGTAAGAATAAATTATACCACATACCAGAGGTGGGTTCCAGTTTTCATCGCTGCTGGTTTGCTCAGCGCAGGCACACAGACACTTAGTGCCACTTTGCACATGTGCAGTGCTAAAACAAAACTGCTATGCATGAGCAGAAGCAAAAAAAATCCAAGATAGCATAAAGTGGTGCCAAAAGAACTGGCTTGGGGCATGGCAGGTCTGGGTCACTGCTGGTTCTAGCAATCCAGGCTGCCAAGTTACTACCAGTTCTATTGAACCAGTCCGAACCGGGGGTGAACCCACCTCTGCCCCATATATGTAACGAACAATAATTTGTGCATACAGCAAACTGAAAAATCTAGCTTAGCAGTAGTTAAGATGCAATTCTGATATAATTTTTCCCTTGGAGAGAATTTTGTAAATAGAAAATATTTTTTAAAGTTTTTAAAATAGATCTGGCATAATGATCACAGTACTTTTAAATATTATGCAGAATCTATTTTCTAACTGCAGTTTTAAGGGCTAGCCACACTTTGCCACTGAACCTAATACTAAATTCTATTAATTTATTTTATTAAGTAATAGTAATAACAATAAAGGTTTTATGCTAAAGAGAATATGGTAGTAAAGATGCAGTTTTGATAATTATAAAATAATATGAAGTTAGAAAATCAACATTCTCCATCTTGCCTGCCATAAATGGTAATTAGGAATAAATTACTGACTCAGTGTTGTTAGTGTAAAACTTGCTTTAAGTATCTGTTAGCATTCCCAAATTTGGTCTCTTTGGTATGTTTCAATGGATATCAGCTTCTAGAATATCACTAGTATTATCCTAGCTGTGAAATTCAGAGTCTTCCCACTTGGCATAGTTGTATGGTATCAATTTCTGATAACTTTCTGAAGATTTTTCTGTTTCAGGGAGATATCTACATTCTATCGACCTTAGATCGAGAAAAGAGGGATCATTATACGTTAACTGCAGTAGCAAGAGACAACCCAGGGGACGTTTCTAGTAATCGTCGAGAGAACTCTGTGCAGGTAATTAACTTGTAAATAGGTAGAATTTGCTCTTTGTTTTCATAATGCTTACAAGGTAGCCTCTGTCTTTGTAGGATAGAGATTTCCTGAGACTTATTTATGTCGACTATGCACAAAAGGGATGCGGTGGCTCAATGACTAAAATGCTGAGCTTGTCAATCAGAAAGGTTGGCAGTTCAGCAGTTCGAATCCTTAGCACCACGTAATGGAGTGAGCTCCCATTACTTTTCCCAACCTAGCAATTTGAAAGCATGTAAAAATGCAAGTAGAAGAATAGGAACCAACTTGGTGGGAAGGTAACAGCGTTCCATGCGCCTTCGGCATTTAGTCACTGGCCACTTGGCCACAGAATCATCATCAGACAGCACTGGCTCTTCAGCTTAGAAATGGAGATCAGCACTGCCCGCTAGAGGTGGAAAAAACTGGCACATATGTGTGAGAGGAACCTTTGCCTTTACCTTTATGCAAGAAAGACTACTATCCACCCACTCCCCAAAGCAACAAAAAGATCCAAGGATCTCTTCACCAGTAATCAGCACCCAGATCATCATAGATTAACTCCAAGATTAACATCAGACCAACAGTCAGATCCAAATCAAGAAACTGCCAAAGAGCCAATGAATCTCTAAGACCAACACACATACACACATACACAAACACAGGCAAGCCACTAGAATATAAACTAACAGCAAACAGCATTGACTTTGGGCAGTGAAACATCTGCAGGAAAACGAGCAACCTCAGAGACCACCAAGAACCCCTCAGGTCAGCCCTAAGTACAAATAATAATAATAATAATAATAATAATAATAATTATTATTATTATTATTATTATTAGACTTCTATGCTGCCCCTCTCCTTTATTATTTAGGTCTACATCACAAATCCCCCTTCAAATAGTACGTCTGTATTTCATAGAACAGTGTGGAGAGGAAGAAGCACAAATAGAATAGAATGGAATGGAATGGAATAGAATAGAATTTTATTTTGGGGGGAAAGATCAAAAGCAACATGAGAAAATATTATTTACTGAAAGAGTAGTAGATCCTTGGAACAAACAAATGGCCTGAAAAAGACCCAGAAACGACCTGAAAAACACCCTGAAAAAGGCTTGAAAACTAGCCTGGTTTTGGCTGGTTTGGGGGCCTTTTGGGGGGTCAAGTGCTCCAGTGCTAGCAAAAAAACACCTGCTAGAAATTAGAAAAGCATCTGGCAATGTGTGTGCCCACAGAGGTGGCAAGCCGAGCCCTCTCTGTGGGCACACACATTGCCAGATGCTTTTCTAATTTCTAGCAGCTGTTTTTTTGCTAGCACTGGAGACCCATCACGGCACTATATGGAAAGAATGGCAATTTTATTTCAGTGTTGTCCTTCAGTCTTCCCAAGCTCTTCTTTACCTGTAATTTCTTTATTGATTTGTGTTGATTTCAGGTGATAATTACAGTTTTGGACATCAATGATTGCCGGCCCCAGTTTGCCAAAAAACAATATAGCACCAGCGTATACGAAAATGAGCCAGTTGGAACCTCTGTCATCACAATGACTGCTGTTGACCTAGATGAGGGAGACAATGGAGTGGTAACATTCAACATTGAAGGATCTGGAGTCGGTGTGTATCTCTAGTAACAAACAAAATACTGTATCTGTCAAAGCAGATGATTGACAAACCATAGAAATCTCAATGGCTCAGACACTAGCTGCATATTTTTTTGGTTTATCAAAAGTAGTTAATTTTTAAATGCAGAGATACAAATCGGTGCACCATAAGACATATTTGCATTGTATCCATATTAGTATTACTAATTCATAAGTTTTATGATTAGTGATGGGCGAACCCAACGGTGTTCGGGTTGGGCAAATTCGGACGAACTTTACGCAAAATTCGGATGAACCCGAACCGAACCCGAACGGGGAATCCCTCCCATGAAGAGATTCTGGGGGCAGAGCCTTGACGTCACCGGCAGGTTGCTAAGGACGCTAAGGTGATCACTTTCTGGATTCCATGGAATCCAGGAAGTCGATCACCTTGGCATCCTTAGCAACCTGCCAGTGAGGTCAAGGCTCCACCCCCGCAATCTCTTCGTGGGAGGGATTCTCCAAATCCTTCAAAGGGAGGTCTTCACGTAAAAATAAATGTTGTTATTTTTACGTGAAATGACCGCCCTTTGCTTGCAGCGCCGCTCCGGCATCCTTTTTCGTTTATTTTTATGTGAAGACCTCCCTTTGAAGGAGCTGGGGAATCCCTCCCATGAAGAGATTCCGGGGGCAGAGCTTTGACGTCACTGGCAGGTTGCTAAGGACGCCAAGGTGATCACTTCCTGGATTCCATGGAATCCAGGAAGTGATCACCTTGTCGTCCTTAGCAACCTGCTGGTGACATCAAAGCTCTGAATGCCGAACATGACCCTGAACTTTGCCCGAAGTTTGAAAAAAAATCGGGTTCGTGTTTGGCATGTTGTTTGCTTTTTAAATATGATAGGGTTTTAATGTGTTTTTTAATATGAGATTTGTTTTTGCTAGAATATTGTTTTTATTGTTGTTGTGAGCCGCCCTGAGTCTTCAGAGAGGGGCAGCATACAAATCTAATAAATTGAATTGAATTGAACACCGCAAAATTCAGTACGGACCCGAATTGTGCGGGTTCGGTTCGCCCATCACTATTTATGATGCATATGTTCCTTTTCTTTGCCACAATTCCTACTTTACAAATAAGTTACTGAATGTTGGTGGTTGAGCTTTCCAACAGATGCCACTTGCTTTGATCTTCTCTCCTATATTTACTAATTCATTTCTAACAGAACACAGATAAAATCTTGCTACTGATTTCATGACCACTCATTGGCATGAAATGTAATATTTCCCTACTTACTAGCCTATTGAAAGTGACTTGGTAGAAAGGAGCAAATTTCTTGCACTGTTTGGGACAGAAAAGTAAACCTTGATGCCTGGTTTGAAAACCTGATCTGATCTGTATATAATATTGCTATTTAATATGGGTTGCCTTCTTTTTACCAGAATTAATTTAAAGCCTAATAACTTGGCAAGGATGTATTTTTCTGGACCATGTCTCAATGTTGGCAATTGAAATGCATTCAGAAATGCATTTACACATTTCCAATTTTCAATAAAACCCAAAGATTTGTTGAAGGAAAAAACTGAAATATAGCAGGAAGGACAATGTACTGGTAATCAATGAAGTTTGTCAAGTGTTGCTCTTTAAATGTTAAAAATGTAGTATTGGTTTCCAATTTTCCCATATGAATAGTATTGCTTTTGTGGAAGGAACACAAAAACTCTGTTTCTACAAAACATATATTGGTCCATTAATTATATTAGGGGGATTCAGTGTATTGTTAGAATGGTTATTCGTGCAGCAACATTTAACATGAGTGCCTTGTTATATAGCATTATAGATGCTTTGTTTGCATATTAACTCATTCTTTTAGCTTCAGGCTTCAGCAATGTTTCTTGTTCATCTTGTGCCATTAATAACAAAAAAGGCCCATGCAAATAATTCAGTGTGGTATCTCACTTGCAAGCAAACTGAGTCACTTAATCTGAAGCAGCCACGACCAGTCAACTGCTTCAAAGATCATGAATGAACACGCATCGTTCACATTACCTGCAGGTATCTTCAACACATGTATAAAAATGTGAAAGTATACTTACCGTATTTTTCCGTATTATTATTATTTTTACCGTATTATTTTTATAATACGCACCTTTTTCCCTCCTGAAAGAGGCTGAAATTTTGGGTGCACCTTATATTCCATATGTAGCTTTTTCAAAGTTTTTCCCCCCAGCCCTAAGGAGGTGCTAATTCCCTATTCTTCCAGGTTATTTTTATTGCTACTCTTTTTTTCAACCCTAACAAGATGCTAACTATCTTCCTGGCTTGCAGGATTTTTTAATTGCTACTCCCTCCCTCCCTCCCTAAGTCATTCCAGGCTTGGTTTCATTGCTAAAGGTTTTTTTCAGCCCTAACCAGGGGATAAAATAATGTGCTGAAGCTGACCAGACTAAGGATGCTAGCCAAATGAATACCTGGTAGATAGATTTTTCCCCCTATTTCCCTCCCCAAAAACTAAGGTGTGGCTTATACAGTGTTCCCTCGATTTTCACGGGGGATGTGTTCCGAGACCACCCGCGAAAGTTGAATTTCCGCGAAGTAGAGATACAGAAGTAAATACACTATTTTTGGCTATGAACAGTATCACAGGCCTTCCCTTAACACTTTAAACCCCTAAATTGCAATTTTCCATTCCCTTAGCAACCATTTAGATTATTACTCACCATGTTTATTTATTAAAGTTTATTAAAAAAATATTTATTAAAGGCAGACGAAAGTTTGGCGATGACATATGACGTCATCGGGCGGGAAAAACTGTGGTATGGGGGGAAAACCGCGAAGTATTTTTTAATTAATATATTTGAAAAACCGTGGTATAGACTTTTTGCGAAGTTTGAACCCGCGAAAATCGAGGGAACACTGTACTCTGAAAAATACGGTAAACTAAGAGGAGCTTCCAAGTATCTAACCAAGACTTCAGAGAGTCCTAGTTACTTCCCAAAGCTGAGGAGCAGATCCAGAAGTTCCCTTCAAACTGCCTCACTGAAAAATTTGCAGTGCTATACTATAAATCAGCTTTTGTGTTTCATACCGTATCTGAAGTGAGCTGTGTCTCTTCTCTTATCAGAGGCTTTCAAAATTCATAAAGATTCAGGACTTGTCACAACTCGCAGGCGCCTACAGTCTTATGAGAGGTTCAACCTAACAGTGGTAGCTACTGACAAAGGAAGGCCACCCCTCTGGGGGACTACAATGCTGCAACTGGATGTTGTTGACATCAATGACAATCGGCCAGTGTTTGTCCGCCCTCCCAATGGCACCATTCTGCACATTAAAGAGGTAAATCCTTATGTAGATGTTCTCATGATTTTAATATGACACAGCAATCCAGAGCTAAGCTATTATAGTCATTTTCCGAGAAGAGCACTTTTCTTTGCCTTCTGTGTGGAGGACCAGAAGCAATACATGGTCTCAAAGATGTTTAGAAACCTAAAGAGGAAATGTCCTTCAGAATGAGACAATGTTAAAGTTTTCTCTTCAAAACCCCTGACCATGCTGTCAAAACCTACTGAATTCTGTTCTGAGATAATAAATGAATCCATCAGATGGCACCATACATACATACATAAATGCATCTATATTTATGATGCTGTCCAATGCTGGAATAAGCAGTGTTATGCAAAGCATAAAAGAGTAAAAACTAGTAACAAAAAGAAAGATGAGAGAAAATGTAATTACATTTAGTTTTCATGGACAGTATTCAATATAGTCTCCATCCTTGCAAACGCCCCGTTTCCACCATACTCTGATGGGTCTTTAAATTTCTGTCCAAGGTCATTCATTTGCCTTGCCTTTCACTCAGTGGAGTTTCTCTTTCATTGTGTGTTTATTTTGCATTGATGTTCATTCTCTCTGTTGATTAAACCATCACAAAGTACTTCTATTGTGCTAGTCAGTCATTTTTGTGCAAAATACACTTTCAGCTCCCATTCATTCTTAACCCTCCTTTTATCAACCATATTTCTTAAATACCATCTTCCTTCTGCATTAAACTTTTCCTGGCCAAGTCTTGCTTCTGTATATTAAAGTGGGCAGAAGCATGGTGTTGTGCATGATTGTGTTTGCTTCTTTTGACACTCCACAGAAGAGACCACATATTATCTTTCTGACAATATATACACATCTTCCAACACCACCATTCATTTTCCTTCTTTTGTACCAAGTACCATCAATGACAATGACTTGCAGCTAATTCACTACTTTGACAGTCAAATGCAACTACTTTGATCTTTAGTGCATTTCTTTTCCAATCTGTTTAACATTTGTTGGAAATCAGGTGCAGTATTCATGTGAAAGTGCACATCCCCACCTCTATCATCACCAGAAACATTCCTTTTACATTTATTCCAATATACTCACAGGAATATCTCGCATCCTTCCCTTACTCCCTGCTGAGTGTTGAATCATTCACTAAACATTTCACTTATTTCAGTGGTGAAATTCAAATGTTAAAACTACCAGTTCTGTGGGCTTGACTTGGTGGGCATGATATGACTTGGTGGGTGTGGCAGGGGAAGGATACTGCAAAATCCCCATTTCCTCCCCACTCCTGTGGGAAGGATATTACAAAATATCCATTCCCACCCCACTCTGGGACCAGCCAGAGGTGGTATTTGCTGGTTCTCCGAATTGCTCAAAATTTCCACTAGTGGTTCTCCAGCACCCTGTTAGAACCTGTTGGATTTCACCCGTGCTTTACTTCCACCAGACATTACTCTTACTTACACTAAGCAATCAACCTTCAATTTCATATTCATGTAAAATGATGATGATGATGATGATGATGATTATTATTATTATTATTATTATTATTATTATTATTATTATTATTTATTAGATTTGTATGCCGCCCCTCTCCGCAGACTCGGGGTGGCTCACAATAGTGATAAAAAACAATATGTATTGACAAATCTAATAATTTAAGATCTAAAATAGCAATTGTACATTTAAAAAATCTAAAAACAAGGAACCCCAATATAAAAAACATACATACAGTCATGTCATGCACTAAAACTACATAGGCAGGGGGAGATGTCTCAGTTCCCCCACGCTTGATGACAGAGGTGGGTTTTGAGGAGTTTACGAAAGGCAAGGAGAGTAGGGGCAGTTCTAATCTCTGGAGGGAGCTGACTCCAGAGGGTCGGAGCCGCCACAGAGAAGGCTCTTCCCCTGGGTCCCGCCAGACAACATTGTTTAGTCTACGGGACCCAGAGAAGGCCAACTCTGTGGGACCTGACCGGTCACTGGGATTCGTGCGGCAGAAGGCGGTCTCACAGGTATCCTGATCTGGTGCCATGAAGGGCTTTGCATAATTGACCCCATTTATATGATTTGTTTAAATCAAGAAAATCTTTCTCATACTCAAAATAATTTTCAATGCTCTACCGAAGAACAAAAGTGTATTCTGCATACCGTTGTGTCATTTTGTACATCCCAACCAGTGGTGGGTTACTGCCGGTGTGCCTCGGAGCTCCGTTCGGGTAGTGCCCCGCAGATTGTGCAATTTGTCTTCACCAGTCCATCGCACATAGCCATCTTTTTTTAAAAAAAATTGCTTTATTGTGCTCCGTGCGCACGCACAGAAGCAAAATTTTGCGAGGGGATGCTCACGTGCGCACAATTTCAGCAATTTTTTTGCTTTTGCATGTGCATGGAAATAAAAATTCACCAAAATCCGAGTCCACGGAGAGGGGCGGCGTACAAGTCCAATCAATCAATCAAACCATGTGAGTGTGTGTCCCCTCACAAGATTTTGGCACTTTTTTTCTTCCCGTGCATGTACAGAAGCAAAATTGTATAGTGGGAACGCGAATGAATCACCATGATGCATGCGCAGTGCACTGGAAGCCAAGTAAGATCAACCCACCCCTGATCTCAACTGCCATTCGCTGTCAGCTCTTGAATTCTTTTAGTTAAAATTCTGCTGAACAGCTTTGCAGACACACCTCACAAGCTCTTTTATTTTATTAATGTTGATTAATGGCAACTGGACTTGTTTTTCTTGTTAGTGTGAGATGCTTCGCTACTCATCCAAGTAGCTTCATTGGTTAGACACAACTTTAAGACTTGTGGACTTCAACTCCCAGAATTCTCCAGGCAGCTATGCTGGGTTACGCCTAGTAACGGTTGCAGCCCTATTTGGACAGGGAGTCATTGCTCACAGTCTCTCATGCCCTCATCACCTCGAGGTTTGATCACTGCAATGCTCTCTACATGGGGATACCTCTGAAAAGTGTTCGGAAACTTCCGATCGTGCAGAACGCGGCCGCGAGAGCCATCGTGCGGCTTCCTAGATTCGCCCACGTCTCTGCAACACTCCGTGGCCTGCATTGGCTGCCGATCAATTTCCGGTCACAATTCAAAGTGTTGGTTATGACCTTTAAAGCCCTACATGGCATTGGACCAGAGTAACTCCGGAACCGCCTGCTACCGCACCAATCCCAGCGACAGCTAAGGTCCCACAGAGTTGGCCTTCTTCGGGTCCCGTCGACTAAACAATGTCGTTTGGCGGGCCCCAGGGGAAGAGCCTTCTCTGTGGCGGCCCCAGCCCTCTGGAATCCACTCCCCCCAGAGATTAGAACTGCCCCCACCCTCCTTGTCTTTCGTATACCCCCATCTATACCGCCAGGCATGGGGGAGTTGAGACACCTTTCCCCCAGGCTTTTTTATATTTATGTTTGGATATGTATGTGTTGTTTGCTTTTTAATTATGATAATGTTTTTATGTGCTTTTTAATATTATATTTGTTTTTGCTAGAATATTGTTTTTATTGTTGTTGTGAGCCGCCCCGAGTCTTCGGAGAGGGGCGGCATACAAATCTAATAAATTGAATTGAATTGAATTGAAAGTTAGTTAAATGTTTCAAACTATAAACAATAACAAAATTCAGACAACTTTACCTAGATGACTGAAATCTTCATTGTCATCTTCTTTTAGATTTTCTATTTTCTATTCTCTTTCTTTCTATATAAGGGAAGAGCTAGTTGTCTGCCAGCCATATCAAATTCCATGCACACGTCAGATAAGTTATACAGTCACTCCTCAGATAAGTTACTTTTACATTTTTAATAGTTCTCCAGTTACTTATCTGCATTTTTTAACACTTTTCTTAATTTTTATTACTTAGCTAGTTCTCATATTATATCACAACTGATTCTCAACAGCTTCCAAGTTAGGAGCAATTAATTGAAACATAATGTATGTAACACAGCTCAGCTTAAACAATTAAATCTGCACCATCAAATCGTAGCCCAATAATTCAACCGCAACTACTACACAGAGGCAGAAATAACAAAACATGGGAAAGAAAGAAGATAGGAATTCTCCCTGAAACAATTTGGTTTTAACCTTCCAGAAAAATATTCAGGACAGTCTGACAGATCTTCGGAAACCATTCCAATACATTGGCATCCTTCTGACAACTAACGTTTTCTCTACATTGATGATTTGCATTACCTTTCTTTTATCTTTATCTTTGAAGAATGTTCATATTTGTACATTTTTCCACATCCTAATTTTTTGCATACTTATTATTAGGGCAGCTTTACATATTTCTATGATAGTCTATAATGTAATTATTTTCACTCTGTCCCAACCAAATTGCTCTGGCAATCTCACACTACTTACCAGAGCTTACAAAACTTTTGCCAGACCCATCCTCGAATACAGCTCATCTGTTTGGAACCCATATTGCATCTCAGACATTAACACCCTTGAAAATGTCCAAAGATACTTCACCAGAAGAGCCCTTCACTCCTCCACTCGAAATAGAATACCCTACGAGACTAGACTTTCAATCCTGGGCCTAGAAATTTTAGAACTAAGACGCCTTAAACAAGATCTAATTATTGCCCACAAGATCATATGCTGCAACGTGATGCCTGTCGGCGACTACTTCAGCTTCAACCACAACAACACAAGAGCACACAACAGATTTAAACTTAATATTAACCACTCCAAAGTTGACTGTAAAAAATATGACTTCAGTAACCGAGTTGTCGAAGCGTGGAACTCATTACCGGACTCCATAGTGTCATCCCCAAAGCCCCAACACTTTACCCTTAGATTATCTACAGTTGACCTATCCAGATTCCTAAGAGGTCAGTAAGGGGCGAGTACAAGTGCACTAGAGTGCCTTCCGTCCCCTGTCCTATTGCTCTCCTATATCTCCCATACCTTTCTTCTACTCCTATATCTCTTCTTCTATTCTTTCATTGATATGTTCTATTACTATATCTTCTTTTCTATTATTTCTTAGATATCTCCTCTATAACCCTCATCATGTATTTTACTGTGTATATAGATATATACCCACTAAAACCCTCATTGTGTATTGGACTAAATAAATAAATAAACCAGATTCTGTTTTATCTTTCCTTGTGCCCATTTTCTATTTCCATTTCCAAAACAGTTTACTTTCTAACATAAAGGATTCATGATTCTCTTTTTTCCCAGCCTCTATTCTTTCATTCTAACTTCTTTCTTATTGTGCCCTAAATTCCATCCTTGACATCATCAGCCTGTAGTCTGGATTGCATGCAGAATCTCTCATCATCTTGCATCCTTCACTAATTCTCTCATTCTTTCAACATAATCCAATTAGTCATGCTTCTTGGTTTATTCTTTTTTTCATGTGTATACATGAATTGCAGATCTTTTTCTACCCACCAGTTACAATCCCAATCCTCCTCAAAAATGGTATTTCTAAATACTTGAGAGATTCTTCAGCACTATTTCTTCTTGCTCCCATCCATATGTTCATGTGACCTATTGGTACAATTTCCAATTCCATCACATTCTACAGAGGAATCATTGAGTCTGTCATCTGCACCTCTATAACTGTCTGGTTTGGTGCTGCAACCCAACAGGGCCGGCACAGACTTCAGAGGAGAATCAGAACTGCAGAAAAAACAATTGCTGCCAACCTGCCTTCCATTGAGGACCTGTATACTGCACGAGTCAAAAAAAGGGCGGGGAAAATATTTACTGACCACTCACATCTGGACACAAATTGTTTTAACTCCTACCCTCAAAACATTGCTACAGAGCACTGCACACCAAGACAACTAGACACAAACAGTTTTTTTCCGAACACCATCAATCTACTAAACAAATAATTCCCTCAACACTGTCAGACTTTTTACTAAATCTGCACTTCTATTGTACTAGTTTTTCGCATCATTCCTATCATCTTTTCCTCCCACTTAGGACTGTATGACTGTAACTTTTTGCTTGTATCCTAAGATTTGTATTAATATTGATTGTTTCTTCATTGCTTATTTGACCCCTATGACAATCATTAAGTGCCGTACCACATGATTCTTGACAAATGTATATTTTATTTATGTACGATGAGAGCATATGCACCAAGACAAATTCCTTGTGTGTCCAATCACACTTGGCCAATAAAAAAATTCTATTCTATTCTATTCATTCAATAGGTTCCCCAGATTTTCCCAAAACTGTTGCTTTGTACTTCCATTATCACCATTCAGCACAGTGTGTCATGCCACAATCACTAAATCTGCGGATTCCTACTTTTGTAGGGACCCAACCCAACCAAGAATTTCCCAATTCTATACTTTAGTCCTTACATTCACAATTAAATCCATATTTTCCCTTTCCTGCATATGTTCCTCAACTTCACAAGATTAGATCTCTGTATTCAGATCAGTTCATCCTTCCCATCCATTTTCTTAGTTCTACAATAAGTACCAGTCAGTTCTGGAACATTTGGGCTGGTGCACCACAAGTACAACCAACACCCAATTGCCTAATTTTAGTCCATGTATGTTCTCATCACCTAGAAGGTACATGATGTGTACCATTTAAGAAACTCAGTTGGCTCTGAGTTCAAAAAGAAGGTACAGTTCTATCTAGAGGAATATAATATGTAGTGTTCAATTTTAGCTAATATTGCACCTCAGTATGTGCTAGAATTGGTTAACAGGTTACTTTCAGTGATTAATCTCTTCACTTGTAGGAACATATATATTTATGCAGCACTATGATTAGTGAGTTTTGAACTGCTGGAGTCTCCATTGTGGCAAGTTCTCAGAATCATCAGAAGGCCAAATATGTGAGTCTGCATTCCAATTAACCTGAAACCCAGCTTGTAAATACACTATAAATACTGTCTACTTGGCGGGATGCAGGCAACAATGTGTTGGCTTTCAAGGTAGCCTCTAAACTAGTGATTCTGACATTTATAGCTTAGAACTGGTTGTTGGTTGCATTGGTTGGTCTACTGGCCAAAACTGACTGGTATCATAGTTGTTGGGTTTTTTTACCATTAGGAGAATCTATTGGTACAATTAAGGCTAGTAATGTATTCTATTTCGGTGTCTTATTCAGAAGGTTTATGGGGAAACCATGATTGACTAAAACTATGATCCATGTGATGATGATGACATTTGGAAGTTTGTAACTTGGAATTCTCAGATCTGCAGGCAATGAATGGTCATAAGAGATGTGATTTTCCCATGCTTCCCTGAAGTGGTTTATATTTTAAACAATGTTTTCTGCATACATGATCCTTGTATCTATAAACAGGAAATCCCCTTACGATCCAATGTGTATGAAGTATATGCTACAGACAAGGATGAGGACCTCAATGGAGCCGTGCAGTACACCCTTCTGAAAACTGGTGCTGGAAATAAGGATTGGGAATATTTTACCATTGATGTAAACAGTGGGCTCATTCGGACAGCAATGAGACTGGACCGGGAGAAGCAAGCCACATACAGTGTAAGTCACAAATCAGGAATATTGCGACTTTCATATAATATGCTACATGATGATTTGTCCTCAGCGTCAGAAGAAAGCAAAAGAAAGCTAAAAAGTGATCTTGTTGGCTCTCCTTGTCTTCCTGTATTTTTTCTTGGAGATGTTTTTGGATTTTTGTGTATCTATTATTCTGTGGGGGAAGTTTAAGGGGGGAAAAGGGTTAAAGAAGTTAAAGAAGGAATTATCTAAAGGAGAAGGGAGAGTAGGAGGGGAATATTTCTCTTTTATTACAATTAAAAGTGGTTGAAAGTGGAGCTCAGTAGTGTGGGAACACAATCAAGAGAATGTGCCTCATAATTGGACAAGGGTTTTTCTTGTCCTCCCCGCCCCCTTGGTGGTGGGAGCACAGGGGGGGGGCACATTGGGGGTGTGTGTGATAGGGGTAAGGAAGGGGGGAATTAAACCAAGGGCAAAACAAGAGGGAAAAAGGGTTATTTTGGTATATTATGATTGAGTGTAAGATAATGGTTTTAAATGTGAATGGTTTGGGATCAGGTTTGAAACATTTCAGGAAGGAAGAGAGGTGTTGTTACCAGACCTGCAGAGGCTGCCATGATTGGTTGATATGACTGTTTTGGTTTGAAAGGGAAACTTTTATTTTTAATTAGGTGACAATCAAAGGACCCTTCAGAGTCAGTTTTCACCAGATATGTGCCAATATGATATTTCCAATAAAGCTATTCTTCGAGGAGTTCACCTGTTTTTACTTTCAATGGATCTATTACTTGGAACCCTGACACCTAAGGAGAGAGTAGCATTTTCTCTGCTCTGTTACTATTTTCCACCACTCAAGTCCTTTCTTGCAAAGCTAAGCAATCATTTTTCTTAGGCAATTGAGATATTCTTTATGATGCTTTTGCACCATGCAGAAGTTAAATAAAAGGGGAAGTTAATTATTAATAGATCAGTTAAATAAATAAAAATCTGTTTATTTTTCTCTTTTCTAGCTAGAAAATGCTCTAATTATGTGTTTATGGTATAGGTCAATAAAGGAACTCAGTTGCCTCTTTTTTGGTGCTTCTGCCATTGCCACTGATACATGACTAACCTTTCATGTCTTTTTCCCGTAGTTAATTATTGTGGCCTGTGATCAAGGTCAACCACCCTATGAGACGATGCAACCTCTCCAGGTAGCGCTGGATGATATTGATGACAATGAACCTGTCTTCCTGAAGCCACCTGTAAGCAGGTCTATCTTTTCCCTTCTGGTCTTCACTGGAGCCAGGGCAGATTAGGATCCAAACTAGAAAAAGTCCCTTTAAGAAAGATTTTCAACAGAGTAGCTGTCCTTGTTTCTTCTAACATGCACATTAAAATTTACTCAAAATCACTTACAGTTAGAAACAGATTCATTTGGGGAAAATATTTTTTATACACTGAATTGTTTGTTGTCACTTTATGCCTATTTCAAGTTCTTAAACTAAACATTTTTTAAAAAAATCTATTTTTGAGCATAATAATAGTCTGCATAGATATAATAGTATAAAATGAAGCCTTATTATTATTTTAGCTATGATGTCCCTAAATTTTACTCTATGCACATCAAGAGTTGAGCTGCAAGATATTTTCACCTGGAATACAGACGGAACTTAAAACCAGATTGAATAACTATGTACAAATGATGTTTCAGAGTAGCAAAAATAAATTAAATATTTTTAAACTTGTTTTTCTAACTTTTGTAAACTTCAGTTTTAAATATTTCCAGTAGCCATTGATGTTAAAAGTTAATTTTGCTTTGTTTGTTCTACTGAAGGTATTTTATTGGTCAGTGGCTGAAATAAAGTTCTTGTCTGATCTCAAACAAAGCTAACTAAAAAGAGAAGAGAAGAGACCCAGGGTTTAGGTTTAGGATTGCAAGGTTAAAATTAGGCAGATTTGGTTTCTAGATGACTTTGTTTATATGTGCGGCCTGGTTTCTGGCATGCTGTGGCCTAGTACCGGTCCACAGACTAGGGATTGGGGACCCCTGGTCTATTAGCACCTTGAGCTCCTGAACATAAAGACAGAATATTAACCTAAGAACAACTAATAACAATAACAGCAGGACCCCAAGACAATGAAGATAAAACCTAAGTTTACTCTCCCAGCAATCATATATTATTAAATTATATTATATTCAAGGGTGGGTTACTGCCTGGATGGGGGGGGGGGAAACGCAGTGGGGTAGCAAAAATGGAGCTCCACTCCAGAGCACCCAATTTGCACTGAAATATGTTGAAAGACAATGCATAAGCCAGGCCTACAGTGTGGTAGTAAAAATTTTGGTAGCCATTCACTGATTATATTATATTAATTACATTGCATTGCATTGCATTGCATTGCATTGCATTGCATTGCATTGCATTGCATTGCATTGCATTGCATTGCATTACATTTATATATCATACCAGCAGTCCTGGTTTAAGACCTGGGCACCACATGACAGGGTGAGCTCCCATTCTGGTCCCAACTCCTGCCAACCTAGCAATTCAAAAGCATTCATATACACATAGATAAATAGGTACCACTTTGGTGGGAAGATAACATGACTTCATGATGTTATGCTGTAAATGTCTTCAGACTGCACTGGCTCAATAACCTTGAAATGGCAATATTGTTCGCACTGGCTCAATAGCCTTGAAATGGGGAGGGGGAATCACTGACCCCCTGAGAGAGGGTCCGCAACTTGGGCGTTCTCCTCGATCCACAGTTCACATTAGAGAAACATCTTTCAGCTGGGGCAAACGGGGTGTTTGCCCAGGTTCGCCTGGTGTACCAGTTGCGGCCCTATCTGGACCGGGAGTCACTGCTCACAGTCACTCATGCCCTAATCACCTCGAGTCTCGACTACTGTAACGCTCTCTACATGGGGCTACCTTTGAAGAGTGTTCAGAAACTTCAGATCGTGCAGAACGCAGCTGCGAGAGCAATCATGGGCTTCCCTAAGAATGCCCATGTTACACTAACACTCCGCAGTCTGCATTGGTTGCCGATCAGTTTCCGGTCACAATTCAAAGTATTGGTTATGACCTATAAAGCCCTTCATGGCATCGGACCAGAATATCTCCGGGACCGTCTTCTGCCACACGAATCCCAGCGACCTGTTAGGTCCCACAGAGTTGGCCTTCTCTGGGTCTCGTTGACTAAACAATGTCATTTGGCAGGACCCAGGAGCCGCCACAATGTCATGTGGCGGCCCCGACTCTCTGGAACCAACTCCTCCCTGAGATCAGAATTGCCCCCACCCTCCTCGCCTTTCATAAGCTCCTTAAAACCCACCTCTGTCGTCAGGCATGGGAAACTGAGATAACTTCCCCAGGCGTATATTGTTTATGTATGGTATGTTGTGTGCATGTTTTTTAAATTGTGGGTTTTTAGTTTTAATTATTAGATTTGTATTGTATATTGCTTTTCTATTACTGCTGTGAGCCGTCCCGAGCCTACAGAGAGGGTCGGCCTACAAATTTAATAAATAAAATAAAATAAATATGCATTGCCCCTTATAGTCAGCAACAATTAGCGAAGGACACTTCTTTTTAAAAACCAATATACCTATGCTAGCTTATGAAGTAAATTCATTGAAATTTATATTGTTTATGGTTAGGGGGGGCTTTTTTTTATTCTCATGACCATAATTCATATAATGGGTAGCAATACATCTGTTTTGCTGTCTCTCATGATTTTTTTTTAAAAAAATGTTGCTTTGTATCCCCCCCCCTCTGTTTTTTGTTTCTTTGTTTTGTTGCTGCAGAAGGGGAGCCCCCTTTACCAGGTTCTTTCTGTGCCCGAACACTCACAGCTGGGCACAGTGGTAGGAAATGTCACCGGCGCAGTGGATGCTGACGAGGGCACCAATGCTATTGTGTATTACTACATTGCAGGTAGATTTCAGTTCTTCTAATCTTCCTTCTTTGGATAGTTTAACACTACACTCCGTATCATCCTCATCACCCATAATATCCATTTTGCCTTTAATACACTTTGTAAAAATAATTTCTTAGGTTAAAGAAGGGGTAAGTGTGGAGATCCATCAGTCATTAACTGAGCAGAGTATATCTAGAGGGCTTCTTAGAAGCAGAATTCACAAATGAGTTGTTTTTTTCACTTCCAAAAGTGAATCCAATCATTTCAGCTCAATAATTTAATTTCATTTAGTTTCATTTAGTAGGGATTAGTAAAGAAAGACATGGATTTCCTTCCCTTCCCTTCCTTCCTTCCTTTCCTCTTCCTCTTCCTCTTTCTCTTCACAAATTAAAACACCCCAACTCTGTAACAACTCTGGGCAGAAATATTATAGACAATAGAAAACTTTACTTGAAAAAAATGACAAACCAGGGAATAGCAATAGAAACATAACCCTAACATTTAACCTGCTTGATCTAGATCTTGGAAGAAGAGCTTAGTTAACCTAACCATATATACTTTAATATTACTTTATCCAATTCTTTTAAAAAAAATTACCTGGATTTATTGGAATTGTCTGAAAAAGGAAGAGGAGCTTGGGCAGAACACTCATTTTGATCGAATTGATTTTACCTATTAATGAAAGTTGTAAATTTTGCCAATTTTTTAGGTCTACTTTAATTTGATTTATTAAACTTGTATAATTGTCTTATTTTAATGTAAAATGTCTTCTTTTAATAAAAAAATAGAAAAAGAAGTAAGATATTTAGTTATACACATATTAACAGCTGCCAGGATAGTATATGCCCAACAATGGAAAATAGACAAACTACCAGAAGGAAATATAGTAATTAAAAAAATATTGGACTGTGTGGAGATGGACAGGTTATCTAAAAGATTAGAGGGAAAAGAAGATTCAGATTACTATAAAATATGGGCAAAATTTTATGATTGGTTAAAGAAAAGAGCAACAAAGAAATAAATAAAAAATTACGCAAACACGTCGAATAAAAGAATTGAAAAATTAATACTATGTGAAAGAAGTAAAATTCTCTGATCGAACACCTAAAAAGTGGGGAAACTTTCATTTCCCAAATGTTGTATGTGAATGTTTCTGTGTATGTCTTTTCTTTTTTATGTTATACAGTGATACCTCGTCTTACAAACGCCTTGTCATACAAACTTTTCGAGATACAAACCTGGAGTTTAAGATTTTTTTGCCTCTTCTTACAAACTATTTTCACCTTACAAACCCAATGCTGCTGCTGGGATGCCCCGTCTCCGGACTTCCCTTGCCAATGAAGCACCCGTTTTTGCGCTGCTGGGATTCCCCTGAGGCTCCCCTCCATGGGAAACACCACCTCAGCAGCGAAAAAACGGGCGCTTTGCTGGCAACGGAAGTCCAGAGGTAGGGTTTTCCAGCGAGGGGAGCCTCAGTGAAATCGCAGCATTGCAAAAACACAGAGGTCCGGAGGTGGAGTTTCGAGGACTTTGGTGGTTTTGTGATGCTGCGATTTCACTGGTGTTCCCTTCGCTGGAAATAATAATAATAATAATAATAATAATAATAATAATAATAATAATAATAATAGTAATAATAATTTATTAGATTTGTATGCCGCCCCTCTCCGAAGACTCGGGGCGGCTCACAACAAGCGATAAAACAATATTGTACAGGCACAAATCTAATATTAAGAAAAAACTAAAAAACCCTATCAATTAAAAACCAAACAGCACATACATACCAAACATAAATTATAATAAGCTTGGGGGAAAGGTGTCTCAAATCCCCCATGCCTGGCGGTATAGATGGGTCTTAAGTAGTTTACGGAAGACGAGGAGGGTGGGAGCAGTTCTAATCTCCGGGGGGAATTGATTCCAGAGGGCCGGGGCCGCCACAGAGAAGGCTCTTCCCCTGGGGCCCGCCATACGACATTGTTTAGTCGACGGGACCCGGAGAAGGCCAACTCTGTGGGACCTTATCGGCCGCTGGGATTCGTGCGGTAGTAGGCGGTTCCGGAGGTATTCTGGTCCAATGCCATGTAGGGCTTTAAAGGTCATGACCAACACTTTGAATTGTGACCGGAAACTGATCGGCAGCCAATGCAAGCCACGGAGTGTTGTAGAAACGTGGGCGAATCTAGGAAGCCCCACGATGGCTCTCGCGGCTGCGTTCTGCACGATCTGAAGTTTCCGAACACTTTTCAAAGGTAGCCCCATGTAGAGAGCGTTGCAGTAATCGAACCTCGAGGTGATAAGGGCATGAGTGACTGTGAGCAATGACTCCCTGTCCAAATAGGGCCGCAACTGGTGCACCAGGCGAACCTGGGCAAACGCCCTCCTCGCCACAGCCGAAAGATGATGTTCCAATGTCAGCTGTGGAAAACCCCACCTCCAAACTTCCGTTGCCAGCGAAGCGCTCGTTTTTGCGATGCTGGGATTTCCCTGCTGGGATGCCCTACAGCATCGCAAAAACACAGAAGTTCGCAGGTGGGGTTTCCTATGGAGTGGAACCTCAGGGGAATCCCAGCAGTGCAAAAACGGGTGCTTCGGCTGGCAAAAGGGGTGAATTTTGGGCTTGCACGCATTAATCACTTTTCCATTGATTCCTATGGGAAACATTGTTTCGTCTTACAAACTTTTCACCTTAAGAACCTCATCCTCATCCATAGCCGCCCCGAGTCCGCAGAGAGGGGCGGCATACAAATCTAAATAATAAATAAATAAATAAATCCTGGAACCAATTAAGTTTGTAAGACAAGGTATCACTGTATTTGAAAAAAACAAATAATTTTTTTTTAAAAGGAAGAAGAGCTTAGTTAAATATAGTTTTTGCTTAGATTTTTATTACAGTATAATTACCATTCCCTAGTGAAATCCCATTGTAGAAAGCAAGCAGTCTAAAGGCAACCTGACTAATTTTCTCTTCCATCAGCTGGTAACAGGGAGAACAATTTCCAGCTGAGTCGGGAAGGGAAATTGCAGGTTCTTCGGGACTTGGACCGAGAGAAACAAGGGTTCTACTCCATCATTGTCAAAGCTTCCAGCAATCGAAACTGGAACCCTCCTCAAGGTCGCCGAGCAGCCCGACTCCAGGCTATGGATCTCAGCAGTGATAACACCCTGCGGGATGTCCGGATCTTTCTGTCTGACATAAATGATCAGTCGCCACAGTTCACCAAATCAGAATACACAGCAGGTATGGAGAAGTTCACTTCAATATGGCCAGAAAATGGTCTCAAAACTAACTCATTTTCTGAATTACCTTGTGTAAGAAAACATAAGTGTTCTGTCGGGCTCTCTGGTAGAATCCTCCCAAAAATTTGCAGGTACAAATTTCAGACACACACACGTTTGAAAATTCAAAACAATGTTCTTTATACTGAAAATTCACTTAAACCAAGCCCTCTTTTGGTATAGCAAAGAGCACTCGTTTCCAAACAAACTGGTAATTTGTACAAGTCCCTTATCAGTTCTGTGATACTTAGCTTGCAGCTGTGAGGCAATTCACAGTCCTTCTTCTTTCACAAAGTGAAACACACTTTGCTCTGGTTTAGTTTCAAAGCGGGGGAAAATCAGCACACAAAAGGTCAAAGTCAGTAAAGCAGTCACGAAACACAACGATCAGATAATCCTCCACAATGGCCAAACCCACAGGCTGCTATTTATAGCAGCCTCACTAATTACCACAGCCCCATCCAACCACAGGTGGCCTCATTTTCTTTGATAATAATCTCTCAGTTGTTGTTGCCTATGCGTCGCTCTCCGCATGCGTGGCTGTATCATTAACTCTTGTTCTGAATCCAAGGAGGAGCTAGAGAATTGATCTCCTTCTGAGCTGTCTGCCCCACTCTCCTCCTCCCTGTCACTCATGTCTTCTTGGTCAGAGGAGCCTTCATCAGCATATTCCACCGGGGGCAAAACAGGCCTGCAGCATGTAGATGTCTCCCCCACATCCACGGTCCTTGGGGCAGGAGCAGGGCCAGAGCTAACCACAACAATAAGGATATCACCTCCTGAAATTTATTGGAAGGCTAGCATCTTACAAAATAATTTATTGGGAGGCTAGCATCTTACAAAATGAAATGCCAGCTTCAAGCACAATTTTATTTTAAAATTGCTTTTGGTTTATGCCAATGGCCCAGAGGTGAATGCACTACTTCCAAAAGTGATTTATTGGTCTTTGTTGTTTAATTCCCTCCTTCTGCTAGGGGTTGCGACAGATGCAAAAGTGGGTTCGGAACTGATCAAACTTGTTGCACTGGATGCTGACATTGGAAACAACAGCCTAGTCTTATACAGCATTCTGGGAATTCGCTACATCAAACAACATTCAAATGATTCTGATGAGGTGGCCAACATTTTCAGCATTGGTAAGATTGGCAACGATTTGCTCAGGTATCAAATGAATAGTTTAGGTTATATTCCTGTATCGTCCTCTTTTAACGACCCATAATCCCTTGATTATGAATGGAGTATTTACTGCCCAGATGCCATTCCTGTCACCAATGTGGAGGGTTTTTTTCAGCAGATATATTCCTAGTATGCTCAGAGAGAGAAATATTCCTGTATGCTGCAGGAAACTTGCCAGGACATAGGATGCTAATAGAGGCATAACCATTCAATGCATCTATTTTGAAGCTTCCCGAGACTGTTCACACTGATATTTCAGATGAAGCCTTAATACAGTTGTTACATCTTGCATGAGAGGCATTATGAGTACCTCCGGAACTACCTGCTACCGCACGAATCCCAGCGGCCGATAAGGTCCCACAGAGTTGGCATTCTCCGGGTCCCATCGACTAAACAATGTTGTCTGGCGGGCCCCAGGGGGAGAGCCTTCTCTGTAGCCACCCGTCCCTCTGGAATCAACTCCCCCTGGAGATTAGAACTGCCCCCACCCTCCTTGCCTTTCATAAACTACTTAAGACCCACTTATACCACCAGGCATGGGGGATTTGAGACATCTTCCCCCAGGCTCATTATTATTTATGTTTGGTATGTATGTGCTGTTTGGTTTTTAATTATGATAGGGTTTTTAGTTATTTTTAATATTAGATTTGTGCCATTATAATATTGTTTTTATCGTTGTTGTGAGCCGCCCTGAGTCTTCGGAGAGGGGCGGCATACAAATCTAATAAATTGAATTGAATTGAATGATCTAAGCCAGACTTGTCAAACTCGTGTCCCGTAGGCCAGATGCGTAACACACTGGCCATGCCTACACCACGTTTAGCAAAAGGGGAAAAATATCACGTGATGTCACCATGACATGACAAGTTTTACAGCCCTGACCTGGGCTGTGGGCTGTGAACTGGGGAAGTTTGATGATGATGATGATGATGAAGAAGAAGAAACTAAATTGCTAACTTTGAACTAATCACTGTTTCTCAGCTTAATTAATCTTATTTAATTGTAATATTATGATAAAATTAAAGGAAGTCTAGAACTCCTGAAGGGAAAAACAGATACCAAACTAACAAATAAATGCAATGCATCTTTGTTGAAGTCACACTGAATTGTTGATGTTTTCTTTCAAAACTTAAAATAATGCAAACACTAAGAAAAGAGATGAAATCAATTGTTTTCACAGTATTCATGCCCAAGAGTTAATCTGGTTATTGAATTTACCCATTTACTGGGCTCTCAAAATGCTTAAATAATAACTAGATAGGACAAATTTGTACAAGATAATAAAACATCAACATCAAATCTGTAAGGTCTCTAAGACCTAGATAGTAACCAAGTTTTCAAAGTTGCACAAGTCCATCTGCTTTAATTTTACTTGACCTGGCTAAAAGTGTAGTCCAACCATAACCTCCAATACTTGTCTTTCTGTTTCACATTTGTTTAACTATATGTTGGTTGGACAAAGGTAAGAATTTATGTTCAGTTAATTTTAGAATACAGTAGCTAATGTCTTATTGTTTTATTTATAACTATCAGCTCTCTTTGGATGCCATTATTTTAAAATGCAATTGCAAGATTGTCCATTTTATCTTTTACCCTTCTTCACAAAGATTTATTGCTCTTAGAAAAGAAGTGTTGATTCCAAATGTCTTGGCAAATTCTAAATGTGGAGTCTATTGTTGACCCTTCTTAAAGGTAACCTAGATGGAATTCTTCGAACCTTTGATCTATTCACTGCTTACAATCCTGGATACTTTGTGGTGGATGTTATGGCTTCTGATCTGGCTGGCCACAACGACACTACAGTTGTGGGAATTTATATCCTGAGAGATGACCAACGGGTAAAGATCATAATCAATGAGATCCCTGATAAAGTACGGCAGTTTGAGGAGGAATTCATCAGCCTGTTGTCCAATATAACTGGGGCCATTGTCAATACAGATGATGTGCAGGTATGTTTCACGTTACGAATGTTCTAATCATTTGTTCTCTTTCTCCTTGAGCTAAAGGAAAACAAAACCTTTGCCAATTGTCTGAGGCTGTTTGTTTGGTTTTTTCATCCTGTAGTTCCATGTTGACAAAAAAGGCCGTGTGAATTTTGCCCAGACGGAATTGTTGATCCACGTGGTGAACCGAGAGACCAATAGGATACTTGATGTAGAAAAGTAAGCAGTCTACCATGATATACATTGATAAGCAGATTTCAAATTAGTTGATCTTATGCCAACAGGGGCCATATCTACTGATTGTAAGAAACATTTAATTAAATCACTTTTCAGATTAGACAACTATTTTCAAAACTGTCCATTATGGTTGTTATTGCTATGCACAAAAAATCTTGAATTTGGCCAACCTGAGCCAACCATGGAATTCTGGGAGTTGAAATCCATCGGTCATAAAGGAGCCATAGAATAGAATAGAGTAGAGTAAAAGTAGAATAGAATAAAATGGAGTGGAGTGGAATGGTATGGAATGGAATAGAATAGAAGCCATAGTTGTCCATTCCTGTTATAAAGTATACATATAGGGTATATAGAGTATACAGAGGGAACATGATTAATTGTTTGTGCAACAAACTATTTTATTAGCCGTAATTAATGGTAAAAATTAAGAAATGTTTAACCGTCTTTTCAGAGTCATACAAATGATTGATGAGAATAAAGAACAGCTTAAAAATCTCTTCCGAAATTACAATGTTTTAGATGTTCAACCAGCCATCACAACCCGAGCTTCAGAAGACTTGTCAACATTGCAGGTAAGGTAGAGGCTTCCTTCTTTTAAATCTTAAGCATAATTCACTCCCAGATGTTCCAGATACTTTTTGACTGTATTGTACATCCATTATAGTTGAGAAACTTCCATTCTTCCTTTAATGACATGTTCTATACATCATAATTAACTTTTTTTTTCTATTCTCACATAAGAAACTAGTTTTTTATCACAACTAGTGTTAAACTTTATCTAGCAGCAATAAAAACAGGGGGGGAGAGATAATTAAAGGTTTCAAAGGTGATAAACTCAGTGATTCCTCTATTTTAGTTTTCCCTCTGGTTCATCGTTTCCTTGGTATTTTATCATTTTAGATTTTTACTAAACAACCTGTGCCCTGTTAGATTATTATTTCATATATTTCCTGACCTAAGCAGAAAAACAGAATGATGGCGGGTGGTTGGAGGGAAACAGTAGGAACTAGAGCAACTTCTGATTTCCTGCCAGCTTCCCCAATGAGTTTCCTTATAGAAAGCTGGCAGAGATCATTGGAAATCTTCCTCCCTCCCACCCTCCTTCCCTGCCTCCTTCTCTATCATTCTCTCATTCCCTTTCTCCCTCCCTTTCCCTTTTCAGCAAGCAGGTAAGTGGCTGCTGCTGGGTGGGGGAGGAAGCCAGGGATTGTCTGGGAAATTGTCTAAGAAAGTTCAAAATGAAGGTCCCATGACTCCAGCAGTAACCCAGTCACCACTGATAGCGCTGAAGCAGCCACAATCTCCCCAAATTTCATTCTCTCAGAAGTCATAAATCCCGGATTTTGGAAAGACTGTATAAGTTAGCCCATCTGAGGCATCTTGGTTATTGTCCTATGATGCACCCTTTCACCCCGGTAAAAGTTATGACAATGATAGTTGTAGTAGCATAAAGATAAACATGCTGGTCAATTACTATAATGAACGCAAACTGTATCCTTCAGCAAAATTTCAGAAACAATATTGAGATAATTACATTATTAGGTTGACTCAGCCTTCCATCCTTCCAAGGTTGGTAAAATGAAGACTCAGATTTATTTATTTATTTATTTACTTAGTTACTTACTTACTTAGTTACTTACTTACCGTAGTTACTTACTTAGTTACTTACTTAGTTACTTACTTACTTACTTACTTACTTACTTACTTACTTACTTACTTATTTATTCAATGTTTATGCCGCCCTTCTCCTTAGACTCAGGGCGGCTTACAACATGCTAGCAATAGCACTTTTTTAACAGAGCTAGGTAGGCTATTGCCCCCACAATCCGGGTCCTCATTTTACCCACCTCGGAAGGATGGAAGGCTGAGTCAACCTTGAGCCGGTGATGAGATTTGAACCGCTGACCTTCAGATCTACAAGTCAGCTTCAGTGGCCTGCAGTACAGCACTCTACCTGCTGCACCACCCCGGCTCATTAGATTGTCGGGGTGCAATATGCTGATTCTGTAAACTGCTTAGAGTGGACCATAAAACTCTGTGAAGCGGTATATAAGTCTAAATGCTATTGCTTTTATTGTATTATCAGTGCCCTAAAAGTCATGTATCTTTTATGTGAAGAAGCTAGAAAGCATACCTCCAGGTCTAACCCCATTTGCATTCCAGTAGATGATGTCAAAGAGAGGAGACGGTTAGATGAAACAATTCACTTAGATTAATGGAATTTGGCACCAAATGATTAATTGGCCATACATTATGTTTCTCTTTCCCTCAGTGCCTTGAACATGAGCACATCTTGGAAGTATGATACCCTCCAGTCAGGGCCATAAGGCAGGTGAAGTTTGATGGCCAAGAATTTTTCTAGAAATTCCACTCCCCGCTACAATGGTTTGCTTTGTTTTTTGTTTTTTGTTTTTTCCCCCTGTTTCTTGTCATTTTTTAGATGGCAATAATCATTCTGGCTATTCTCCTCTTCCTGGCAGCCATGTTGTTTATCCTCATGAACTGGTACTACAGAACTGCGTGAGTAGCCATCTGCCCCTAGGTGGCAGAATATTTCAAATACCATAGTCAAATGACACTATAAAATAATAATAATAATAGTAACGATAATAACAGAAGATATAGAACAACTAGAACTCGGACCACATGTTTCCTGAATAGTTTTTATCACAGAGCTATACTCACACTTAACAACGAACTAAAGGGTCACCATCAGTGAACTGTTGGACAATATTACTCGGTTTTTCATGTAGATGGTTGAGTGGTTCAGGGTGGGGAATTTGTAGTGGGTGGGACATTTATTCTATTTTTTATTCTATTTTTTATTCTATTTTTTATTCTATTTTTAAATTTACCTATTCTGATGTTATGTATGGTGGGACTGGTCTCTGGGTGTCACACGACTTTCGTTGCCAATGACAATTCGTTGTTTTTGACAATGACAATAAATTTATTATTATTATTATTAGAAGACCAAATTAAGTGTTCCCAGAGTAAAGCCAGGGCATTATAAGAAAATCAATATCGCTGGCACATTACACATAACAAATATTTGGAACTACAATTATTGCATTGTGGCCACATTTATAATCATGCTTTCAAGACATCCTTGAGTAAAGCCATTTGGAGTTGCTTGTTTTAGTGCTCTAACCGTGAAGTAGTAGTTTTTCATATTCTGAATAAATAAATAGGTAAATAAAAGGCTAAATAAGATTGAAGAGTACAAAAGTTGATAGCTTTTGTGTCACGGTTTGTAATTGATTAATGTCCGTTTGAACATTAACCCCCGCGGAGGCGATGGACGGAAGCCCAGTCATTTGTTCAAAAACAAGATTTCTTTTATTATATAAAAGTAGAAAAATAAAACATGTCACGAGGGACAAAAACAAATATGTCTTCACATGATAGAGGTAAAATGGAGAATGGAGTTTTAGCATGAAGAAGGAGGAAGTGATGTTAGTTTTGGCAGGATATTATATCATAATAGGAGGATCTTAGAAAGACACACAAAGTTAACTCTTTAATTACTGGATGGTCTCTGAGGGCTGGCAATATTCAGCGTGACATTTTTTTACTGTTCTCTTAAATAACGTCATTACCTTAGCTGGATAAAGTTTGTGTAGTTGGAGAAAATCTGCAGATGTTGTGTTGATCTGCCCATGATTTTAAAATGATGGCTTTTTAAGGAGCTGAAGTGCTAGGCTAGAAACTAGGACGCTGTGAATTCTCCTCTCCTAGGTACAGACATCGTTTGGGTGAGTTGGAGCCAATCAGAGAATTGCTACAGTGGGGAAAACAGAGAGAAGAAACATGATGTACACTAGCATGAGTTGTGTATGATAAGATATGCATCTACTAAATAAATAAATAGATAATTAAGGGCAGTTTTAGCTAAGAATCTGCCAGTTTTGTCCTTTTCTACTTGGGAAGAAAGCAGTGGGTGAGAAGCCTGATCGAATTCATGTAAAGCTTAGGAAAAAATATCATGATATTTATATTTCTTGCCCATTCCAGTTGATTACTACTTTTATTTATTTTTTTGCAGACACAAAAGAAAATTGAAAGCAATTGTTGCGGGTTCCGCAGGTAAACGCTATTGAAAATGTATACTTTTCATTGTGGGGGGGGAAATGTTAATTGGTAGATGTCATAATTCATAATACCAACTTATAAAAGGCTTCCACACTAGGTGTCTCTTTGGTTTTATTAAGCAGTGTTTTCCCAACATTAATTAGAAGGTAAATTAAGTAAAGATTGTCCACAGCAATGTATAAAGTGCTGAAATATCCTATTATTATTATTATTATTATTATTATTATTATTATTATTATTATTATTTATTAGATTTGTATGCCGCCCCTCTTCGTAGACTCGGGGCGGCTTACAGCAATGATAAAAACAATATATAATGACAAATCTAATAGTTAGAATCTAAAATAACAATAATACATTTTAAAAGTCTAAAAAACAAGAAACCCCAATATACATTAAAAGAAAACATACATACAGTCATATCATACACAAAGAACTACATAGGCAGGGGCAGATGTTTCAGTTCCCCCACACCTGCTGATAGAGGTGGGTTTTAAGGAGTTTACGAAAGGCAAGGAGGGTGGGGGCAGTTCTAATCTCTGGGGGGAGCTGATTACAGAGGGTCGGAGCCACCACAGAGAAGGGTCTTCCTCTGGGTCCCGCCAAATGACATTGTTTAGTTGATGGGACCCGGAGGAGACCAATTCTGTGGGACCTAACCTGTCGCTGGGATTCGTGCGGCAGAAGGCAGTCTCATAGATAC
The DNA here is from genome assembly GCF_031021105.1 of Erythrolamprus reginae. Classification (NCBI taxonomy): domain Eukaryota; kingdom Metazoa; phylum Chordata; class Lepidosauria; order Squamata; family Dipsadidae; genus Erythrolamprus; species Erythrolamprus reginae. Next base: position 20,240,782 of record NC_091954.1, on the reverse strand, counting down.
CCTCGTCCAGTGCCATGAAGGGCTTTATAGGTGATGACCAACACTTTGAATTGTGACCGGAAACTGATCGGCAACCAATGCAGACTGCGGAGTGTTGGAGTAACATGGGCATATTTTGGAAAGCCCATGATAGCTCTCACAGCTGCATTCTGCATGATCTGAAGTAATACTTACCCTTCAAAAGGCTAACACAGAATTAGATTCTATTCATCAGAAACCCAGTGTAAATATTCAATCTTTGTATTTGTAATTTCTAACCCTATTCTTCCATCCAGGTGCCTTGCATAGCCATTTAATAATTGCATGTTTAGTTTTTGTTCTCTGTATCAGATTTATTATTATTCTTTGTTGATGTTATTTTCATGCAATAAAGGAAACACAAGACTGGAACAATTGGCTCTAATATCTAGGTGGAGAAAAGTTACATATTTCAGATTAAACTGTTAGTGGGGAAGTAATGTCAATCTGTAAAATTTTATTTGATATTCTAAGAACTGGTGGGGAAAAGATTCACTGCTAATTTTTCAGTGATACAAGTCTGCTTTTAAAATCATACTCCAGAAAGGCCATATTGAAGAAATACCAAGAGATAAAACTCTAAACCAATTGACATAAATTATTCTTGGTAAATTCAGCACATTCTGTTTTGCAGGTAAACGAGATTTCATGGATATCATGGATATGCCAAACACAAATAAATATTCCTTTGATGGGTAAGTTCAGATTTCAGAAACAAGAGTCCAAGGTTAGTTTTAATCTTAGTCATATTATATAGAAATAAATTCAACTAAAATCTTATCAAATAAAATCTTATTTTTTCCATGCTTGGAAAAGATCTCACAGAAATCTCACACAGGACTATTTTATGTATGATTTGACTGGAGATTTAGGTGCCCATCAGAGCTTCATTGTCATGGAGCGGAATCTATTCCCAGTTAAAGTAATGCAGTCTTCATGAATACTCCAGTTAGAAGATATGACTCTTGTCCTCATTAGTTTAATAATCAGCTGCCCAAGTCATCATCTCCTGCTTCCCTGTTAAATTTAGGGGTCCATTAATTGTATAGCTTGCCCTATCTGAGAAGGGATTGAAAAAGAACATTTTGCAAATACAGTGGTACCTCTACTTAAGAACGCCTCTAATTAAGAACCTTTCTGGATAAGAACCCGGTGTTCATGATTTTTTTGCCTCTTCTTAAAAACCATTTTCTACTTAGGAACCCAAACCCGGAAAAATTTCCTAGAAAATTTGAGAGCGGCATTATTATTATTATTATTTATTAAATTTGTATGCTGCCCCTCTCCAAAGACTCAGGGCGTGTCACAACAATAAAAACAGTACAAATCCAATAATTAAAAACAGTTTAAAACCCCTTAATGTAAAAACAATCATACATGTCATACAAACCATACATAAAATGGAAACGGCCCAGGGGAATCAATTTCCCCATGCCTGACGACAGAGGTGGGTTTTAAGGAGTTTACAAAAGGCAAGGAGGGTGGGGGCAATCCTAATCTCTGGGGGGAGTTGATTCCAGAGGGTCAGGGCCGCCACAGAGAAGGTTCTTCCCCTGGTTCCCGCCAGATGACATTGTTTCGTCGACAGGACCCGGAGAAGGCCAACTCTTTGGGACCTAACCGGTCTCTGGGATTTGTGCGGCGATATTCTGGTCCGATGCCACGAAGGGCTTTATAGGACATGACCAACACTTTGAATTGTGACCGGAAACTGATCGGCAACCAATGTAAACTGCGGAGTGTTGGTGTAACATGGGCATACCTAGGGAAGCCCATGATTGCTCTCGCAGCTGCATTCTGCATGATCTGAAGTTTCCGAACACTCTTCAAAGGTAGGCCCATGTAGAGAGCATTACAGTAGTCGAACCTCGAGGTGATGAGGGCATGAGTGACTGTGAGCAGTTACTCCCGGTCCAGATAGGGCCGCAACTGGTGCACCAGGCAAACCTGGGCAAATGCCCCCCTCGCCACAGCTGAAAGATGGTTCTCTAATGTAAGCTGTGGATCGAGGAGGATGCCCAAGTTACGGTCCCTCTCTGAGAGCATCAATAATTTCCCCCCAGAGTATGAAGGCCTGGCCAGTTTCCTGCCATTCCCCCTTTAATCCCGGCCATCTTGGGCTTTTCTGGGCTGCCAGAGGAGCCTTTCTGTGGCACTTAATGAGGCTTTGGCAGTCCAGAGCAAACGAAGCATTTTCCTTTCTCTGGGCTCTTGGACAGAGAATAAACCTCTGCCAGCACCCAGAGAAAAGAAGTGCTCCCTTTGCTCTGGACAGCCGAGTAGTCACCACAGTGAAGGAAAGGTGCCGACTACAAAGCGAGTGAGCAAGAGGAGAGGGGAGCCCTCCAGCATGGGAAGGATTTTTAAGCCTTAAAGTTTTGGATTTTTTTGATTCCCCTCACCTCACCTTCTTCCTTCTTAAGTAGAGGTACCACTGTAATAATTTTGAGTTTGCTGAGAAAACCCCTACTTTTGCCTTTGACCTAAATTCTAGACCAGTGATTTTCAACCTTTTTTGATCCGTGGCACATTTTTTACATTTACAAAATCCTGGGGCACACCACTAACCAAAATGACACAAAATGACATTCTAACACAGTACTTATTATATATATAGTTAATAATATAGTTTCTAAATGTATTTATACTCACTTAGTGTGAAACCTGGGCCTGTTTCGATGAACACAAAAGGGATATTCTGGCAGGAATGGTAGAAAGACACACACGAAGCTCTTCCTCAACAGTTCTCAGTCTCTCTCTGGTTTTAATTTTTATTGCAGTCAAGCTTGAGAAGCTCAGCTCACATAGACATGTGGTTGAAAACGGGAGCAATCTTTGTTGGCCAGAATGGGGAACTCCTTGGCGACAGATAACCAAAAACTGTCCAAAGGAAGATCAGCAAACTTTAGCATTAAACCACAATTAGAAATCGGGACCATGGGGAGTAGAGTAGCAGCTTCAACTATTCGCCATGGCCACACAATGGCAGCCTGAGCAGGGACCTTCCTGGGTGTGGATGAGAGGAGGCCTGCTATTGGTTCATCGCTACTGGTCGGGATGAATCCTAGAAGGTGATTGGTCAGTGAGTGTTCCTTGTGCCTTCACTCTTCCTGTCACTGATAGCCGGAGGGATTGTGAGGGGAATGTTTATGTTCGGATGGAGGCGGCTGGCAGTGGGCTGGATAAATGGTCTCCGTGGGCCATATCTGTCATGTGGGCCATAGTTTGGGGACCCTGTCTCACGCCACACTGGTTGAAAACACTATTCTAGACCTGTGTTTCCCAACCTTGGCAACTTGAAGATATTTGGACTTCAACTCCCAGAATTCCCCGGCCAGCATTCGCTGGCCGGGGAATTCTGGGAGTTGAAGTCCAAATATCTTCAAGTTGCCAAGGTTGGGAAACACTGGTCTAGACGACTAAGCTAGTTGGAACACTGCTGTCATACCACCCCTAGTTCTTCTTTTCACTAGACATTCTCTTTCAAAATCCTGTTTTACTGGTGTGTTCTTTTAAACACTGTCCAAGGTTGGCTTCAGTTTCATTGTAGGCTCCATCTATCCCTGACAGAGCAAACCCAGTGTGGCTTGACCCATTCTGCAGAAATCTGGAATTGGCGGCACAAGCTGAACATGAAGACGATCTGCCTGAGAACCTGAGTGAAATCACAGACTTGTGGAATAGTCCCACCAGGACCCATGTGAGATTATAGCTGCTTAGCATCAGGGTTTAACTATCCGGCAACCTAATGGTCTAACTCGCTCAGAAGTAGCAACAGTAGGGGAAAACAAATGGCTAATGTGATCGTGAATACATGTGGGGAACAAGGAGGGGCAATGTGTGAAATCACAATGCATATCCTAATAGTTTCATAGTTGTGTTAATCATTGAAGACAACTACAGAAGGGGGAATACTTTCATTAAGGTGTCCTTTTGCATATTTCATCCTTTAAACAAAAAAAAATCATAATGGATAGTAAACAAGTGCTTTGTTTTATTATGCTATGATTCCACGCAATTTAAAATTGTTTTTCCGTGTCAAACGTCACTATCTTGTTATATCCAGATATTTGATAGAATGGAATGGAATGGAATAGAATAATAATAATAATAATAATTATTATTATTATTATTATTATTATTATTATTATTATTAATTAGATTTGTATGCCGCCCCTCTCCGTAGACTCGGAGCGGCTCACAACAATAACAAAGACAATATAAGAACAAATCTAATAATTTAAAAAACACTAAAACCCCCATTATTAAAAGCAAGCATACACACAAACATACCATGTATAAACTGTATAGGCCCGGGGGAGATGTCTCAGTTCCCCCATGCCTGATGGCAGAGATGGGTCTTAAGAACTTTATGAAAGGCAAGGAGGGTGGGGGCAGCCGCCACAGAGAAGGCTCTTCTCCTGGGTCCCGCCAAATGACAATAGAATGGAATGGAATGGAATAGAACAGAATAGAATAGAATTCTTTATAGGCGAAGTGTGATTGGACACAAGGAATTTGTCATTGGTGCATACGCTCTCAGTGTACATAAAATAATAAAATTAGATTAGGATAGAATAGAACAGAACAGAATAGAATAGAAAGTTATAATTTTTGTAAGTCTAAATCGTGATAACCAAAGCACAGGGTTTTTTATGCTCAAAACAAGGATGGTAGCTTTAGATTGGCTTCCGATTGAGGTCAGAAATCATAAAGTTGACTGTGAAATAATATGATGCTGTATTTGCTGGGAAACCCAGCACCTCCTTTATATTTATATTCGAAAGACTTTATATTTGAAAGGCTTTAGAAACATGGCTTTGCTTGCAGGCGTGGGGCCGCTGAGCGACAACATTTTCCTCCGGCCACTAGTAACAAAAGAGTAATGCCAGTAGTAACGAATAAGTGACGGATGAATGTTTTTTAATATTTGAGGTTTTAAATTTTGTGGGTTTTTTTTATTTTTGTACACCGTCCTGAGTCCGTCAAGAGATGGGCAACCTGTAAATTGAAGCAATTAATAAATAAAATGTTTATGCAATTTTATTCAGATATCCTTAATAATTAAGTTTGACCAAGAAAGTTGGCCACTAGAAAGCAAAAGTGATTTGGGTGGAAAAGTTTCCAACAGTTACGGATTTGAATAGAATTTCTGAGAAAAAATCCATTACGATCTTTCCTTCAGGCCTGTTGAGGCCACAGAAGTTCTTCTACATTTCTTCTTTTTAGGGAACCTTTGGACGAGGTCCTTCAGCTTCCAAGCCAGAAGAAGATCGCTATCTGAGGGCAGCTATTCAGGAATACGATAATATTGCAAAGCTAGGCCAGATCATGAGAGAAGGGCCTATCAAGGTGGGTATCTATGCCATTAACGTCCTTGACATTGTCATCTGCAGCTTTCCAACAAATATCATTTATTGCCATGTAGGTTGCAAGAGACTTTTGCTTAAAAAGTCACAGGGAAAGAATATTTTTTTTAAAAAAAGTAAATTATTTAATAATAAAATATTATTTATTAATACAATTTGTAGGTTGTCCAACTCCTTATGGACTCTGGGCGGCTTTGACACTGTTTGGCGTTTGCAGTGATCCCTCGATTTTCGCGGGGGTTGCATTCCCAGACTGCCCACGAAAGTCGAATTTCCACGATGTAGAGATGCAGAAATAAAAACACGATTTTTGGCTATGGACAGCCAAAAACTACCCCCACGCACCCTTTTTCAAGTCCGCGCAAAGAGCCGGGCTTGAAGTTGGGGGCGGGGAGCGATGAAAGTGCAGAGGCCAGCAAAGATTGTTTTGAATGTTGCCACCCCCACCCCCCCAGCGCCTCCGGCCCCCTCGCCACTACCCCCCGCCCGCCCGATCCGCCCCTCTCACTGGCTTTCTTGGGACACGGGTCCTCCTGCAGCAGCGCTGGCGGCTACAGCTTCTCATCCTCCTCATTCGGCCGCTAGCCACTGAGCACTTTGAGAATGCCCGCCCCTCCCCTCTCATAGTCCCTTAGCTGAGAGCGCTTTCGTCCCAGCTATGAGCGAGGGGGCTGCAGGAGAGGCGGGGCAGGCATTTTCACAGAGAGGGGGAGAGAGAGGGAGAAAGAGAGAGAGGGGGGAGAGTGGAAGGTAGAGAGAGAGAGAGAAATGATAGAAAAAAGGGGAGAAAAAAAGAGAAATGAGAAAATGATTGAAGCAGAGAATGACAGGAAAGAACGAGAAAGAGAGAGAAGTGACTCTTGGTGATGACGTATGACGTCATTGGGTGGGAAAAACCATGGTATAGAAAAAAAACCGTGGAGTATTTTTTAATTAATATTTTTTGAAAAACCGTGATATAGCTGTTTCGCGAAGTTTGAACCCGCAAAAATTGAGGGATCACTGAATTTAGCATAAAACTTTTGATTGTCCACCCAGAGTCCTGTTTAATGTGATTGCAAAGCATTTCTTCTAAATCTGAGATGGTCTTCAGATCATTGTTTCCACTGTTTGTGTTTCCACTGGGCTTTAGAGGAATTTCTCATGAGGATTTCCTAGGGCCAGTTAATTGCAGGTTCAGTCCCAAAGAGTCCAGTATAATGTCTTCCTATTCCCTATTCCCCTCCCTCCTTCTAGGCGTCACTTTTAAAGGTAGTCTTGGATGATTACATGCGGCTGAAAAGACTGCTTGCTGAGCGGATGGTGCATAAAGCCACCACCAGCCATGGGGACCAGTCCTCAGTGTCTGAGGTAGAGTGCGTGTGTGCACGGGGTTCAAGAAAATGTTTGCCGTGCCCACTGGGTTGGAGTGTCTATCTTTCAGAGCTGAATCCTTCTGTACCTATTACAGTGGTACCTCTACTTATGAACTTAATTCGTTCCGTGACCAGGTTCTTAAGTAGAAAGGTTTGTAAGAAGAAGCAATTTTTCCCATAGGAATCGATGTAAAAGCAAATAATGTGTGCGATTGGGGAATCCACAGGGAGGGTGGAGACCCTGTTTCCTCCCAGGAGATTCCTAGAGAGGCACCACGGAGGCTTCTCCCTGCTTTTTCAGGCCCTGTTTCCTCCAAGGAAATTCCTAGAGAGGCCCCACAGAGGCTTCTCCCTGCCTTTTCCGGGCCTGTTTCCTCCCAGGAGATTCCTAGAGAGGCCCACAGAGGCTTCTCCCCACCTTTTTCCAGCCCTGTTTCCTCCCAAGAGATTCCTAGAGAGGCCCCACAGAGGCTTCTCCCTACCGTTTCCAGTTACAGTTTCGGAGGCTCAGGTTTGTAAGTGGAAAATAGTTCTTGAGAAGAAATCTTGAACACCCGGTTTTTATCTAGAAAAGTTCGCAAGTAAAGGCATTCTTAGGTAGAGGTACCACTGTATATGGTGCTTGCAGCTGTAGTTTTCTCTGGAGTTCTGTTTCCAACAGCAAGGTTTTCCAAATATTAACTTTAGTTATTTCTACCCTATTGAAGACAGGATTTCTTAACACTCTTCATTTGAACAGGCGAAATGTATTTTTCCTTGTTTTGTGTGTTCGTGTATTTTATAGATCTCATTATCTAACAATTCTAATCAGTTGTGACAAAGGATTGGGGGACCTGTAGCCCAAAAGTGATAGGTATTCGGAGTGGGTGGGGAAATGCCAAAGTACAAACCTAGGATCTCGATGAAGGATAGAGAGATTATGTCTCATTGGATAGAGTCGAAATAGAATTGCCAGCAACTTGAGCCAATGTGATAATATGAGGGCTAATCTGTGGGAATACAGGGGCTTCACTCTTTGGGAAATTCAATAGAAAATGTACATTGCTGTGTCCTATTCTGCTCATTGATGTTTCATAAATCAACCTCAGAAATCTCAATCCCAGTCACTGTGGGTTGGCAGTACAACCAAGCTAGTGCTCAATCCAGACTGTGTCCACTCTAAGACCAGTGTTTCTCAATTACTTTCTGTTTACACACACACACACAGGAAGAAGTAAACATTTCACCACCACCCCTAACCCTCTGCCAGGATGATTGTTTGCAATATTCAGCACATTTCACAGGAAAAACTCAGGCAGATTATCAGCGTGATTGGGATGTAATGTGTTTAAGTGGCATCTTAATTTATTTGGCTTCATGCTGTCCGCTGCCAACATTTTTAGATACAGTAAACATACTGGTCTTTCCTTATCTCCCACCATAGTCACAGGGAAGCCAAGCGCTACATAAGCTTCGGCATATTTCTTCATCTTAGCTTTTGGGAGACTTACGTTTGCCTCATTATCTCTGTCTCTCTCCTCCTTTCTTTTCATCCATGTTTTCATCCATGTTAAATATTTTTCCATGGTGTCTCTTAAGGTTGTGTTATCTGCACTTCATATCTCCTGCTCTGTGATGTGTGCTATTGTTTGGTGCAAAAAAACCCTACCTCCTGTGGCAAAAAAAAATCACATTCCCCGGGGTCATGCGCCTCCCCATGGCATCGCTTCGTGCCTCCCCCTCTATTTGAGAAACACTGGGAGGGGCACCCCTCTATTTGCAAAACACTGGTTTATACTGTTAACTACATATAATGTGGGGGCTCTAATTTGAGAAACACTGGTTTATACTGTTAACTACATATAATGGAGGGAGCTCTATTTGAGAAACACTGGTTTATACTATTAACTACATATAATAGGGGGGCTCTATTTGTGAAACACTGGTTTATACTATTAACTACATATAATGGGGGAGCTCTATTTGTGAAACACTGGTTTATACTATTAACTACATATAATGGGGGGCTCTATTTGTGAAACACTGGTTTATACTATTAACTACATATAATAGGGGGGCTCTATTTGAGAAACACTGGTTTATACTATTAACTACATATAATGGGGGGCTCTATTTGAGAAACACTGGTTTATACTATTAACTACATATAATGGGGGGCTCTATTTGAGAAACACTGGTTTATACTATTAACTACATATAATGGGGGGGCTCTGTTGGAGAAACACTGGTTTATACTATTAACTACATATAATAGGGGGACTCTATTGGAGAAACACTGCTTTATACTATTAACTACAGGTGATGGGGGGGATCTATTGGAGAAACTGGTTTATACTATTAACTACAGGTAATGGGGGGCTCTATTTGAGAAACACTGGTTTATACTATTAACTACATATAATAGGGGGGCTCTATTTGTGAAAAACTGGTTTATACTATTAACTACATATAATGGGGGGCTCTATTTGTGAAACACTGGTTTATACTATTAACTACATATAATAGGGGGGCTCTATTTGAGAAACACTGGTTTATACTATTAACTACATATAATAGGGGGGCTCTATTTGTGAAACACTGGTTTATACTATTAACTACATATAATGGGGGGGCTCTATTTGAGAAACACTGGTTTATACTATTAACTACATATAATAGGGGGACTCTATTGGAGAAACACTGGTTTATACTATTAACTACATATAATAGGGGGACTCTATTGGAGAAACACTGCTTTATACTATTAACTACATATAATAGGGGGGATATATTGGAGAAACTGGTTTATACTATTAACTACAGGTAATGGGGGGCTCTATTTGAGAAACACTGGTTTATACTATTAACTACAGGTAATGGGGGACTCTATTGGAGAAACACTGGTTTATACTATTAACTACATATAATAGGGGGACTCTATTGGAGAAACACTGCTTTATACTATTAACTACAGGTGATGGGGGGGATCTATTGGAGAAACTGGTTTATACTATTAACTACAGGTAATGGGGGGCTCTATTTGAGAAACACTGGTTTATACTATTAACTACATATAATAGGGGGGCTCTATTTGTGAAACACTGGTTTATACTATTAACTACATATAATGGGGGGCTCTATTTGTGAAACACTGGTTTATACTATTAACTACATATAATAGGGGGGCTCTATTTGAGAAACACTGGTTTATACTATTAACTACATATAATAGGGGGGCTCCATTGGAGAAACTGGTTTATACTATTAACTACAGGTAATGGGGGGGCTCTATTTGAGAAACACTGGTTTATACTATTAACTACATATAATAGGGGGGCTCTATTTGTGAAACACTGGTTTATACTATTAACTACATATAATGGGGGGGCTCTATTTGAGAAACACTGGTTTATACTATTAACTACATATAATAGGGGGACTCTATTGGAGAAACACTGGTTTATACTATTAACTACATATAATAGGGGGACTCTATTGGAGAAACACTGGTTTATACTATTAACTACATATAATAGGGGGGATATATTGGAGAAACTGGTTTATACTATTAACTACAGGTAATGGGGGGCTCTATTTGAGAAACACTGGTTTATACTATTAACTACATATAATAGGGGGGCTCTATTTGTGAAACACTGGTTTATACTATTAACTACATATAATGGGGGGGCTCTATTTGAAAAACACTGGTTTATACTATTAACTACATATAATAGGGGGACTATTGGAGAAACACTGGTTTATACTATTAACTACATATAATAGGGGGACTCTATTGGAGAAACACTGGTTTATACTATTAACTACATATCATAGGGGGACTCTATTGGAGAAACAATGGTTTATACTATTAACTACATATAATAGGGGGGCTCCATTGGAGAAACTGGTTTATACTATTAACTACAGGTAATGGGGGGCTGTATTTGAGAAACACTGGTTTATACTATTAACTACATATCATAGGGGGGCTCTATTGGAGAAACACTGGTCTATACTATTAACTACAGGTAATGGGGGGGCTCTGTTTGAGAAACACTGGTTTATACTATTAACTACCTATAATGGGGGGGCTCTGTTGGAGAAACACTGGTTTATACTATTAACTACATATAATAGGGGGACTCTATTGGAGAAACACTGGTTTATACTATTAACTACATATAATAGGGGGACTCTATTGGAGAAACACTGGTTTATACTATTAACTACATATAATAGGGGGGCTCTATTGGAGAAACTGGTTTATACTATTAACTACAGGTAATGGGGGGGCTCTATTTGAGAAACACCGGTTTACACTATTAACTACATATCATAGGGGGGCTCTATTTGAGAAACACTGGTTTATACTATTAACTGCATATAATGGGGGGGCTCTATTTGAGAAACACTGGTCTATACTATTAACTACATATAATGGGGGGCTTTATTTGTGAAACACTGGTTTATACTATTAACTACATATAATGGGGGGGCTCTATTTGAGAAACACTGGTTTATACTATTAACTGCATATAATACATTAGTTTTATAGTTTTATCAGGAAAAGGAGAATCTAATTTTTGTCTCTCTGCAAAACAGCTTAAGGAAAGGCATGTGCAGAAATGGGAGACACACCCTAGGTTTTAGATATAACCATGATTATCAGAAATAGTTCCAGCAGGACTCTATTCTAATTCAGGCGGAGAAAAGCAGTATTCTTACCGTTGACAACAGTGGAAACGTTAGCTGGAGAAAAAGCAAAATATGTGATATGCTGATTTTCATCCTGATTCTTTTTTCCAGCTGATCCAGAATGACCTGGATGAAGAGGAGGAGGAACCAAGGAGCCCCAGTGAAGGGAGCCTCCGATTTCGGCATCAGCAGCCTATTGAGCTCAAGGGGCCTGATGGTATCCATGTGGTCCATGGTAGCACAGGCACACTCCTAACCTCGGACCTCAACAGCCTTCCTGAGGATGACCAGAAAATACTAGCTCGCTCCTTAGAGACACTGACTGCTGAAGGTGGGTCCTACTGTGACAGAAATGCTCGTACCGAGTCTGCCAAATCCACCCCTATGCACAAGATGAGAGAAGTCATCATGGAGAGCCCACTGGAAATCACAGAGTTATGACTAGAAGTGGCATCCCTGGTGTAGCCCTGGGCCTACACAGACTCCTGCAGCAGGAGTACAGACTAAAGGACAAGAGAAGAGACGGAGGGCAGGGTCACCCCAAGGCCAGGCCATCGCCTGTTCCAGAGTAAATCTGACCAAGATAAGACATCCTTTTGTGATAGCACTCCTGAAGAGCCTAGCTCCAGGGATGAAGGCTCTCGGGATCGGACACTCAGAGACTCGCTCTCTTAATTTTGTTTTTCAGATATAAAGTGTTTCAAATAAAAGCTGTGGGAGGCCCTGGGATATAAACCTAAAGCTATAATTGCAATAATCATGGTGCCATGTTCCATCAGTAGGGTCAACAAGGCTCTCTTAACAGGTTCTCTCGACTGGATCAAATATGTTCTCCTGCCACCCTGCTAGCAGGGAATGGTGACTACCAACTGAATGCAGCTAAGATGATTCCACAATGTTCCGTTTGGTCTCACACACGCAATGGTTGTGTGATAAACTTCAGGAAGCTCCATAAATCTGTTCAGCATCAATCCGTGTTGTCGTATTTTCTCCCCAAAAAGAAATCTGAAGGCATCTTTTCATTCTACTGGCTTACACAAAATATATGTATTTCAGCAACCAAACAGAGTGACTAATTAAGGTTCTGAATGTCAAAGAGTGTTGGTGTGTAATTTTTTTTTTTTGTTCTTTTATTTCAAACGATGTGCTGAGAGTTTTTGGAATGGTCTGTTAAAGGAACCAGAAATACATTACACATGAATTTGGTAACTCTGTGTGTGCTTTTTTCTATCCCAAATGTCATGTTAACCCTTTTGCCATAGGTTTCATCATTACTTTAGACTGAATGCACACACTCCAGCAGAACAATCACAATGATAATTGCATTCAACAATAAAGTAACATATTCTTAAGACTACCAAGGGAAGGGTAATAAGGGTGTCCTGTATGGATTATGCAGCAGTATACAGTATATAATGAACTAACATTATTCTGATGTGAATAAATTAAATCAATGAAATAGAGGTTGACACCCTATATTAGACCATTCAGCAACTAAAGAACAAATGGCTTTTCAAGATAATTTTTTATTTATCAAATTTATACAGCCACCAATCTCACAAGAAGTTAACCCAACATATGCATTGGTTCAAGGATCAAGGTTTTATTTAGCATCCAATCTGAAAATATACAGGGTTTGTAAAGGTACTGTTGCCAATTAGTCAATATCAAATGGATCAACATCTACCCTTTTTTCAGCCAATAAAATGTGCATAAACATTGAAGAGAAAGCCTCATTGCTTTTCTATACATTTCAAAAATAGCTTTCAGTTTTAGCATGTATGTTACTTTAACTCAGAGCTTCTTGGAAAAAAAGTAGCAGCAATGTTCCTTGACATTTTTTTTTAAAGATCACATTTATTTCCTTTGTGAAGAAGAATGCTCCATTGGTGCAACACCTCTTCACATCCATTATATGTGCAGCTGTTGTTGCATCTAATCTGTTTTGTTCAACAACATCTTAAAGCATCTCCCCACGGTGCAAGGAAATCTTCAAAAGGCAACATTGCTATTCACTTCAAAACCCCAGCATAAATTACCCCTTTTGGTTATTTGGACTATATGGTTGTTTTACCTGCCTAAAATCGGTTATTGCTATTAATAAACACAATCCCAATAAATTCTTAATCTTTCCACCCTCTTCTTCTTAATTACATTCCTTTCTCACCATAGTTCAAAGCAAAGCAAAAAATGATTCGGAACTTGATCCACATAGAAAACAGTGGTTTGCTTTGGTACCAAGAGCTTAAGGTGGGAAAGGAAGATGGGCTTCTGCCAACATTCAGATTTTTCACAATTTTTCACCCAAATCATATTTCCAGATGGACTTCTGAACATCAGAGCCAATGTTCTTCCACTATTAGGACCTCCTTCTCTAGTTCCACATGTGGCGTTTGCAGTATTCAGTGGCCTGCAGAGAAAGAAGACAACATCAATCCAGATCACAACTGGCCATAAGAAAAAGTTGAGAATCTGGAGACACAGCAAATACCTAACAGCTTGTCTCAGTCACCCATTTTCAATAAAAGCTGAAGATCACCATTGGAGTAGACCAGTGATCTTCAACCTTTTTTGAGCCACGGCACCTTTTTTACATTTACAAAATCCTGGGGCACACCACTAACCAAAATAACATTTACCTCCAGTCCTGACCAGGATTAGAAATCGGGACCACGGGAAAGAGTAGCAGCTTCAACTACTCGCCGTGGGCACACAATGACAAGTGCGCGACAGCCCAAGCAGGGACCTCCTGGGTGTGGATGAGAGGCGGCTTGCTATTGGTTCATCGCTAGTGGTTGGGATGAATCCTAGAAGGTGATTGGTCAGTGAGCGTTCCCTGTGCCTCCACTCTTCCTGTTGCTGATAGCTGGAGGGATTGTGAGGGGAATGTTTATGTTCGGATGGAGGCGGCTGGTGGCGGGCTGGATAAATGGCCTCCATGGGCCGTAGTTTGGGGACCCATGTTTAATTTCCCCACGGCACACTTGACCATGTCTCACGGCACACTAGTGTGCTGTGGCACACTGGTTTAAAAACACTGGAGTAGACTACAGGTAGTCCTCAACTTACAGCAATTTGTTTAGTGACCATTTGAAGTTACAACACTGAAAAAAGTGACTTGTGATTTTTTTTCACAATTACAACCATTTATTTTCTTTTATCAACATATAAACACACACATACACTAGAATGGAATTCCTCCTATTAAGTATGGTTAGTCCTCAACTTATCAGAGTTCATTTTCTGACCATTCGCAGCAGGGGTGGGTTCTAATTTACCTCACTGCCATTTTATTTCCATGACACATGGGGGCAAGCGCACTTCGCACATACAGGCATGCGCAGTTCCCAAAAATAAACACCACCCCCCCAAAAAAACCAAGACGGCGACACATGCTCACTACTGGAAACTCGGCTTCTGCACATGCTCAAAAGAAAAATAATTAATTATTTTTTAAAAAAATCCAAAAAAATATGGTGGCATCATCGTGACATCACCAACAGGACACTATCTGTTGGGGCAAACCTGTCTGAACCAAGAGGAACCCACAATGTGTTGTGGTTAGCTCTGGCCAAGCTCCTGCCCCAAGGACTGTGGATGTGGGGGAGCCATCCACATGCTGCAGGCCTGTTTTGCCCCCAGTGGAATCTGCTGATGAAGGCTCCTCTGACCAAGAAGACATGAGTGACAGGGAGGAGGAGAGTAGGGCAGACAGCTCAGAAGGAGATCAATTATCTAGCTCCTCCTTGGATTCAGAACAAGAGTTAATGATACAGCCACGCATGCAGAGAGCGATGCATAGGCAGCAACAACTCAGAGATTATTATCAAAGAAAATGAGGCCACCTGTGGTTGGGTGGGGCTGTGGTAATTAGTGAGGCTGCTATAAATAGCAGCCTGTGGGTTTGGCCATTGTGGAGGATTATCTGATTGTTGTGTTTCGTGACTGCTTTACTGACTTTGACCTTTTGTGTGCTGATTTTTCCCCGCTTTGAAACTAAACCAGAGCAAAGTGTGTTTCACTTTGTGAAAGAAGAAGGACTGTGAATTGCCTCACGGCTGCAAGCTAAGTATCACAGAACTGATAAGGAACTTGTATAAATTACCAGTTTGTTTGGAGACGAGTGCTTTTTGCTATACCAAAAGAGGGCTTGGTTTAAGTGACTTTTCATTATAAAGAACATTGTTTTGAATTTTCAAATGTGTGGGTGTCTGAAATTTGTGCCTGTGAATTTTTGGGAGGATTCTACCAGAGAGCCCGACAGAACACAATGTGACTTGTTTTCAAAGTTTTTCAAATGACCTTTGTAGCATCTACATGGTCACATGATCAAAATTCAGATGCTTGGCAACTGACTCGTTTAGAATGGTTGCAGTATCTCAGGATCATGTGATCCCCTATGGTGAATCAAGAAATTGGATTCACTTAACAACCATGTTACTAACTAAGCAGGGATTCATTTAAGAAATCTGGCAAGAAAAGTTGTAAAATGGGGCAAAACTCATTCAACAAATGTCTCCCTTAGTAACGGAAATTTTGGGCTCAATTATGGTTGTAAGTTGAGAACTTCCTGTATTCTAATGATATTTTCTTGGAAGAATGAATGAGATTTATTCAGACTTCAATGAGATGTCATCCAGAGCTAAAAATTTATATTCAAGAAGGATTTCTACTCCGACAGACCTGAAATTGTGAATATAATGTTTTCCCCTCCAATCTTTTTTTATATGTGAATATAAAATGTTACTTTTCAAACAAAGGAATTGGTTTGTAGATGTAAAAATGTCTTTGCAATTTGACCTCTTGTAATGAAAGAACTAGGAAAGCCATTTTGGACAATAGAAAGGTTCTGGTTTTTATCTGTGATCTGATGCTTGGCGCCTTATTGGTGGATCTATAGGATTGTGTCAAGAAAGTGACAGTAAATTTAAGAGAATATTATTAGTCCACAAACTCTTTCTAAAAATGAATTCTGCTACAAACTTTTTTAAAAAAAAAAAATCTATGATCTTATTCTATGCTTATGATCTTTATTCCTTCCTTGGATTTTGTTTTGTCTATGACATTGGGCTATTTGCTGTTTTTTCACTTTGTAGCAATATTTGGCTAAAGAAATGAAAGCAATTACAAAGAAGGAAAATAACAAAAATCCATATTTCTATCACTAAATACAATTGCCTTCTTTCTACATCTTCTGAAAATGGATTTTTTTTTTTAAAATGAAGTCAGTTTTCCTTCCTTCCTTCCTTCCTTCCTTCCTTCTCTTCCTCCCCCCATCCCACCCCATTTATTTATTTATTATTTATTTATTCATTTGTCCAATACACAAATACATAGGAAGAAAAATAGACGTAGTAATATATATAAGGGTAAAAGTGAACTTAGAGGAGAGGACATCTGAAAGGAAGAAAATATATATGATAAGTGAGAGAAAGGAAAGACAATTGGACAGGGGACGAAAGGCACACCAGTGCACTTATGTACGCCCCTTACTGGCCTCTTAGGAACCTGGAGAGGTCAATCGTGGAGAGTCTAAGGGAGAAATGTTGGGGGCTAGGGGTTGACACAATTGAGTCCGGTAATGAGTTCCACGCTTTGATAACTCGATTGTTGAAATCATATTTTTTTACAGTCATTGTTTGATTACCTGGCATTGCTCTGCAGTCTCAGGATTCTTGCACCAGAAAGTGGGGCCCCAGGAACAGGCCTCCATTCCCACAAGATGGGGTGCAGAACAAATTCCTATTTTCTGTGTGGCAAAAGAGTGAAATATTTTTTGTTAGCAAGAGCTTTATAACACTATAACAATCACTCTTCTCCCCCACCCTCCCATAAAACAGAAATGATATTATACGGCTACATGGAATGGATCTTCACAGGGCCATCTGACCATCTCTTCCTTTAAAGATTCCCCCAAACATGCTTGCTGGTCATTTCCACCTCTAGGGGACAGTGCTCATCTTCATTTCTAAGCTGAAGAGCCAGCTCTGTCCGAAGATGTCTCCATGGTCATATAACTGGCACGACTAAATGCCAAAGGTGCACGGAACACTGTTACCTTCGCTCCAAAGGTGGTTCCTATTTTTCTACTTGCAATTTTACATGCTTTTGAACTGCTAGGTTGACAGAAGCTGGGACAAGTAACGGGAGCTAGGGATTCGAACCACTGGACTGCCGACCTTCTGATCGACAAGCTCAGCATCTTAGCCACCGGGTCCCTCTTCCTTTATGATTTCTTAAAAGGGAGAATTGCTCTTTTTAAGAGATCCAGAGGGGTGGGCATACCCAACCATCTCCCTCCAACGCCCCTTTCCTGTTTCTTCTGTTTCCGCTTCACATTCAGCCTGTATATTGCGGAGGGGAGAGTAGCATTTGGAAGCCTGGGGTTTTCGTTATTATCGTTTCCTACTTTTGATTTAGCTGCCCACACTCATGTTGAGTCAGGTGGCCTCCAGAATTGATTGCCATTTATTTATTTATCTATAATCTATCTATCTATCTATCTATCTATCTATCTATCTATCTATCTATCTATCTATCTATCTATCTATTTATTGTTAGAGTTGAAAGGGACCATGCAGGTCATCAAGTCCAACCCCCTGCCTGAGCAGGAATCCTAAAGCACCCCAGCCAAATGGCAGTCCAATCTCCTCTTGAAAGTGTCCAGAATTGGGGAGTTCACAACCTCCGCAGGCAGGTTGTTCCACTGGTTGATCGCTCTGACCGTCAGGAAGTTATTCCTTACTTCTAGGTTGAATCTCTCCTTGGTCAGCTTCCAGCCGTTGTTCCTCGTCCGGCCCTCTGGTTCTCTGGAGTATAGAGTGGCCACCTCCTCTCTGTGGCAACCCCTCGTATACCTATATACAGCTATCATGTCCCCTCTGGCCCTCCTTTTCTCTAGGCTATCCATGCCCAGTTCAGACAATCTCTCTTCATAAGTCTTGGTTTCAAGTCCCCTAATCATTTTGGTTGCTCTTTTCTACACCTTCTCCAGAGTTTCAATGTCTCTTTTGAAGTGTGGTGACCAGAACTGGATGCAGTACTCCAGATGTGGTCTGACCAGGGCATAGTAGAGTGGTATTAATACTTCCCTGGTCTTGGAGTGTATCCCCCTGTTGATGCAGCTTAGGATGGTGTTGGCTGTTTTGGCCGCTGCTGCACATTGCTGGCTCATGTTTAGTTAATTATCCACCAAGACTCCAAGATCTCTTTCGCAGTCACTACTGCTAAGCAGGGTTTCTCCCAGGCGGTATGTGTGTCTAGGTTTTTTTTTACCAAGGTGAAGAACTTTGCTCTTGTCGACGTTGAACATCATGTTGTTATTGTGGGCCCATAGTGTTAATCTGTCCAGATCTTTCTGTATTTTGAGCCTGTCCTCTAGGGTGTTGGCTACCCCTGCCAGCTTGGTGTCGTCTGCGAATTTGATTAGTTCCCCTTCTACTCCCTCGTCCAGGTCATTGATGAAAATATTGAAGAGTACAGGGCCCAGGACAGAACCCTGTGATACCCCACTGCCTTGAAAGACTGGCAAGTTGCGCACAGTTAAGTACTGTAAAAGGAAGAGTTCAGTGCCACTTATTCCTAGGAAAGGTTTTGTAAAAGGAGGACTCACCCACTGAATATATAGATAAATGAGTTTTACAACATGACTTACTCCACACACGAAGGTTGGTTGCATTATATGTATCACAAGTTCGATAGCAGCTGGTTCATATTGGACCACTAGTTGACCACACTGTGATAAAGCAAAAAGAAGTAAAACTAACACAGGTGCCTGCAGGTACCCACTAGCTTCAAAACCAACTAAAGAGTCTTCGGAGAGGGGCGGCATACAAATCTAATAAATTATTATTATTATTATTATTATTATTATTATTATTATTATTTATTTATTTATTTATTTATTTATTAAATTTGGATGCCGCCCCTCTCCGTAGACTCGAGGCTGCTCACAGCAATAGTAAAAACAATGTAAAATGCAAATCTAATATTTAAAAAACTAAAATCCCATAATTTAAAAAACATACACACAACATACCATACATAAACTATATAGGCCTGGGGAAGATGTCTCATTTCCCCCATGCCTGACAGCAGAGATGGGTCTTAAGTTTACGAAAGGCAAGGAGGGTGGTGGCAATCCTAATTTCCGGGGGGAGCTGGTTCCAGAGGGTCGGGGCCGCCATAGAGAAGGCTCTTCCCCTGGGTCCCGCCAGACGACATTGTTTAGTCAACGGGACCCAGAGAAGGCAACTCTGTGGGACCTAACTGGTCGCTGGGATTCGTGTGGCAGAAGGCAGTCCTGGAGATATTCTGGTCATACCAATTAAATGAATTAAACTAAATCATGGTAACTAGAGCAACCTTCTTTTGTTCTGATATACCCTGGATTATCCCCAATATGTTGATGTCCAGCCAACTGAAGGACTATAAGGAGAGAGTTGGTCTGGAAATAGTTCCTCATGCCAACTCTCAAAGAATTTCATTGGGGTTGCCCAAACTTGTATTGCTCTCTGCATGATCTGGAACCTCAAAACATTTATTTCATCTTCTCAAAAGTTATTCAGCAAGTACTGTCCAACTATCTTTAATGTTCCAACCACCTGGAAAATTGTTTGCCACTCTCCAAGAAGGATGATTAGGGCACTGGAGGCTAAAACAGACAAAAAACGGTTGCAGGGACTGGGTATGACTAGTTTAATGGGGAAAAAAGACTAGGGGAGACATGATAGCAGTGTTCCAATATCTCAGGAGCTGCCCCAAAGAAGAGAGAGTCCAGCTATTCTCCAAAGCACCTGGAGGCAGGACAAGAAGCAATGGAGGTAAACTAATCAAGGAGGGAAGCATCTTAGAATTAAGGAGAAATCTCCTGACAGTGAGAACAATTAATCAGTGAAACAACTTGCCTCCAGAAGTTGTGAATGCTCCAACAATGGAAGTTTTTTTTAAAAAAATAGATAACTATTTGTCTGAAGTGGAGTAGGGTTTCCTACCTAAGTAGGGGGCTGGATTAAGAGACCTCCAAGGTTCCTTCCAACTCTGCTATTTATATTTCTAAAGTTATAACTCATGTGGCTAATTTAGGGCAGTGTTTTTCAACCAGTGTGCCGTGGCACACTGGTGTGCCGCGAGACATGATCAGGTGTGCCGTGAAGCTGAGCTTTATTCTTCACGGCCAGCTGGAGCTTCCCTGGTGGGGGCGGAAACAAATGTCCTTTGGGGCCCGGCGGGAGGGCACTGGCAGTGGGAATGGGAGGCTGCCGGCTGCAGAGGCCCCAGGCAGTCGCCGGGGGATGGCGGCGGCGAGAGGGAGCTCCAAGGTGGAGGCACCAACGGTGGCAGTTGGATGTGCTGCTGGACGCCGTAGATGCTGGTGCTGCGGGGCTGGCACTGGCTCCCTGGCTGGACCAGAGGTGCCAGCCCGATGCCCATGCACAGCACAGTGCCAGCATATACGGCATCCAGCAGCACATCCAGCTGCCGCTGTCAGGGCTCCCGCTCGCAGTCAACCGCTCTGCCACCACCCCTGGCTACTGCTCGATGCCACTGTTGCCAGCATGGTGTAACGAGAGAGAAAGAGAGAGAGAGAGATAGCAAGAGAGACAGAGAGAGAGAGAGAAAGAGAGACAGCAAGAGACAGAGAGAGAGAGAGAAAGAAAGAGAGATAGCAATAGAGACAGAGAGAGATAGCAAGAGAGAAAGAGATAGCAAGTGAGACAGAGAAAGAGATAGCAAGAGAGAAAGAGAGAGACACAGAGGGAGGGAAGAAGGGAGAGAGGAAGAGAGGAAGAAAGAGAGAGAAAGAGGGAGGGAGAGAGAAATAGAGCGAAAGGGAGGAAGAGATATTTTTTTGTCCAAACTTTTTTTTAGCCCCCTCCCCCCCAATGTTCCCCAGGATTTTGAAAATATGAAAAATGTGCCGCAGATCAAAAAAGGTTGGGAAAAACGGATTTAGGGGACACATCTCTTTTTTCTACCAAGCCTAACAAGATGGGGGGAGTGATAAACAATTGGGCTGTTTATCTCTTTTTACTGTTCCATAGCATCTTAACTATCCTTGGAAATTTGTTCACATTACTACTTACTGGAGATACCAATGCTTCTGGGAGTAAATGGCATCCTTTGGCAAGGAAAGCTCCAATCTGGGCTTGTGTCTCATTCTTCTCCAGTGCATCATCAATATAATCAACAAGAGTTACACACATTTGACACATTTGACCATCTTTGTCTTCTAACACTTTCTCAAGAGCTACTTTCTTCTCAGGAGCCATTTCTTCAAGAGCTACATTCTCTAGACAACAACAAATAAACAAGCATTAGCGTGTACAGCTGGACTTCAACTTAGTTCTTGTACATACAGTGGTACCTCATCTTACGAACGGCTCTTCTAATGAACTTTTCAAGTTATGAACCCGGGGTTTAAGATTTTTTTGCCTCTTCTTCCGAACTATTTTTACCTTACAAACCCAAGCCGCTGCTGCTGGGATGAAGGGGTTTCTTTTTTCCCCCTTTTTTTGAAGAAAGAAAAGGGAGGGGCAGCTTGGAGTAGGAAAGATTTTGCAGAGAACAACGTGCTTGCAAAGGCACTGAAAGGGTGTCATTTGAAGAAAGAAAAGGAAGGGGCGGCTTGGAGGGGGAAAGACTGCATTTAAATAACTAGGAGAACAGCGTGTTTGCAGGCACTGAAAGAGTGTCTTTTGAAGAAAGAAAAGGGAGGGCGGCTTAGAGGGGGAAAAGACTGCATTTAAATAACTAGGAGAACAGCGTGTTTGAAGGCACTGAAAGAGTGTCTTTTGAAAAAAGAAAAGGGAGGGGCGGCTTGGAGGGGGAAAAGACTGCATTTAAATAACTAGGAGAACAGCGTGTTTGCAGGCACTGAAAGAGTGTCTTTTGAAAAAAGAAAAGGGAGGGGCGGCTTGGAGGGGGAAAGACTGCATTTAAATAACTAGGAGAACAGCGTGTTTGAAGGCACTGAAAGAGTGTCTTTTGAAAAAAGAAAAGGGAGGGCGGCTTGGAGGGGGAAAAGACTGCATTTAAATAACTAGGAGAACAGCGTGTTTGCAGGCACTGAAAGAGTGTCTTTTGAAAAAAGAAAAGGGAGGGGCGGCTTGGAGGGGGAAAGACTGCATTTAAATAACTAGGAGAACAGTGTGTTTGAAGGCACTGAAAGGGTGTCTTTTGAAGAAAGAAAAGGGAGGGGCGCCCCCCTTGCCTTTCTTCCTTCCCACTCACCCTTTAGCCTAGCCTTGCTTCTTCCACCCGCCCCCTTTAGCTGCTCCTCCCTGCCCTCTGTTCGCCTCCCTTCTAAATTTTGGGATTTTCCTGAAGGATTTGCATGCATTATTTGCTTTTACATTGATTCCTATGGGAAACATTGTTTCATCTTACGAACTTTTCACCTTACGAACCTCCTCCTGGAACCAATTAAGTTCGTATTATGAGGTACCACTGTATATGGTATGTATACTCTTGAAAATAAGACTCTGTCTTTTTTAAAAAAAAAAAAAACCTCAGAAATAAATACTTGGCCTTATTGCCATGCACTCAAAAGCCTGATTGGGCTTATCAGGGGATGTCTTATTTTGGGAAAAACAGGGTATAACAATTAAAATATTTGAAGTCATTTCTTAGATTATACATTCACAATGCAGGGCAGAACAAGCTCTAAAATGAAACCTAAAAGCCAATAAACAAACCAAAAATAAGAAGCAGTTTCAACAAAGCTATTTTAAAGGTATGAATTCAGAAAACAATATAACACAAGCCCAAATGCACCTTCTGGTTTGTACCTGATGTTTAGCACAGGATTAAAGCAGGTTTAAAGGCACAAGGTTTAGTTTAATATCATGATCATCAAAAGGGACAGTTTCAATTTTCTTTGGGCCATTTTTATGGTTTTAATTTGGGAACTGAAGCAAGGGATTCCTAGAAGGCAAATACTCTCATCCCTACTTAATCTACTAAATAGTCCCCGCTGAAAGCCAGAAACCCATAATTTGGGATGTAGTTTTGCTGTTCAGACTTATTTTTTTTTAAAAAATGTTCTATTTCCTATATTTCAGATATATATTTATTTTGTCACGTATGTAATGATGGTATGCAAAGAAATAACACTGTTTATATACATGATATTGGTACTAATAAGAGAAAAATGTAGGGCAGGGATGGTGGGCACGCTGCTGCATTTATGTTCACCCCCTTACTGACCTCTTAGAAATCGGGGGAAGTCAACAGTGGATAGTCTAAGACAGTGATGGCGAACCTTTTTTTCCTTGGTTGCCGAAAGAGTATGTGTGTGTACTACTGCACATATGTGAATGCCCACATCCATAATTCAATACCTGGGGAGGGCAAAAGCAGTTTCTTCTGCCCCCCCCCCCCGAGTCCCTTTGGAGGCCAGAAATGGCCTCTTCCCCAACTTCTGGTGGGCCCATTAGGCCCGTGTTTTGCCCTCAGGCTCCAAAGTCTTCCCTGGAACCAGGGGAAAGAAAAAACGCCCTTCCCCCAGGAAGCTCTCTGGAAGCCAAAAACACCCTCTCAGAGCCTCTGTGTGAGCCACAAATCAGCTGGTCAGCACACACATGTATGTTTGAGCTGAGCTAGGGCAACGGCTTGCATGCCAGCAAATATGGCTCCCGTCCCATAGGTTTGCCATCACTGCCAGCAAATATGGCTCCGCGTGCCACCTGTGGCACCTGTGCCATAGGTTTGCCATCACTGGTTTAAGGTTTTTTTTAAATGGCTAAGGCTTAAAATAGTCTAAGTCTTTTTAAAATGGACAAAAATCTGCGTTTCAGAAACTGGGTTCTTTTGCAACCAAATTTCAGAAGCACAATCTAGAACTCACCAGCTCAACCAGCTGAAAATAAAGGGGGATGGGGAGAGATGAGGGTATATGGAAGTCCTGAATTGCTGGTCCTTAGTTTAAAAGACAATTAATAGGCAGCAGCCAAGCATCCAGAGAAAAGTGATTCATACATGGGACATCCCTTTAGGGAGATCTCAAAAATTAGGAGCATCTCCTGTAAAGATTGAGTTTGTGGATAATGATTTTTATTAATCTTCAAATGCTTCTCTGGGAGTCTGTTAAGTGTGAAAAGTCCATCAGGAAGATGAAATCGCCTTCAAGTCAACTTTGATTCTTGGAGACTTGGTGGAATTCATTCCTGCATGCTTGGAAGCAATAAGGAAGTAAAAATGCAAGGCCTACTTCCAGGTTGTTTCTTTCTCAGCTTCTTAATCTACTCAGAGAGCCAGTTTGGTGAAGTGGTTAAAGCATCTGGTTAGAGACTGAGAGATCATGAGTTCTAGTCCCAGTTTAGGCATAAAGCCTGCTGGGTGATCTTGGGCCAATCACTTTCTCTCAGCCCTAAGAATCAGACAATGGCAAACCACTTCTGAAAAACCTTGCCTAAAAAAAAAGAATTGGGAGGGGAGTGGCCCATGCAGCTGATAGCAGATCCCTTTAAAAGGAGACTGATTTGATGATGTGCCTGTGCAGCTGGCACCTGAGCCAGACAGTGGGGAGGCTGGCGGGGACTTGGTGCCAGAGGCAGAAGTTCAATCAGGGCCTTCAGAACCTCCAGCATCACAAAGCAGTGATGAGGAAGAAGAGGCTTCTCCTCTTCTTACTGCAAGAGCCCTCAGAGCTGCCAAGAGACAGGAATGGTTACTCCAGAGGAGGTCTCCTCGGGAGTAAGACTTGGGGCTAATTGGCCAATCTCCTAGTCTACTTAAGGACATCAGAGGCAACTAAAAAGCTGCAGAGAACGACATTTAGAAACCTGTCTGATCATAGTGTGCTCCGTGTCTGAAAGACTTTTGTTTTGTTTTCTCTGCTGAAGTTTCGGTTATCAAGAACTACCTCTAAGCATTTTGCCAACTCTCTGAAACTAGGTAAGATTATCAAGACCTAATTGCTCTTCTTTGCTTTAAAACTCTTTGAACTGTTACCAGCTGTTAATGAAGATTAATTAGTAGCTGGGTGCTTGCCTAAAAAGACTGCTTGTAGATTGCTGTGTGCCTATTCACTATTAAGACTTTTTTTTAGTAATGTTTCGATTAAATAAATTCATACAAACTGGGTGTTGTGTTACGTTCTTTGCGCAGACAGAACAGGAATCCATAGTTAGATGTTTCCTCATAACCTCCCATCCATGTATGAACACTGATTTTGTAAAAGTCAGATATGTGCTATAAATACAGGTTAAAACCAATGCAATGAATTTCATTTTCATCCTGAAGGCAGAAGATGTAGAACAAACATAATAACCTACGGGTGTTTAAAGGGCAACATTTGAGCATAATGCACACAGATTCAGGTTTGGTGGCATCCAACAGCATAATGAGAACCGCCATTCCATAGGAATTCACAAAGTCCCTACACTGGGGAATGACTTCATGAGGCAACATGTAACAAATATTCACCATCTCATGGACTATTTGCTCCTGAAACATAGAAACATAGAAAGATTTTTAAAAGATAGATTAAAAAGATTTTTTTTTTAAAAAAAAATGTATTGGTTTATTTACTAAAATAACAACAAATAAAAAACACTTAAAAGAAAACGTGCCCAACACCAATAAAAACCCACCACCATTTAGGGGGTTATATTATTTACAATGAGTTTCAATTTCTTCCTTAGCTCCAGTTTACATTTCTTTACATACAAAAAGTGATTGGAATTTATTTTTCACATTGTCGTCATAAATTCTACTTAAGATATAATTTTTCACCTTATTCCATCGTGCCATCAGCTTCTCCAATTTATTTTCATCAAAGTTATTTAATCTTATTTCCATCATTTCGAAGTGGATGTGGTCCACCATGTACCCGTACCAACTCTGGATTGTCCATTTATTGCTATCTTTCCACCCTAATACCACTATTGCTTGAGCGCTTTCCAAAGCTGCTGTTTTGATTTCTTTAAATTCTCGTAATTCCCCATATTTAACTAGTATTGCTAATTCTTTTGTAATTATCCAATTAATGTTTAGCATATTATTTATTTCATTCTGTACTTCCTTCCAAAATTTTTGAACTTCAACACATTCCCAGAGCATATGCATATGCATAAAAACTCCTTTTATTTGGCAACCATGCCAGCAATTTCCTTTCCCTTTCCTCTGGAAGTGTGCTAGTTTTACTGGCATGAAATATCATTTATGTAAAATTTTCCTTCTCATCTCTCTAATTCTTGTATTCTTAGATTAAAAAGAAATTAAACATACAATCTGTAGAGAGTGCAAATGAGGGAGAAGGTAGTCATGAAAGGTAGTCCTCAACTTACAACAGGCACTCCCCTCCCCTCAACAAAAAGATACTTACAACCAGTAATTTTTACTACCAAAATTTTTACTACCACACAGTGGGCGTAGCTTATGCAGGATGCCCTGCATTTTCTTTCAACATCTTTCAGTGCAAATTAGGTGCTCTGGAGTGGAGCTCCATTTTTGCTACCCCCCTGCATCCCCACCGCCCCAGTCCAGGCAGTAGCCCACCCCTGCTTACAACCTGGACTCAACGTCCCCCTGGACATGTGATCACATTTTAGTCACTTGGCAACAGGCTTTATATGTTGTGAGCCACCCCAAGTCCTTGGAGAGGGGCGGCATAGAAATCCAATTAATAATAATAATAATAATTATTATTATTATTATTATTATTACTATTATTATTAATTATTATTAATTATTATTAATTATTATTATTTATGGTCATTTACAGTATCTGTGTGATCACTATGGGTTTTTTTATGGAAACTAGTATTTCCTTCCAGTTTCTGGCAAAAAAAACACATACAACAACCCACCACCATTGTGGACAGTGGGCTCACTTGATGACTGTGGATTAATCTTAATGAGAGCGAGTGAACAGTCATATAAATAAATGAAGCAAAATAAAAATCGTGGTGATTCACTTAATTACCATTACAAACTTATTGTTAAATTAGTGACCTGCTTAACGACCAGCATGATTTATGGCTATATATCTGAGCTCAATTATGGACGCAAGTCCACAGTTACTTGTACTTATTTCTTCCAGTAAGAGCAGAAATGAAAGAAGTGAAGTTAATTACTGAAATAATGTTCACAGGCAAAGACCATGTTAGCCATTCTTGAATAGCAGATGGAAAGGTAACAGATGCCGGAATGAGAAATATGAGAGTTGGGTTTTTTTTAAATCTCCTCTGATTAGCTCCTCAAACATTCTTGACCTTCTGTAAATCAGAAATAATTTGCATCCAGCCAGCCTGAATCCATATTATGGCCACCCCACGTCTTCGGTGAGGGGTAGCATATAAATTTAATAAATAATAATAATAATAAATAATGGCTGGACTAAAGCAGGGGTGTCAAACTCAAGGCCCGGGAGCTGGATCTTGCCCACAGGGTGCTTAGATCTGGCCCGTGGGACCACCCTGGAAATAAGGACTGGCCTGTGGTGCCTCTGCCAGTGAAAATGGAGCTTGGGAAGGTTGCAGGCAGCCCTCCCGAGCTCTGTTTTTGCTGGCAGAGGGTTGTAGGAAGCTGTCAGAGCTGAAAAACAGAGCTCAGGAGCCTGTCTATGTTGGCAGAGCGCTCAGGCCACCACAAGTGCCCCCGACACAAGTGACATTGAAATGACATTTCAATGAAATTGAGTTCGACACTCCTGGGCTAAAGGAAAGCCTCATAGAAACAAAAATCACATTTTGATTTGGTTGTTCAAAATGCAGAAGTCAACAAAATCCATGCTCTCGTCTTGATTTGTCTCATAATCTCAGAGGTGAAGGCTTTGAGAATTAATTCAGTAGAAGATCCTTTTCAAGCATCATTTCTCACAACATAATAAGAGACGAATTTCAATCTTTCTTACCTCCGTGTTATTGTTCTCCACCATGTTTTCTGCCACCTGTACTACTTTCTTGCAAATATCACACACAAAGTGTGGTTTATCCGCATCTGAAATTTCCTGTATAATGGAGTTTGAGAGGGAGAAAGAATTAATCAAATGTCACAAAATCATATGTTCTAGAGCTGAACAAATATAAAACAAGCATGACCAGGAAGCGTTGCTCTCATCCTACATTTTCATTGGCCACAGGAACACCACAACATTATTGAATCTGATTGCAGCGAATTAGTTAATGGTCCCTTGATTAAGATGATCTACAGAAAGAAGTGACCAGGTTTTAACCAACTTTCTTCTCAACTACAATAATTTGAGAAAATTTAATTGCTTGAATGAATTACAATGCTCCTTTGCTAAAGATACTTAAATGATAGTTAGGTTATGCTTCTTATATGTTGGAGGCTCTTTCCATTCATCACCTTCATAGGGCAACATCTGTGGAAGTGATTAACACCTAAAGATGTCTGTTAAGATGATGCTACCTACCCATATGTGTTCTGGTTAGCTCTGGCCCAGCTCCTGCCCCAAGGAATGTGGAGGTGGATGTGGGGGAAACATCCACATGCCACAGGCCTGTTTTGCTCCCGATAGAATCTCCCGATGAAGTCTCCTCTGACGAAGGAAGCATGAGTGGCAGGGAGGAGGGGAGTTTGGCAGACAGCCCAGGAGGAGATCAATCATCCTTATCATCCCTGGATTCTGAACAAGAACTTATGACGGACCCACTCATGCGTAGAGTGATGTATAGGAGAGAACAACTGAAGGATTATTACAGGAGATAAGTGAGGCCACCTGTAGTTGGGTGGGGCTGCTGTAATTAGTGCTACAGATAAAAAGAGCAACGTGCTGGTTTAGCCTCGTGGAAGTTTATCTGATGCATAGTTAATCAAGATCATGGTTTGTTGTTTCCCTATTCAAGACAGTGTGTAGAATTTCTGGACTTTTGGAATTGGACTCAATTTCCCAGTTACTGGGTGAGAAATTGGATTAAATTTAACCTGTGCCTTGTGTGTACCAGAAAATCCCTTTGACATTTAAAAAGGGAGTTTTTTCTGCTTTCCTATTGATAAAGACTTTTGGTTTTCCTTCTATCATGTGGTGTGTGTCTTTCTGGACTAATTACCCTGTAATTACGGGCGGTTGGGACACGCCGGCAGAACAGTATGTGAGCTGTAAAAAACTGGACAAAATCCAGATGGAAACCAAGAGTCCATTTCTGTATCTTTTCCCTGTATTTTTCAGCTCTTCGCCTTGGGTCTCAGAAATTTTTCTTGTCCTGATCTTCTATTGCAGTGTTTCCCAACCTTGGCAACTTGAAGTCCAGATATCTTCAAGTTGCCAAGGTTTGGAAACACTGTTCTATTGAACCTCTTAGTTGTTTCTTCTATTATGCTCTTAAGTGCAAGGTTTATTTTGTTCCCCATGAAATGCCTTCTCAATTTTATCCAAGGATACTGGATAAAAATCTCTTGGTTTTGAGCAAATCTCAACAAAAAAAATTCTCCAATGGCTTGCTTAGACAATTATTTGCCTCTGTTCTTCTGCAGACCCTGTCTTTATATATATACATGCATACATACCTTAACTACTGCTCCATACAAGTTTGAAAGGGACTCAATTGGCTTCAATAGATTAAAAGGCTCTGGTTTTGTAGCGTCACAGAATCCAATTTTACCGCAAATTCCCATTGGTGGCTAGAAGAATAAAATGTTCCATTAGAAGCTAGTGTCTCATTTTTATGAGTGCCATAGCATTGCAGAGTAGCCATATAGATATTTTTCATTTGGTACTTTTGGTACTTCGCTGTGATACTCAGACATTAAGACATGACTGTATGAAGTTAGCATATAAGCATTTTACTTGCATCCCTTAAAACAGGTGTTGGCAGCTTTGAAACCTGTGGACTTCAACTTCCAGAATTCTAGGAGAATTCATAGCTGGCTGGAGAATTCTGGGAATTGAAGTCCACAAGTCTTAAAGTTACCAAGTTTAAAGACCTCTGCCTCTGAGTTAGAAAGCTGCTAAGGTCTCACATTTTATTCCTTTGGTGTAGGGAATAGTCTCCTTAGAGTGGCATGAAATCAAATTGAAAGATGATTTTGCAACCCTAAACCCCTATTATCTCAACCTGCAGACCCAAAACTGCTAAGGTTCCCTCTAATAAAAAATTCTTGACATTTCATTGAAGATTACAAAAATTGCTGCATAAACCTTCAGTGAGGCAGTGAGGCAGTGAGATAAGATGACTTTCAGGATCTCTTGTAATCTTATTATCTATCTATCTATCTATCATCTATCTATCTTTCATCTATCTATCTATCTATCTATCTATCATCTATCTATCTATCTATCTATATATATATATCTATATATATATATATATCTATATATATATATATCTATATATATATATATAATCTATCTATCTATCTATATCATATCTCTCTCTCTCTCTCTCTCTCTCTATCTCATCTATCTATCTATCTATCTATCATATATAAGACTACAGTAAATGTGTAAACAAGTATACATGAAATGAATATGAACAAAAGGGAACATTAAGACGGGGACAGTAGGCAGGTTGGTGCGTTTCTGCATGCTCCTTACACACCTCTTAGAGATGGGGTGAGATCAACAGTAGACAGTCTAAGGTTAAAGTTTTGTGGGATTGGGGAAAGAAACCACAGTCAGGTAGTATTTGTATTTTCTGCAATTAAATTTGTATCTATTGTGTCCTTGTGTATTGTTGCAGTTGAAGCTGAAGTAGTCATTGACAGGGAGGACTATGATTCTATGATTCTATATCTATGATTCTGTGATAGAAAAAGCTGAACATAGGCTCGAGTCACATAACGTGGCAATCACCATGTGGGTTTGAACAAGGTGCTGAATTCCAAATCAACTAAATAGGTTATAGTCATAATGAAAGTGAGCAGGCTCTAGCTAAATTTTACAGGGTTTATGTTATTGGCTTGAGTAGATTGTACGAAGTATAATTTTTACAACTCCAGAACTTGCTGAAGGAAGTGGGGGGGGGGGGAGAGGAAAGACCTGAAAAACTTGGTTTCACTCATATATGTCACATGGCCACACCGGTTGGTAGAGTCTTCCTACCCACTGAAATTGGAAGAGGTTGACCTGTGGACAGTTTTTCTTAAAATGATAGCAATTAACTGTGCAAAGCTTTTGAGAGCTGTTAAGTAACTGGGAGGTAAGAGAACCCAGAATTATCACTAGA
Organism: Erythrolamprus reginae; assembly: GCF_031021105.1. Taxonomy (NCBI): domain Eukaryota; kingdom Metazoa; phylum Chordata; class Lepidosauria; order Squamata; family Dipsadidae; genus Erythrolamprus; species Erythrolamprus reginae. Next base: position 20,209,231 of record NC_091954.1, on the reverse strand, counting down.
AATCCTTAATTCTAGGAAAGGCAAGCTCTCCATTTAGTGGGTTAACACTGGTTTCTTTTTTAACAATTCTGGGTCTTCAATTTTTTCAGTAAACTGCCCCAGTGTTCAGATGGTTAGCATATGAAGCTTATGAAGGCTTCCTTTTTCTTGGTGGGAACCGCTAAGAGGAAGCCTTGCCTACTGTACTTCCTTTTTTCCCCCCAAACCCCAAGCTCTTTTCAGTCAGACAAAACTGCCATTGTTTAAGACAAAAAAGGCTCAACATGAAAAAACTAGAAATGGAAAAGTATACATACCGTATCCTGTGGTTAAACGAACGGGCGAGGAGAAAAGAAAAGACAATAAGAGACATATTCAAAACTTAATTCTACCGACTGAGCAAAACATGCTTTATATGAATTCGTTTTCTTCCTTACTCCATCAGTTTATTCTCTTAGATCAGAGGTGGGTTATTACCGTATTTATAGGTTTGGACCAGATCTATAGAACCGGTAGTAGCCTGATGGCCTGGATCACTGGAACCGGCAACCCAGGCCTGCCATGCCCCCAAGCCATTTTTCTCGTTTTTCTTGTTTTTTGCTTCTGCACATGCGCAGAAGCTGTTTTTATAGTACTGCGCATACGCAGAGGGTCATTTCCAGGAAGTGACATGCATACATCTTCTCTATTATTATTATTTATTATTATTTATTGGATTTGTATGCCACCCCTCTCCGTAGACTTGGGGCAGCTAACAACAATGATAAAAACAGCATGTAGCAATCCAATACTAAAACAACTAAAAAACCTTATTATAAAACCAAACAAACAAACAAACATACCATGCATAAATTGTAATGGCCTAGGGGGAAGGAATATCTCAACTCCCCCATGCCTGGTGGTATAAGTGAGTGTTGAGTAGTTTATGAAAGACAGGGAAGGTGGGGACAGTTCTAATCTCCGGGGGGAGTTGGTTCCAGAGGGCCGGGGCCGCCACAGAGAAGGCTCTTCTCCGGGGGCCCACCAAACAACATTGTTTAGTCGACAGGACCCAGAGAAGGCCAACTCTGTGGGACCTTATCGGTCGCTGGGATTCGTGTGGTAGCAGGCGGTTCCGGAGGTAATCTGGTCTGATGCCATGGCAGTCAGAGGCTGCAACACTCCCTTAGATGCAAATTGCTTTCATCGACTATGAAGGATCACATACATTGGCATCATAATTGTATTTGATCACAATGAGGCCCATCCCAGCCAATCATGAAGCAGTGTGAGGCATAGTAATGGTTATTCTTCAGGAGGGGAGGGTTATATCTACTGACCAAAATTATCCTTAATCTGGTCTTCTACTTTCTGAGTATTTGCTTCAGGACATCACCTTGGTGGTCTACAGGTAAAGTGGATTTTGTTATCCCTTCACCACCTTTAAAATTAGATTTAATCACAGTCCCACCATCTGCCACAGATGGGGTGATGCAGGGGTGGATTCTGGATCCTTTAGCTGCCTGTTCGCTCAGGATCACACCATGCATGCCCCCGCAACAATCAAAAATTAACTTCTGAGCATGTACAAAATCTAAGACAAAACTGGCTCCATGACATCATCACTGAGTTACTAACTGTTATAAAGAACCGTTAGAAACAATAGGAACCCACTTTTGGAGTGATAAAATGGACATTGCTTTGCCTTTTGACTCAGAAATTAGATACCTTTCACTAGTCATCATTATGCAACTGTTTCAGAATAACAGTCCACTGAACCAAATCTGGCATTCCTACCCTCCCACCTGAAACCAGACTACACTGTTATTCATTTAAAGGTTATGTTGCTGTGGTTAGAACAATCAATCTTCCATCCTTTTAAAGGAAGTTCTCGTTATTTATAGACCAAATATTAGAAGCATGGTGATAAAGACTTCAAGCATCATAGAAAGAAGCCTTAATGCCACTTTTCTAGATAGATCAGATAAGGAAAATACAAAACTAGAGCCGGGGTGGCACAGCAGGTAGAGTGCTGTACTGCAGGCCACTGAAGCTGACTGTAGATCTGTAGGTCAGCGGTTCAAATCTCATCACCGGCTCAAGGTTGACTCAGCCTTCCATCCTTCCGTGGTGGGTAAAATGAGGACCCGGATTGTGGGGGCAATAGGCTGGCTCTGTTAAAAAGTGCTATTGCAAACATGTTGTAAGCCGCCCTGAGTCTAAGGAGAAGGACGGCATAACAATCGAATAAATAAATAAAACTACATGTTGTAATATTGGTAAAGTAAACCCAAATTATTATCAACAATAAGTTGGAACTTAACCATGCATTCTTAATAATAATTTAATAATAATAATTTATTAGATTTGTATGCCGCCCCTCTCCGTAGACTCGGAGCAAAACCATATAACCATCATTTGGTTGCTCACAAAAGACATTGTCAGCCCTGGAGGTCACCTTTAACTTTGGATCTTCCGGGCTGCCATTCTCAGTGGATGGGCATGCTGTGGGAAATGGGTGTGTGTGTGTTGGATTGTGTTAGGGTTCCAAGTAACACCCCCAACAGAAGTAAAACTCCAAGGAAAGCATTTCCCCCAATGTTCCATTTTATCAGAGACGTGAAGATGCAATCAACTTACCAAGAGATACATGAGGTATTGCACAAAAGCATGTGCGTATTCGGGGACATATTTCTTGCACTAGAGAAATTGACACAAACAACAACAATGTGGATAATACTCAATGATTAACACGTGCCACAATAATCGATAAATTATGTGTAAACAGTGCAGTTAATTCCATTCTGGTTCCTCATTTGTTGTGGTTAGCTCTGCCCCAGCTCCTGCCCCAAGGACTGTGGATGTGGGGGAGACATCCACATGTTGCAGGCCTGTTTTGCCCCCGGTAGAATCTGTTGATGAAAGCTCCTCTGATCAAGAAGACATGAGTGACAGGGAGGAGGAGAGTGGGGCAGACAGCTCAGAAGGAGATCAATTATCTAGCTCCTCCTTGGATTCAGAACAAGAGTTAATGATACAGCCACGCATGCGGAGAGCGATGCATAGGCAACAACGAGAGATTATTATCAAAGAAAATGAGGCCACCTGTGGTTGGGTGGGGCTGTGGTCATTAGTGAGGCTGCTATAAATAGCAGCCTGTGGGTTTGGCCATTGTGGAGGATTATCTGATCGTTGTGTTTTGTGACTGCTTTGCTGACTTTGACCTTTTGTGTGCTGATTTTTACCTGCTTTGAAACTAAACCAGAGCAAAGTGTGTTTCACTTTGTGAAAGAAGAAGGACTGTGAATTACCTCACAACTGCAAGCTAAGTATCTCAGAACTGATAAGGGACTTGTACCAATTACCAGTTTGTTTGGAGACGAGTGCTCTTTGCTATACCAAAAGAGGGCTTAGGTTAAGGGAATTTTCATTATAAAGAACATTGTTTTGAATTTTCAAACATGTGTGTGAATCTGAAATTTGTACCTGTGAATTTTTGGGAGGAGTCTACCAGAGAGCCCGACAGAACATCATTGAAATGCTCCTCACCTATTATTAGCAAGGTATGTTTCCCCTCTTGTTAAGGGAGATGCTAAGTGAATTACCTCATCTGCCAGGTGGGTCCCCAAATCTTCACATCGCTGCCTGGCATAATCTTGCAAAGTCTGGATAAGGAAGGGGCTCTTCTTCAAGACTTCGCGTATTTCATCTGTCACTGTCTTGCATTCGTGACACAGATCTACGTTACTCTGCCAGAACTAAAGATAACAGAGGAGAACACAAGATTAACATACCTACTAATTTTTGTGGCCAAAGTTTATCTCATAAAGGAAGTTGCTATAGAAAGAACTTAGTGCATTGACACCTCCAGGAACACAGTTGGGGCGAATAATTTTACCAGATAGTAGAAATAATAACCACCTTGAGAATTAGCTGCGCCCCATACAGGCATTCGGTAATCCCAAAATGAGGCATCCCATCCACTTATGTGGGCTGCTAACGCACCCACAAGAAGCAAATAAAGTATGCATGAATAATTCTGAATCTGATACTTTCCCAAATTCTCAGCTACCCTAGGAGTTGCCCAATTTTATCTGGCTGGCACCAGGCTGAGAGAAAATTTTATATTTATTTATTTATTTATTTGTTTGTTTGTTTGTTTGTTTGTTTATTATGTATTTCAATACACAATGAGGGTTTTAGTGGGTATATATCTATATACACATAGTAAAATACATGATGAAGGTTATAGAGGAGATACTCATAGTAAAATATATCTAAGAAAGAATATAAAAGAAGGTATAGTAATAGAACATATCAATGAAAGAATAGAAGAAGAGATATAGGAATGGAAGAAAGGTATAGGAGATATAGGAGAGCAATAGGACAGGGGACAGAAGGCACTCTAGTGCACTTTTACTCACCCCTTACTGAACTCTCAGGATATCTGGATATGTCAACCGTAGATAATCTAAGGGTAAAGTGTTGGGGGTTTGGGGATGACACTATGGAGTCCGGTAATGAGTTCCATGCTTCGACAACTCGGTTACTGAAGTCATATTTTTTACAGCCAAGTTTGGAGTGGTTAATATTAAGTTTAAATCTGTTCTGTGCTCTTGTGTTGTTGTGGTTGAAGATGAAGTAGTCACCGACAGGCAGGACGTTGCAGCATATGATATTGTGGGCACTACTTAGATCTTGTTTAAGGTGTCTTAGTTCTAAACTTTCTAGGCCCATTCCTGCAAATAGCTCATGCAAATAAATAGATGATACAAGAAGATGTTGGATTTATGTTGAATTGAAGCCTTTTCACCCTTACATAAGAGCCTCAGAAAACTTTTTCTGAAGGAGCCAACCCTTAGAAGTCAAAGGAAGTGTGGTTCAGGTATCCCAAGCCTCTTAAATTGGAGTAGCAAGGCCCCAGTCATTCCTCCAGAGATGGCTTCCTCATGGTTTGGGACAGTTCTATAGAACTGGTAGTAACTTGGCGGCCTGGGTCACTAGAACTGGCAGTGACTCAGGTTTCCCATGCCCTAGAACCAGTTACTTTGGCGCCAACATCTTGGTGTTTTTCCTTCTGCACATGCACAGAATCTTTGTTTTAGCACTGTGCATGCACAAAGTATGTGTGCAGCATATGCATGGCCAAACAGCATGCCACTGAGTGAACCTGCAGTGAAAAAAATGAGAACCCACCCCTCCATTCCTCTGAGATCTTTCTATCCTGTCCTCGTTGGGTGTTTGACTGAAGGGGACCAATGATCGCAACTATTTCCCAGTGTAGTTTATAAATAAATAGACCTTTATCACAGTCAAAGACCATCAGTATAATAATAATAATATTTTTTTAAAAAAACAGAAAAACAGAACATCCAAGAACCGTTTCCGATTGTTAGAATCTAGACATTTTAGTATCTCTTTAGCAGATTCTTGGGTGATAAATGTGGTCCTTGACTTACAGCAGTTCGTTGACCATCCAAAGTTGGTCGTCACCCAAGTCAACAAAGACATGCTAGGTGTTGAGGTTCATGGACATCTGGAGACAAATGACTTACAAAATTCATGACTTTTGGCCAACCAAAATTGACCCATTGTAAATATACAAAAGATGTATATATCTCACACACATTTCCCCATGGTGGAATCTACTTACCTTCCCTACTGGTTTGGAAGTGCACATTTCAGTCCGTTCTCCCACATGCTTGCTTTTTCACCCTCTGCGCATGCGCAGAACACTTTGCGCATGCACAGAGGATTAAAAACATGAAAGTGGTGACATCTGGGCAAGTGAGTGGAGGCTTGTGCTGCCGCCACTACCAGTCCTCAAACCAGCAGCAGCAGCTGCTCCGGGTATACCCAGTTGGGGTCAAACCGGTAGCATTTTACCCCTGCTATTTCCTTACCCAAGGCTCTGTTTGGGGTTTATCTTGAGGATTGAAGAGAAGAGGCACATTAGCCATGAAGGGAGACAGCATTTCAGCAAAGTCTGTTATTTCAGGCCATTCTTCTGATTTTGGCTGGTTCTGAAAATTCAGGGCTCCAGCAGGGCTGTTTGCCTGATTGCAGAGTAGAAACGCGGTACACACAATTTCAGGTCTATCCTAGAAAAAGAGAAACGCAAAGAGAAACAGTTTCACAAAAGGGCCTCCCCTGCCTTTAAAATATAGGTGTTGTGGTTAGCTCTGGCCCAGCTCCTGCCCCAAGGACTGTGGATATGGGGGAGACATCCACATGCTGCAGGCCTGTTTTGCCCCCGGTGGAATCTGCTGATGAAGGCTCCTCTGACCAAGAAGACATGAGTGACAGGGAGGAGGAAAGTGTGGCAGACGGCTCAGAAGGAGATCAATTATCTAGCTCCTCCTTGGATTCAGAACAAGAGTTAATGATACAGTCACGCATGCGGAGAGCGATGCATAGGCAACAACAACTGAGAGATTATTATCAAAGAAAATGAGGCCACCTGTGGTTGGGTGGGGCTGTGGTAATTAGTGAGGCTGCTATAAATAGCAGCCTGTGGGTTTGGCCATTGTGGAAGATTATCTGATTGTTGTGTTTCGTGCCTGCCTTGCTGACTTCGACCTTTGTGTGCTCATTTTCCCCCACTTTGAAACTGAACCAGAACAAAGTGTGTTTCACTTTGTGAAAGAAGAAGGACTGTGAATTGCCTCACAGCTGCAAGCTAAATATCTCAGAACTGATAAGGGACTTGTACAAATTACCAGTTTGTTTAGAGATGAGTGCTCTTTGCTATACAAAAAGAGTTTTATTTGAATATTTGGTATAAAGAACATTGTTTTGAATTTTCAAACGTGTGTGTGTGTCTGAAATTTGTATCTTGGAATTTTTGGGAGGATTCTACCAGAGAGCTCGACAGAACAATTTATATGTTGAAAGAAACTTTTTTTTTCAATTACCTTTGATTTTTGTTGCAAATTTCATCTTTGCAGATTTGGGCTATGTGTTGACAGTCTGCCTTAGTTATATGTCCCTCTTTCCATTTTTTGTACTTGTCCTTTTTGTCTTTCATTTTGTCAGATCTTTGTCCGACCATGCCAATTTCAGAGTAACCAGCAATCATGCTGATTGCAAAGTAAATAATGAAATCAACCATCAGAAAATGGCTGACTTGAATCTGGTCTCCAGCAAAAGTAACAGAAGCATCAGCGCCAACCATCTCCCATAATAGTTCCAATGAAAGTTTACCTGAACTTGTTTACCAAGCTCTATAAGAATGATCACTCCTGTGTCCACCATCTTCTTGCATTTGAGTGACCAGTCCTGGAAGGGAAGATATTGGCATGCCCTCTCAAAAAACTTAGCAAGTCTTTCCTAGAAAAGGGAACGATATAGAGAAGGACATAAATTGTTTGGTTTTGCTCTGCTTTCCTTTGTTTTTTTCTCGTTTTTACTCTGCTGTTTCAGATTCTTTATAATTTTCCCAGTGGCTACAGCAAACTTCAAAAACAGATTTGAGAAGCGAGGGGTAAAAATGAAAAACTCACTTTGAATAAAGCTAGATTAGTGCCATAAAGGGATCTTGAGATGTTCATAGTAATGTTTAAGCCATGGTTAGTTTGATTACTATTTGCTGGTAATAATGGCTTAGTTCACATATCACACAAACTAATACCAGCGGGCCCCAGGGGAAGAGCCTTCTCTGTGGTGGCCCCGGCCCTCTGGAACCAACTCCCCCTGGAGATTAGAACTGCCCCCACCCTCCCTGTCTTTCGTAAATTACTCAAGACTCATTTATACCACCAGGCATGGGGGAGTTGAGATAGCTCTTCCCCCTAGGCCATTACAAGTTATGCATGGTATGTTTGTGTATATGTTTGGTTTTATAATAGGGGTTTTTAGTTGTTTTTTATTATTGGATTGTACATGTTGTGTTTATTATTGTTGTTAGCCGCCCCGAGTCTGCGGCATACAAATCCAATAAATTATTATTAAAAATTATTATTATAAACTACATATATCTCATATATCTTCTCCTATACTCCTATATCTCACATACAGTACTCCTATATCTCATATGTCTTCTCTTCTATCCCTATATCTTTTCTGCTATTCTCTCATTGATATATTTTATTCCTATATTTTCTCTTCTATTCTTTCTTTAATACATTTTACTCGAGTATATCCTCTATAACCTTCATTGTGTATTATTATGTATTGGACAAAATAAATAATAAAATAAACATTGATTTAAGTGACACTAAACAAGCCACTTTGTGCCTTAGTCTGATGTCTAAAATAGAATACAAATTTCTTTCAAATTTCCTAAAAACAATTCCTTCATTAATAAATAAATCAATAACTGTGTCCCCCTCCACCCCACTGTCCCTCCTCTAACATCTTTAAGTACTACAGTTCCCAAGACCAAAATACAGTAGTACTTACATCTGTATAATTGTCTTGAGCCATCTTTGCCATCATGACTACAGCGAGTTTACAAATAGTACATCTCAGGTTTTTCTAAGGAAACAAAAAGAGAGAGAAGAGTGATACTAGGAGAACAATTGTATTATATTTTAACCCTTTGTTTGAACCCTCTGAAACAAAACTGAGACCCAGGTCAATTATGGTGAACCTTTTTGGCACCAACTGCCCAAATTGGGAATATGTGTGTGTTGTGGTTGGCTCTGGGCCAGCTCCTGCCCCAAGGACTGTGGGGGTGGATGTGGGTGAATCCTCCCAGTGTCAGAGGCCTGTTTTACTGCCGACTGCTTCAGACAGCAAAGCAGCCTCGGAATCAGGGAGTGACTGTGAAATGGGACCCTCAGAGGGAGTCATGGCAGGCAGCCCCTTAGGAAGCAATTCATCCTCCTCCTTATCTTTGCTGGACTCTGATGAAGAAGCATTCATTGACGTACGCAGGCGAAGGGCCATGAATAGAAAAGAGCAGCTACGTAGGTATTACAAGAGATAAGAGAGTTCACCTGTGGTTGGATGTGGTTCAACTAATTAGGGCTGCTATTAAATGGGCAGCGTGCCGGCCTCTCAGTGTGGAAGATTATTCATTCATGCCAGTGGAAGTGGCTTTACTCTCTGGGTTCTCCAAGGACTCTCTGTGTTTTGTTATCAGGACTCTGAACTTAAACCATAGTCAAATGTGTAAGTTGGAAAACGTTTGAAGGAGAGTAGCTGTGACATCTTCACAGCTACTTGTTAAATGCTTTGTGTTTGTTTTTTGTTTTTTTTTCACCACATTCAAGTCTGTTTGCTTTGAAGGTGAGCCCTTTGACTACCAAAAGGGTGTTTTGCTTCTATTTTCCTTTGGATAAAGACAGTGTTCTTGACTTTTCACGTGTGTGTGTCTGCTTTTTCTACCTTTGCATTTAATTAGGGGCTCATGCCGAGAGCCCGGCAGAACAGGTGTGTGTGTGTACCAGAGCACTGGTCTTGAGGTTTCCGGCACTCCAGGACACATGAAGACCACCTGGCCAGAGCACATCCACACTCTGGAAACCCAAAGATCAGGTGGCTGGCGTGCACATGTGTACCGGCCACCTGGTCTTTGGGTTTTCTGGCACTCTGGCACACACAAAGACCAGTGTTGGCATGCTCCAGAATCCAGAAGAGCAGCTGGTGATGGCATGTACTGAATGTCCACAGAGATGGCATGCGTGCCCACACGTTTTAGCAACACAAAAATGTTGTAAAGAAGGAAATTGTATAAATTTACACGTTTTTAACTAAAAAAAAATGTTCAATAAAAAACTAAAAATAAAAACTTCATTATGAAAAAAATGAAATTAATTAATTAATCCATTACTTCCATCCATTAAAAAATTGCCTCAAAAATTTTCAGTGATAAAAGCACTGAATCAATTGCTAATGTAGTTGATACCATCAGCAATCCCTGAAGGTCGCTTTTGGAATAGTCTAGCAGTGAAATCTACTTACCTTCCCTAATGGTTCGGAAGCGCACAATTTGTTCACTTTGCTCATGCACGCACCACCGTCACATACACTTTTTCACCCTCTGGACATGCACAGAAAGCTTTGTGCATGGGTAGAAGGTTAAAAAAAGAAAATGGCAGAATCCTGGCGGGTGAGCGCAGCCTCGTGCCACCACTGCTACCATTCTCTCAACCACCAGCGGCCACTGCTATTAGTACACCTGAACTGGGCCGAACTGGTAGGTTTTCACCTCTGGAATAGTCCCTACAAGATATGTCTCTTTCAGCTGAGAAAATGTTAGTTGTTAAATATGCGCTGAGGTAAGCAGGTCCAAAAGAGATATACGCAGACCAAACCGATTGGAGGACTTTGTCACATGACCTTTCTCTGAACTAAAAAGGGAGGGGTGTTAAATATGCGCTGAGGTAAATGTAAATAGTTGAAATGGTTGGTGCGTTCTGATTGGCTAAGAATTTGACAGTAGGATTTTAGCGGGAAAAATAAAGCATAAAAGGAGCGCACTGGCACTGTTTATTCCCGTCACGTTCTTACTTGAAGTCACTTACAAAAAGAGCTGTCCTGTCCTTTACAAATAAAAATGTTACCTTTTGCAGAGGACAAAAGAAAAATCGTTTTGAAGAACCGACTGTCTCAGTATTTTTCATTAGTCATGACCTACCCTTTAACTTGCTTTGTGGATCTATTTCTGCAAGACTTTGGAGAAAAATTCCCATCTCTTCGATTGCAGAATTAGATCCACCACCAGTCAGATAATTTCAAAACGATTTTTCTTTTGTCCTCTGCAAAAGGTAACATTTTTGCAGGCAACGCCAGATTTGCAGCAAAGCTCTTGAGACAGGTTTATTTGCACTGAGGCTTGTACAGATCTCCTTAGTCATGAGATGCTTGTACTGTCTTGTCTCATCAATTTTCATCAGGTGATTTTATACCTGTAATCCGATTTGTTGTGGCATTACAGCCACATAATCAAGAGCTTATTATTACTATACATAAATATGCCTATTGAATAATGTGTTCCAGTATTCCAACATTAAGAGGTTGCCAAGAAGAGGAGGGGGAATCAATCTATTCTATACAGCACCCAAAGGCAGGATAAGAAGTAATGGATGGAAACTAAACAAGGAGAGAAGCAACCTAGAACTAAGGAGAAATTTCCTGAAAGCTAGAAAAGTTTAATCAGTGGAACAACTTGCCTCCAGAAGATGTGGTCGCTCCAACATTAGAAGTATTTAAGAAGAAATTGGACAACCATTTGTCTGAAATGATATAGGGCAGCGATAGCGAACCTTTTTTGACTTGGGAGCCAAAAGGGGGGCATATGTGCACACGCCCACACCCATAATTCCATCTGTTGCAGTAGGGCAGTGGTTCTCAATCTTTCTAATGCCATGACTTCTTAATACAGTTCCTCATGTTGTGGTGACCCCCAACCATAAGTCTAGTGCCAATTCTCCCAACAGAGCTTTAAGCTGATTGGCAGGAAGGTCAGAGGGACACCGCTACTGTAAAAGCTTTATTGGTCAGATTGTAAAAATATGTTCCAAGGTGCCATAATAGAAGCTTCAGTTCCTAACACCAAGGGGAATTTGTCTTTTCCCATGGTCTTAGGCAACCCTTATGAAACAGTCATTCGACACCCCCTCCAAAAGGGGTCCTGACCCCCCCCCCCAGGTTGAGAACCACTGCAGTAGGGAACAGCCGAAAGAAAGGATGGGAAAAGAATAACGGAATAATAGAATAGCAGAGTTGTAAGATATCTTGGTGGTCTTCTAATCCCCTGCTCAAGCAGAAGACTCTCTACATGTAATGTTGCACAGGTTCTTCAGAAATAAATGAACTATATAATCTCATCCATTTTCCTGGATTAATCCATTCAACATCTTCACAATACAGTCATACCTCGTCTTACGAACCTAATTGGTTCCAGGGGGAGGTTCGTAAGACGAAAGGTTCATAAGACGAAACATTGTTTCCCATAGGAAACAATGTAAAGTCAATTAATCCGTGCAACCAAAAAAAACCCGCTGCCGCCTGGCTGTCACCTTTTAAAACAGCCTGGGGGCTTCTCAGCGACCTCCCGAACGCTGAACGCCAAACCCGAACTTCCGGGTTCGGCGTTCGGGAGGCCGCCAAGAAGCCCCCAGGCTGTTTTAAAAGGTGACAGCCGGGCGGCGGGGCTTCCCAGCAGCCTCCGAACGCCGAACGCGGAAGTTCGGGTTTGGCGTTCAGCTTCGGGAGACGGCTGGGAAGCCGCGCGGCTGTTTTAAAAGGTCACAGCTGGGCTGGGGGGCTTCCCAGCAACCTCCCAAACATTTACCGAACTTCCAGGTTCGGGGTTCAGGAGGTTGCGGGGACGCCCCCCAGCTCGGCTGTGACCTTTTAAAACAGCTGCGCGGCTTCCCAGCAGCCTCTGAACGCTGAACGCGGAAGTTTGGGTTTGGCGTTCAGCGTTCGGAGGCTGCTGGGAAGCCGCGCAGCTGTTTTAAAAGGTCACAGCCGAGCTGGGGGGCGTCCCCGCAACCTCCTGACCCCCGAATCTGGAAGTTCGGCAAACGTTCGGGGTTCGGGAGGTTGCTGGGAAGCCCCCCAGCTCAGCTGTGACCTTTTAAAACAGCCGCGCGGCTTCCCAGCAGCCTCCAAACGCTGAACGCGGAAGTACGGGTTTGGCGTTCACCGTTCAGAGGCTGCTGAGAAGCCGTGCGGCTGTTTTAAAAGGTGACATCCGGGCTGGGGGGCTTCCCAGCAACCTCCTGAATCCCGAACCCAGAAGTTCGGCAAAAGTTCGGGGTTCGGGAGGTTTCTGGGAAGCCCCCAGCCCGGCTGTGACCTTTTAAAAGAGCCACGCGGCTTCCCAGCAGCTTCCCGAAGCTGAACGCCAAACCCGATCTTCCGCGTTCGGCATTTGGAGGCTGCTGGGAAGCCCCCCAGCCCGGCTGTCACCTTTTAAAACAGCCGCGCGGCTTCCCAGCAGCCTCCGAACGGTTCAGAAAAAAATTGCCTCTTCTTACAAACTTTTTTCGTGTTACGAACGCCAAACCCGAACTTCCGGGTTCGGCGTTCTGAGGCTGCTGGGAAGCCCCGCCGCCCGGTTGTCACCTTTTAAAACAGCCGGGGGGCTTCCCAACAGCCTCCCGAACGCCGAACCCGGAAGTTCGGGTTTGGTGTTCGTAACACGAAAAAAGTTCGTAAGAAGAGGCAAATTTTTTCTGAACCCCGGGTTCGTATCTCGAGTTGTTCGTAAGACAAGGGGTTTGTATCTTGAGGTACCACTGATTACCAATTATCCAGTGGAAATGTTCTCTCAACAGAGAGGAAGGACTAATTATTATGCAATGTGTTAAATTTATAATCTGAGTTTCGGGAGGCCCATAGGCTAAATCACTTTTATTTAATTGAATCACCTGAAAATTCTCACAAATCATGTGTCACTCAAATTGAAACAGCAGTGTGAAAATATTACAAAAGAGATGTCTAATGCTTATGAAAGAGTTCCTGAGAAAGAATGAAAATAAATTAGCTTTTGGACACTATTTAAAAGGAAAAAAACTTCAAGACTTTTAAATGAAGAAGAAAGTTTATAAAGCTGTGTTATTTGATCAAGGTTAAATATGTAATTTTTTTCCTAGCAGTATTTAAAGTAAATTAAAGTATTTAAATTTAAAATTATCCAATTTAAAATTCGAAGTTTTGTTCTTGCTTTACAAAACCAAAACCCAAAAAGGTCAAATTCTTGATTAAATACATAGACATGAAAATTCATAATCTGCTAAGGGTATAATAACTTTGATCAAAATACAATATGTGAAGAAATTAAGTGCTTTTTAAAATGTTTTATAGTTTAGGACTGGTGATTGATTTAATAATTGCATTGCATTTGCTAATTATAATGTCTATCTAGGGATTACTCCTGCTTTGCATAAATGTTTTGAATATTTTTTTAGTTTAAATGTCTGGCATATGCTTTTAGATAAAAACATCTAGAACAAGTAATTATGGTTACAGATTCTAATCAATTATAGTTATTTGTTAGATTTGTATTGTTTTGGGTCCTTTGTTATATAATATTGTCCAGCTAAAGTTGAACTTTTTTCATGGAAACTACTACATAGTTATATGTATGTTAGATTTTCATTTGATAGTTACTGTATATAGCAACATTTACATTTTATGTAGCAAGAATATACTTTTTCTGCTTCAGCTCCTGACTAACTCCAGATTTATTTTTCAGCATTTCAGTCTTTAGTTACCCAGATGATATACTAACTGTATTATAGTTCCTAATCATTAACATTCTCCAAAAACCATCAAGAACATATTTAGAAAGCTAATATGCAACTTTTTCCTTATGTAATAAACATTCTACTTACTAGTATTTCCAGAATTAAAATCTGCAATGTATATTGAAAAGATGGATGGACAGAAATACAATTTTTACTCTCATTCACATGACAAATTCATAATTTGGAATAATATTAATCTGAAAATGGCAGAGATTTTTGTTTGTTTTGTTGCTTTAAGTCATATAGGGTCTCTTTGTTGTTTTTTAATGAGTTTTTCCAAAAAATTGGATTGTCTAAATTGTCATAATAGTAGTTTACCCATTAAAATATATTTCAACTTCATCATTTGGCCAAACACATTAGAAACATCAAAAACTCTTGAATTACTGTCAGCACTGAAATGTCATATAAATAAATCTAAATGTATGCTGTCTTCGATCTAGGAAATTTCTAGATAGAAAGAATGAGATCAAAATGGATATTAGTTATTTGCATAAACTTTCCATTTCTGTATTTCTATCTCTTTATCATTGAGTTGTAGGGCTGGAAGGTCTTCTAAACCAACCCTCTGCTCAAGGCACAAGTTTCATACCATCCCAGACAAATGGTTGTCCAGTCTATTTTTGAAAACCTCCAGTGATGGAGCATCCACAACCTCTCCTTACTTCTAGGTTGCATCTCTCTGACAAGCTTCCATCTGTTACTTCTTGTTCTGCTCTCTAGTGCCCTAGAGTAGTGATTTTCAACCAGTGTGCTGCGGCACACTAGTGTGCCGTGAGACATGGTCAGGTGTGCCATGGGGAAATTAAACATGGGTCCCCAAACTACCATTCCTGCCAGGATATCCCATTTGTGTTCATCGAAACAGGCCCAGGTTTCACACTAAGTGAGTATAAATACATTTAGAAACTATATTATTAACTATATGTATAATATGTACTGTGTTAGAGTGTCATTTTGTGTCATTTTAGTTGGTGGTGTGCCCCAGGATTTTGTAGGTGTAAAAAATGTGCCGCGGCTCAAAAAAGGTTGAACATCACTGCCCTAGAGCAGTGTTTCCCAACCTTGGTAACTTGAAGATATTTGGACTTCAACTCCCAGAATTCGCCAGCCAGCATTCGCTGGCTGGGGAATTCTGGGAGTTGAAGTCCAGATATCTTCAAGTTGCCAAGGTTGAGAAACACTGCCCTAGAGAATAAATCAATTCCCTCTTCTTTGGGACATCTCCTAAAGTACTGAAAGACAGTTTTCATAATCCTTAGCTTCAATAGGCTAGACCAGGGATAGGCAAAGTTGGCCCTTCTGTGACATGTGGGCTTTAACTCCCAGAATTCCTGAGCTAGCATGATCGGCTCAGGAATTCTGGGAGTTGAAGTCCACAAGTCATAAAAAAGCCAACTTTGCTTACCCCTGGGCTAGATATACAGTACTTAGCTCCCTGAACCATTCATCATACAATTTAGCCTCCAGACCGTTTAACAACATGGTTGTTCTTTGCACACTTTCCAGGATCTTAGCATATTTTTTTGGTATCATGGTGACCAGAACTGGATGCAATATGTAAATGATGGATTCTAGAGGTGGATTAGTTCCATCTTGGATGCAGAGCATAGATTTAGCTTAGCTAACAATGAACAGTAAGTTAATGTATTTGAAATAAAAATAGTAGGATCATGTTCTTAAACTAGTTTCTCTCCCAAGAGAAATTTCTACTTGTCTCTACTTTTGTAAGGTAAAAGTCTCAGAGATCCGGCAACTGTGGCACCTAATATAATATTCCTTCCCCAAGATACAATCGGCTCCCATTTTAATGGCATGTTGTAGACTTCTTTAAAATAGAATTATTTGGAAGAGTTTTTGCAATTATTATTATTATTATTATTATTATTATTATTATTATTATTATTATTAGATTTGTATGCCGCCCCTCTCCGAAGACTCGGGGCAGCTAACAACAATGAAAAAACAATGAAAACAAATCTAATATTAAAAATAATCTAAAAAATCTAAATTTAAAGAACCATTCATACATACAAGCATACCATGTATAAATTCTATAAGCCTAGGGGGAAGTGAAATTTCAGTTCCCCCATGCCTGATGACAGAGGTGGGTTTTAAGGAGCTTGCGAAAGGCAAGGAGGGTGGGGGCAACTCTGATATCTGGGGGGAGCTGGTTCCAGAGGGTCGGGGCCGCCACAGAGAAGGCTCTTCTCCTGGGTCCCACCAAACGACATTGCTTAGTCGATGGGACCCGGAGAAGGCCAACTCTGTGGGACCTAACCGGTCACTGGGAGTTTGTGTGGCAGAAGGCGGTCCCGGCAATGTGATAGTTCCCATCTATTTATGTATTTCACTTATTGGTTTTATTTTTAATTTTACTACACCTTTATGCATTTAAATGTATGCATATTTGAAGTTTGATTTAATTTTACTATTATTTTATGGAAGATTTCAAGTCATGGATGGAAAAATATTGTAAGCTGCCAATAGTCATTTGATTACAAAGGAGAACATTTATTTCATTGTAAAATTCCAAATCACCACTAGGTAAATGATGCAGTCTTCAACAGATACACAAATACAGATCTAACTTTCTGGGGAATTCCAGCAGTTGAAGTCCACACCTCTTAAATTCACCAAGTTTGAAAACACTAACCTTAGATGATATAGTGAAATGGCGATATTATGAAGAATGAAATTGAATTTTTTATTACAGTGTCATGTATACTCACAGGGTTATTAACTTGTAGTATCTGGTGACAGCGCTCCAAGCTTCCACACTTCAGAGCAGTAGCAAAATCCTGACACAATATTGATGGATCTTCTGTACATTCTTTCTGTAATGTCACAGGATTTCCAGCAGCTGTCCAAAAGGAGAAGAGAGACAATAGATGTTAGGTGTTCGACAGAAAATAGCTTTGTCTCATAGTGAAACCAAGTGCTACTTTCCATCATGGATATGAGCCCTACTTGGATATAGATTTGATCAGGGGTGGGTTCCATCCAGCTCAGACCGGTTCGTCCTAACCAGTAGCAAACCACTAGTGACATCATGATGATGTCACCAAACTGGATCGGTCAGTGCCACCTTTTTTTAAAAAATAATTTTTAAAAAAAAAATATTTTTCTTCCACGCATGCACAGAAGCTGAATTTTCAACACCATGCATGCAGTCACCATTTGGTTTTCAGCATTTGGGGTTTTTAAAATTTTGTTGGGGGTTGTACTGTACAGTGGTACCTCGACATACGAGTTTAATTCGTTCCAGACCTGAGCTCGTATGTCGATCAACTCGCATCTCGAACGAATGCCTTTAGACTTTGTTTTTCGCGCTGAGATAAATGGAAGCATGGAATTCCTGCGCCACCTAGTGGATGCTCGGCTCACATCCTGAATTTGAGCTTGGGTGTCGAACAGAAATTTTGCTCGCATCTCGGCTCGTAACTTGGAATACTCACATGTGGAGCAGCTCGTATCTAAAGGTACTACATGGAATTCCCAATGACCTGAGATAGGCAGATGTTGTTTAATAATATTAAATGTATCATCACAGGATGTAAATGCTTCAATTTTGGTCGGCCTTAGGCAGCAAACATACCTAATACTCCTGTCTCCTATTTTCCCCACAACAACCACCTTTGAGATGAGTTGGACTGAGGGAGAGAATGACTGGCCCACAGCCAGCTTTCATGGCTTAAGGAGAGATTATAATTCACAATCTCCTTATTTCCTGGCTAACACCCAAATCACTACATCCAAATGGCTCTTTTGATCTTTTCATTCAGGTGCAAAAAAAAAAAAAAAAAGGCTGTATCACTACGAGTGGCAGAATTGGCTTTATCCATGTATGCCTCTTGTTTGCATTATGACTGCAGAAATGGAAATACAGTGATACCTTGTCTTACAAACTTAATTGGTTCCGGGACGAGGTTCTTAAGGTGAAAAGCTTGTAAGATGAAACAGTGTTTTCCATAGGAATCAATGGGAAAGCGATTAATGCGTGCAAGCCCAAAACTCACCCCTTTTGCCAGCCAAAACGCCCATTTTTTGTGCTGTTGGGATTCTCCTGAGGCTCCCCTCAATGGGAAACCCCACCTCCGGACTTCCGTTGCCAGCGAAGCACCCGTTTTTGCACTGCTGGGATTTCCCTGAGGCTCCCCTCCATGGGAAACCCCACCTCTGGACTTCCGTTGCCAGCGAAGCACCCGTTTTTGCACTGCTGGGATTCCCCTGCTGGGATTTCCCTGCGGCATCACAAAAACACGGAAGTCTGGAGGTGTGGTTTCCCATGGAGGGGAGCCTCAGGGGAATCCCAGCAGTGCAAAAATGGGTGCTTCGCTGGCAACGGAAGTCCGGAGGTGGGGCATCCCAGCGGCGGCAGTAGGTTTGTAAGGTAAAAATAGTTTGTAAGAAGAGGCAAAAAAATCTTAAACCCCGGGTTTGTATCTCGAAAAGATTGTATGATGAGGCGTTTGTAAGACGAGGTATCACTGTACAGATATTTGAACAGATCTGCAAGATAGTCCTTCTGCAGCTGCTTGTTACAGATTAAAGTGCAATTGATGGGGCCAATCAATGAATGAAATTAACTATCTGACACAACAGATAGTTGATATAGAAACACAAAATGAGTTCCAATCCTGCGATGCATTATTGCTAACAAATTTGAATTGTAAAATTCTAGATCAACATTAGGTGGCAGTAAATATTTAGTTTTCTATATCTCTTCTGCCATCTAGTGCTCATCTACATTCTACGAACTCAAAAGCCCATAATGAAGGTTCCCTCGGTTTCCCTTACTGTCCTCATTGCAGCCACTCTCCCAAATGTTCAATAAATGGTCCAGTCCTTCAGAATAAATAAATCCACAATGCTTTCTATTAGGGAGTATCCACCAACAGTTTAATCAAAATTTCATCTATCTGATTATTCATATTACCCCTGCAGCAAGACTAGCTTTTGCCCAAATGTGGAAAAAAGAAGAAATCCCACAAGATGAGTTAGTATTAGAAAAAATAACTCAATGCGCAGAAATGTCTAAATTGACCCTCAAAATTAAAGGCAAAGAAGACTCTCAATTTTATGATTGTTGGAATTTACTCTACCACTGGTTAGAAAATAGAAAAAAATCCTACGAACATTTAAATATGAAAAAAAATTATACCTGATGAAAGCAAACAGAGCAAATAAGATAAAGTTATGAATTATTAAGTTAGACTATCATCTGATTTCTATGTTACTTAAATATTTTGCTTCTATCTTCTTTTCTGTGTTATCTAAAAGAGACAAAATGATTTTTGACAATTGAATTTTGACAATAACTATAACTGGGCTAAAGAAAATTTACATAGTTTCAGAAGAATATATAGACCGATCTTGTACTCGCCTATATTTTAATATGTATTTTTGATGTATTGGGTTTTTTGTATTACTTCTTTTTTTTCCTTCTTTTTTATTTCTTACCTTTTTCTGTATTATATTTATAAATAAACTTATTCAATAAAAATATTTTTTTTTAAAAAGAAACAAAAAGGGACAATAAAAGTTATAGTGAGCAATTGATAGATTGGTAGATTCATTCATTCAGAGGTGGGCTGCTAAGGTGGAACGGTGATGTGGCTCTGAGTGCTAGCGGAGTCCAGCACAATTCTGCTACTGCAGCGGTGCAGGTAGCAGAATCGCACTTGGAGCCGCAGGTGTGCCCGTGTTTCGGTGTGCTTTTTTGTCATAGTTGGATACAACTCTGTGCTATTTAAGTAATTGCTTGCAACATATTACAAACTATTTCCTGAGTCTACGAGGAGCTTCTCTCTAGATTCAATGTTTCACAATTTCCACTAATAATGTTAGAGTATAACCACAAGAAGTGGAAAGACCAAAAGAGATTAGTCTGTAGGTGTGCATTTATATTGGAATCATATACAGTATATACACAATGTGTGGTTTTCTACAGCAGTGTTTCCCAACATTATTCACATTTACAAAATCCTGGGGAACATTGAGCGGGGGTGGGGGTGGGGCTAAAAAAAGTTTGGACAAAAAACCTCTCTCTTCCTCCCTTTTGCTCTATTTCTCTCTCTCTCTCCCTCTTTCTCTCTCTTCCTTCCTTCCTCTTTCTTTCCCTCTCTCTCTCCATCCCTCTTTGTTTCTCTCTTCCTTCCTCTCTTTTTTGCTCTCTTTCTCTCTCCCTCCTTCCCTCCCTCTTTCTCTCTCTCTCTCTTGCTCTCTCTCTCTTGCTGTCTTTCTCTCTCTTTCTCTCTCCCCACTCTCTCTCCCTCTCTCTCTCTTTCTTACTATCTCTCTCTCTTTCTCTCTCTCTTTTGCTTTCTATCTCTTTCTCTCCCCCCTCTCTCTCCCTCACTTTCTCTCTCTCTTTCTTGCTATCTGTCTCTTTCTCTCTCCCCCTCTCTCTCTCCCTCTCTTGCTATCTCTTTCTCTCTCTTGCTATCTCTCTCTCTCTCTCTTTCTTTCTTTCTTTCTTTCTCTCTCTCTTTCTCGTACACCACGCCGCAGCAGTGGCATTGGGCAGTAGTGGCATTGGGCAGTAGCCATGGGATGGTGGCAGGGTGGTCAGCTGTGAGGCGGAGCTCCAGAACGGAGGCACCGACGGCGGCGTGTTGCTAGACGCCGTACATGCTGCCGTTGCACTGGGCATGAGCGTGGGGCTGGAGCCTCCGTCCCGGCCCAGCCAACAGGCAAGTGCCAGCCACGCAATGCCAGCACATACGGTGTACAGCAACATGTCCAGCTGCCACTGTCAGTGCCTCTGTCTTGGAGTTCCGGCTCGCAGCCGACCACCCTGCCACCGCCCAGCGGCTACTGCCTGGTGCCTCTGCTGCCGCCACCCTCCCGCTGCCACTGCCCTCCTGCCGGGCCCCAAAGCTCACCTGCTGCCGCCGCCAGGGAAGCTCCAGCCAGGTGGGGCGCTGCAGCTGCCAGAAAACTTGGAAGGCGCAAAGAAGGAAGCTCAGCTTCCGGTCTCACAACTTTTTGCTCTTCGCACTCTCAGCAAAAAGTTGCGAGACCAGAAGCTGAGCTTCCTTCTTTGTGGCACACCTGTCCATGGCACACTGGTTGGGAAACACTGTTCTACAGTGTGGGAATCCGCTGAATCATTTTTATTTCCAAAATTATACAGGTTTTATATGCTATACTCGAGTTAGACATATCTATAATAACATGCAATGAATTTGCTATCTTTTCAGCTCAAACACTGGGAGATGCTGATGCAAATACTGTATTTAAAACCTGCAAAAACTAAAATGTGTGTGGGAGGGGGGGTTGTTGTTACTTGGAATATAAGCCAGAATAAGAACAGCTTCAACAGCTGTTACTAGTATCTTGATAACTGAATCCTTTCTTGGGAAGGTAAGTGAATTTTCTGCTCTGATGTTCTGTCTGTACTGTAGGGAAGGGGAGGGAAGAGAAGGAAAGTGAAAGGAGGGGAGGGGAGGGAAAAGGGGAAGGAAAGGAAAGGGGAAAGAGGCTGGGAGAGGAGTGGGAGAGGAGAAACGGGGGAAAGGGAGAGGTGGAGAGAAAATTTCCAGTGCTGATTCCCAACTCCCAAAAAACTCAATGGAGATGCCATCTGGAAGCTAGAAGCTGTTCTGTCCAGTCGGATCAATTGTCAGAAATAAAGACCTACACACATGTTTGCTCAAAAGCATTCATAGGCAAAAGTCTATTTCTGCAATACAAGGGTTAATGCAAGGAATGCATGCTGGCAGCGTCGGGGATGTTAGCCAGATAGAGTCATAAATCTCCACTAAAGAGGCGTCTCTGGTTTTAAACTGCAATCACTCAGTCCAGAGAATAAAATAGCTCCTGTCACGTTCAGGAATCCAAATCTGTGAAAGCAAAAGAAGTCTCTCAACTCTGAGGCACCTTCGGAGTTGTTTGCCACACACCCTTCCCCATCAGCCGGTCCTTATATACTGCCAAGGTGTGACAAATGTCCCACGGATCTATTTCACACCAAGAACCCCTTCTTGTGAGATGTTCATGCCTAATTCTCATTCTCCTTATCCTTGCATCTAAGAGGGGGTTCTGATCCCCAAAGTCCCAATCATCCTCTGACTTACTCAATTCCATAACTGGGGATTCTACAGTCTCTGGATGACCCTCAGTCTCTTTCCTCATTCTCACTCTTAGACTCAGATGGTAAGAACACTGGCCTGCGATGCCAGTACGCATCCGTCTCCTGGTCCTTGAAATCCGTGACCAGTTGAGTTGGACGTGGACCATTCACAACAGAAGTCACTTGCATTGATGGTGATTTATTTATTTGTTTATTTGTTTATTTTTATTTCTCAAACATGTGTAAGATAGTAGAAGTTTGTATAAACATGACATAAGTAAAAAGTAACAATAAAATAGGACAACAGGACAGTAGGACAGGGATGGTAGGCATAGTGGTGCGCTTATGCACGGCCCTTACAGACCTCAACTGTAGACAATCTAAGGTTAAAGTTTTTGGGGTTTGGGGAAGAAACCACAGAGTCGGGTAGTGCATTTCAGACATTCTGTTTCTTTATTTGAATAAGGAGATATCTCTGAAGCGATGACTCAGTGGGTCATGAGTGGCCCAGCAAATATTAAAAGGGGATGTTCCATGGGACAAATAATGATAACTTCAATGATAAGCAACCTGCTCTGCAGCTTATAAAGATATAATACAACTGTATGTCAACTTTGGGAAGATGCTGACACCAGAAGAGCACAAACAAGATTTTCAGGCTCTAATTATACTCCAGCCTCTTATAGATTCGTGCACACTGTACATTGTGCCAGAACTTTTGCACAGTATGCCTTCTTTCCTCTGCTGGCAGTTCTCCAAATTAGAATTCTGGCATTGTCGTCCATATAACAAGAAGGCTTTGGAAGATGTTTTAAGAGAATACATTAAAACAAAATAAAACAGCCATTTTGTTACATTTAGCAAGTACAGAATGCTGGTTTCGATGGGTGAGGGTGTAACAGATAGGATGGATCCATACTTAGGCTGCCACCGTACTAGGGGATTTGACTTGGGCCTACATGTCTCATTTAATTATCAAGGTAGGGCAGATGCAGAATTATTTTTTGTAATTTTGAAAGAACAGAAAGGTCCCAGTTGGGACAACGTCCATTCATATCAAATGCGGTGAAGTGAAAACCGTTTCAGAGAAGTGTATTATAAGGCAGGATTGTTTTGAGAGCAGTTAATGGCCTTTGCAAGAGGCACTTGTGTAAGTTGTGGGTTTTATGCCAGGCTAAAACAGGTTCAACAGAGGGAAAAAAATGTTACCTGAGATCCTTATGTATGTCCAAGACAAATATTAACTTCATTAAAGAAATTTAGGCATTTTGTGAATAGAGAACCCCCTTGTACATTAAGCACTAGTTTAACATTGAATGGGCATGGTTAGGAGCACTTGAAAAATTGTTGAACTTCTCTAGCATATATAAACTCTTTGGGAAGTTAAATATAAAATATGAATCAGTCTGTGAGGACACACACACATACACTTATTCCAGGTTAAAGCAGGTGGAAAATATGTCCAAGGATGACAAAGGATTAATGTTGGGTGAACCCCACAAAGTTCGGGTTCGGCACCCGAATTTTTTAAAAAGTTCGGGTTCGGCACCCGAACCCAAACTCGAACTTTTGCCGAACTTCTGAGTTTGGCATTCGGGAGACCGCCGAGAAGCACACCGGCTGTTTCTGAAGGTGACAGCTGGGCGGTGGCACTTCCTGGCGCTCTCCTGAACCCGAACCTGAACCCGAACCCGAACCTGAACCCGAACCCGAACTTTTGAAAAAATTCATGTTCGGGTTCAGTATACTGAACTGCGCAAAGTTCAGTACGAACCCAAACTTTGTGGGTTCGGTTCGCCCAACACTACAAAGGATTGGTTTGGCATAGCACAGCTTTCACACAACCAATTAACTAAGATACTATCAAGGCTTATAAAATAAATTGCTTAACTGTGTTTATCTGAACCCCATTTTGAAGTACATATTTGATGTTTGACAGAAGAGTAGACCTTCTTAAGTGCTAATATATTTGTCCAAATTTGTGTAGTAATACACATTTTCTTGAGATTTGCATCTGTAAATTCATGCTCCAATAATAATAACTATCAGAATCCAATAATATTTCTGATAGTTTTCAGAGATCACTCTGTATAATCACTCTTCATATTGATCAAGTAATTAATGAACCCAGCACTCATATTATTGCCTCTCCTATTATCCTAACATAGACCCTCTGTAAACCTATTATCCTTTTACGGTCTCTCTCTATTATCTTAAATCTGGGATAAAGTTATCATAAGAAATATAAATTATTTTCTACCTCATCACAAAATCTTTTTTCGTTGATAAAATGCTTTTTCCTTGAAGATTTCCTTACTTATCTGTACTTATGTGTAGGTGGCTTTTACGCCCCAAATCTTTTTCTTCTTCTCAAGTCTCAAGAAATCTAAATGATTGAGACATAAGATGCATTACTCCACAATCAAATTGCTTCTGTTATCTGATTTCAAGGTGGTGTGGTTATGATCAGATTATGGTGCCCTGCTTATAAAATTAATATAGTCAGCCACAAGCTATTTAAAATAACTACATCCACATGACTGAAGCTTGCTATATAATTATATTTTCTTCTCTCTCCCTCTCTCTTTCTCTCTTTCTTGAGAATAAGTCATATAATAAGTTATATGTGTTTCTGTATGTGTGTGTAAGAATAGCATAGCGTAGCGTAGCGTAGAATAGCATAGCATAGAATAGCATAGAATAGAATAGAATAGAATAGAATTTTTTGGCCAAGTGTGATTGGACACACAAGGAATTTGTCTTGGTGCACATGCTCTCAGTGTACATAAAACAAAAGATAAATTTATCAAGAATCACAAGGTACAACACTTAATAATAGCCAGGGTACAAATAAGCAATCAAATCATATTAGGAACCAGCCAATATAAATTGTAAGGATACAAGCCACAAAATTACAAACATACACTCATTTGTGGGAGGAGTTGGGTAATGGGAATGATAAGAAGACTAATAGTAGTGCAGCCTTAGTAAATAGTTTGACAGTGTTGAGGGAATTGTTTGTTTAGCAGAGTGATGCCGTTTGGGAAAAACCTGTTCTTGTGTCTTGCTGGTATGGGTTTTTTTTACTTTCTCAGGAAACAGGCATGCATCTGTGTGTGTTTGATTTGTTCAATAAAAATGGTCAGAAAATGTATATGGATGGATTTGCACACACACACACACACACACACACATCCCATTATATGATGTCTGCTATATACCCACAAATATACACACAGTGCAGTACTAAAATTATTGTCTCTCATTGCTGGAATAAAGACATAATAGGAACAGAAAGTCTTAAGTCTACTTCCCGGAGATGTAATCCTCCATAGAAAGTTTGCTTCCAAAGCTAACTTGAGGATGCGAAAAACGATTTCCAGAAATATTGCCAGTAGGAGGAAAAAGACCAAACATCCACATATACAATACAACAATTAGATTAGATTAGATTAGATTTATTGGATTTATATGCCGCTCCTCTCCGCAAACTCAGGGTGGCTCACAACAAGGTAAAAACAATACATAATAACAAATCCAATACCCACCAATCCAATTACAATTTAAGCTAAAAAATTCATAAAAGACAACCCCAGAATATTTAAAAAAAACAAGCACACAATCAATCTAACACCAAAACAACATGGGCAAGGGGGAGATCTTTCAGTTCCCCCATGCCTGACGGCAGAGGTGAGTTTTAAGAAGTTTGCGAAAGGCAAGGAGGGTGGGGGCAATCCTAATCTCAGGGGGGAGCTGGTTCCAGAGGGTCGGAGCCGCCACAGAGAAGGCTCTTCCCCTGGGTCCCGCCAGACAGCATTGTTTAGTCAACGGGACCCGGAGAAGGCCAATTCTGTGGGACCGAACTGGTCGCTGGGATTCGTGCGGCAGAAGGCGGTCCCAGAGATATTCTGGTCCGGTGCCATGAAGGGCTTTATAGGTCATAACCAACACTTTGAATTGTGACCGGAAACTGATTGGCAACCAATGCAGACTGCAGAGTGTTGGAGTGATATGGGCATATTTAGAGAAGCCCATAATTGCTCTCGCAGCTGCATTCTGCACGATCTGAAGTTTCCGAACACTTTTCAAAGGTAGCCCCATGTAGAAAGCGTTACAGTAGTCGAGCCTCGAGGTGATGAGGGCATGACAATTCCTTCTCAATCATCCACCCTCTCGGTGTTTCGATTAAACATAGGGGCTAAAATGGATTACTTTAAATCTAGAAGGAAGTGAACATGAAATAGTTTACCAATTTAAACATTATGCATGTGTCAACATAATTATGAGGATTTGCCTTCTGTCCATTTAAGCATACGCGTATATAATGAAGAGGATTAATTTCAATAAATTTGTTATATGCAGGAATGTGATACATTCTATATTTTGATGGCTTAATCATTCTCCTAAGGAGAAATCCATTTTAATGTGGTAGAATTAAAGGCTTCCGTTTTAGTGTTTAGGTTAGAGAAAGCAATGCCTAGGACAGGGATGGACCCATAATGCAATGCTCTTGCTCACACGCATTTGCGCAACCTCAGTGCTGCTCCCCGTGCATTCGTACAAGTTTATTTCCAAACTTCCAATTGGCTTGTTGGCCCCTTTTTCCTCATCCCAGGGTTCAGAGGCTTTCCTGATGCTTGGGGAGAGAAAAAATGGCCCAAAATAAGCCCAAAAATCAGCCTGGCAACTCCTCATGTGCCCTCATGTGCCACCTGTGGCATGTTTCCATAGGTTCGCCATCACTGGCAGCATACATTTTAAAACAATACAATAACAATTGGAAACCCCAGAAGTAAGTAATTCATATCCATGTCTGGAGCTAGATGGTATAGTTCATTGGTCCCAGGCCTGCAGGCAAAGCCAAAGGTTTTACAGCCTTTTGGAAGGCCAGGAGGGCGGAGATTGTGCAGATCTCTGGGGTCAGTTGGTTCCAGAGAGCCGGAGCTGCCACAGAAAAGGCCCTCCCATGTGGCCCAGCCAACCAACATTGTGTGGCCGATGGGACCCTGAGAAGGACAACTCTGTGGGGCCTAATTAGTTGCTGGGAGGTATGTGACAGAAGGCGGTCCCATAAGTAATCTGCCATTAAGCCATGTAGGGCTTTAAAAGTGATAACCAACACCTTGAATTGACCCCCTCAGAGAGGGTTCGCAACTTGGGCGTCCTCCTCGATCCACAGCTCACATTAGAGAAACACCTTTCAGCTGTGGCGAGGGGGGCGTTCACCCATGTTTACCTGGTGCACCAGTTGTGGCCCTATTTGGACCGGGAGTCACTGCTCACAGTCACTCATGCCTTCATCACCTCGAGGCTTGACTACTGTAATGCTCTCTATATGGGGCTACCTTTGAAGAGTGTTCGGAAACTTCAGATCATGCAGAATGCAGCTGCAAGAGCAATCATGGGCGTTCCCAAATATGCCCATGTCACACCAACACTCCGCAGTCTGCATTGGTTGCCAATCAGTTTCCGGTCACAATTCAAAGTGTTGGTTATGACCTATAAAGCCCTTCATGGCACCGGACCAGATTACCTCAGGGACCGCCTTCTGCTGCACGAATCCCAGCGACCAGTTAGGTCCCACAGAGTTGGTCTCCTCCGGGTCCCGTCAACCAAACAATGTCATTTGGCGAGACCCAGGGGAAGAGCCTTCTCTGTGGCAGCCCTGGCCCTCTAGAACCAACTCTCCCCAGAGATTAGAATTGCCCCCTCCCTCCTTGCCTTTCATAAGCTGCTTAAACCCACCTTTGCCGCCAGGCATGGGGGAATTGAGATACACTTTCCCCCTAGGCCTTTAAAATTTTATGCATGGTATGTCTGTATGTATGATTGGTTTTTATATAATGGGTTTTAACTGTTTTTAGTATTGGATTATACTGTTTTGTTATTGTTGTTAGCCACCCCGAGTCTGCAGAGAGGGGCAGCATACAAATCCAATAAATAAATAAATAAATAAATCTGGAGACTGATTGGGGGCCAGTACAGCTCATGGAGTATTGGTGTAATGTGGATGTACTTAGGCACACCCACAACAGCTCGTGCGGCTGCGTTCTGGGCCAGCTGTAGTCTCTGAATGCTTCTCAAGGGTAGCCCCATGTAGTACATGCCTTTCACAAGCCTTTCATATCTTCTATGTCTGCATAATAGTTCACCACAGTAGTTCCCCATTGGTGACCTGCTTTCTCGCCTCTAATGAATAAAGTGAAAAACAACTCATCAGGGCGTCATACATCTTACTCCACAGAGAAATGAACATTTGGATCATAATTTTCAAGGTTAGAGCATAATTTACTTAGTCCACACCCTCCTTTCATCTCCTTGGTTTAAAAAAAAAAAACTGAGTTGCATATTTGAAGCATATTTAGGCCTCGTTAATTTCGATTCAGTATAAATCATCAGAATGGAGATGAGTCAACAGAATACAGCATATACAATATTGTACTGGGTATAGGAGGGAGAGGAGTTTCTTCCTTTGCCCTTGCCAAACTGCACATTTGAAGCATAAATTATAATTTGTAAGTAGCAGGTGATAAATATGAATCACAACAGGACGAATCTCTGAAATAATTCAAAATCATTTTGTACTGAAGAAGTTCCATGTGGTTTTAAAAACTGATGTTCTTTTGGAGAATGGCTAGCCAATAAATCTGCTTTATTCATTATTATTATTATTATTATTATTATTATTATTATTATTAATTAGATTTGCATGCCGCCCCTCTCCGAAGACTTGGGGCAGCTCACAACAGTAATAAAAACAATGTCAAAGAACAAATCTAATATTAAAAAGAAACACATATAAAACCCCTCACTTGAAACCAAACAACGCATACATACCAATCATAAAATATAAAAGCCTGGGGGAGGTGTCTCAATTCCCCCATGCCTGGCGATATAGGTGGGTCTTGAGTAATTTACGAAAGACAGGGAGGGTGGGAGCCATTCTAATCTCTGGGGGGAGTTGGTTCCAGAGGGCCAGGGCCGCCACAGAGAAGGCTCTTCCCCTGGGGCCCGCCAAATGACATTGTTTTGTCGACGGGACCCGGAGAAGGCCAACTCTGTGGGACCTTATCGACCGCTGGGATTCAGGCGGTTCTGGAGATACTCTGGTCCAATGTCATGTAGGGCTTTAAAGGTCATAACCAACACTTTGAATTGTGACCGGAAACTGATCGGCAGCCAGTGCAGCCCACGGAGTGTTGTAGAAATGTGGGCAAATCTAGGAAGCCCCATGATGGCTCTCGCGGCCTCATTCTACATGATCTGAAGTTTCCTAACACTTTTCCAAGGTAGCCCCATGTAGAGAGCATTGCAGTAATCGAACCTCGAGGTGATAAGGGCATGAGCGACTGTGAGTAATGACTCCCTGTCCAAATATAAAATACTCATCTGAATTTTTTCCAGTGGCTAATTTGAATATGGATTTTCTTTTATTGGTATAACTTTATTGGTATAACTATGCTATTTAATGAGGATTTTATCTAGGACAATCTCCCCAACAGAGAGCGGTTCAGACACATAACAAATTAGCTAGTTAAAACAAGGTTAAGGGATGTCCCATCGAAGTTCCTTAGGGATAATATAGCCCCCCCCCCCCCAAAGATGTATGGCCAGTATAACCCTGAGGCGAAAAACATTGATTCTCAAGCTTGGTGCAGAATATTGTTAAAAGTGATTAGAATCCTGTAAACTCCAGTGGTTTTCTG
This sequence comes from Erythrolamprus reginae, assembly GCF_031021105.1. Taxonomy (NCBI): domain Eukaryota; kingdom Metazoa; phylum Chordata; class Lepidosauria; order Squamata; family Dipsadidae; genus Erythrolamprus; species Erythrolamprus reginae. The sequence continues at coordinate 20,179,286 of NC_091954.1, read as the reverse complement.
TCATTGTTATTAGTGGACCAATGTAAAGATACTTGGCAATTAATCTGCAAGAAAAAAATTAACATTTGTCGGTGCTCAATTGGATTTCTAAATGATATGGTTACGAGGATGCTGTGAACAGAATCAAAGCAACGATAGCTGACATAGAATTGCAGAAGGATTTATCAAATGCTCCCAATTCTTGCTTCATGTTAATAGAAGGCCTTCCTGGAACTTCTGCAAAATACCTATATAGTTTAACCAGTGATGGGCTACCAAAATTTTTACTACCACATTGTGGGTGTGGCATGCATTTTGTTTCAACATCTTTCAGTGTAAATTGGGTGCTCTGGAGTGGAGCTACTGGAACTGTGTTCCTGACCATTCCCGTAGAAGCCCATCACTGAGTTTAACCTTCTTTAAACAGAAGTGGGCTTTCTCTTTAAACAGAAATCCACAACCACCGGACCAAGGCCCATTACAGGGCCGTGACCTATTTGGAACTGGGCTGTGCAAGAGGTGGCCCAAGATGCACATGTGCTGCCCCGCTCAGCTGGTTCCTATCCCTCTCTCTGCCAGCCAGGGACTGCTGCTCTTCTAGGGCTTACATGAATCCCTTTCCTTCTGCAGTAGCAGAGGGCAAGCACCACAAAATATGTCTATGGAGATTCTCAATCATCCAGGTCATGGTTGTCCCAAAGGGGCTTTCCAAAAGGTGGAAGGAAAGAAGGAAGGAAGGAAGGAAGGAAGGAAGGAAGGAAGGAAGGAAGGGAGAAAGGCAGGGCAGGGCAGGAGTGAAAGAGGGAGCGAGGAAGGAAGGAAGGAAGGGAGAAAAAAAGGAAGGAGAGGAGGAGAAAGAAAGAAGGAAGGAAGGAATGAAGGAAAAGAGGAAGAAGAAGAGGAGCAGAGGGGAAGGAAAGAGAGAGAGACAGAGAAAGAAAAAAAGAGAAAAGGAAGGAAGGAAGGAAGGAAGGAAGGAAGGAAGGAAGGAAGGAAGGAAGGAAGGGTAAGTAAATTAATCCAGTTGCCTTTTGGAAAAGCATCTTTGAAACTACCACAAAAATTTAGTTTTGTTTTTTTATAGTTTTAGCCTAATTTTACATGTTATATGCTACCTATGTTGGATCTGGTATGTTATGTTTTATTTTGGGGTGGGTGTAAATTTTTTTTAAAATTTTCCTCCATACAAACTTTTCAATACATTACAAAATACCTTCATAATACAATAAAAACAGTATTAGATTGCTTGCCTTCCAACTCATTAGATATAAAGACCACTGTTTCATCAATATTATGTCCTTTAATCTGTTCCTTTTGAGAATGCCTCTCTGATTACCCTTTCCTGTTTCTATTTCTCTGTTGATCATTCTGTTCCAGCTGTTCAAAACTATTTTTTTCTTCTCCCTCAGTTTCACTGCAATCCTGAATAAGACTTTCAGTAGGAAAAATTGAGTTGTTATTTCAGTTTCCTTCTTTCCACTCTTTAATGTATTTAAGTATGTCTTTGAATATATCTCTTATGTCTTCCACCTCTTGCAAAATTAACATATCAACAAGCTTTATCCAAATGTCCAGTTAACCTTTGTGTCATCCAGAAGCCAAAGTTTTCCAAAGCAGATTATATCCTCCTTTACTGCTATCCCTTTACAAGTTCAAATAAAGTTCAAGTTCAAAGTAATAATACAGCCACAACTATTTCCACTTCCACCCAACTTCCAAAACAAATTTTTTAAAAAATCGGAATCAAGGTCCCCTCTGGCATAATTGATCACCTTTTCCAGCAAACTTTTATTCTTCTCAACCTCCAGCACAAAAACTTATGTTTCTTCTCCTTCCAGATGACTTCCGATGTGTTAAATCCTATCTTTCCAGCACATAGTCATGGTGGCTATGGTGACCGAGGTCATTTTACCTGCTGCCAGTTGAGGTCACAAATCTACCCATTGTGGGGTGTGCCAACCCCAAAAACAGGAGGAGATCAAGACCCCCTTTTCACTTCCCCTTCAGGGAGGTTCTGACAGGAATCAGCTCTCCCAAACAGCGGGGGTTTGGCATTCCCCCCCACAGGAGCGCAAGAGAAGCCGTCTCGCCATGGCATTGACCATGCCCCTCCTGTATGTTATATTTTATGATATTTACATATTCTATTGGTCAATGACTAAATGAAATAAATAAAGCTCTAGTAAAAACAGTTAAAATGACACAAAAAACAATAAAAGCAATTTACAGTATATTTAGTCACAATACTTACAATAGATAATAACAATAGCAATAGCACTTATACGCAGAAGCAAAAAATCACAGAAATCTTGTACATGCCCACATCCCCTCAGAAGATTTTGCTTCCTGCGCATCCGCAGAAGCAAAAACATGCTAGGGCGCATGAACACACATACAGGAGAAGCGAAGCTGAGTGCACAATGCAACTTTTACTACCAGTAGCAACTCGCTACTGATTATAGTCCCCTAAACTGACATGGCACAAACTTGGGAAACGCAAGACGACAAATGATCTCTATTTTAAAAAGTCAAAAATTCTAATAAAAGGAGTTTTCTGGACTTGAATTACTTTACCTTAAGGCAGTGATGGCGAACCTATGACACGCGTGTCACCACTGACACGCCTAGCCATTTTTGGTGACACGCGGCCGCCGGAGAAACGGAGCTTTAGGGAGTGCAATTGCAACCGCAATTATTATTATTTTTCCTCTCCCCTTAATTAAGAGGCCAGGCGATTTTCGCCCCGCCGATATTTGCGATGGCTGGGAGGGGCGAGAACACCGCCTCCCAGCTGATTGGCGTGGTGCCAAGCATCGAACGGTGGTTGCTCGCAGGGGCCGCTGGGAGCGAGGGGAGGGGTTGCAGGCCTCCTCCCTTCCCCCTGCCCAGGAAAGAGTTGTAAGAAAGAAAGTTGTAAGAAAGCGCGCTGCTTTCTCGGAAAGCCAGCTTTCCTGGCCAGCACAGGGCTTTCCCGCCGCTCCCTCCCTCCGAAAACACAACGGAGGTCCACAGCGAAGCCGAGTGGAGCAACGGGAGGCTCAGGCTGGTGGCGGTAGACCTCCGGGGTTTTTTTGGCGGGGGGGGGGCAGGAGGACCTTCCTGGCTTTCCGGGGCAGCTGGCTTGAGACTTGTGCCAGTCAGCAAAGCCAGCTGCACGCCAGAGATGTGGAGAGAAAGAAGGGAAAGAGAGGGAGGGAAAGAGGAGAGGACAGAAGGAGGGAGGGAAGGAAGGGAGAGAAAAGTGAATGAGAGGGAGAGAGAAAGGGAGGAAGAGAGGGGAATAGGGGAAGGAAGGAAAAGAGAAAAAAGTGGAAGGAAGAGAGAAGAAAGGAAGGGAGAGAGAGAGAGAGAGAAAGAGAGAGAGAAGATAGGAAGGAAGAGAGAGTGAGAGAGAGCAAGAAAGAAAGAGGGAAAGATTGAGAAAGGCAGCGTGTGTGTGTGTGCGCGTGTGTGCGTGCCGCTGATGGTCCGGGAGCTTAGCGTGTGCGTGGAGAGATGAAGAGAAAGAGGGAGAAACGCAGCGTGTGTGGGGTGTGTGCGCGCGTGTGTGTGTGCTGCCAGCGTGTGCGTGGAGAGATGAAGGAAAAGAGGGAGAAACGCAGTGTGTGTGTGTGTGTGCTGCTGATGGTCCGGCAGCTGCAGCGTGTGGGGGGGGCGCCGATGGTAAGGCAATCCGTCCGTGGTGGGGCTGCAGGGCAGGCACAGCAGCCCAGGGAGAAAGAGGGAATTGAGATAAAGAGAGAGGGAGAGATGAAGGGAAAGAGGGAGAAAGGCAGGGAGAGAAAGATAGAAAGGAAGAGGGAGGGAGAGATAGAAAGGAAAGAGGGAAGGAGGAAAGGGAGGGAGAGATAGAAAAAAGGAGGGAGGGAGGAAAGAAGGAGGGTGAGGGGTAGTAGGATAGGGAGAGGGAAAAGGAAGGGCTTGGAGAAAGGCAGGGTGAGAGAAAGATAGAAAGGAAAGAGGGAGGGAGGAAAGAGGGAGGGAGACATAGAAAGGATAGAATTATAGATGCAAGAACTCGCTCATGTGTGATAGCGCACGCCCACACTTTATTTATTTATTTATTTATTTATTTATTTATTTATTTATACTTATATGCCGCCCAGTCCGAAAGGGATTGTCACTCAGACACTGTACTTTTCCGCCCACCCCGAAAAAAAATTAGAGGGAACACTGCCCTCGCCCCTCTGCTCCCTGCTCGCCTTCCAGAACGGTGTTACAGGAGACGGTGCTAAGGTAAACCCTTTCCGGGTTATTAATTTGTAATTTTAAAAAATCATGCCGGGCTCGCAAAAAAGAGAGTCTGAAAAAAAACCCTGCGTGGACGTCGCACCATTTGCTTCCTCCTTTGGCGGCTCATAACTAGATTTTTACAACCCCCCACCCCCCTTGATAAGCTTTTACTTGAATCTGAACAGTTTGGGGGTTCGCCAAAGAGAGAAAAGTGAACGAGAGGGAGAGAGAAAGGGAGGAAGAGAGAAAAGTGAACGAGAGGGAGAGAGAAAGGGAGGAAGAGAGGAAGGAAGGAAGAGATAAATATAAAGGGAGAGAGGGAGAAAGAGAGGGAGGGGAAGATGGGAAGGAAGGAAAAGAGAGAGAGAAAGAGAAAAAAGTGGAAGGAAGAGAAAAAAAGGAAGAGAGAGAGAGAGAAAGAGAAAAAAGTGGAAGGAAGAGAGAAGGAAAGAAAGGAAGGAAGGGAGAGAGAGAGAAAGAGTGTGAGAGAGAAGATAGGAAGAGAGAGGGAGAGAAATGATAGAATAAAGGGGAGAAAAAAAAGAGAAATGAGAAAATGATTGAGGCAGAGAATGACAGGAAAGAGAGAGAAAGATAATTATGCATATTTGTTATTTAAACTATAAATATCACAAAATTATGTTTTTTTCTCAAGGTGACACACCACCCGAGTTATGCTCAGTTTTTTGGCGAATTTTGACACACCAAGCTCAAAAGGTTGCCCATCACTGCCTTAAGGGAAAGAGGTGTTATAGTTTTAAGTGACCATACTTTATTATTTTATAATAAAGTAACACCCTTATTTCTTTCAGTGATTGCTTCACTGTAAAATAATTTATTAACAATGAATTGCTCACTCTTTTATTGATTGGGTAATTGAATCTATTGCTTTGATTCAATGTTGTAATGGCATTATATGCAATCTCACTATGATTTTCACTGCAGTAAACCAGCATTTTTATTCCTTCAGTATATATCTCTGGTATTGACCAGGGCTCAGTCACCTTTGTTCCTAGATAGCCAAGACATAAACCTGTAACTAATAAGGAAAGCTGAAAAGTGAAGATGTGGAGTCAATAGTGTCTTAATCTGAAACATGCAATCTTCACTGGTGTATGGGAACTTGACCATCTACCCACATGTCCATCCATATCTGTAACCATTGAATCATATATATAAAAATTACAATGCAGAGGCTCCAGGATCAAATCCCAGTAAGGGTATGGTTAGCTGATGAGGCCAGAACAAGGCCGAAATAGCACTATCCTAGTCTCCCATAATTTAAAAAATTCAGCAAAAACATGCGGTGTGTGTGTGTGTGTGTGTGTGTATCACATGTTTTTGCTGAATTTTTAAAATTAGGGGAGGCTAGGATAGCGCTATTTCGGCCTATATATATATCACGGGTTTTTTACGAATATATATATTCGTAGATTTTCACGGGTACAGGTATGAAGGTCTTGGCATATTCGGGTTTCTTCCTGTGTAAGTTTCAGAGATTCCTGGCGACATTTCGACGAGGTCCCACTCGTCTTCTTCAGGCTGGTGCTTTTGTCCTTATGCTAGGGCGAACATGTATCTATCCTAGTCTCCCTTAATTTTCAAATTCAGCAAAAACATGTGACGCACACACACGTATGTATGCATGTATGTATGAATGAATGAATGAATGAATGAATGAATGAATGAATGCAATGAAGGGCTACCAAATTGTTTACTACCACACTGGCTATGCAGGATGCCCTGTATTTTCTTTCAACATCTTTCAGTGCAAATTGGGTGCTCTGGGGTGGAGCTCCATTTTCGCTACTCCCACTGTGTTCCACCCCATCTGGGCAGCAGCCCACCCCTGTATGTATGTATGTATGTATGTATGTATGTATATGTTTTCGTAGATTTTCACCGGTACAAGTGTGATGGTCTTGGCATATTCGGGTTTCTTCCCGTGTAAGTTTCAGAGATTGCTGGTGACCTTTTGACGAGGTCCCACTTGTCATCTTCAGGCTGCTGCTTTTAACCACAGTACCTGTAACTTCTCAGGATAAATTGCCTTGAAAATATTTTAGTAACAAGAATATCTCTTGCACAGCAGAAGTGTTTGTTATATGCATAACCCTTATAAGTATGTCTTCTGTAGCATATGCAGAGGCATTATAACCCCTCCCAAATTGTTACTTCACAATTGCTGCCTGCTAACTCCCTGAATAACTTCCACTAGGGTCAGCAGCTTTTGGATTATTTAAATAGGCCAACTCCTTAAAAGTCCTTCCCTATACAGGGAAGAATTGTTGGAATTCTGTTACCATAATTATTGGTCACTTAGCTTGGAAGCAGGAGCATCCACAAAGTGTGGTCAAAAATGATCGGCAGGGAGGCCACAATGATGTGACACAGTTAAAAAAAACCCACTGAAACTTTGATTGGATTGTCATAACCAATATCTTAACTTTTTTTTTTAACCATACCAGATGGACGTTTACGCCTGGAATGTTGGGAGCTGGAATTCTGTATATCCAAAGATCACAATATTGGATACAATTGTCCCCCACTTTTAACTAGGATTTTAACTAAAACAAGCAGAGAAAGATTTTCTTTTGTTTTTTGCTTTTAATCAACTGACTTTTGTGTATTCAACGTTTTCAACTGAGCCTGCACTTATTTTAACCCAGTGCTGGTATGACACACTGATCTAGCCACATGAGCTACATTCATTAAATATTATTACTCTGCTTACCTTCTACTCATGAAACTGCTGTTAAACTCTTAACCTATTAAACACCCTCAATGGAACTCCTGTAATCTTCCAATATTAAAATATTTCAAATCTTTGCGCTCATGTCAAATTAGTGGCTAATCTGCTAAACCAAACAACCAGGAAAGGTTCTGGCAGAGCAATTCAGCTAATTCAAGTATCTCTAGATCTCTTTAGAATAGCCAATAAACTGAAGAATAAATAAAAAAATATAATATATAGTAAATTCCTTGTATGCTGATTCATGAATAATTATTTTTCTTAATGACTGAATCACCTGTTTGCTGAAATAGAGAGGCATTTTTTTATTATCCGGAACCGCCTGCTACCGCACGAATCCCAGCGGCCGATAAGGTCCCACAGAGTTGGCCTTCTCCAGGTCCCGTCGACTAAACAATGTCGTCTGGCGGGCCCCAGGGGAAGAGCCTTCTCTGTGGCAGCCCCGGCCCTCTGGAATCAACTCCCCCCAGAGATTAGAACTGCTCCCACCCTCCTTGTCTTCCGTAAACTACTTAAGACCCACCTATACCGCCAGGCATGGGGGATTTGAGACACCTTTCCCCCAGGCTTATTATAATTTATGTTTGGTATGTATGTGCTGTTTGCTTTTTAATTATGATAGGGTTTTTAGTTTTTTTAATATTAGATTTGTGCCAGTATAATATTGTTTTTATCGTTGTTGTGAGCCGCCCCGAGTCTTCGCAGAGGGGCGGCATACAAATCTAATAAATTATTATTATTATTATTATTATTATTATTATTATTATTATTATTATATCAAAATGAAAGAAGCAGGATTTGTAAAATCAGGGATGGTGAATAAAATACTATTCCCATTTTGATTAGTGTTGTTATACTTAATTCAGTAGTAGAAATATCTCTCAGAAAATCTTTTCATCTTCATATTTTAAATTACAGACCTGAAATGTAAATTCACAGTTAGGCAATACTTGATATTTTATAATAAAGTAACACATCTCTGGGAGGCATATGATTTGTCCTAAAAACTGTTTGCTCAACTGTGGATATTGTGTTCATTTTCTAATAGCTCCTCTATATCAGAAAAAGCTATACATTTCCTAAGATTAATTCTGTAATATATTCACAGACCTTTAATCAAACTGGTAAACAAATGCTGTAAAAGAACAACAATATACAATGGAAAGAATTATTTTAAAAAAAACCCAAATCAAAGCAATTTACTGTCCTGCTGCAATTAAAAAGATGTGGAAAGATGTATAGAATATGAACTAAATACACAATATTAAATTAATGAAATTCCTCCATATTAAGGATTATGCGTTACGCTTTCTTTTTTCTTTTTGCAAAACTAATTAGAATCTTTGGAAACTGAACTACACTATTATAAAATATGAAGTGAATAGCTTTATTTAATGGGTTCATGGGAAGTTAATGAAGATAATTACATTTTTTTTCTCCAAAAGAAAATATTTATAGAATGCATTACTTCGCATTATATATATGTGTGTGTGTGTGTGTGTGTGTGTGTGTGAGTGAATGAAACAGAGCCTTACTATAACATGATGACCTGGAACAAGAGATATGTACTAAATGATGACTTTAATTAAACACCTGCATGCTTTCAGCAAAATCCAGTAAAAATTCAGGAAGGTCAAGAGCAATGAGATAAAACTTTTTTCTGGCCAACAGTGGAGACATTATATCCCCCCAAATAATCAGAGCCAAAAGTTTTCATCTAATTATTTGTGTTGTCATTATTTACCCAGTCACATTTCACATTAAATAATAATAATAATAATTATTATTATTATTATTATTATTATTATTAATTAGATTTGTATGCTGCCCCTCTCCGTAGACTCAGAAAAGTTCGAGCTTTCCAAAGAATTTTGGAAAGATTCGGAAAAAGATCTCTAATCTTGGAGACAACAGTTGGAGAAGACAGGCTTAGCAAGATGGTTGAATCATCTTGGCATTCAGCTATTCTGTTTAAAATTTTAGCCAGCTACCTCAAATTATTTACAAAGTGACTGAGTGTGCTCAGGTCAGCCAATTGTAAATTATCGTCTAGTTGAGTTTGATATGGCTCAACATTTAACGCTTTTTCTAAAAAAATCATCATACTGTAATTATAGGACCTATGTCCTAGGAAAATCACACAATCTGGATCTTCTATGTTTGCAGACTCCTGTTCAAAAAAACAAAAACTGCTATGTTGAGATTATTATTTGTTTTCAGTAATTTTCTTCAAATGCTTGCTATGATTGTGAATGCAGGCTACATCCAAAAATGACTCAGTGGGATTTTTCTAAAAGTAGCATAGGTGGAATCATGATTTTTCTGTCAAGACTAGGATTTCAACAATCTTCAACACCAGCGGAAAAATATTATTCCCTTAATTTAGAGAAAGACGGGGAAGGAAAGGAAGATAATTTCAAATATAATGCTATATTTCTTATATTGAGGAAGCATTATAGATCAAGAAAAAGGCTGTCCCCACATGTTCTGGGATGGATTCATACTTAATCTTGTAACACACCAAAATGCACAAAGAATTGTCTACCCTCTTTATGCAGCTGCTGGGTGAGTCACATGCATTTTGCTATCACAAGCGAAGAGTGAAATAGTATTTTCTCCATTTGTTGTACAAAGTCTGAATCTTATTTCAACAATTTGAAGGTGGGCAGCATCATAAGTTACATTGCTTGGCGCCATTCAATAATCTTGAAATCTTTTTTTAAGGTGGTTATGTGGTCTAACAGTAAAAACTGCCCTTAATATCCAGAAGGTAAGGAAATGATGAAAGCCATATTGTGCCATTGTGATGCAAACTTTACCCACTTGTAATATTTTGTGATATTCTTCTGTCTTGTGAAATAGAAGCATCAGATCCTGCAGTTGCCTCCGGTCACCATTATGAAATAAGTGAATCCTGGGAACAGCATTGTTGCAATCTGAGATATATCCAGAGAGCGAAAATACTCAATATTTCTCTAAAATAGCTATATTTTCTGAAAATAATACTGCTAACATTGAAGGTCATGAAGTTGTGGTGAAGCCCTTCATGGCACCGGACCAGGGTATCTACAAGACTGTCTTCTGCCGCCTGAATCGCAGCGACCGGTTAGGTCCCACAGAGTGGGCCTTCTCTGGGTCCCGTCAACAAAACAATGTCATTTGGTGGGGCCCAGGGGAAGAGCCTTCTCTGTGGTGGCCCCGGCCCTCCGGAACCAACTCCCCCCGGAAATTAGAATTGCCCCCACCCTCCTCGCCTTTCATAAGCTCCTTAAAACCCACCTCTGCTGTCAGGCATGGGGGAACTGAGATATTCTTTCCCCCTAGGCCTTTACAATTTATGAATGGTATGTTTGTTTGTTTGCATGTATGTTTGGTTTTACAAATAAGGGTTTTTTAGCTGTTTTAGTATTGGATTTACATGCTGTTTTGTTTTACTGTTATTAGAAATAAATAAATAAATAAATTGCTTCCATGGCTAAGGAATTGGTTATTTTTGTATAAAACAACAAGGAAACAAAATTCAGCAATGGGGATTCTTCAGTATTTACTTGTTTAAAGATTTTTCATTAGATATAAAGAAATACATTTGAGGATGTTGATATTCAGTAACTAAAGGAGAGAATTACAGGACAGCTAACGATCAACAAGACCTAAAGGCCCACCCTTCTACCTGCCCCCATTTTTATTCTTTTATTTATTATATGGATTTATATGCCTCCCAAATCCCAAAGGACTCATTTCATCTCTAATGTTCTAAATGATAGGATATACAGACAATTGACTGAAATGGTACCCAGGGTGTCAAAGGGGCAGTATATGGGCTAGATGTGTCACACACAGTCCACCACCACTCCAGCTCCGTGAAGAGGGAAAATGTCACAAACTGTCATGTGACGGCAATGTGGCACCTCAAGTTTGACACTCATGGTATAGTGCAATGATGGCAAACCTTGTTTTCCTTGGGTGCTGAAAGAGCATGTATGTGAGCTATTATGCATGCATCAGTGCCCATACCCATAATTCAGTGCCCGGGGAGGGCGAAAACAAATTCTCCCACCACCTGAAAGCCCTCTGGAGGCCGGAAACAGCTTGTTTCTGGTGGGCCCAGTAGGCTCGTGTTTTGTCCTCCCCAGGGTCCAAAGGCTTTCCTGGAGCCAGGGGAGAGTAAAAACGCCCTTCTCCATCCCCTGGAAGCTCTCTGGAAGCCAAAAACACCCTCCCAGAGCCTCTATGCGAGCCAAAAATCAGCTGGCCGGCACACACATGCACATTGGGGCTTAGCTAGAGCAATGGCTTGGGTGCCAGCAAATATGGCTCTGCATGCCACCTGTGGTACCCGTGCCATAGGTTTGCCATCACTGGTATAGTGTCTCCTGTTTGAGCAGGAGGTTAAACTGTGAGACCTCCAAGTCCCTTTCAATTCTTATTGTTATTTCATTCTCTCCCTATTGCTGTCTATGTCTTGCGGAGGCCTGGAATACGGCTGCTGCGGAGGCTCTTGGCCGGATTGCGCCTTTGCGACCTCTCCGTGGCGCTAGACCCCGTAGAGCCCCATGGTTCGACGAGGAGCTCCGGGAGTTGAAACGCCAAAAGAGACGTCTAGAGAAGCGATGGAGGAAGAGTAGGTCTGAATCCGATCGAACACTTGTAAGAGCTTTTATTAAGACTTACAAAGTGGCGCTCAAGGCGGCAAGATGCGCGTACCATGCCGCCTTGATTGCATCAGCGGAATCCCACCCGGCCGCTCTGTTTAGGGTGACCCGCTCCCTTCTTAACCAGGGGGGAGTTGGGGAGCCCTTGCAGAGTAGTGCCGAGGATTTTAATACGTTTTTCGCTGATAAAGTCACTCAGATCCGGGCCAACCTCGACTCCAATTGTAAGACAGAGTCGACTGACAACGAGTCAGTCGAGGTGACTGGGGCACGTACTTGTCCACCTGTCTGGGAAGAGTTTGATCTGGTGACACCTGATGAAGTGGACAAGGCCATTGGAGCTGTGAGTTCCGCCACCTGTTTACTGGATCCGTGTCCCTCCTGGTTGGTTTCGGCCGGCAGGGAGGTGACACGGAGCTGGGCCCAGGAGATTACCAATGCTTCCTTGGGGAGGGGAGTTTTTCCATCACTCTATAAAGAAGCGCTCGTGCGCCCCCTCCTCAAGAAGCCCTCCCTGGACCCAGCCGTACTTAATAACTATCATCCAGTCTCCAACCTTCCCTTTATGGGGAAGGTTGTTGAGAAGGTGGTGGCACTCCAGCTCCAGCAGTCCTTGGAAGAAGCCGATTATCTAGGTCCCCAACAGTCGGGTTTCAGGCCCGGTTACAGCATGGAAACCGCTTTGGTCGCGTTGATGGATGATCTCTGGCGGGCCCAGGACAGGGGTTTATCCTCTGTCCTGGTGCTCCTTGACCTCTCAGCGGCTTTCGATACCATCGACCATGGTATCCTTCTGCACCGGCTGGAGGGGTTGGGGGTGGGAGGCACTGTTCTCCAGTGGTTCTCCTCCTACCTCTCTCGCCGGTCGCAGTCGGTGTTAGTGGGGGGTCAGAGGTCGGCTCCTAGGTTTCTCCCTTGTGGGGTACCTCAGGGGTCGGTCCTCTCCCCCCTGCTATTCAACATCTACATGAAACCGCTGGGCGAGATCATCCAAGGACATGGGGGGAGGTATCATCAATATGCGGATGATACCCAGCTTTACATCTCCACCCCATGCCCAGTCAACAAAGCGGTGGAAGTGATGTGCCGGTGCCTGGAGGCTGTTGGGGCCTGGATGGGTGTCAACAGAGTCAAGCTCAACCCGGATAAGACGGAGTGGCTGTGGGTTTTGCCTCCCAAGGACAATTCCATCTGTCCGTCCATTACCCTGGGGGGGAATTATTGACCCCCTCAGAGAAGGTCCGCAACTTGGGCATCCTCCTCGATCCACAGCTCACATTAGAAAACCATCTCTCAGCTGTGGCGAGGGGGGCGTTTGCCCAGGTTCACCTGGTGCACCAGTTGTGGCCCTATCTGGACCGGGACTCATTGCTCACAGTCACTCATGCCCTCATCACCTTGAGGTTCGACTACTGTAATGCTCTCTACATGGGGCTACCTTTGAAAAGTGTTCGGAAACTTCAGATCGTGCAGAATGCAGCTGCGAGAGCAGTCATGGGCTTACCCAGGTATGCCCATATTTCACCATCACTCCGCAGTCTGCATTGGCTGCCGATCAGTTTCCGGTCACAATTCAAAGTGTTGGTTATGACCTTTGAAGCCCTTCATGGCATCGGACCAGAATATCTCCAAGACCGCCTTCTGCCGCACGAATCCCAGCGACCGATTAGGTCCCACAGAGTGGGCCTCCTCCGGGTCCCATCAACTAAACAATGTCGGTTGGCGGGCCCCAGGGGGAGAGCCTTCTCTGTGGTGGCACCGACTCTCTGGAACCAACTCCCCCCGGAGATCATAACTGCCCCTACTCTTCCTGCCTTCCGTAAACTTCTCAAAACCCACCTTTGCCGTCAGGCATGGGGAAACTAAACATCTCCCCTTGGGCCCGCTGAATTTATACATGGTATGCTTGTGTGTGTGTATGTTAGTATAGGGTTTTTAAAAAACTTTTAATATTTTAATTAATTGGATTATGTATTGGATTGTTTTTTTTCACTTGTTGTGAGCCGCCCCGAGTCTTCGGAGAGGGGTGGCATACAAATCCAAATAATAAATAAATAAATTGTTTCCCTTCCTCACTCCTCACCCCCCCACTCAAATATATATTGGAACTAGTACGGTGTCGCTGTGGACAGGAGACTCAGGCTTAACTCCATCCCTCCATCATTGAACCTCACCGGGCAACTTCACAGTTGTGATGAGATCTGCAACAACCAATTTTCTACACACAAGATGCCCTCACCCACATATGATGCATGTATTAAGCATTAATGCAGGCATCATTATCAAAGGAATGGATGAATAGATTCATAGCAGAGGAAGAAGCACTTGCAATCATGGGAACACAGACAATATGGAGAATATCTCCCAGGGAAGGAAGCAGAAATAAATATGCAGACTGACCACACCCTGAAAGGCTGGATCCTCTTTCTTCTTTCTAGATGATTGCCTCTTATTGAAATTGAAGCACTGCAGACGCTTGATAGATGCGGGCCTGTTAATATTTCCACATTAGCCCCAGGGCAAAAGAGAACTATTGGCTCAAGCAAAGGATGCATTCAGACTGTGGGTAAAATAAATGATATACCGCCTCTGAAGTGGTTTCCCAGCTTTGTGTGCAGCCATTTGGCTCTAACCTAATAAGAAAGCACCATCTGAATTGCAGATCTTTAAGGCGGGGGCGTGCGTATTTGTGATCCTTTGAATGAGTACATCTTAAACTCAGGGGACGTGTCTTCTTCTAAATGAGTACACCTTAAACTCGGGGAACTTGTCTTCTTCTAAAATTAATTCTATAAAAATTAACCTGTCCATGGAACTTTTTCAGTGCAGATGGTCCATGACACGAGACCATTTGACCCTTCAAAAGCTGCTTACAACACCGTTTCTAAGTTATATCCGCTGCAGTGCTTCCATTGTCGTTGGTCCTTATGACCAACCTCAGTGACACTGCAGCAGCCCTCCACCCCATCTTGCCTCATCATGCCTCACGAGGGCCCTACAGAGCTGTAGCCTGCTTTCACCACCTCCAAGCTCCCCCTCCCACATAGGCCTTGGGCCTGGCCCCAAACTCATTCCATCCCTTGGTGTCCTGGGCCATGTGGCTTCGGCCCAGAGGCAGCCACCATTTTCAGAAGGAATTGTAGTTGCGGCTACTTTCATGAGGCACCAATGTATTCTCGAGAGCTTCAGTGACTGATCTGTGACAAGGAGTGGGAAGGAGATGTGGGCTTCAGTGGGAAAAGCAGGCCCAATCCTGTGGAGTCCCCTAAGGGTGGAAAGCAGAGCAAGGGGTGCTTGGGAGACCGTGAGGAGGCTTTGGTGGGGCCTGGGATAGGCAGACCCGAGCCTTTGCTAACCCTCTTGGATCCAAGGCACTCTATGCTTTGCTTAACAACTGCATTGGGGTGGGGTCATTAAGCAAGACGATTACATGGTAGCCCTGTTTAATGACCCTCACTGTTAAATTTACTTGCTTGCAAAAAATTGTGAAATTTGGACATGTAAGATGTCCATGACTCTGAGTCCGGATTGAAGAAGGCTGGTGGTGGAGCCATGGCCAAGCTCATGGTTGTTAGCGGGAGTTCGACCTCCTCGTCGCCACTGTTAAATCACTGCACCGGAGACTCTTGCTGTTCAAAACATATTTATTTCGGAGAGCATAATAACCAACTGATCCTCTCAACAGTAACTCCCAATGAGGGCAACGGCTAATCCGTTGCCCTATTTATACTTTTTCTTACGCGCGGGAATTTCCTCTGACAACCGTTTATTTTTGGCGGCAACCTAGAACTAGCCGCGTCTTAGCCAATCAGCAAATTTCTCTTATTTCTTTAAACGAACACAACACTCACAACTTGTGACCATAATGGGCAGGCTCTATTAGGGACCTAGATTGTGGACTACCTGTATACAGTATATCTCCCATATTAGCAAAGGCAGAAGCTGTTTCTAGTTATCATTCGGAGTTCAGAGGGAATCCCTGAGATGATGCACAGATGTCATCCAAAGGTTCACTCACTTTTAAGCCATCAACATGTCTTGTGGCAGATAAATTTTATTCCTTTATTTTTAGCAACATTTGGAGTACTGAATTAGAATGGGGTAAAATATCAATATCCTTTTAAAAAAAAGACTTGACACAGGCAGGATGAATCTCAATGAAAGACAAACTGGAGATTTCCTAGGCAAGTTCATAAAACCACTTACTGAATAAGCGGGTTAGCTCATTCCTTTTCATCAATGTCATTGCTTTCAGAATTAGTATTTTGATACTATCTTCTTAGGCCTTGGGTAGATTTTATTTATTTATTTATTTATTTATTTATTTATTTATTTATTTATTTACTTACTTACTTACTTACTTACTTACTTACTTACTTACTTACTTACTTATTTATTTGATTTGTATGCCACCCCTCTCCGTGGACTCGGGGCGGCTAACAACAGTGATAAAAACAATATGTAGCAATCCAATAATAAAACAACTAAAAACCCTTATTATAAAAACCAGACATACATACTGACATACCATGCATAAACTGTAGAGGCCCAGGGGGAAAGAACATCTCAGTTCCCCCATGCCTGACGGCAGAGATGGATTTTAAGGCGCTTACGAAAGGCGAGGAGGGTGGGGGCAATTCTGATCTCTGGAGGGAATTGGTTCCAGAAGGCCGGGGCCGCCACAGAGAAGGCTCTTCCCCTGGGTCCCGCCAAACGACATTGTTTAGTTGACGGGACCCGGAGAAGGCCCACTCTGTGGGACCTAATCAGTCGCTGGGATTTGTGCGGTAGAAGGTGGGTTTAGTCTGAACTATGCAGAATTCAATATACATAGGCATGTGTGTGTTTATATACAGAACCTTGAAATGAGTGTTAGGAATGTTAATATATATTAGGTTGGAAAGAAAAAGTCCTGCCCTCTTCCAAGCCTACAGATACGAATTATACGAAACAAATCCATCGCTCCTATATTCTTTAATTGCATTGCAAGATTTTCTCTTTCCACTCTCAAATTAGTCTTTTTCTGTTTTCAGATTACATGGACCCTCAAAATCATGTACTGAGAATTTATATTCAAAATGTAGTAGCAAAGTAGTCAGCTTAAGATGATGAGTGTAAGTACTCATAAACACAGTGTGAGCAGTTACATGTGTGGGACACATATCAGAAGAGGGGCCAATAAAAAGTCATTTAATGCATTGATCCCTTATGAAGGCAACACAACTTATCCATACATGTTTTTATATTTTGTAAGAAGATGGTATGAGCATTCAATATCCTGACTCCTCCCTACTGCAATATCCTTACTCCTCCCTACTGCTGCTGCTGCTCTTTTCAGAACATAATTTGATTATACAACTTCAAGCTTTCATTGTTTCATTTTGAAATGTTTTGTATATGAATATGTAGAACTCCTAGGGGCAAGGAGAAGTCTCATAGGGCTCCTAAGCAATGTATCTGGCTGTGATGCAATAATGTGGAGGTTGGGGTGTGCCTTCTGTAACTCCCAGGATCCTAGGGATGACTATTAGATACACTTCCTACTACAGGTCTTCCTCAAGGCAAATTAGGCATGAAAAACGACTTGGTATAGTGCCCTGCCTATGCTCCAGAGAAGCAGGTGGCAGTATTACAGAAGCCTTGGTGTGATTCATCAGATCTTGAAGGTAGATTTTTGGAATCAAGACTACAGCTGAAAATTTGATGCCAACATGAAAGGTGTTAAGAATCGCAGGTCATGTGTTGCTCTACTTTGAGTCTGTTGATACGTCTGTTAAAGATAACTTCAGATCCAGTTTGGCTTCATTAAAAGAAAGGAGGTCACCTTGGGCATCTTTTTGAAAGACACAAGGAAGGGCCTGTTGTTCCCCTACCAAGCATAGAAGGGAAGGGTCTGTTAAGATGTGTGAATTTTGAGAAACCAAGAGAGAACAGGAATGAACGAACAAAGTAAGGTCTAGCTGCAGTTATTGGAAACGTTTCCAAACTTGAGGGCTGTGTGTAGTGATGATGGTGAAGGAGCTGTGTATGCCCTTGCTTACTTGTAAGTCTCCCCTACTGATTCTAATGATCTTACTGAGCCTAATATTACTAAGTAATGATTTCTGCTTTCTCCTGACTTATCAATACTTTATTTATTTTATTTTTATTTACACAATGAAGGTAATAGAGGACACCTTCGAAGAAATAGAATTAGAGAAAGAATAGAAGCGAGAGTATAGGATAAAATAATCAATGAGGGAATAGAAGAAAGATATAGGGATAGAAGAGAAGATATACGGGATAGGACAGGGGCTGGAAGGCACTCTAGTGCACTTATGCACGCTCCTTAAATTAAATTAAATTAAATTAGTTACTTGAAGTATATACTTCAAGTAACTAATTTTATTTAGATTTATTATTTATTTATTTATTTTGTCCAATACACAATACATAGTGAAGAGAATAGACATAAAGTATTATATATAAAGAAAAGGATAGAAGAAAAGATAAAAATAGAGAAGATATATGAAAGGAAGAAAAGATATATGATATATAAGATAAGGAGAGACAATTTGAACCATAGCTATTCTGGAAAGTTTTTTTTTTTTTTTTTGCAAGTGACTAGTGATCAATAAAAGAACAGGCTTTCCTAAATCCTATGCTGAGCAGATCTTATGGTCACTGGACATGCAGCAACAAATCAACTCCTTTAAAATTCCAGTTCCTTGCAAGACCAAGTAACCCTAGATATAGGTTTCTGCATCATCAGGGGTGGACTACTGCACAGATTGGGGGTGGGGGGTGATGCAGTGGGGTAGTGAAAATGGATCTCCACCCCAGAGCACCCAATTTGCACTGATAGATGTTGAAAGAAAATGCAGAGCATCCTGCATAAACCACACACCCAGTGTGGTAGTAAAAATTTGGGTAGCCCTTCACTGGATGTACTGTACTCATCATCTTCAGATGTTGTATTCTGAATCTCTATTTTCCATCCATCCAATAAATTTAGAATAGTTTCACAATGATACAGTATATTGAAGCAAATCCTCAGGATATCAATCTATACAGCTTAAGCCTTCATAACTGTTAGCTTTACAGTTACATGCGTGGGACCCGTATCAGAAGAGGGGCCAATAAAAAGTCATTCAAAGCATAAATCTATCACGTAAACTCATGGACTTCATTGAGTTACTTTCCTTCAATCAAGCAGTTTTAAGTATGTGTTTAAGGATTTGTACACTCTTTTTTAATTAGCAGTAAAAGGTTGCTTAGTGTGTTGATTTTAGAAAGTTATAAATGGACTAAGGATCTAGATGGATTTAATAAAGTTTGGAAATTGATTACAAGAATGTTTCCTTTGGGAAACTATTGATGTTTTTCATTTGGAGATAAAGTACCATGTGAGACTTTGCATATTGGACATTAGAGGTCACCAAAAGGAATGAAACAATGTACATATTAAGGTATTTGTGAACAATGTGAACAATGGAATTACTGTATATAGAAAAAACAAAATATTAAATGTACAAATGAAACTGGTTAATTAATAACTGAAAAGGGTGTACAAATAATAATCATAAAAATAAACTACATCTTTTTATTTACAAAAGGGATTTTTTTAATGATTGCCAATTAGTTTGTGAGAAGAGACAAATTAAAAATGTGTTTCAAATTGAAAACCAAATGTTCGACACTATTTGAAGAGACTGAAGATTAAAATTGCGGGAAGCAAGGGGAAAGAAGATGAAAATGGTTTATTTGACCAAGACTAAAACACATGAATTACTTCTGGAAATATCTAATGTGATTTTTTGGCCAATAGTGGATAATGATGCTTTCAGGATTTGTTTATAAGGAGTTCTAAGGGCAAGAATTCATTTCCTGTGTTTTACATTAACTGATTTAGGGTCTGATAGATTTGAACAATAGAGTTTCAAAGCTTCATAGAAAATGAGATAAAAAGGTAAAAGGAATTATTTCACGTAAATTTATTAGATCCATCTATAAATTACTTCTGGTACGTTTTAGTGGACTTTTTTATTAGAATGGGCATGAGATTTAAAGTTTTGTTTACAGAGAATTATATATGGTGTTGGGGGGATTAAGAGATTGTTTTATGTTAACAAAAATTGATAAGTTGTTAAAGTTGCTTATATTTGCTGTTATTTATATTTTTCTTGCCCTTTTATTTATTTTTTGTTTATTTTTATAGTTTATATTAGTTCTCTCTCCTAATCTAATACACATAATCTTCAATAAAATTGTTGAAAGAAGAAACCCTCTATCTTTACAGGTCCTTTATTTTATTATTATTCTTATTATTTATTAGATTTGTATGCCGTCCTTCTCCGAAGACTCGGGGCGACTCATTTACTATTTGCATGTACTGATAGTAATAAGAGTCCGAGTCCTCGGAGAGGGGCGGCATACAAATCTAATAAATAAATAAATAAAATAAAGATCCTGAAGGAATATCATACAACACGTTTTATTAGACGATACATACACCTGAAATTGGCTGATGTACACATCTTGCTCTGTCTGAAATGAAAATGACTTATAACTCTCAAAACAGGTTCTGCAAGTATAATCCTTAGCCAAGAAATTTCTCATATTCAAAGTATCTGCAAGATGACATCTATTCTACAAGGAATAAGAAAGGATATTATCTCCTTTGTTGATTGAAAATAAGAGTGAAATATTAAGTGCAAGGCTGTTTACAATTTACTCTTATTTTTAAGCATTGCTCCTAATGGCTATACATCAGCTGTGGGTGAAACAGAAGCTTTGAGATTATTTTTGGAGTAAGATTGCAGAACAATTGGACTGCATAGGAAGAGCATAACAGATGTCGGCGTAGCTCCATGCTTCAAGAGTTAAATGCTATTCCCAGAGAGTGGTATTATTGCTCACAGTTTGCAAGAGATACAATCTTTGAAAAATACCTTCATCTCACTTATTGGTCACCTCAAGCAAACAAAATCTACACAGGAAGGATAGCCCGACTTATTCCTGATATTCAGCCGTCCATATTACCATCTCTGTCTAGGCCAGTGATTTTCAACCTTTTTTGAGCTGCGGCACATTTTTTACATATACAAAATCATGGGGCACATTGAGCGGGGGGGGGGGGGGGGCTAAACAAAGTTTGGACAAAAAAATTCTCTCTCTCTCTTCCTCCCTTTCGCTCTATTTCTCTCCCTCCTTCTCTCTCTTCCTTCCTCTCTCTCTCCATCCCTCTTCCTTTCTCTCTTCCTTCCTTCCTCTCTTTTTTGCTCTATCTCTCCCTCCTTCCCTGCCTTTCTTTCTCTCTCTCTCTTGTTTTCTTTCTCTCTCTCTCTTGTTTTCTTTCTCTCTCTCTCTTGTTTTCTTTCTCTCTCTCTCTTGTTTTCTTTCTCTCTCTCTCTTTCTTTCTTTCTCTCTCTTTCTTTCTCTCTCTCTCTTTCTCTCTTCCTTCCTTCCTCTCTTTTTTGCTCTATCTCTCCCTCCTTCCCTGCCTTTCTTTCTCTCTCTCTCTTGCTTTCTTTCTCTCTCTCTCTTGTTTTCTTTCTCTCTCTCTCTTTCTTTCTCTCTCTCTCTCTTTCTTTCTGAGCTTCGCGGCACACCTGACCATGTCTCGCGGCACACTAGTGTGCCCCGGCACACTGGTTGAAAAACACTGGTCTAGGCCACACACAAAAATCACCTCTTTTGTAATGAGACCATGAAAGTTCTAGGATTAGGACAGGACAACTATTCTACCTACAAGAAAGAAAGAGTTAGCTAGCCTTTAAGTGGACTTTACCAGAGTTCCAATTGTATAGTCTTCCCCATTTTTCAGCCAAGCCAATTGTGCTTCTCTCTGTGAAGGCGAATCAAAACTAGCTATACCTCCATGTGCCTTTTACTTTTTTCCTTCTTCTTCTAATAACACAAACACATCTACTTTCTTTCCAGAATAAAACAAAACACTTATTCTTTACCTTGATAGAAAGCCAGAGAGAACACCACCAGCAATACCCAACTCTTCCACGAGCCTTCCATTGTCCCGGTGCCAACCAACTCTTGATGGTACTGGTGCTGGGTGATGGTGCCTGCCTCTTCTCTAGAATAAGCAACCCCAAAAGAAGCTACAAGGTAGGGAGTACTTAACACCCACTGAAGGTTTCACAAGCACCATTTACCACACCCATGTAATTAATTTGCATCATTTGTAAGTGCAGGAATTTTCCCAGCTGAAAGAAGCAACTCCAGTTTCTGCATAATAGCCTGTTTGCTGCCAGCTCACAAGGATATGCTTTATTATTAATATTATTATTATTATTATTATTATTATTATTATTAATTAGATTTGTATGCCGCCCCTCTCCGCAGACTCGGGGCGGCTCACAGCAATCATAAGAACAATATATAGTAACAAATCTAATATTAACAAATCCATCTATCTGTCCATTACACTGGGGGGGGGCGGAATCACTAACCCCCTCGGAGAGGGTCTGCAACTTGGGCGTCCTCCTCGATCCACAGCTAACATTAGGGAAACATCTTTCAGCTGTGACGAGGGGGGCATTTGCCCAGGTTTGCCTGGTGCACCAGTTGCGGCCCTATTTGGACCGGGAGTCACTGCTCACAGTCACTCATGCCCTGAATCACCTCGAGGCTCGACTACTGTAATGCTCTCTACATGGGGCTACTTTTGAAAAGTGTTCGGAAACTTCAGATCGTGCAGAATGCAGCTGCAAGAGCTATCATGGGCTTTCCTAAATATGCCCATGTCACACCAACACTCCGCAGTCTGCATTGGTTGCCGATCAGCTTCCGGTCACAATTCAAAGTGTTGGTTATGACCTATAAAACCCTTCATGGCACCGGACCAAAATATCTCCGGGACCGCCTGCTGCCGCACGAATCCCAGCAACCAGTTAGGTCCCACAGAGTTGCCTTCTCCGGGTCCTGTCAACTAAACAATGTCATTTGGCGGGACCCAGGGGAAGAGCCTTCTCTGTGGCGGCCCAGACCCTTTGGAACAACTCCTCCCAGATATCAGAGTTGCCCCCACCCTCCTAGCCTTTCGTAAGCTCCTTAAAACCCACCTCTGTCGTCAGGCATGGGGGAATTGACACTTTCCCTCCCCCTAGGCTTATAAAATTTATGCATGGTATGCTAGTGTGTATGATTGGTTTCTAAATTGGGGTTTTTAAATTAACTTAAATATTAGATTTGTTTACATTGTATTATTATTGCTGTGAGCCGCCCCGAGTCTGCAGAGAGGGGCGGCATACAACTCTGATTAATAAATAAATAATAAATAAATAAAAATCTAAAATAACAATTTTACATTAAAAAGCCTTTCTTCCCTTTCTCCCTGCTACAAATGAGGATTGAGGAAAATGATTCATGAAGTTATGTGGCTACAGACAGGCTGGGATTCCAATTTATTGTGTTGTCAGACCCCCAAAGACAATTCTCAATTTACATCATTAAAAAGCATTAAACATGATAAAATGAGCATGCAGTAGTCAATTAAAAAATACAGGAATGGAATGACAGAATGGGACTTTTAGCCTCCTCCACTTGGCCGAGCTGTTCCGTCCCCAGCCTTCTGCCCCCCAGTCATTGGTTGCTGCCTTTTCTCCCTGGCCCTTTCGCCCAATGGGTCTCAAAAGCGCTTTCGCCCTGGCATTTTGGACGCAGGGGACATTTGGCTGCCAGGCAATCAGAGGATTCGTTACTTTTCATTGCCTTCCCTGTCTGAAACAGCCTTTTTTGAGGAAGGAGAGGGAACCCATACCACATCTCGGACATCAACACCCTTGAAAATGTCCAGAGATACTTCACCAGAAGAGCCATTCACTTGAAACAGAATACCCTACGAAAACAGACTATCTATCCTAGGTCTAGAAAGCTTAGAACTACAACGCCTAAAACACGATCTAAGTATTGCCCACAAGATCATATGCTGCAACATCCTGCCTGTCAATGACTACTTCAGCTTCAACCGCAACAACACGCAACAAATTCAAACTTAATATTTATCGCTCCAAGCTTGACTGTAAAAAATATGACTTTTAGCAATGAAGTTGTCGAAGCGTGGAACTCATTACCTGATTCAGTAGTGTCAACCCCTAACCACCAACATTCCTCCATTAGACTATCCACGATTGACCTCTCCAGGTTCCTAAGAGGTCAGTAAGGGGTGTACATAAGTGCACTAGCCTGCCTTTCGTCCCCTGTCCAATTGTCTCTCCTTATCTCATATATCATATATCTTTTCTTCCTTTCATATATCTTCTCGTCTACTTTTATATCTTTTCTTTATATATAATACTTCATGTCTATCCTCTTCAATATGTATTGTGTATTGGACAAAATAAATAAATAAAATAAATAAATAAATAATAATATTTATTGCCTGTCTGTCAGGAGTCTGTCTGTCTGGCATCCCAACACTGATCGTTCCGTTGATTTTTGGGGTGGTTGATGGGCAGGTTATGGGAGGGATGCAGTGATGGGCTCTTACGGGAACGGTCAGGAATGCAGTTCCGGTGGCAAAATTTGGACCTCCACCCCAGAGCACCCGATTTGCATTGAAAGATGTTGAAACAAAATGCATAAGCCATGCCCAGTGTGGTAGTAAAAATTTTGGTAGCTCATCACTGGAGGGATGGTACAGGAGCCTTGGGAGGATCCTCAGGATCATCGCCTTTTCGGGTGTGTGATCGCTTCCACCCTGAGATTTAGGCTCTCCTTATGGGGGAGTTTTCAAAGGGACGGCCGCCTCACAATAACTATACGGGTATCTTACCATTTACATGCCAGACAGGTGTTTCAGCTGGGCTGAAACCGGAGGAGAAACAGCGGGGTGGGAGAACTCAAGAGGAGAAGGAGGAGAAGGAGGGGAGGGGGCGAGAGGGAGCGAGAGGAAAATGGGGTGGGTGGAGGTGGGAGTTGAAAGGAAACAAACAAGAACCACTTGTGCGTGTTCCCCACTCACACACACATATCTTCCACGCACTTGCACATTCACTCTCTCTCGCTCTCTCACACATGCACCCCTTCTTCCTCCCTTCATTCCCCCCAAATTGGCGTCTTCTTTCCTGCACTCAACTTCACTCTTCTCTTTTGCTGTCAGCTGCAAAAGAGGAAAAATGTTATTTGCTTTTTAATGTCCTAGACCAGTGTTTCCCAACCTTGGCAACTTGAAGATATTTGGACTTCAACTCCTAGAATTCCCCAGCCAGCGAAGTCCAGATATCTTCAAGTTGCCAAGGTTGGGAAACATTGTCCTAGACCCTGGAGCAAGTAGTGCTGGCAACCATTTACCCTCGAGATGCTCTTTGGAACAGCTTTGTGCTTAGCAACTTCTGGAAGATCTACAATGAGATTGCTGGTCAACATTAAGTGAAGTTGGAAAACATTGTGAATCTATTTTTTATAACAAAATGTTGAAAGATATACAGAGAACTTGTCCTTAGAAACACAAGGTGTTTCTCAAACCAGGGCAACTTTTACGATAGGTTGACATGCTGGCTCAGTGAGTTAAAATTCATACATTTTTAAATTAAAAAACAAAACATTGGCTTAGAAATTAATTTAATTTGTTAGACTTTTAAGTCACCCAACTCCTTGAGGACTCTGGGTGGCATACAGTAATAAACATAATATAATAGGAATAATATAAACAATGATTAAAAAACCCATAATAAAACAGTAGCAATATTAAGAAAACTAAAAAAAAAAATCATTCAACATTCATTCATTCTTGTCGGCCAGAGTTGTTGGTCTTGCTCAATGGCCCCAGGCCTGCCAGCAGAGCCATGTTTTCACAGCCTTTTGGAAGGCTAGGAGAGTGGGGGCGGTACAAGTCTGTGGGAGTAGTTGCTTCCATAAAGCCGAAGCCGCCACAGAGAAGGCGCTCCTACGTGGTCGCACCAAACAACATTGTTTGGCCAATGGGACCTGGAGAAGGCCAACCCTGTGGGTTCTAATCGGTCACTGGGAGATATGTGGCAGAAGATGGTCCCATAGAGTTGGGCCCGATGCCTTGTGGGGCTTTATAGATGATGACCAACACCTTAAATTGCATCCGGAGAACGATTGGAAGCCAATGCAGCTCATGGAGTGTTGGAGTTATGTGAGTGTACCTAGGTACACAGCTCACATGGCTGTGTTCTAGACTAGTTGTAGTCTCCAAGCACTTTTCAAGGGTAGCCCCATTTAGAGCACATTGGACATGAGTGACTGTGAGAAAAGAATTCCGATCTAGATAGGGCTGCAACTAGTACACTAGGCAAACCTGTGCAAAGGTCCCCCTAGCCACAGCCAAGAGATGTTGTTCTAATCTCAGCTGTGGATCCAGGAGGACCCCCAAGTTGTGGACTTGCTCTGAAAGGGTTAATATCCCCCCCAAAAAAACCTCAAGGCTGGACAGATGGAATAATCCTTGTGGGGTAATACACACACCCATTGTCTTGTTGGGGTTGAGTTTGAGCTTGTTAATTCCCATCCAGACCTTCTCATCCTCCAGGTACCAGCACATCACGTCCAGTGCTTCAATACCACTGTGGGTATTGACACGGGGTGGACATGTAAAGCTGAGATAATCAGAAAACTGCTGGAATCTCAGCCTGTGCGGTCAGATGATCTCACTTAAATTAAAAACTGCACTTTGAATTGTACGTGCTAATACTGAGAAATGGACTTTTGGAGTTAAAAGGACGCTATCTGAGATTTGGGCTACAAGAAAATCAAGGTTAATGTGGATTTTAGAAATTCATTGTTACATGTGCCATATTGAGTGTGTGAAATAAATATAAAACCTAGTTGTGCCTGAAAACTTTTGTGGCTTTAAAAAAAAGCACAAGCATTTTAAGGATGAGAAATAAGGAACCACAAATGGCTTTATGAGATACTAGAATGTTAAGAATGTGAAATAAAATCAAGAGAACTGGTGGCAGAGGGATATACATTTTATAGTAAACTATAAGCATGTCTAAATAGAAGTATGGCATACAAAAAGCCTTCTGCCGCACGAATCCCAGCGACCGGTTAGGTCCCACAGAGTGGGCCTCCTCCGGGTCCCGTCAACTAAACAATGTCAGTTGGCGGGCCCCAGGGGGAGAGCCTTCTCTGTGGCGGCACCGACTCTCTGGAACCAACTCCCCCCGGAGATCATAACTGCCCCTACTCTTCCTGCCTTCCGTAAACTCCTCAAAACCCACCTTTGCCGTCAGGCATGGGGAAACTAAACATCTCCCCCTGGGCACGTTGAATTTATACATGGTATGCTTGTGTGTGTGTATGTTAGTATATGGGGTTTTTTTAATTTTTAAATATTTTAATTAATTGGATTATGTATTGGATTGTTTTTCACTTGTTGTGAGCCGCCCCGAGTCTTCGTAGAGGGGCGGCATACAAATCCAAATAATAAATAAATAAAATAAATAAATTGTTGTCTTTGGTTGGAAGGATGCGACAAAATGGACAATGCAAAATTGGTATAGGTACATGGTGGACCATATTCAATTTGAAATTATGGATAAAAGGATAAATTCGGAAAATGAAACTGAGTTGGGACAACTGATGGGACGGTGGGACAAGGTAAGACGATATATGACGAGCAGAATCCAAGACCAAGCTACAAGAAATAAATTGGAAGCACTCTATAATATGTAAATAGATATATTGCTCTTGGGTCAAGTGAACTATACAAGAAACACCCCCGATTTGGTGGTGGGGAATGTGTGTGTGTCTGGGTGGGGGGCACATTTCACTATGCACTGTTTTATGTTGTAACCTTCCTCCAGACCTTCCTGTCCTTACATTCCCCCGGAGTCCATTTAAGCTCACATTGACTCTCTCAGTGTGTGAAGTTTCCGATGGATGTCCAAGACATTTTATATGTTGAGTGTGGTGGTTGGAGTGTCCCAGGCGGGTGAGCCTACCACCGCCAGCGCTACCAGTTCAGGGAACCGGGCCAAATTGGGATCAACCTACTGCGGATTGGGTGCATTGTCTTGTGGCAAATGAAAAAAAAGCTGGAAAACTCTGGATTCAAATACATACACTGTCTCAAAGAAATTTAAAGGAGTCCCTTTACAGACTTTTTAATGAGATAGAACAAAAAAGTTGTAGCTATAAAGGGTAAATTTATAATTTTACTTATATTGTAAGATTGCAAGCTATCTTTTTTCTAAATTCATTTTCCCCTTTCTTGTACTTTCAGATTTTTAATTTATATTTTTAGTGTGTGTGTGTTTGCGTGTATATACGGTATGTAAGAATATGGCGACTCTGATTTGCTAACATACCAGCCGGTTTTGTACGAATTGCAGTTTTTCAATAGCCTTCAAAGGGAGACACCTATACAGCATTGCAGTATCCCAGCAGATGAAAAGCATGAGGCCTCCTTGGTAGGTTTTGCAAATCACATGTAAAATTACTGGCCTTTAAAGCTGGAGAAAAATTCTTCCTTTTGTGACTCTGACTATATAGCTATGCAGAGATGCTCCTTTGGATTTGATTGCCGGTAACTTTATAGATCCAGTAATGTAATTAACAATAACACCAAAATTAGCTATATGATCCAACCACACTGATTTTTTTGCAGCTCAAGCCAAGGTCAGCGTGGTGCTAAGCAATACAGTGTTCCCTCGATTTCCACAGAGGATGCGTTCCAAGACTGCCCGCGAAAGTCAAATTTCCGCGAAGTAGAGATGCAGAAGTAAATACACTATTTTTGGCTATGGACAGTATCACAAGCCATCCCTTAACATTTTAAACCCCTAAATTACCATTTCCAATTCCCTTAACAACCATTTACTCACCATTATTACTGGTGCTCACCATTGAATAAGACACTTAGTGATCCTGATATTTACAAACATAATTATTTATTAACAATAATTATTTTTTTGTTATTTATTTGCAAAAATTATTAGTTTGGCGATGACATATGACATCATTGGGTAGTATAGGGAAAAAAACGCGAAGTATTTTTTAATTAATATTTTTTGAAAAACCGTGGTATAGGCTATTCGCGAAGTTCAAACCCGCGAAAATCGAGGGAACACTGTTAGCAAGAATTAATGTAAGCCTGATTCACAATTAGGTGGAACGTGTGGTAGAAAAAACCTCCAAAATAATTTCTTCCAAGGACAAATAGATGCCTGCACCTTATTCCAACAAGATGTTGGAAACAACATGTTTCTTATTTATGAAAAGTAGAGCTTTCTTGATCAAACCAGGTATGTACAACGTAAGTGCTGTCCCATATTTTGTTGAAATAGTCTTGTCAACCTGTGCTTACATGAAGCCCATTATGAAGGTTATGTGAACACATAACCTCCGAGATGTGATAGGCCGGTTCCTCTGGATCTCTTGACTCAGCCTTTCTCCCAAAATCCCTCCTGTATCCTCCCACATGCCAGAGGAAAGCCTCTTAAAACAGGCTCCACCACTTCTCTCTGATGAAGTGATGAATTATTCAGAAATAGGAAAACTGGTGACTTCTCCCCTGCTTTTCTTTTTCGAGCCTAAGCAAACAAAGAGGTGTGTGCTAGGCTCAAAATCTTTTAAACATAATTCTCATTCATTAAAGCGCTGAAGTTCTTATTTTGTGTATCAGCTCAGAGAGAAAGCTGGGAAATGTGAAATATACATTTTCACATGAAGATTGTAAAGTATTTTGACAATGGTTTATCATACTTTTAGGCAGAGTGTTGTTTTGTAAAAGCATAAAACCGTTGTAGTTATTCTCAAATGGCATCTTACAATGGTAAAGCAAGTTTGTAATAAGCTTCCAAAACCGAGTGTTTGTTCTCACTGATTTGTCCCTCTGCCGCCCAAGGCTGATGGATTTTTTAAAAAATAAACCCAACTCTAGGCTGCTCAGGAGGACCTCACCCTCCCCTAACCCCCAATCTGCAAAACTCCC
Source organism: Erythrolamprus reginae (assembly GCF_031021105.1). Lineage (NCBI taxonomy): Eukaryota > Metazoa > Chordata > Lepidosauria > Squamata > Dipsadidae > Erythrolamprus > Erythrolamprus reginae. The sequence continues at coordinate 20,149,771 of NC_091954.1, read as the reverse complement.
TCTATTGAGGTGGTAGTAGGGAGTGTATTGGGTTGAAATAAAAGGCTAAATAGACCAGCAGTCACCAACTGGTGGTTGGCAGCAAAATTATTTGCATTTTTTAAATATTGCACTAAATCAGGGGTCCTCAAACTACAGCTGGATATGTGCAATGAACTGTTGTGTTGCTGCAGAGAGTCTCCCCCCTTCAGGGTCTTTTTGTGTGGGTTGGAGGGGGCAGGAAATTATGATTTGGGGTCTACTTCAGCCTCCTTTGGGGCTGGAGGGAAGTGCCGCTAGTGGCAAAGAGCCAGAGGACCTTGCTCCAGTGGGACTGTATCATAGCCTAGAACTGGCTGACTATCTAGCATTCCTGCAGGCCCTCCTTCCACTTGGAAAGCCTATGCTCATAGTCATCAGTGAGGTGCTTCCGCTGAGCCTTCTTCTCCGTCAGATCCAATTTGAACTTAGCTGGATGTTTGGGCAACTGTTTTCTCGTGATGGCTGCTTAGTTCCAACAACTGCTTCTTATTGGAGCTCTAAGGAGCCCGGGCAGGCAGGCGAGGAGTGGCTGAGAGGGGAGCAGTGAGTAGAGGCCAGCAAAGTACCCGTGATGTGAGTGACATCCAGCCCGTCATTAGGCAGATCATATTAGTTGCCTGCGGGATTTAAAATTATGAATTTTGTGGTCCTTGAGGCCCAAAAGGGTGGTGATGCCTGAAATATTCCATATTTATTTATTTATCCTTTTTTCATATCCATTTCTTTTCACTCAAAAAAAGAATGACATGGCATTCAAAATATGCCCTTAAGTTTAAGCAGTGTAAGCCAGAAGGAATCCTAGAACAAGACTGAAGTAAAACACAATGACTAAATATTTTTTGTACTTGATAAGAGCAATATTTACATTTCCTCTAATACTTACTGTAGAACCAGTTTGCTCCAATTTGTAGCATATTCATACAGAGTGGTACCTACAAAAACATCTACTTACAAACTTTTCTAAATAAGAACCAGGTGTTCAAGATGTTTTTTGCCTCTTCTCAAGAACCATTTTCCACTTACAAACCCCAGCCTCCAAAACTGTAACCTGAAAAGGCAGGGAGAAGCCTCCATGGGATTCTATAGGAATCTCATGGGAGGAAACAGGGCCTCCATCCTCCCTGTGGTTTGTTTCCCCAATTGCACACATTATTTGCTTTTACATTGATTCTGATGGGAAAAATTGCTTCTTCTTACAAACATTTCTACGTAAGAACCTGGTCACGGAACAAATTAAGTTCGTAAGTAGAGGTACCACTGTATTAAGCTTGTAACCTCAAGAATTTAGAAATGGGAATTTATAGCTGTATGAAATGATTTGACCATCCATAGGAACTGAAATTTTAATATTTTAGCTTTACAAAGAGGGAGAAAAGTGTATTAAACCCCCCTATGTACTGTATGTGCTTAGAGGATAAGGAGTAGGGACCACATTTTAAAAAAATATATAATATTGGACAGGAGCTCTAGACATCTTATTTTATTTAGGCTACTCTAAAATTTACAGAAACTATTCACATTTCAACTTGTATTTCTCAATGTATTAGCTTCCAAGTTAATCATTAAAATAATTCTTAAAAACACTACTGACAAAATGTAGTTACATCTTTATTGAATTACAGAAGCTTCAGTGCAAAAAAACCCAGAATAAGCAGTTTGTTAAAGCAGCTGCTTATCTTCCCAGCTCATTTCTGAAGGTAAGATATTACTCCGCACATCATATTTACATTAAGTTGTAAGAATTTGTCCAAAAAATATGAAATCATTTCCTATCAGCAAGAAAATGGATGTGTTTTACATCACAGAATGCCACTTTTTTTTTTACAGGGAGTTTATTATATTTTCCAACAACAAATAATCTCTTATAAAAGAGATGTTAACTACAATGCTACACAACAAACATCTATATTAATTTGCTGTTGCTTTTCATCATACGCTTATTTCAAAGCAGCAAGAATCTGGAGCCAGCAGCAGACCAAAAAAAACAAAAATAAAAACATATTAGTCTGAAGAATTCAAGTCAATGCCCTCAAAAGTGCACCCAAGATATATAAAATTTCAAAAAAAAATATTCCTAACTTTAATAATAACGCCGAGGCTGATTATTTTAGGAATGTCATTCTACAAATCTGTATTTTAAACAAAGCCTGAAGTCATGGGGTTTAAGGGCTTTATAGTTTATTTATCTATGTTCAACAAGCAGTTACCGTTTTTGAAGTCTCTGTGCTTGCTCCCCACCCCAGCGAACCACAGTTGTCTTCACGCAAAAATCATGACTGCCTGTTAACATTTTGCTCATAGACATTCTGATTTATCCCTAGTATAAATTCTAGAAAGTGTCTACTCATGCAAGTAGATGTAACACTCTAGAGCAACGGTCCCCAATCTTTCTGGCTTGGAAAGTGGAGGACACGTGAAGCTTTGTGCACATGCGTGAGCGCCCACCATTTACGCTGCCTGGTAGGGGGCCATAGCCCGGGGTTGGGGACCCTTTTCTGTTGTTAAGGAGAGAATTAATAAACAATTGTACAATATAACAGGAAAACATTGTTTATTTTTTCTAACAAGCTTCTTTATTTTAGTTTCAGGAAATACACCTTACCGAAATGGAGGGAAAGAGATCTGAGCACTAGGTGGACCAAATTAAGTGCACCTCTTGATTTTCTAGGTAATAATTTACTGTTTTGTTTGTTGAAAGAGAAGCTACTAAATTTGTTTCAAAAACAATGGACTGAACAATCGTAAGTATTTCAAACTTGCATTATCAACTAGTACTGCCTGCACCTTAGATTGTGAATGAACATTCATTCACTATTGGCTACACAGGCATTGGGACTTAAGACCTTAATTATGACGTAATTGTGGGCATACCTAAGTCATCCCTTTGGAAGGAATGGGAGTGCCTCTGTCTATGCAGTTTTAAGCCAGCAGTTAAGAATTTATTTGGAAGATTTTTCTACAAAATAACTGTTCAAAAAATGGTATCAACAGCTATTTCAATAGAGAGCACTACAGTTCCATGTTTTAGGTTTAATTATCAGCAAGAATGTTTTCTTTTTAAAAAAACAAGTAATTAAAATCCAGACACACCAGCACTGTCCTTAATTTACTTACAGATACACACACTTATCTATTACTCCTTCTCAGAAACACTGAACCCAATTGACCAATGACTGGCAGTATGTTCTCATGTACCGCAAAGATCTACAACTGGAATTAGAAATATCAGTCAAAACAATGGGTCCTTCCAGGATAGTAGCACTGCTACTAAGCGATTCATTAAAAGGTACTTGAAATGGAGAGGGAGAAGATAAAGACACTAAGATTTAGTTTTTACTAGCCTAACCCTTGGCTTCCATTTTCTTCCAAGAATGAAAAAAGAGCTGGCCAAAGATGATGTATCTTCTAGTTCCACACATGGCGCTTGCAGTGTTCAACAGCCTGGGAGAGGAGAGATAGGAAGCATAATCAGAGGAAACATGATTGATATTTAAAGTTATGCACAAAGTGCCTGGAAGTCAAGTTGTTGCTTATCAAATATTTCAACTTTTTACACCAACATCAGAGTTTTAGCTGGCTCAGCAAAAACCCGAGTCTGCCAAATCTGGGGGGGGGGGGGAAAGGGGGGAGAGAATCTAGATAAACAGTAGATGGCAGGAAAGAGACAGAAACCATAATGCTGTGCTGCCATCTAGTGGTCTGAATTTCCCATCTTGGATCCATTTATCTTGCAACTTACCTTTCCTGCTGTACACTGAATCATGAATTCATTTATGCTATAATTTTCACAAACAAATGAGGTTGATCCCTTATGAACAATCCTACTTGTGTTAGCTTAAACCAGGGATCCTCAAACTTGGCAACTTTAAGACTTGTGGACTTCAACTCCCAGAATTCCCCAGCCAGCTCTGCTGGCTGGAGAATTCTGGGAGTTGAAGTCCACAAGTCTTAAAGTTGCCAAGTTTGAAGATCTTTGGCTTACACCATGGGATGTACACCAAAGGTGGGGGAGCTGTCCCAGAAGTGGAACAAGGGCAATTTTATTTCATTTTTAATTTTATTTCAAGTTCCAACCAAATGTGGCACAGTAGTTAATACATTTCAAAGTGAAATAAGTTAAAAATTTATTGAACAAAAATGTCTGCTTGCCATGACACAAATAACAAAATAGGCATAAGGAATGCCTTCTGTGGGAAGATACATATAACACTGATTTCCTAGATCAAGAGACTCAAACTGGCGGTCACATAACGTACCACAACTTTTTCCTCCTTCACTAAACTGGGCATGGCCAGCACATGATGCATCCGGCCCATAGGCCGTCAGTTTGATGGCCCTGCCCTAGAAGAAATTATGGTAAACACTTTGGCCTGCCATACTGTGACCAAATAAACAAGTAATAACATTTTCCTCATTCATCCATAGCTTGACTATGGGCAAGATTAGTTTGCTAGTATAATACTAAAGCTAATCAAGGAATTGCAAAGCGGGGCCTGGCTTTATCTATAGAAATTATTTTACTATCACCAGGCTTTCTCTCCATTTGCTTCTATCTAGCATCAGGTATTTGGGGTTCTGATGGTATACACTACTGATCCTGCTTGACCACCCAGTTGAAAGAAATTTATTTATTTATATTTATTTATTGGATTTGTATGCCGCCCCTCTCCGTAGACTCGGGGCGGCTAACAACAGTGGTAAAAACAACATGCGACAATCCAATACTAAAACAGCTAAAAACCCTTATTTTAAAAACCAATCATACATACAAACATACTATACATAAATTGTAGAAGCCTAGGGGGAAAGAATATCTCAGTTCCCCCATGCCTGACGACAGAGGTGGGTTTTAAGGAGCTTACAAAAGGCAAGAAGGGTGGGGCTATTCTAATCTCTGGGGGGAGTTGGTTCCAGAGGGCTGGGGCCACCACAGAGAAGGCTCTTCCCCTGGGTCCCGCCAAACGACATTGTTTAGTTGACGGGACCCGGAGAAGGCCAACTCTGTGGGACCTAACCGGTCGCTGGGATTCGTGCGGCAGAAGGCGGTCCCGGACATAATCTGGTCCCGTGCCATGAAGGGCTTCATAGGTCATAACCAACACTTTGAATTGTGACCAGAAACTGATCGGCAACCAATGCAGACTGCGGAGTGTTGGTGTAACATGGGCATATTTAGGGAAGCCCATGATTGCTCTCGCAGCTGCATTCTGCACGATCTGAAGTTTCCGAACACTTTTCAAAAGTAGCCCCTTTGTCACTTCCCCAGACTATCCAAGGCAGGATTACGTGATTACACCAATTTATGGTTTCATGGTCTACTCCCAGAAAATAGTTAATTCCAGAGATGCTACATGCAAGTGCTTCTCTTGAATCCTAGATGAAGATTCACGAAGCCATGGACAATGTAGATGACCTAGCCACATGACAGGACTGATGAGCCTTGGTGGTGCAATGGTTAGAGTGCAGAACTGCAAACTGCTTCTGCTGACTGCTGGCTGTACTTCACCAGTTCAAGTCTCACCAAGCTCAAGGTTGACTCAGCCTTCCATCCTTCGGAAGTGGGTGAAATGAGGACCCAGATTGTTGGAGGCGATATGATTTTTAGAGACATTTGCTCTAGTATGGTGAAATCTAATAAATAAATGCTGGCTCTGTAAATCGCTTAGAGAGGACTGTAAAGCACTGTGGTGCTATTGATTCTGGACATCCTGCATTCTCTTTTGCTATGCACAACCCACTCAGTTTCTTAGTATATCCCTCATCTGAGAACAACTAAACCAGATTAGAATGCAGATAGAAGAAAACTCATATTTGAGGGAACAATTGCTAAGAGCTTAAATTCAGTAGAAACAACGAAAGAGAAGCAGAAACATTTTATGCTTTTGCTGTTGAATCCTGCTCTGGTACTCTCTCATATTGGAGGATGTGATGGACAAGACTTTTCAATGGTAATATTGTAGCTTTGGAACAAACTCTCCAGTAAAATATAACAGCTGCCACATTTTTTAAATGCAGCTAAATGGGCTTTTATTCTCAAAGGTATTTTTATTCCACAAACATGTTCATTTTAAACACATTTGTTATTTAGAAACATTTTAAATCAGGATTCTCTATTTACTTTTTTTTGATGAGACAGCCTCCTTCAAAAAGGCAGAAACCATAGTTTTTGTGGCATTTACCAATCCAAATCCCAACAATTAATTTTAGGTACATAAACTGTCTCACTTAGCCCTGGATCTTGCTCATGCCTTCCAGTAGTGTACCTGCCTTGTAGAAAAACTCTTCCCATATTGGTTTGCATAAGGAAATGTTGCTTGCTGGGTTTCTGTCTCTATCTACATGCCTGCTGAGAAGTATATTAAAAATACTTACATTACACTCAGTTGCCGTTTCCATGTTTTTACACCAATACCCCGGTCCTCGGACACAGAATTCTGATCCTAAAAGAGGTTCAGTGGCTGCTGTGCAAACTCCAAGTTTCTATGGAGTGAAAGATAGTAATTAATTGCAGTTTACTGTTTCACTCTAATAAAAGTGTGATCAGTCTGTTCGTCTATTACCATTTCTATAGAGAATGCTAAAGGGTTAGGGTTAGTTTGACAAGTTATGCCTTGGTTGAACATGGTCAGAAAACAAGATAGGAACAAACACCCGTTTTTCAAAGGGCATTTTAGCGACATCACCAGCACCTCGTTCTTATTTTGCTGCTTTAATTTTGCAATTTGGATTAGATTAATCCAGAATTTAAAAATCACTTTAAGATAAAGCATCTTTTCTTTGGCACCTGCTAGTCCATAAATAGCTTTGAATTGTGACAGTAGATTCAAATGCCCAGGCAATATTTATTTAATGGTACATACACTGAAGTGTAGTTCATAAGTAAATATTCTAACTTGTGGTACTTACACTGCACACAAAAGTAGGATCCATCATTTCTGCGAGAAGTTGCACAACTGTTGGCTCATACTGCTGCACAAACTGGACACACTGTTTATACAAAAATAAGCATCAGTGAGAAATGGAATAGGATCCTCTACCAATTGATTATATAACTCAGATGGAAAATTTTGAATTTAAGGGCGTTTTGTTATTTATTATTTAATTTATTATTTATTTATTAGACTTATTTGCTGCCCAATCCTATAGGACTCAGGGCGGCTTATATCGAGCCAAAGCTACTGTTGATTTCAATGAGGTATTTGATATGTTAGATTCGCAAAGTTAAATTGCAGACACAATCTAAATGGAATAACATTGGTCAAAATGTTAAATACATTCTCTCATTTATAGAGCAGAATCTGGTCCTTCAATAGGAAGTGAAATGGTTGTAAGGGAACATGTGTGTGTGTGAGAGAGAAAGAGACGCAATGAAGATTGCTAGTTGCTGCCATCTGATTTAGTTAAAAGTTATTTTAACATTTGTGGCATTTACCAATCCAAATCTCAACAATTAATTTTATGTATATAAACTGCACCCCTGCTGTCTCACTCAATATGCGGATGATATCCCATGTCCAGTCAATGAAGCAGTGGAAGTGATGTGCCTTGAGGCTGTTGGGGTCTGCATGGGTGTCAACAAGCTCAAACTCAATCCAGACAAGACGGAGTGGCTGTGGGTTTTGCCTCCCAAGGACAATTCCATCTGTCTGTCCATTACCCTGGGGGGGGGGATTATTGACCCCCTCAGAGAGGGTTCGCAACTTGGGCGTCCTCCTCGATCCACAGCTAACATTGGAACACCTTCTTTCGGCTGTGGCGAGGAGGGCGTTTGCCCAGGTTCGTCTGGTGCATCAGTTGCGGCCCTATTTGGACAGGGAGTCATTGCTCAAAGTCGCTCATGCTTATCAGCCACTTATCACCTTGAGGTTCGATTACTGCAACGCTCTCTATATGGGGCTACCTTTGAAAAGTGTTCGGAAACTTCAGATCGTGCAGAATGCGGCCGCGAGAGCTATCGTGGGGCTTCCTAGATTCGCCCACGTTTCTACAATATTCCGTGGCCTGCACTGGCTGCCGATCGGTTTCCGGTCACAACTCAAAGTGTTGGTAATGACCTTTAAAGCCCTTCATGACATTGGACCAGAATACCTCCGGAACCGCCTTCTACCGCACGAATCCCAGCGGCCGATAAGATCCCACAGAGTTGGCCTTCTCCGGGTCCCGTCAACCAAACTATGTTATTTGGCGGGCCCCAGGGGAAGAGCCTTCTCTGTGGCGGCACCGGCCCTCTGGAATCAACTCCCCCGGGAGATTAGAACGGCCCCCACCCTCCTTGTCTTTCGCAAGTTACTCAAGACCCACCTATATCGCCAGGCATGGGGGAATTAAGACATCTTCCCCAGGCTTTCTTATATTTTATGTTTGGTATGTATGTTTGTATGGTTTTTAAATTGTTGGGTTTTTTTAATGTAATTTGATAATTAGATTTGTTCCATTGTTATACTGTTTTTATTGTTGTTGTGAGCTGCCCCGAGTCTTCGGAGAGGGGCGGCATACAAATCTAATAAATTGAATTGAATTGAATATTCCACACAGTGTCCTATGCCTGATCCATTTCCCGCTTCTTTGTTTTTGCCGGACAAATGCTTAAACAAGTTAATTTTTCCTGAGCTGCTTTTTTCCATTGCATACCATTTCCCTAAAAAGTAATAACTGTAAGTTTATTAACAAGCTCAGCTCTGTAACTGCAATTACAGGTAGACCTTGTCTAATGAATTGTTCAGCGACTGCTAGAAGTTATGATGGCACTGAATCAGAGGCACCCATGACCTATCCTTCTAGTTGCATCTGTTGCCAGCATTCCTAGAATTACATGATTACCATCTGCAACCTACACTGCCAGCTTGATAGGCAAAGCCAATGGGAAAGCCAGTAGGAGATCAAAGTGATCATGCAGGATTACTATCAATGGCAACTAGAACTGCCAGAACTACCATTGCATGAGGTCGCGTGACATTGGACTTTAGAACTGTGTTGCTTAGCAACAAAAGTCCAAGACCAATTATAGTTTGTAAGCAGGACTGCCTATGGGTGATTAGAACCTTGGTTCCTGCCTGAAATTAACCAGATCTCAGTAGGTTTCAAACTGAAGGCTTCTGATAATAGGCCATGAAGCTTGATGGTATATACTGCATTGATTCGGAGTTTTATTTTTATTATTGTCATATTTGCACATAATATGTATATAAATGATAATGCTAAATGTTAATGTTAAACTATTTAATACCACTGACGATACTTCTACCCTTCAAAAGGACCTTGACCATGTATCTGGACGGTCTAACAACTGGCAACTTCAAATCTCTACCAACAAATGCTCCGTCCTACACATTGGTAAAAAGAATCCAAATACTAAATACATACTTGGTAAAACTGAACTAACAGAGGACCCTCACTCAGTCAAAGACCTTGGCGTCCTCATTTCCAATGACCTAAGTGCTAGAGCCCACTGTAACAGCATTGCCAAAAGAGCATTAAGAATTGTAAACCTAATCTTACGTAGCTTCTTCTCTAGGAACGCTGATTTATTAACCAGAGCATACAAAACATTCGTCAGACCTCTTCTAGAATACAGCTCACTTGTGTGGAATCCACACTGCATATCAGATATTAATACAATCGAAGGAGTCCAGAAATACTTCACAAGAAGAGTCCTTCACTTCTCCTCACGTAACAAATTATCCTACTCCTCCAGACTTCAAATACTAAACCTAGAAAATTTACAACTACGTCGTCTCCGAACTGATTTAACTATTGTTCATAAAATCATACATCATCATGTACTCCCTATCAGTGACTACTTCACCTTTAACAACAACACAAGAGCACGCAATAGATACAAACTGAATGTAAACCGCTCCAAACCTGACTGCAGAAAATACGATTTCAGCAATAGAGTGGTCACCGTCTGGAACTCATTACCTGACTTTGTTGTTGCTTCCCCCAACCCCAAAATCTTCAACCCTACATTATCTACAATTGACCTCTCCCCTTTTCTAAGAGGTCTGTAAGAGCCGTGCATGTGCACTTATGTGCACTTATGTGCCTAATGTCCCTGTCCTATTGTCTTATTATCCTTTCTATTACTACGTTCTACTTATGTTATGTTAATATGTACTATAATACAATACTTGTTTGACAAATAAATAAAATAAATACATTTATTTTTGAGACAAATCAATGAAAAATCATATAGGTGAAAAGCAAAGGAATATTTCAAACTCCTAAGCATCCCACTTGTACCTTGCAACTTGAGAACGTACGTTATGAAATACAAACAGCACTTCACTGCAACTTCTTTTAAAGCAAAGAAGTGATACTGCTCCTCAAAGAAGCAACCCCAATGTTACAGATCTATTACTTAACTGTTACATAATGTATCAGTGTACCTAAAAAAAGGTATGTTTGTCAAGAATCATGAGGTACAACACTTAATGATTGTCATAGGGGTCAAATAAGCAGGGAGGATCTAGAGAGGCGCTGCTGAGCATGATTGATCTGCTGGACATGAGAAGGAGGAAGAGGCTGCCCCACTGCAGAAGCGGCCGGGATTGAAGGGGAGACCTGCCTTGCATTGCCTTGTCTTCTTATTAAGTCACGTAACCCTGGTTGAAAAACACTGACTTAAATTAAGTCAATGTAACAGAGATTAGAAATCTAATAAAATGGTCTGTTTTCGCAACACTCTGCAATGATTTGAAAGAACCCGCCTCTACCACGCTGGAACTTAAGGTGTCCAGCTTGACCCTGGTTGTGGAGGTCATTGCAGAGCAGCAATCCTTTGCAACCGTATTCTTTGTTTTGATAGATTAGCTTTTCAGAAGTCATTCACAGCACTGCAGTTTTAACACACACAATAGCAAATGAATTACCTGGTCACTAACAGACTCTGGCAAGTAGTGGCAGACTCTTTCCATAAATGCTTCAATCTCAGCAGTGGTAGCATTCTTTGCTAGTTCCTTGTCTGCATAAGCAACGATCATTTTGCACACATCACAGACATTTCCCGCTTCTGATTGCACTGGAACAATTTCTTCTGAGGGTACACAAAACAATGGCGTTTTTGTCAGGTTACTGTCTATATTTACATAAATGAACCAAAAAAAATGCAATACCGGAAAAGTAAAATCCAAATCAAACATAGAAGCATTGATTGTGAGTAAAGGGTTAAGTTCTCACCAGCTGGTAAAATGTTGTCGTTGTTGCAGCATCTCAGCATCACACACACCAATTTAGGACTAGTAGCTTCCAGCAACATATCCAGAATAGACTTCCCATACGTTTCCACAAAGTCCTTGCACTCCTCCCTGGTTTTTTTAGGTAGCACTAAACAGACTTTCTCCATTCCTTGTATCATCTCCTCCTAGTACAGACAAAGGTCTACTTTGGGATACGTTTATTCATCACAAGTCCTCTAGGCCAGTGTTTTTCAACCAGTGTGCCGTGAGACATGGTCAGGTGTGCCGCGAGGCTCAGAGAGAGAAAGAAAACAAGAGAAAGAAAGAGCGAGAGAAAGAAAACAAAAGAGAAAGCAAGCAAGAGAGAGAGAAAGAGAACAAGAGAGAGAAAGAGAGAGAAAGCAAGAAAGCAAGAGAGAGAGAGAGAGAGAGAGAGAAAAAGACATAGAGGGAAGTAGGGAGGGAGGGAGAAAGCAAAAAAGAGGAAAGAAGGAAGAGAGAAAGAAAGAGGGATGGAGAGAGAGAAAAAAGGAGGGAGAGAAAGAGGGAGAAATAGAGCGAAAGGGAGGAAGAGAGAAAAAAATTTTGTCCAAACTTTTTTTAGCGCCCCCCCCCCAATGTGCCCCATGGTTTTGTAAATGTAAAAAATGTGCCGCGGCTCAAAAAAGGTTGAAAATCACTGCTCTAGGCATCTGCTAAAACTAGCAACATGCAAAATTAGCGTTCAACAGCACATTGAAATGCAGCATTAAACATCATTATTTACAAAACACACATATATTGAATAAAACGGATATACATTTTGCACCATAAGAACATTGCAAGATGAAGTCCTCTAGCAATTGTCATCCATAAACTGTGTAGCAATGATGGCGAACATTTTTTGACCTTTTTTGCCAAAAGGAAGCATGTGTGCGCGATAGCACGCGTATGCCCACAGCCATAATGCAATGCCCTCCCTCCATGGCACACACTCCCCGCTACCCCCTGCACATGCGCACAACCCTCCCTGCTCCTCCCCCGCCCCACCTCCCCACCCCCGTGCATGCAGACAGGCTTCACTGAAGCCTCCAGACTTCCAGTAGACCGGCCGGGCTGTTTTTTGCCCTCTCCAGGGCTCAGGAAAGTCTCCTGAAGCCTGGGGATGGCGAAAAAGAGGTCAATAGGCCAACAGTTTCTGAACTTCCAGTTAGCCCGTTGGGCTGATTTTCACCATCCCAGGGATTCAGGAAGCTTGAGGAGAGCAAAAACGGCCGAAAAGATGGTCAAAAATCATCTGGTATGGTATGTTTGTGTGTGCATGAATCCCAGCGACCAGTTAGGTCCCACAGAGTGGATCTTCTCCAGGTCCCGTCAACCAAACAATGTCGCTTGGGGGGACCCAGAGGAAGAGCCTTCTCTGTGGCGGCCCTGACCCTCTGGAACCAACTCCCCCCAGAGATTAGAATTGCCCCCACCCTCCTTGCCTTTCGTAAGCTGCTTAAAACCCACCTCTGCCGCCAGGCATGGGGGAACTAAGATACACTTTCCCCCTAGGCCGTCACAATTTTATGTATGGTATGTTTGTATGTATGATTGGTTTTTATATAAAGGGTTTTTAACTGTTTTTTTAGTATTGGATTTTGTTGTACTGTTTTTACTGCTGTTGTTAGCCGCCCCGAGTCTGCGGAGAGGGGCGGCATACAAATCCAATAAATAATAAAAATAATAATAATAATAATGGTTTTTAGTTGTTTTATTATTGGATTGTTACATGCTGTTTTTATCATTGTTGTTAGCCGCCCTGAGTCTACGGAGAGGGGTGGCATACAAATCCAATAAATAAAATAAATAAAATAAATCTGGCCAGCACTGACATGTCAACTGGAGCTGACATGGGGCATGTCAACCTGCGCTTCCTGCTGCTGCATTCATTGCTTGGTTGTCATAGAGACGGGGAGGGGTAGTTATCAAGGAGGGTTGGGGAGTGTGCAGCAGGAGAAAAGTTTTGTTAGGATAAGTTTCGATTTCCCAGGTGTCGGTGGAGACCGTTAGACGGGCAAATTCCTGAGAAGCCCGGGAGGAGCATCTTGGACCACCTGATGCGCGTGGACAATGGAGATTGGGCGGATGCCCAACAGGGAGGTGGAAAAAGGGAGTTTTGTATGTGAGTTACGTGCCATTTTCTTCAGACTTTGCTTGCTTTCAATGCTTCAAGTTCTGATTTTGATAAATTCACTTTGAACCTTAAATGAAAGGACTCTGAGTTTTATTTGTCTGAATTCTGACTGGCGGCCTTGACAGGGCAACTCCTCGTGTGTCCTCAGATATGGCTCCGCGTGCCACCCGTGGCACCCATGCATAGGTTCGCCACCACTGATATATAGGATGCCAGGGCAAAGAAAGCCATGTTGTCCTCATTTTATCACACTAGATGGAGCACAGCTCTTGGAGAGCAAACTGTATTGACATTACTGAAATTTGAAGTGATATTAGCAGTCTAATTCGTTTAGTGGTACATGCATACCTCCGTCTTATTGCTTTCCAGAAGGCTGGCCACCTCTTCTACCATGATAGTACAGACTTCACAAATAGAGAATGCTTCCTTTTCACTCGGATTGGTCTAAGAAAGAAGAGAAGAAGAATTATTTGCAGTAATTATTACCCATACTACAAGAAACCAAAGAAACATGAAACAGTAGTTGGGACTTACTTGAAGTATATATTGGAAATTGAACCTGAGAAGAAAAGTTACCTTGAAAGCACCAGGATCTATTACTGTATGTGGTGGACATGTGCAGAAGTGAGAAATTATTCCACACAAATTTGAATGTTAGAAAAGATGACACAGCAACATATTGATTTGAAACAAGGGCTGTTGTTGTTGGGTATTTTGTCAGAGAAATACAGTGATACCCTGTCTTACAAACTTAATTGGTTCCGGGACAGGGTTCTTAAGGTGAAAAGTTTGTAAGACGAAACAATGTTTCCCATAGGAATCAATGGAAAAGCGATTAATGCATGCAAGCCCAAAATTCACCCATTTTGCCAGCCGAAGCGCTCGTTTTTGCGCTGCTGGGATTCCCCTGAGGCTCCCCTCGCTGGGAAACCCCACCTCCGGACTTCTGTGTTTTGGCGATGATGCAGGGCAATCCCAGCAGGGCAATCCCAGCATCGCAAAAACGAGCGCTTCGCTGGCAACAGAAGTCCAGAGGTGGGGTTTCCCAGCGAAGGGAGCATCAGTGAAATCGCAGCATCACAAAAACACCGAAGTCCTCGAAACCCCACCTCCGGACCTCTGTGTTTTTGTGATGCTGCGATTTCACTGAGGCTCCCTTCGCTGGGAAACCCCACCTCCGGACTTCCGTTGCCAGCGAAACGCCCGTTTTTGCGCTGCTGGGATTCCCCTGCAGCATCACAAAAACACGGAGGTCCGGAGGTGGGGTTTCCCATGGAGGGGAGCCTCAGGGGGATCCCAGCAGCGCAAAAATAAGTGCTTCGCTGGCAACGGAAGTCTGAAGGCGGGGCATCCCAGCGGTGGCGGTGGGTTTGTAAGGTGAAAATAGTTTGTAAGAAGAGACAAAAATATCTTAAATCCCGGGTTTGTATCTTGAAAAGTTTGTATGATGGGGCGTTTGTAAGACGAGGTATCACTGTATAGTAAAGATAATGTATATTTAATTATTCATGTAATAACTGCAACCAGAATTGTATTGGCACCAAATTGGATAGCGGGGAAAATCCCTACAAAGGGAGAGATAACTAAGAAAATATTAGAATGTGCAGAAAGATTAACAATGGCAATTAAAGGAAAAGCATGTTATAAGATATGGGAGTGTTTTTATGATTGGATAGAGAATGAATATAGATTAAAGGAGATATGAAATTAAAAAAAGAAAATTTTATAGAAAATAAGTTAAATTGAAATGTAAAAATAAATATAAAGAAAATGGTGGTAAATATAAAAATATTGACACAAAAAAATTGTACCCAGATGATACACTGATGTAATGTTTGTTGGAAAAAATACGTATGAATATGTGGGCGTGTGCATGTATTTATATTTGCTTTAGTAGATTTTCATGGGTATAGATATACAAGACTTGGTGTATTCCCATGTAACATTGATTGTATCTTGGTGATGTTTTGATGAGGTCACAGTCATCTTCAGGCTGGTGTTTTCGACTTCATGGTAGTGCGAAGAAAGACCTCATTGAAACATCAGCAAGATACTATTAATCTTACACGGGAAAATACCCAAGACATGCATGCATGCATGCATATATATTGCATATTGCACCACCAGGAAGGTAGAGTCAGCTGGGAGATCTTGAGGATAATTGTTTTGGGGCCAAGATGGTCTCAGTGGAAGACTAGCCAAGATTAGATTCTTAATAGCCCATAAGAGCCATTCAGAAATTGCTCTGTTCTATTTTCAGGCTACCATGAGTCTCAGCACATAGTTGAACCTTGTGACAGGAAGTCCAGGCATTTGTGATGAAAGCTGTATGTTTCTGGATCTTTTTGTTCTATTTCATTTTATTCTAACTTACTAAAGTTCATCAGGAGGTTTCCCTCTGTAATTGTTTCTTAATTTTCTCTACCAACTCCAGGTTCTCTCACTCAGATCCATAAAAGAAATCACATAAATTAGAGCTTTTCACTATTTAAGACGCTCATCTCCGATAAAGTGACATAGAGATAACTAAGTACCAAGTCTTACCTCAACTGGCTCTATATTTGCTGGAGAGATAACTTTAGCAGGCACGAGAGCTTGGAGCGGTACAGATTTCAGGGAAGAACAAAATCCTATTGTGTTACAAATATCCTCTGGTGGCTGAAGATATAAAACACCAATTTAAGTTACTTCTATAGTCTACTAGGAAGCAAAGTAGTTTTAATATCACTCTAATTTCATGAATGTAAAAGCAGCCCCAGATGCCCTGGAATAGTATAGGTGTTAGTATTTGTACAGGAAATTTTTAAAAAAATGCATTTTGTTTCAAGCCGAAAGCATGGTGTGTCTCTGAAGTTCTGCCAAATTGTTCCAGATACGTGGTGGTTCAAACAGAACCAAAAGACAGAAAGTTTTGTTTTTTTCAGGATTCAACCAAACTAAATCCATACCGGTCCTACAAAATGGACTAATTTTGCTTCTTTCTCTGCTCTTTCTATTGTGCAGTCAAAAACTGGTCCTCCCACTCTACTTTCCTTAGATCTGCCATGCATGACTGGGATGGTTCTTGCTTTCAATCTCCCTGAAACACTTTTCCTTTCAACATGATGCCTCATTATATGTTCACCCTTACACACAAAAAAAATAAATGCTTTTGTCTGGATATGGACCACCTGGAAACTAGCTGTTAATCTGAAAAGAGTGGTACGCATATAGCTTGTTTTGTATATCCTTAGATGTTATGTATGCTTTCAGGTTGAATTTTATTCACTTATGGCACTTGTACTCCACAGCAGAGCAAAATATTTTTAAGTTTAATCAAACAACTTGTTTCAGCAATTTGCATCTGTCCACAATTGATTTTTCTTACAAAGCTAAATACTTTAGAACAAACAGAAGTGTAGATTATGCACTCCTCCTGATGTTTCATAACTGTCCCTTGGTGCAGTATTTTTTAAAAAATAACCGTACTTCCATGAAACACGAGTGTTCTACAAAATACATGCAGTCATTTTACTAAATTCAAGCACTATTCTGGTTAGAAAAGACGACAATATCTAGCAGTCATTTAGTGGTATACAAAAGACAAACCCCAGTTTCCTTTCAGTTACTATTTCACATAAAATAGTTTAAAATATTTAAGGGCATGTGAGACTGCAGTGTGCTTGTGCATGCTGGCCAGCTGATTTTTAGCCTTAGGAAAGGCCGGTTTGCCCTCTGGACCCCCTTCAGGGAAACTTCCCTGAAGCCCTGGAGGCAAAAAAAATTAAAATAAAAAGCCCAACGGACAAACCGGAAGCTTGGAAAAATGCACTACTAGTTTGCGGTTGTACTTTTTTTTCCACTCTGGAGGGTTCAGGGAAGCATCCTGAAGCCCCAGAGTGCAAAAAACAGCACAATGGGCAAACCAGAAGTGTGTTTTCCAAATTTGGGCATTTATTTCACCTACCAGGCTTCAGCAAGGCTTGTGCGCATGCGATGTGGGGGAGGGAAGGGGCGTGGGCATGTGCACGCATGCTAGCACACACCCCCACACACCTTTTGGCACGCGAACCAAAGAAGGTTCGCCATCATTGGTCTAGTTTATTGATGAGAAAACAATGTAGTCTGGCTACTGCAAATACCAATTCAGCAATATCACAGGGTTTCCTGCTACCCTAGACAGTAGTACCTCTAGATATGAGTTTAATTCGTTCCAGAAGGGAGCTTGTATGTCGAACAACTCATATCTGGAACAAATGGCTTTAGACTTTGTTTTTCCCCTCCGAGATAACCAGAAGCAAGGATTCTTGCGCCACCTAGTGGACGCTTGGCTCGTATCCTGAATTTGAGCTCGGGTCTCGAAAATAAATTTCTCTCCCCTCCTGGCTCGTATCTTGGAATACTCGCATGTGGAGCAGCTCGTACCTAGAGGTACTACTGTATAACCAAAATAAACCAGTTACAAGTAGTTCTCAACCTACAGCTACAATTGAGCCTAAAATGTCTTGTTGGTAAGCGACACAGCTATTAAATGAGTTTTGCCCCATTTTACAACCATTCTTGCCACGGTTTATTTATTTATTTATTTATTTTATTAGATTTGTATGCCGCCCCTCTCCGAAGACTCGGGGCAGCTAACAACAATAAAAAAGACAATGTAAACAAATCTAATATTAAAAATAATCTAAAAAAACCCAATTTAAAAAACCAATCATACAAATAAGCAAGCATACCATGTATAAATTCTATAAGCCTAGGGAGAAGGGAAAAATTTCAATTCCCTCATGCCTGACAACCGAGGTGGGTTTTAAGGAGCTTGTGAAAGGCAAGGAGGGTGGGGGCAACTCTGATATCTGGGGGGAGCTGGTTCCAGAGGGTCGGGGCCGCCATAGAGAAGGCTCTTCTCCTGGGTCCCGCCGAACGACATTGTTTAGTCGACAGGACCCAGAGAAGGCCAACTCTGTGGGACCTAACCGGTCGCTGGGATTCATGCAGCAGAAGGCGGTCCCGCAGATATTCCGGTTAAGTGAATCACTGCAGTATTTAGTAACACGGTAATTAATTGAATCTTGTTTGCCCTTTGACTTTGCTTTCCAGGTTTCAAAAGGTGTTCACATAACCCCAGGACACTATAACCGTCACAAATATGAGTCAGTTGCCAATCATCTGAATTTTGTTCACATGACCATGGAGATGCTGCAACAGCCATAAGTGTGAAAACATCGTAAGTCACTTTTTTTAGTGCCATTGCAACTTTGAATGGTCACTAAACAAGCTGTTGTAAATTGAGAACCTCCTATATTCAAATGTATACATTTCAAAATTTCCTGATCACTTCTGTATCAAATTCAGTATGGCCCACATACTAAAGAAATATAAGACAGAGTGCATTCATATGATTTCAAGAGTTCACATAATTGCTAAATACCTATAGCTGCCGCAGCAGCTGTAATTTTACCTTTTAAAAAAAGTCTCATTGGTTTACATAACTTTATACCTATTAATCCTTCATGAAGGAGTTGACTGTCCCAAGAATTCCCTCCTCGGCAGTTAGCTTAACATATGAAGATATAATTTTAACTCCTCCTTCCTTCTCCTACCACAACTTAAAATTTAACTAGAAGGGAGTAGGTTCTTTAACTAAATAAACTACATAACTTTTCAGTTTATTTTGATCACTGGTGTCAAATCTGATTTTAGTTCCTGTGAATTATTCTTTTTTCCCCCTCTCTCAGAGAAACCAGAAGAACAAGCAGAAGCATTCTTTACTGTTTGGATAACTAGAGTTTGCTGTCTTGTCTGTTCTCAAATTGTGATTTGTGACTAAAGCAGTTTTGGCCACAAGCTAATTTGTCAGGTCTAAACCAAGTGACAAGCTACAATTAATCCAACAGCAATGAAAATTTCCTACAACTTCATTGTAGGAAATAACAAGAAAAGGGAGTTTGTCGGGGCATTATCTCATCCACAGCAATGGATTACTGTAATATTCTGAACAGGTTTATTAAACAGGACTTTTGAAAGATATGAGAACCTGTTTTGATGTAGAGGTTAAAACATCAATCAAGTAACTGAAAATTTATGAGTTTTACTCCCACCTTACGTACAAAGCCAGTAATCATTGGCCAGTAATTCTTTCCTAGGCTTAGAAAAGAAAGCAATGACAAACCATTTTGGATCACCATCTCAAGACAATTCTAAGGCCTAGTCTAGTTAGCACCAAGAATAAAAAACTGACTCAAATGCAGAAAAGACTCTTATAAGACTCTCATTTAACTCTTATAAACAAAAGGTAACAGTGGTTTAGAGCATGCACTTTTCCCAAACATTTTCTTATGAAAGCATATCATAGTTCTATACACTGCTCAAAAAAATAAAGGGAACACTTAAACAACACAATATAACTCCAAGTAAATCTAATTTCTGTGAAATCAAACTGTCCACTTAAGAATCAACAATTGGCAATTAATTTCACATGCTGTTGTGCACATTCAACATTGTACAGAACCAAGTATTCAATGAGAATATTTCGTTCATTCAGATCTAGGATATGTTGTTTGATTGTTCCCTTTATTTTTTTGAGCAGTATATGTTTCCAAACCATCTTTGAAGTACTGTAATTCAATCCTATTCTCCCATAACCAAATAGATGTTACCGTACCATTTATATACCAAAGCAAATATACTATAAAGTATGGTGCCATCTCCATAAAGGCCAAGAAACATCCTCCTCATTTCACTGTTTTTCTCATTAAGGCATATATAAGTTGGCAAACAAAACACCACAATCCCAGTTATAAATACATGCAACATGCATTTCCCAAACCAAACCATGACAGGTGCAAGGTCCAAAGAGGTTTACTTAGGAAGCTAAGCATCTATTCCCAAATCATATCCTAAAACTATCTTGATCATTATGGCTTTGGGCTTTGTGGAATTTTCTGTGCATTAATTTTAGTTTCAAAGCCAGGTAATCAAACAGGCTCACAATCTGTTTCAGAATGGCCAAGATTCCATTTTAGCCTCAAAAAGGATTCTTTCCACAGCCACTCTTGTCCCTTGAATCTGTCAAAAGTATCACACTTATCAACTATATTAGCAAGCAATCAAGCAACACTCTCTAAGTAGAGGGAGGAATTTTCTCACATACCTGTTCCTGCTGTTGACAGGATGGAGAAAAAGAAACACAAGAGAATTAAACAATTGGGAAACAATCAAGTATCTAAATGGTTCACACCACACCTTTTCACGCAAGAGAATGTTGTGTTGCAGTCAACCCAGTAAGATTCCC
This sequence comes from Erythrolamprus reginae, assembly GCF_031021105.1. NCBI lineage: Eukaryota > Metazoa > Chordata > Lepidosauria > Squamata > Dipsadidae > Erythrolamprus > Erythrolamprus reginae. Next base: position 20,129,145 of record NC_091954.1, on the reverse strand, counting down.
AGTATAAATATCATTTTGTCCTTACTGCCATATTCCTATAGAGATCTTCATTATAAAGAATCTTAACTAAAAAAAAAGAAGTAGGCTGGTAATACAACCTGATAGTAAGCCCTTAAGTAATTTGATAATTAATCCAAAATGACTTTTGATGCTATCAGCCTAGTTAAGACATTTGCTATAGCTCTAATGGCAGATTTTATATATATTTTTGGAGCAAGGCAGCAAAATATAGGCAATGATAAACTTACCATGTGCATGATCATCTGAATAGCCAGGGAGGAATACTCAGTAATGTAGCCTTTGCACTATTAAAGAGGAAGAGAGACATTGGAGATGGTTATTACCGTACATATGCTGAAAACTATGCCAGCCACATATAATCACTGTATTTCTTATTATGTGAAAGAAATGTATTGACTTCTTCAACAGAAGTATTTGCGCTATACAGTATATACATTTTTATCTATACAATACGGAGGGAAGCGTACATAATTGCATCTTACATTTCTCTGGTGGCAATTGGGATAATTAAATAGTCACAGTTCATCTAAAGTTATTCTGTAATACAAATCTGGATTCAAATTTACACAATCCCTTTAAAGTTATCCTTACATATTCTGTACAGGCTCTAAGGTTTACTTCATATAGTCAGAATCGTACAGTATTTCACATTTTTATTATTTTTAAATATGGCACCTTAATTTCTAAACTGTCAAAGTGGTGGAAAGTAAAATGTCAAGCTATATACTATATTTCCCACTAATATTAAATATTATGTAAAAATTACCACTTCAGATATGGAAGGACCCAAACGTTCACATTGTTTCTTGGCATGTTCAATTAAAGAAGGAATAAAAGTTTCATTGTTCCTCACAGCCTCTTGAAGATCTATTACCAGCTGAACACAGTCATCGCACACATTTCCATTTCCATTTCCCTGCAGGTAAGCATGAAACAAATTGCAACTTACTATAACATGAGATAGTTTATAGTTTATTAGATTTGTATGCCACCCCTCTCTGAGACTCGGGGTGGCTCACAGCATAATAGTGATACAATACGTTACAAATCTAATAGTAGAAGTTAAATCAATTTAAAAACATTAATACATAGTAAAATCCCTAACTATACAGTCATACACATTAAACCTAATCCATCATACAGCAAGGCCGAAAACATAATAAAAAGGGGGAGAAGGTGGTAATTATCCCCATGCCTGGCGACAAAGGTGGGTCTTCAGCATTTTACAGAAGGCGAGGAGGGAAGGTTCGAATCTCTGGAGGGACTTGATTCCAGAGGGCCGGGGCCGCCACAGAGAAGGCTATATAAATTTCTTAAAAATTAATATTGTCTTACACACTCTCTGCCTTCAGGCAATAGAAAACACCTTACGTAAAATCTGCTGACAATTCATTTCTGGTGAGATTTTGGATGAATCTAATTATATTCAGGCATTTTTATCAACAACGTTCTGACCTGTGCCATTTCTTTTTCTGAATCGCTGCATTAGGTACTTCTAACAAGATTTAGTAAACTTATACTGTGAATAATGTTTTTTTAATTCAAAATCAGCACTATTAAGATTTCTAAAAACAAGAATTCAGACAAAAACATATACTCTTATTGCACGGGATCATATTTAATAATGGATTTTATGGATGCATTATGTTTACTTATTTTCCATTTACCTCTTAGAATACTTTGAGCTAACCACAATTGTTTATATTTTCTTGAGTTTCCCTAATTTATTTATTTATTTATTATTTATTATTTAGATTTGTATGCCGCCCCTCTCCGCAGACTCGGGGCGGCTCACAACAAAGTGAAAACAATTTACAACAAATCTAAATTACTATTTAAAAATATTTTAAAAACCTCATTTTCTAAACACACATACATACAAACATACCATTCATAAATTATATATGCCCGGGGGAGATGTCTCAGTTCCCCCATGCCTGACGACAAAGGTGGGTCTTAAGGAGCTTACGAAAGGCAAGGAGGGTGGGGGCAGTTCTAATCTCCGGGGGGAGTTGGTTCCAGAGGGTCGGGGCCGCCAGAGAGAAGGCTCTTCCCCTGGGGCCCGCCAACCGACATTGTTTAGTTGACGGGACCCGGAGAAGGCCCACTCTGTGGGACCTAATCGGTCGCTGGGATTCGTGCGGCAGCAGGCGGTCTCGGGGATATTCTGGTCCAGTGCCATAAAGGGCTTTAAAGGTCATAACCAACACTTTGAATTGTGACCGGAAGTTGATCGGCAACCAATACAGACTGCGGAGTGTTGGTGAAACATGAGCATACCTAGGTAAGCCCATGACTGCTCTCGCAGCTGCATTCTGCACGATCTGAAGTTTCCGAACACTTTTCAAAGGTAGCCCCATGTAGAGAGCATTACAGTAGTCGAACCTCGAGGTGATGAGGGCATGAATGACTGTGAGTAGTGAGTCCCGGTCCAGATAGGGCCGCAACTGGTGCACCAGGCGAACCTGGGCAAACGCCCTCCTCGCCACAGCTGAAAGATGGTTCTCTAATGTGAGCTGTGGATCGAGGAGGACGCCCAAGTTGCGGACCCTTTCCGAGGGGGTCAATAATTCCCCCCCCAGGGTAATGGAAGGACCTCCCCCCTTATTTTTTTAATTGGTTCAGTTAGAATGCATGATACAAATTAAGGACTATACATAGTTTTTGCATTAAAACCCACATGAAGGCTGTGAGAAGCATGCATGATTAACCAACATGTTTGCATATTGAAAGTTCCTTATTGCTTCGGGTAATGGGTTTAGGGCTTAAAAAAATGGTTTTAGGTTTGGATATTTATGAATTTTTTTAATTCAACTGTCAGCAAGATTAAACGTTAATAGCAATTTATAGATATTATAATCTATGCTATTAGCAGCACTAATAGCCCATTTGCAGTTTTCAATTCCCACCTTAGTTTCTTTCATAGGTTTATCCTGAGGATATAGAAGAAGTGGCACATTAGCCATGAAAGGAGAGGCCAGTTCAGAGAAATCTAGTTCTGGAATTTTGTTGGACTTCAGCTGATTTTGTAATTTGACTTCTGCCAGGTGCTTCTGAAGAGACTGACATAGTGTGAGTGAACTGCATACAACTTGAGGATTCTCCTAAGAGAGTTGAAAACAACACAAATTTACTAATTTTTAATTGTTAAATGCAGCAGAAACTGTGTAGCTAAGTACCCATGAAAACCAGGTTATCAAATCTTACAAAAATCATCAGACTTCTTATTACTGCACATTTTTCCAATATCCCTGTTGCAGTGACTTTGGAATACTGTGTAAGTAAGAAAAATGTAAAACCCACTAACTTGGTCCAGTTTCTTAAAAAAAAAAATTATAAAATCAGTTTCTTTGTAGCATTAGTGAATACTTACAAGTTCTGATTTGACCAAATCCAGAATACTTGGCAAATAAGACTCCACTATTTCCTTGCACTCGTCTACCATATCTGATTTAGGAAGAAATTCACAAACTTTCTCCAAATATCCATCTATTTCTTCCTATGACAGAAGATAGAGAGGTTGGTATAAACAAAGGAACATTTTCCCACCTTTCTCATTCAGGAAGACATACGTAATTCTTAAATCACATTAAAGAGGGAGATGAGCAACATTTTTGGGTTGGGTATTACAACGCCTGCTTATTGGTCAGTAGGCCACTAGAAGACATCTTGTGGTATATTAAAAGAGGAGGAAAGTTCTAAAATTTTGAACCTTAACATAATTTTGAAAAAAAATTCAAAGGCAGTAATGGAAGCGTTTCACCCAAATGTTGCTTTGCATTTCTATTCCCATTCTCATCTTTCAAACAAAAAATGTCACACCCAAACTGGTTATTTTGCCATTACATTCTGATTATATGTTTTAGCTATACAGTGGTACCTCATCTTACGAACGCCTCTTCTAACGAACTTTTCAAGATACGAACCCGGTGTTTAAGATTTTTTTGCCTCTTCTTCCGAACTATTTTCACCTTACAAACCCAAGCAGCTGCTGCTGGGATGAAGGGGTTTCTTTTTCCCCCTTTTTTTGAAGAAAGAAAAGGGAGGCGCGGCTTGGAGGAGGAAAGATTTTGCAGAGAACAAGTGCTTGCAAAGGCACTGAAAGGGTGTCTTTTGAAGAAAGAAAAGGGAGGGGCGGCTTGGAGGAGGAAAGATTTTGCAGAGAACAACCTGCTTGCAAAGGCACTGAAAGGGTGTCTTTTGAAGAAAGAAAAGGGAGGGGCAGCTTGGAGGAGGAAAGATTTTGCAGAGAACAACGTGCTTGCAAAGGCACTGAAAGGGTGTCTTTTGAAGAAAGAAAAGGGAGGAGGGAGGGGCAGCTTGGGGGAGGAAAAATTTTGCAGAGAACAACGTGCTTGCAAAGGCACTGAAAGAGTGTCTTTTGAAGGAAGAAAAGGGAGGGGCGGCTTGGAGGAGGAAAGATTTTGCAGAGAACAGCTTGCTTGCAGAGGCACTGAAACGGTGTCTTTTGAAGAAAGAAAAGGGAGGGGCGCCCCCCTTGCCTTTCTTCCTTCCCACTCACCCTTTAGCCTAGCCTTGCTTCTTCCACCCGCCCCTTTTAGCTTCTCCTCCCTGCCCTCTGTTCGCCTCCCTTCTAAATTTTGGGATTTTCATGAAGGATTTGCATGCATTATTTGCTTTTAAATTGATTCCTATGGGAAACATTGTTTCATCTTACGAACTTTTCACCTTACGAACCTCCTCCTGGAACCAATTAAGTTCGTATCATGAGGTACCACTGTATATGACTCATCTCTGCTATAATTCTTTGCTGGGAGCATTAGTACTTTCTACAAAAATTATCATTAAATATACTGTGAAAGTAAACATAGGCAAATCTTTACAAACCATAATATTCAGATAATTTAAGTTTTCTCATCAGCAGGAAAAACAGACATGTTTGCATAGCTGATGATCACTCTTTTATTATGCAACGGAGGATTTAAAGGAATTTTTTATACTGTATGTTTGACTAATCTCTCTCCAAGGCATGAGCTCATTTTTGTACTATTATGAAAAAAAATATAGGCCTTGGGGCTCCCACTAAGAATGAACGCAATCCAACATTAGCATTTTAGTATCAAAATACCCCTTCAATTTTAGGAAATGCATTAGTTAAAAGGCATGTGCCAACCTAGTGGGTGCTCCCATTTTTAGATCTTGCACTTTGCTTCTTGACTAAAAGTATTGCAATTTTATTTTATTTTTTAAGAAAAGAATTCTTACTGTTGTATCATTGTTCTTTAAGAGTTTCCCAACAATTTGTACCATTTCTTTACACAAGTCACATGGAATACTCTCCTGGGGAGAAAAGGAAATGACATTTATTTTTAAACATATACAGTATAATCTAATGAAAATCCAGTTGACAGTCCTGCTGCAAATGCTACTTAGGGTTTACACATGTTATTCAAGTTCACATGCTAGCATAAATATATTATATGAGGGTTCCCAACTTTGCAACCTCTTGCTCTATGGTTACAACATAATTCTCTTCTTTCCATAATTTATCCTATCTAATAATCAAAACCATAAACCAGTGATGACGAACCTATGGCACAGGTGCCAGAGGCGGCATGTGGAGCCATATCTGCTGGCACGTGAGCTGTTGCCCTAGCTCAGCTCCAACGTGCATGTGTGTGCTGGCCAGCTGATTTTTGGCTCTGGGAGGGTGTCTTTGGCTTCCAGAGACCCTCCGGGGGATGGGGTAGGGCATTATTACCCTCTCCCGCCTCTAGGGAAGCTTTTGGAGCCTGGGGAGGGCGAAACACGAGCCTACCAGAAGTTGGAAAAGAGGCCATCTCCGGCCTCCAGGGAGCATCTGGGGGGCAAGGGAAGCTGTTTTCACCCGCCCCAGGCATTGAATTATGGGTGTGGGCATGCACCCATGTGCAATAGCACCCGCCCACGCTCTTTTAGCACCCAGGGAAAAAAGGTTCGCCTTCATTGCCATAAATCATAAGTTCCTTTTTCTTATTTTACACAAATAGTCCACAAGGGATTTCCAATCAGCAATGAACATAGATATTTGTCTTTTCTCTCGTCAAAGAAGTCAATTTATTCATCTCAACAATTTATATCATATTTAGCAACCATTCCTCCCTTGTGGGTAGTGCCAAGTCACCAAAAATGTTCTCAGAAAATGATTACTAGAAAGTAAAAATTCATACTTGAAGGATAAGGGATGAATAGAAATAGAGGTCTAAACATATTTAAAAGCTTATTAATGTTATGTTGCATTTGGAATGTTTCCAAATCAAATATTTTGCATACCTTTAAAAAAGAAACTCAAAACACAACAGTAATCACAAGAAATTATGTTTTTTTCATTCTATTGTCAGATAAATCTTGTCTCATTTTTTTCTTCACACAAGCTTAACTTTGAACTTTGTGGAACCACAGATTGAGGAATATATGTATTAATTTCAATAAAGCTTCTGACAAAATATCCCACGTTCTGATTAATAATCTAATTAAATGGGGTCCAAGCTGAATAATTGTTTCAAGAATGTACAAAAGATGGAATAAATTAACTATTCTAAATATAGTGGAGTATACTTTGTATTCTGCTGCATTGTTAACTTCCTGATTTTTTGAATTTTATACCTTGATTTTTATCTTTATTTGGAAGCAATGTTCCCTCTAATTTTTTTTCGGTGTGGGCGGAAAAGTATAGTGCCTGAGCGGCAGTCCCTTTGGGACTGGGCGGCATAGAGGTGTAAGTAAGTAAGTAAGTAAGTAAGTAAGTAAGTAAGTAAGTAAATAAGAAAGAAAGAAAGAAAGAAAGAAATTTCCTTGTTTTTTATTAAAACAAATTAATAATAAAACAAAACCAAAATCTATTACTATTATTATCTTCTCCTCTTTTTCCATCCCTGTCTGCTCCCCCCTTGTGTGTGTGTGTGTGTGTGTGTGTGTGTGAACTCTTGAACCATTTCCAATAACAGATGAGGGCTATTGGAAATGATTCAAGAGTTTACACAAACACACACACACAATCGGCTGGGTTTTTTTTTTCTCTGTTATTTGGGTGCTTTTTACCATATGCTTTAAATCAAGAATCATTTCTCTCTCCCACTCTTGCTTTCTCTCTCTTTTTCTCACTTTATCTCTCCCTCTCTTTCCATCTTGCTCTGTCTGTTGCTCTCTCTCTTGTTCTCTCTCTCTCTTGTTTTCTTTCTCTCTATATATATATTGCTTTCTCTCTCTCTCTTTCTATCTCTCTTTCTTTCTCTCATTCTTTCTCTTGCTATCTCTCCCCCCCTTTCTCTCTCTCTCTCTTTCTCACTTACTTTCTCTCTCCCTCTCTCTTTCCATCTTGCTCTGTCTGTTGCTCTCTCTGTCAGCGAGGGGGCTGCAAGAGCGCTTTCTCCGAGCGCTTCGGGAACGCCTGCCCTGCCTCTACTGCAGCCCCCTTGCTGAAAGCTCGGGACGAAAGTGCTCCCAGCGAAGGGGCTGCGAGAGGCGCTGAGCGGGCATTCCCGAAGCGCGCGGAGAAAACCCTCTCGCAGACCCCTGGCTGGGAGCGCAGAAGTGGAGGAGGAGAAGCCGCAGCCGCTACCATCTCTGCAGCCACCGCCGCGGGAGAAGTCGCGCCCCAAGGCAGGAGGCAGAGGAGAAAGCCAGAGAGGGGGCGGATTGGGCAGGCGGGGGGCAGCGCCGAGAGGCCAGGGGCGTGAGGGGGCCAGAGGCACTGTGGGGAGGCAGGGGCGGCCGTAGCTCCCTTTCCTTCCACCCATGTCTACTGCTGACCCCTCCCCGCCCCCCCCACGGGTGGGCAGGGGGATAGGGAGCACGCCCCCTTGGAAAAGGGTGCGCGGGGGGGTATTTTGGGGCATGCGCACGCACCTTACAGTGAACAGTGTTTGGAAGTTTAACTTATTTTTAATTCTGTTCTTAATATATGCTTTTATGCATGTATTGATATGGATTTATTATATTGTAAAAATCACTTAGGTGAGATTGGTGGTATAAAAATTTAACAAATAAATACATAAATAATAAAAACCAAAAAACAGTATTTCCTGTATTGGCACTTAAAGCAACTTAAGTGCCAATACAACTTAAGGCCAATAATACTGGCTTTTCAAAAAGCCTTAAAGACCTGGCTTTGTCGGCAGGCCTGGATGCCGTGATTGACACATCTTTAGATACGGCTACAATAAGATTGTATGACTGTATGAATTGGATTTTAAATTGTTTTGATATTGATTTAAGTTGTTGTAAGCCCCCCAGAGTCCTTTGGGAGTTGGGCCACATACAAATTTAGTAAATAAATAAATTTAATTATTAACAATTATGTCGTACTTCAAAGCATGAAGCAAGAGCTTGGCTAACAATTAGCAACTATTAGTAAATAAATTCACTTTTTTGGGGGGGCGGGGGTAACTTTCAATCTAACTGAAAGCAGGCCATACCTCTATAGTTTTGCTCCTTTTCATTTGTTTTATTTTTCTTGGATCTTGAGCAAGCAAAAGTAACAGCAATAATTGAGAAAGTAGCTAACCAACCAAAACTAGGGTCCCAAACAGAGAACTTAACAGGGAGGTTGATATAGAAGAAGCAAGTGCCTGCTCTCTTTCCTTGTATTTCCTAAACACAGAACAGAATTCACTGAAATATTTGATAAATGCCTTTAAACTGATTTATAAGAATGCAAGCATCTGCCCTTGTGGCCTCCAAAATTAGAAAATGCTATCCACTATTTTTTTTTACAGAACCTACCACAATTGCATCAAACAACTCCTGCTGCATCTGTATGACCAGATAAATTCTGTTATCAGTCCACTGGTTTAAAAAAAAACCAAGTATTTTTATTACATAAGATGTTGCAATATTTGGTGCATTAGCCATTTAGGCCATTTCCATGAACTGGCAACAACCGATCACAATATAATTTTTGTCTGCCCAAGTTTCAATCATTGAGTAAAGGAGTACTTAAGCAAGATGTCATGTGATTGCCCAAGTGACTGATTCAACTGCAAGGATGGCATTCTTGGTGGCAGTTGTTGAACAATGACAGGTTGTTAAGCACAGTTCCATGAAGGAGTGATGGGAGGTGGGAGAGGCAGGGGTAGAAAAATTCAAGCAAGATTTTCAACCCCTGAAGAAGAGATACTGCATATTCCACCAGCTTGAGGCACCCCACACTGTTTAACTTATGCTCCTAATCAAGTCACTGCTTTAATTTCATTTTAATCTCTAGATCTCTCCCTTGGGTGCAGGGGGCAATACTTTTGGTGGGCTGCAGAAACAGAGCTCAAGACTTCAGGATCTGAGCTCCATTTCTCCATCCCACCAAACCTCAGCTCCTGTCTACATGAAGAAGGAAATTTCTTTGGCAGGCTGCAAAAACAGAGCTAGAATAATCAGCAAAGCAATAAAATAACTTACCACAGTAGGCTTGTTCCACACATTTTGCTGACAATGTTTAACTGCTTTGCAATCAGATGCAGTTCGCAAATTCTGGCACCAAACTTCTGGTCCTTTTGTACAGTCTTTCTTCAAAAGCAGGGGAGTTGTCAAAGCAACTGGAAATAAAGTATAAATGCATTAGAATGCAGCTGATCATGCATGTCCAATCTTTTGGTCTGTATATGCTACGCTGAAGAAATCTTGGTCTGTCTGTCTGTCTGTCTGTCTATGTATCTATGTATCTATCTATCTACCTACCTATCTATCTATCTATCTATCTATCTATCTATCTATCTATCTATCTATCTATCTATCTATCTCATCTCTCTCTCTCTCTCTCTCTCTCTCTCTCTCTATCTATCTATCTATCTATCTATCTATCTATATCAAAAGTATTGGTACCCCAAAGAATCTCGATTTGCCATTCTCTACTCTATAGTCCAGAACAGACATTTTGCTTCTGAATCCAACAAACATCTATGGAAAAGTCTGAAACTCACAGTTGGGGAAAGGAACAAGCTTAACACACCTGGAATAGTTCGCTCCAGATGAATGGGAGAAATTGTCAGCTAAGAAGTGTATATTTAGAACTATAGAAAGTACTTGATTGCCTCAAAAGGGTGTGCTGCAAAAATACTGTATTAGGTTAGGAATACTAATAATTGTGCCCATGCCATGTTCATTATTTACAAGAGCATGTTAAATAATACATCAAGATTGGTGTCTGCCCTGTAAAATTGAAGAATGATAGATGCTGTTTACTTTGGTCAGTTTCCACTTATTGCCTAGCAAATTGGAATTCTTTAGGAAAAAGATGAGTACCAACACGCTTGACTGCATCTGTTGCCACTAGAAACCATAACTGAGCAGTTACAGATCAACAGTCAGTGTGGTATGATTTAGAATAATATGCAAGAATCTCTTAGCAATAACAAATACCTATATACATAAAGCTGAATTCCAGGATCCCCCCCAGTATTTACAATCAGCAAATCTTATGTTTAAAGACACCCCCCCAAAAAAACAAAAACAAAGACATACTGCTAATAAGGATATCTTATAATTCTATGGACAGGAGAAAATTTATTCACTCATATTCATTGGGAGTGTTAAGCTTGCTCAAGAATCATAATTTTACACATGCGATACTTTAACCTTTGTCTCTATTCCTTATTTTTTTTAAACAGTGCCAAATTTGCATAAATATAGAATGCAATTTCATTATCCAAGACTAAACTATTTAAAATCACTAAAATGTGTAGGTGGACAATCTGAGGCATAGTATGTGCTCTGTTTTTTAAGTAAGAAAATGAAGACTGCATTAAAACAGTTTTTGTTCTTTTTCTTTTCCTTCCATTCAATCAAGCCCAATTCTTAGGAACTGCCTGGGCAAGCTTCTGCAGTTTTTTTGGCCAGGTCTTTCAGAAGTGGTTTGCCATTGCCTTCTTCCTAGGGCTGAAAGTGATCAGCCCAAGGTCATCCAGCTGGCTTTGTACCCAAGACAGGGCTAAAACTCACTATTCCCCAGGTTCTTGCCTGATACTTTTAACCACTGCACCAAACTGATTCTCAAGTGCTTCTTTCATTAGATTTCAATACATTCTATAAGCCCAGTGGATTTTTTTAAAAGCATGATTAAGCAATTCAGCTTTTTCTTGAAGTTTTTTCAAGTGTACTCCAGAAACAACCAGATTCATCCAACTGTGGAGGTTAATGAATGACTTTAGGCTTGTTACTCTTTCAACCTATCACAGAGTTGTTGTAAGTGATAAAATTAAGGGATAGGAGTGCAATCAAATTAGCTTTCATCATCTTTAAGTCAAGGATGACTGAATCACAGTAATAACCACATGAAGGATTGAGTTAATTAATGATATACACACCAACATCAGGAAAGTTATGGTTAGCAACCTGCTTCTAGAACATAAACAACTCCATCCTCCAGGGTAAATTTTGAACAAATGAATACACTTATTCCTCTTCCCCCTTACAAACACACATTTTGGTTCTCAATATGCCAAAACTGAGTAAAACCTCATGTAACAAACATTCAAATGCAGTTTGAATGTTTAGCTTTTCTTTTATGTACACTGCGAGCATGTGCACCAAGACAAATTCCTTGTTGTGTCCAATCACGCTTGGCCAATAAAATTCTATTCTATTCTTCTATTCAGCTTCAACCCCCAACTTCAAACCTATACAGTACTCTATATTCTGCTTCTCTTCCACATTTTATAACATTTTTTTGTTTAAGCCCTCATAGGAAACATTGCACTGACCACACGGAACACTTTGTAGAGGATCCTTTGAGCAATTCAATTCCTCAGCTCTGTCTTTCGGCTGACAACAAAACCTAGTGCGGTGATGGTGAACCTTTTTTTCCTTGGATGTCAAAAGAGCTTGCGTGTGTGCTATTGCGTAAGTACCCACACCCATAATTCAATGCCTGGGGAGGGTGAAACTTCTCCTGACTCCCAGAGGCTGGAAACGGCCTGTTTTCCAACTTTTGTTGGACCCAGTAGGCTTGTGTTTTGCCCTCTCCAGGTTCCAAAGGCTTCCCTGGAGCCACAGGAGGGTAAAAATGTCCTCTCCCATCCCCCTGGAGGCTCTCCGGGAGCCAAAAACACCTTCCCGGAGCCTCTGTGTGAGCCAAAAATCAGCTGGTCGGCACACACATGCACATTAGAATTGAGCTAGGGCAACGGCTCACATGCCAGCAGATATGGCTCCGTGTGCCACCTGTGGCACCTGTGCCATAGGTTCGGCATCACTGGCCTAGTGAGTAACACTCCTATTCCCTAATCTTATTCAGGCTCCTTATCCCAGGGAGAAGATATGCTGAAGAGTAAACAAATGTCATATTTTGGCCTTTAAAAATAAAACACTTCCCGTCAGGTACTCCCAATATAATCACAAGAGAACCAGCGTCCTTTATCAGATGCAACACTAGTAATTAAAAAAACAGCAAGTGGGACAAAGAAACTGATAAAAAGCCATCATAGCCAGCTCTGCCATTTTTCTTTTTTCTCTCTCTCTCACACACACACCGAAAAACCCATGGAGGTGGTGCAGCAGGTAGAGTGCAGTACTGCAGGCCACTATAGCTGACTGTGTATCTGTAGGTCAGCAGTTCAAATCTCATCACCAGCTCAAGGTTGACTCAGCCTTCCATCCTTCCAAGGTGGGTAAAATGAGGACCTGGATTGTGGGGGCAATATGCTGGCTCTGTTAAAAAGTGTTATTGCTAACATGTTGTAAGCCGCCCTGAGTCTAAGGAGAAGGGTGGCATTAAAAACTCGAATTAATAAAATAAATCAATAACTGCTACTCCAGAGGTGCATGGTTTGACTCCCTTCCAATTTAAAAAAGGGGATTTTTAAAAAAAAAATTAAAAAGAGGGGAGAAAGGTAATCAACGGCTCCAAAAGGGCAGGTAAGCCTAAGATTTATCCTCTTTCTCCCTTTATTTCTCTTTCACACACAAAAATCCATGGATATTGGGATAACCGCTATTCCAAAGGTGAATGGTTTGACTCCCAATGTAAAAAAGGGGATTTTTAAAAAAATTCAAAAGAGGGGAGAAAGGCCATCAATGGCTTCAAAAGACAGGCAGGAAATCCTAGGATTTATCCTCACTCTCTCTCACACACACACACAAAATCCATGGATATTGGGATAACTGCTACTCCAGAGGTGAATGATTTGACTCCCTTCCAATTTAGAAAAATGGATTTTTTTTTAAATTAAAAGGAGGGGGGAAAGGCAATCAATGGCTCTAAAAGAAGGGCAGGAAAGCCTGGGATTTCCCACCCGTGATGCGGAAGAAGGGCAGCTCCTCGTAGGAAGGCAAGGGTCGGCAGCCAGGCGACGCCCTCTCTCTCCCTCGGGTAAACAAGAACACCGCCCAGCCGGCCCAGGGCAAGGCCGAGGACTCCCGCAAAGGCAGGCCTCAAAAGGACCGGCAGCCCAGTTTCTGCCAGGAAGGACGCGAGACAGATTGGGCGCTTTGCCGGCCCGGTGTGCCCTCCAGCCGGGAATCCTCACAAGCCTAACTCGGGTTGAGGGTCAGCGGGGTTGCTCCCCCCAAAATGCCGGGCAGCGACAGAGGAGCGAGTGGCCGAGGCGCCTAATTCTGCGAAGGCGTAGAAACAGAGCTCGGGGTCAAGACATTTAGCGGGGCCTTTCACCCCGCGAGGCCCAGCCCTCCGCTCGCTTCAGAGGTCACCGCCCGGGGCTGCCAACGGAAAGCGGGGAGAGAGGGGGGAAAAGGGCGAGGCCTCCCCCGAGCTTACCCGCTGCCAGCGAGCAGAGGAAGACGAGGAGAGCGAAGCGCCTCATTGTGAACGTCTCTTGTCAGAAGTTCCGCCGCCTGCAATGCGGGGAGCTTCAGCTGATGGCCGCTTTTATACCCCGGCGCTCCAGGGGGGGTGGGGGGCGCGGTTCCGCTAGTGCGCGTGCGCCGCTGTGGACTGGCCCGCGGGAGAAGCTGCCAGTCCGGAGCTTTGTTAGTCGTTGCGCAAGCCTAGTGGCGACAAAACGGCAGGAAAGCGCGAGCCGTCCCTTCTCTTTCTCTTTCTCCTCGGAAACCTTCACGATGTGCGCTTGCGCGTTTATGTTTCCTCTCAGTTTGTCTCCCCTCCCCAGTGCCAACCAGCCCATCTGCTGACACTGACTCATGGGGGGAGGCGAAGTCACGAGACTGCCAACCGGCAGGTTCATCCAAAGCCAGCCAGCCTGGAAGACAGTGATAAATAACTTTTTAACAATCTTGCTTATTTGTCCGTTGCTTGATTTTTATGGATGCTGCTTGCCCCTCAGTCTTCCTATCTCTCGTTTGTCTGGTAGGCAAATCAAATGACAAAATCCATGTCCTCACTCTGAGGGTTTACAGCTCCCCCCATCCTTTAAAAATAAATGTAAAAGCAGTTTTAAACAGACCACGCATGCCTAATAATGGAATCTGCAATGAAAATGAACTTGGGAACTAGGCTATAAATGTTGCTCCATAATGGGTTACGACACCTTAGGACTCAACGGGGAAAGGTTGGGCACATTTGCTTGGTTGCTGCTATTTGTCTTCAAGAAGCAAATTGCAAACCACAACTCTCCTTTGTAACCTCCCTCATAATTACTTTTATACCTCAGATATTTTTGACTGTACTCTCACTGGTGGAAATTTCTTTATTGGTTGCAGTTTTTATCTGTGGGGATTTTCCCTAATTTTAATTTTAATTCGGTAATATCGGGAGGTAGGTTAGGTTGGATAATAATAATTTAATAATAATTTATTAGATTTGTATGCTGCCCCTCTCTGTAGACTTGGAGCGGCTCACAACAAAATAATAACAGTGTAACAACTCTAATATTAAAAACAAAAGAGAATGACAGGCTCAAAGTCATCAGCAACCTGTTTGTTTGAATGCAAAACGTAAACCCTAGTCTAGATCTGGAAATCTCAATGTCATGGGAAACTGAACTGTTTCTTCTATTGTGTTTGTACAGTATTTTTAATTCAGCAAACAATTCAGGGGCATGTACGAAAAGAACAAAACAAAATGTTATTCTAAGTACTTTTATATTTGCTTTGAACCCTGAATCTTCCTACTTAGAATAGTAAGTACAGTGATCCCTCGATTTTCGCGATCTCGTTCTTCGCGAAACGCTATATCGCGATTTTTCCACCCGATGACGTCACTCTCTTCCTTCCTTTCTCATCTTTCTTTCTCTCTCTCTTTCTCTATCTTGCTTCTTCCTCTCTCACACTCTCTTCCTCCCTCTCTCATCTCTTTCTTTCCTTCTCTCTCTTTCTCTATCTCTCCCCCTCTTGCTGGCGGGCGGCGGGCGGGCGGGCGGGCGAGCAGACGAAGATCAGGGTTTCCCCGCCGCCCACGCAAAGGGGAAAGCCCGATTCGGCTCCTCGCTGCTGCCGCCGAGCAGATCAGCTGCTGGGCGGCCGCAGCAGCAGCGAGCAGACAAAGATCCGGGTTTCCCCGCCGCCCACGCAAACTCCACCATCTGCGCATGCACGGCCATGAAAAAAGGGCTTTCCTAACTTTTAAATTGTGATTTTGTAGATTTGGAAAATAGTTATGACCCTAAGTCAGTGTTTTTCAACCAGTGTGCAGCGGCACACTAGTGTGCCGTGAGACATGGTCAGGTGTGCCGCGAAGCTCAGAGAGAGAAAGAAAACAAGAGAGAGAAAAAGAAAGAGAGAGAGAGAGAGAAAGAAAGATCAAGAGGAAGAGAAAGCAAGCAAGAGAGAAAGAAAGAAAGAGAGAGAGAAAGAGAGAAAGAGCAAGAGAGAAAGAAAGAGAGAGAGAGAGAGATAAAGAGAGGGATGGAAGGTGGGAGAGAGAAAGACATAGAGGGAGGTAGGGAGGGAGAGAGAAAGAGAGCAAAAAAGAGGAAAGAAGGAAGAGAAAAAGAAAGTGGGATGGAGAGAGGGAGAGAAAAAAAAGAGGAAGGGAGAGAAAGAGGGAGGGAGGGAGAAATAGAGCGAAAGGGAGGAAGAGAGAGAGAGAATTTTCTTGTCCAAACTTTTTTTAGCCGCCCCCCCCTCAATGTGCCCCATGGTTTTGTAAATCTAAACAATGTGCCGCGGCTCAAAAAAGGTTGATAATCACTGCCCTAACTGATAAAACTGCAAAAACTATGGAATGACCACAGAGTCAGGAATGCGGGTGGGTTGGCGTCAATATCTCAATAATACTGCTGCTATTTTTTAGTCATGTGAATGACTGATCACATGAGAAATCAGTTGAAAGCGTGTGTTAAATGTTATTTCCTACTTTTAGAGATGGAGTACTGTATTTGGTCAGCAAAGGGGATTTTTAAAAATGTTCCGGGTTTTTAACAGCTATGCTGCTGTCCTTGGCCTGCATTCTAAATATGAAAGATTTAATCAATGTGCCTTTTGTGTAGTATCGCTCTAGATAGAGACAAGCCAAATCTTGGTATATAGTAGATCAAATGTAACAACTATTGGAAGTCTCTGTTGCAAACATTAGAGATTAGTTCAAAATTAGTCAGTGGCCGTGTCCTGCTCATTTCTCACCCATCACCCACTAGCATTGTTGGAAAAAGTCTCTGAATTTATACTACTCCATTTAAACCAGACCCCTGTTTCTTCTTTTATTAGGGTTTTTTTTTTTATCCTGCCTTTATTGTTTTAATTTTAAATATTTAATATTTAATTATTTTAATATTTATTATATTCCAGCTCTCTGGAACCAGCTACCTCCGGAGATTCTTACCAGCCCCACTCTCCTAGTCTTCTAGAACAGTGTTTCCCAACCTTGGCAACTTGAAGATATCTGGACTTCAACTCCCAGAATTCCCCAGCCAGCGATATCTTCAAGTTGCCAAGGTTGGGAAACACCGTTCTAGAAAGCCATGAAGACTTGGTTCTGCTGGCAGGCCTGGGGCCGTTGAGTAATCACCATCTAACTCCAGCCCAGAAGCAATGAATGCTTTTATCTTTTAATATTATTATTGTTTTTATTTGTTGTACACCGCCCAGAGGCCGTAAGGATTTGAGCGGCTTATAAATGTAATGAATTAAATTAAATTAAATTTTATAAGTAACTCAAGGCAGAGAATATATATACAGGGTGTCCCAAAAAAATGTATACACATTTTAAATAATTATAAGCTTAGTGTTTATTATAATTGTATTATTTCAAAAATGTAAAAATATTTAAAAGTATCATTTTATTGTTTTTTATTGTTTTATTGTTTTTATTTGTTTTCTAAGGTTAGTCTGGCTGTCATTGTGTTCAGGGATTGAATCTGCAAAATAAACACAGTTTAATTATTGGCTATTTACAATTATTTAAAATGAGTTAAAATGCAGTAAAAAAACAAGAAAGTGATACTTGTAAATAGTTTTACATTTTTGAAATACTGTAATACAATTATAATAAATCCCAAGTTTATCTTTGGGACTGCCTTCTGCCGCATGAATCCCAGCGACCGATTAGGTTCCACAGAGTTGGCCTTCTCCGGGTCCCGTCGACTAAACAATGCCGTCTGGCGGGACCCAGGGGAAGAGCCTTCTCTGTGGAGGCCCTGGCCCTCTGGAATCAACTCCCCCCAGAGATTAGGACTGCCCCCACCCTCCTTGCCAGGCATGGGGAAATTGATAAACCCCTTAGCTACTATGGTTTTTTATGTATGGTTCATTAGATTGTGTGATTGTTTTTTATAAGAAGGGTTTTAAATTGCTTTTAACATTAGATTTGTACATTGTGTTTTGCTGTTGTGAGCCGCTCCAAGTCCTCGGAGAGGGGCAGCATACAAATCTAATATATTATTATTGTTATTGTTGTTGTTATTATTATTATTATCATAATACAATTATTTAAAATGTATATACATTTTTGGGGGAGACACCCTGTATAATGTTTCTTCTTCCTCCTATTTTTCCTACAATAACAACTCTGTGTGGTAGGTTGGATTGAGAGAGAAGGATTGGCCCAAAGTCCTAAATTAGGAGTAGAACTCAGGATCACTTGGTTTCTGGGCCAAGACCTTCACTATAGGCAGTTCATTTCGTGACTGCAGTTATAATGTCTCTGAAAAAACTGACATGACCGTTTTCCACCCTTACAACCATTGCCATATCCCCATGGCTATGTGATCAAAATCCAGACACTTGGAAATTGACTGATATTTATGCATGATGGCTGTAGTGTCCTGGGGTCCTGTAATCCCCCTTTTCAACCTTCTGACAAGTAAAGCCAACGGGGAAGCCAGATTCACTGAACAGCTGTGTCATTAACTTAACACCTGCAGGGATTCACTTAAAAATTGTAGCAAGGAAAGTCATAAAATGGAGCAAAAGCCACTTAACAAATGTCTCACTTTAACAAGAGACATTTTGGGCTCAATAGTGGTTATAAATTGAGGTGGCCTAGAAGTAGAGCACTTGCCTCACAATGAGGAGGTTTTGAGTTTGATTCCAGGTAGAGGCAGATGTAGGATCTCCTGCTTGGGCAGGGGGTTGGACTAGATGACCTGCAAGGTCCCTTCCAACTCTATTAATCTGATAATCTGATTTATCTGTACTACGCACAACTAGGGCTCCCTCTTGGATTGAGAATGTGTTTGATTCTGCTTGACTAAAAAGTTTGGAAATGTTTTGATTAGAAAACAGGATGGAATCCTATTTAATGGATTAAGAGCTATCCAGAGCACTTATTTTTTAATTATAATCCTATGTTCTTTGCATCTCTAATACAATTCTAACGCCTTCATTTAATACTTTAATAATAATAATTTATTAGATTTGTATGCCGCCCCTCTCTGAAGACTCAGAGCGGCTAATTTGTAAAGCTATCTTTCTTGTCCAGCCATACTGTTGCTCAAACAAATTGCAGAGTAATGGCCCAGAATAACTAGTTAATGGAGTATCAGTTAGACAATATCAGCTGCATAAACACACACACACACCCTAAAAGGAAAGATCGTACAGTTAGCAGACTGCTGAACTGGGACAGCAACCACATCTTCCTGCTGTTGGAAGCTAAAAAAAAATTCAGGTGACTCAATTCTGGCATCTAGCCCAGTTATAATGTGGAAAGAAGTGAGCCTGCAGTTAGAAATGCCATAATTGCTGCAATTGGCATAGCTGAATTCCTTGTTGGCCCCCCTGGCTGCTTTTGAAGACTGAAGTTGTGGAAGAAAATTGGGCTTCAAAGACAGTGATGTGTAATACCATGTTTCCCTGAAAATAAAATGCTGTCTTATATTGTTTTGAACCCTTAAATAAGTGCTTGGCCTTATTGCCATACATTCAAAAGCCCCGTTGGGCTTATTATCAGCGTATATCCTATTTTGGGGAAAACAGAGTAAGTCTTGCACTTTTGCAAAACTTTTAAATAACTCCTACATAAAATGAATACAAATCAGAGGAATGTGCTGATTTTGATGTGTGTTCCTTTGGCACTTCCTTATAAGGCTCATTTTCTATTAGTTAGTTAGTTAGTTAGTTAGTTAGTTAGTTAGTTAGTTAGTTAGTTAGTTAGTTAGTTAGTTAGTTAGTCCAATACACAATAATACACAATGAAGGTTATAGAGGATATAGTAGAGAAGAAATATGAGATATAGGAGAGACTATAGGACAGGGGACGGAAGGCACTCTAGTGCGCTTATGTGCGCCCCTTATTTCATTGATTATCTTTGTTGGTTTTCTTCAATCCACTTCAATTTATCTAGAACTGCATCCTTCTTGAATTATAGCTCCTAGATTTGGACATAAAGAACTCTGGGACAGGGAAGAATAATGATTTCCTGTTTGGAAACTCAGGTAAAACTCAAAAAATTAGAATATTGTGCAAACGTTCATTTATTTTAGTAATGTGACTTAAAAGGTGAAACTTAAAATATGAAAGATATTCATAACATGCAAGGCAAAAGAGTTCAAGCCGTGAATTGTCATACTTGTGCTGATTATGGGGTACAGCTCATGAAAACCCCAAATCCTCCATCTCAGAAAATTATAATATTACATGCAATCTATAAAAAAAAGGATTGTACATAAAGCAATATCAGACTTCTGAAAAATATAAGCATGCATATGTACTCAGTACTTCGTTTGGGCCCCTTTTGCAGCAATTACTGCCTCAATGCGGTGTGGCATGGATGCTATTAGGTGTGGCACTGCTGAGGTGTTATGGAAGACCAGGATGCTTCAATGGCGGTTTTCAGCTCTTCTGCATTGTTCCGTGTCATGTCTCTCATCTTTCTCTTGGCAATGACCCATAGATTCTCCATGGGTTCAGGTCAGGCGAGTTTGGGGGCCAATCAAGTACAGTAATCCCATGGTTATTGAAGCAGGGTTTGGTGCTTTGGGCAGTGTGGGCAGATGCCAAGTCCTGCTGGAAAATTTAAGCCACCATCCCCATAAAACTCATATGCAGATGGGAGCATGGAATACTGCAAAATCTCCCAGTAAACGCTGCATTGACCCTGGACTTAATGAAGCACAGTGGACAAACACCAGCAAATGACATGGCTCCCCAAATCAACACAGACTGCGGAAACGTTACACTGGACCTCAAGCATCTTGCAGTGTGCGCCTCTCCATTCTTCCTCCATTTACTCTGGGTCCTTGGTTTCCAAATGAGATGCAAAAGTTTCCACAGTCTGTGTTGATTTGGGGAGCAATATCATCTGCTGGTATTCAGCTGCACCATGCAGGAGTACATGCGCTTTGTACGGGTGCATGCCAAAAATTAATCCATTTTTTAAAAAAAAGAAAAGCCAAAAACCAGATGGTGCACATGCACATTGCCAGGAATTTGGCTTCTGCGCATGCCCAGCAGGAAAAAAATCATCAAAAACAAACATATATATATTTGCTGAATATTTAAAATTAAGGGAGACTAGGATAGCGCTATTTTGGCCTTGTTCTGGCCTCATCAGCTAGCCATACCCTTACTGGGATTTAACCTCTAGGCCATCAGATCTGATCCCTTCAGCTTTGTACCAGGGAGGGGCTATATGTTTTTTCTATTGGATCACCCTGGTATATTGAAGGAACGTCACAGCTCCTTTTTGTCTTTAGGCCCAACCCAGGGCCATTTCAAGGCAGTTAATTTATTCATAGCCAACGAACTATGTTCTGTATGTATCACATATGTATATATATATTTAGAAAGGCATCGGCATCAATGGACCAACACCAACAGAACCAGCTCCATGACATCACCAGGAGTTTGCTACCAGTTCATGTGAACCAGTGCAAAGTGGGAGGAAACCCACCTCCGATTCCAGCTTAAAAGGTGCATTAATAAAAAAATTTTTGCAACTGAATCAATCAAACCGATGCATCCTTTTTCAGTTCTAAAATGAAAGTCTTGAAAGTTTGGGGGTATTGCCAAACCAGGTTTCATGCATTGCTCCAGGCATTGTATTGCATTTTTTGTGGTTATTGTCTAAATTTACCCTCTATTTTAGTGATGGTGAACTTTTTCAGCATCGAGTGCCGAAAAGGGCATGCACACGCTTGTCGGGGCTGCAACCTGGAAGAGGAGCTGCCCAGGGCGCATGTGCGTGCCTGAAAATGACCTTCTAGTTTCCTGTATGCACATGGACTCTGGCTAGATAGCATATGATGATTAAGCTGTGTTCTGTCGGGCTCTCTGGTAGAATCCTCCCAAAAATTCACAGGTACAAATTTCAGACACACACACGTTTGAAAATTCAAAACAATGTTCTTTATAATGAAAATTCACTTAAACCAAGCCCTCTTTTGGTATAGCAAAGAGCACTCGTCTCCAACCAAACTGGTAATTTGTACAAGTCCCTTATCAGTTCTGTGATACTTAGCTTGGAGCTGTGAGGCAATTCACAGTCCTTCTTCTTTCACAAAGTGAAACACACTTTGCTCTGGTTTAGTTTCAAAGCGGGGAAAAATCAGCACACAAAAAGTCAAAGTCAGTAAAGCAGTCATGAAACACAACGATCAGATAATCCTCCACAATGGCCAAACCCACAGGGTTTATAGCAGCCTCACTAATTACCACAGCCCCACCCAACCACAGGTGGCCTCATTTTCTTTGATAATAATCTCTCAGTTGTTGTTGCCTATGCATCGCTCTCCGCATGCGTGGCTGTATCATTAACTCTTGTTCTGAATCCAAGGAGGAGCTAGATAATTGATCTCCTTCTGAGCTGTCTGCCACACTCTCCTCCTCCCTGTCACTCGTGTCTTCTTGGTCAGAGGAGCCTTCATCAGCAGATTCCACCAGGGGCAAAACAGGCCTGCAGCATATGGATGTCTCCCCCACATCCACAGTCCTTGGGGCAGGAGCTGGGCCAGAGCTAACCACAACAAGCTGACTGGCGGGCATGCTCACGCAGGAAAGCAGAAGACCAGCTCTTCCAGTTTCCGGCACTGCTGTACACACGAAGGCCAACTGATCATCACAATGATCATGCACGCAAGAGACCCAGAAGATGCCATGTGTATCAGGTGACATGGCTCCATATGCCAATTCAGCCACATATGCCATAGGTTCACCATCACGGCTCTATTGTATTACATTTGCTTAGTTCTGAGCTAGTTTCTAAGCAACAAAATCCTATGGCTTTTTCCTCCTTCTCTGTATTTTTGGTACAATTACCATTTCTGTTTCCATAGTCATTTTTCTTTAACAAACATAATATCGATAATACAATACTGTTATGGTTACCTTGAAGATTTTATAGAGGAATGGAAGCTTGCTTGATGTTATAAAATCAGATTCTGACAAAGGAGGCTAGGTTCTTAATACAGTGGTACCTCAAGATACGAACCCCTCGTCTTACGAACAACTCGTGATACGAACCCGAGGTTCAGAAAAATTTTGCCTCTTCTTACGAACTTTTTTCGAGTTACGAACCGGCGTTCGGAGACTGCTGGGAAGCCGCGCGGCTGTTTTAAAAGGTGACAGCTGGGCGGCGGGGCTTCCCAGCAGCCTCCCAAACGCTGGTTTGTAACTCGAAAAAAGTTCGTAAGAAGAGGCAAAATTTTTATGAACCCCAGGTTCGGGGTTCGGGAGGTTGCTGGGAAGCCCCTCAGCCCGGCTGTCACCTTTTAAAACAGCCGTGCGGCTTCCCAGCAGTCTCCGAACGCCGAACGCGGAAGTTCGGGTTTGGCGTTCGGCTTCGGGAAGCTGCTGGGAAGCCGCGCGGCTGTTTTAAAAGGTGACAGCCGGGCTGGGGGGCTTTCCAGCAACCTCCCGAACCCCGAACCCGGATGTTCAGCAAAAGTTCGGGGTTCGGGAGGTTGCTGGGAAGCCCCCCAGCCTGGCTGTCACCTTTTAAAACAGCCGGGCGGCTTCCCAGCAGCTTCCCAAAGCCGAACGCCAAAGCCGAACTTCCGCGTTCGACGTTCGGAGACTGCTGGGAAGCCGCACGGCTGTTTTAAAAGGTGACAGCCGGGCTGGGGGGCTTCCCAGCAACCTCCCGAACTGAACCCGGGGTTCAGAAAAATTTTGCCTCTTCTTACGAACTTTTTTCAAGTTATGAACCGGCGTTCGGAGACTGCTGGGAAGCCGCGCGGCTGTTTTAAAAGGTGATAGCTGGGCGGTGGGGCTTCCCAGCAGCCTCCCGAACCCCGAACTTTTGCCGAACTTCCGGGTTCGGGAGGTTGCTGGGAAGCCCCCCAGGCCGGCTGTCACCTTTTAAAATAGCCACGCGGCTTCCCAGCAGTCTCCGAACGCCGAACGCGAAAGTTCGGCTTTGGCGTTCGGCTTCGGGAAGCTGCTGGGAAGCCGCACGGCTGTTTTAAAAGGTGACAGCCGGGCTGGGGGGCTTCCCAGCAACGTCCCGAACACCGAACCCGGAAGTTTGGCAAAAGTTCGGGGTTCGGGAGGTTGCTGGGAAGCCCCCCAGCCCAACTGTGACCTTTTAAAACAGCCGGGCGGCTTCCCAGCAGCTTCCCAAAGCCGAACGCCAAACCCGAACTTCCGCGTTCGGTGTTCGGAGACTGCTGGGAAGCCCCGCCGCCCGGCTGTCACCTTTTAAAACAGCTTGGGGGCTTCTCGGCGGCCTCCCGAACGCCGAACCTGGAAGTTCGGGTTTGGTGTTCGGCGTTCGGGAGGTCGCTGAGAAGCCCCCAGGCTGTTTTAAAAGGTGACAGCCGGGTGGCAGCGGTTTTTTTGCGGGGGGTTTTTTTGGGTTGCACGGATTAATTGACTTTACACAATGTAAAGGATTTGCAAGCATTATTTGCTTTTACATTGATTCCTATGGGAAACATTGTTTCGTCTTACGAACCTTTCGTCTTACGAACCTCCCCCTGGAACCAATTAGGTTCGTAAGACGAGGTACGACTGTAGTCTTATTGACTAGGTTTATTGAAAGGATAAAAGGAATAAATTTATAATAATGATAGGGTTGCAATAGCATATGAAATTATATACCGCCCCATAGTAGTTTAAAGCACTATCTGGACAATTTACAACATAGAAGCATTATTTGCATATTGCCCCCAACAATTTGGGTTCTCATTTTACCAACCTCAAAAGGATGGAAGGCTGAGTCAACTTTGAACCACATCAAGATCAAACTCCAAAATGTGGACAGAGTTTTTGCCTGCAATACTGTTCTACTGGGCAACTGGATATGTATATTTTAGCCCTTTTATCAGTAAAGTTTGTTTAGGCAAGGATTCTTGATCTTCTTCCTGATTGTCTCTTGAAACACAGGGGAACCTGTTGGTAACTTTCCTGATATGAGAGGAATGAGGAAATATTTTGTCCCTATCATATTTTGCAAGCTACCACCCTCTTTCACATGCTGCAAGAAGACCATTACAGCCATGCTTTTGGTCAAAGGATACATTATTATTGGGAATAACGTGAAGGTGCAGGATGCAGTTCCATTTTTGAGTAAGAAGCAGTAAACAACATTTCCAGACTAGAAACTTGGTGTAGGTCACTTTCATTTATTTCTTTATTTGCAAACCCTCTTTCTGTGCCAACTCAGGAAACTCAAACTGCCCAAGGAGCTGCTGATACAATTCTACAGCAGAATTATTGAATTTGTCATCTGCACCTCTGGTTTGGTTCTGCAACCCAGCAAGACAGACACAGACTTCAGAGGAGCACTACATACTGAGACAACTAGACCGAGGAACAGTTTTCCCCCCCAAACGCCATCACTCTGCTAAACAAGTAATTCCCTCATCACTGCCAAACTATTCACTAAGACTGCATTAATATTACTATTAGTCTTCTCATCATTCCTATCACCCATCTCTTCCCACTTATGACTGCAAAACTGTAACTTGTTGCTTGTATCCTTCTGATTTATATTATTATTGTTTCCTGATTGCTTATTTGTACCCTATGACAATCATTAAGTGTTGTACCTTATGATTGTTGATGAATGTAACTTGTTTTTTGATGTACACTGTGAGCATATGCACCAAAGACAAATTCCCCGTGGACATTTGGCCAATAAAAATTATATTATATTCTATTACATTTATTTATTTATTATTTATTTATTAACTGGATTTCTATGCTACGCCTTTCCGAGGACTCGGGGCAGCTCACACCATATAATACACAAATACAAAATCTTGAATACAGTTAATTAATTAAAAGTCAACACCCCCCCCCACCACCAAAAGTATAAAAAACAATTATTCACTCAACATTGTCTCAACATATTCATTGGCCAGAGGTCAAGGATCTAATGGCCCCTAGATCTAATTATTTAGATCTAATTTAGATCTAATTATTTAGATCTAATTTAGATCTAATTATTTAGATCTAATTTAGATCTAATTATTTAGATCTAATTTAGATCTTATAATTAGATCTAATTATCTAATTATTTACAAATAATTCAAGGCAGTGAACATATCCAACACTTGCTCCTCCTCCTATTTCCCCCACAAGAACAATTTTCAGTTGGGTTGAGAGAGAGTGGCACCAAATTATCCAGCTGACTTTCATGGCTACGGTGAGACTAAAATTTCCAGCTTGTTACCTTAACCACTAGCATCACAGGTGTCAAACCTCTCATGTCACGTTGCTGTTATGTGACTTATCATGACATTTCCACCTTTGGGAAGCTGGGGTGGGCGTGACTTGCACATGACACATTCGGCCTGTGAGCCACTAGTTTGATACCCCTGCACTAGACCAAGCTGGCTGTTTGCTAGAAGAAAGAATGGCTTTAATATTCAATTCAATGCACTTATTTGCTTACCTTTGGTGCTCCTGCATGGGTGCACATTCCCATGCAAGTAAGGCGAAAGGGATAGCATAGAATGAGGCAATCGTATTTTGTTGGTTATGAGGCAAATCATAGGACATTTAGATTCTGGGAGCAAGGTGCTAAGAATGTATACAATAGTGCAAATGCTAGATTTATGGAGCATGTTGTATGGAAGACGTTAGAACAGGAAGATGACAAAATTGTTGTTGAAACTCCATTGCTTAAGGATAGTAAGTCTGGCAAACAGACTTAAATTTTTTTTAAACAAATTCATTCACCCCGACCAAAATGGTTTTCTCCCATATAGACAAATTTAAAAAAAATACAAGGATTATACTGAATGCATTAGAATACTATGATGTTCATATTGATAAACAAGCTGCATTCATTTTTATTGACTTAGAAAAAGCTTTTGATAAAATAAATTGGTCCTATTTTATCAGATTATTAAATAAAATGGAATTTGGTGATAAATTTAGTAGAACAATAAAAGCAATTTATATGCCGCCCCGAGTTTCCGGAGAGGGACGGCATATAAATCCAATAAATCTAATCAATAAATCTAAATCTAATCAATTTATGATCAACAAACTGCACAAGTCCTGATAAACGGAGATATGACCAACAAAATAGAAATTTAAAAAGGTGTTTGACAAGGGTGCCCTCTTGCCCCATTAATTTTCATATTGGCATTGGAAAGTCTATTAAGAAATATAAGAAATAAAAAATAAATAAAAGGCCTGAAAGTTAAAAAAAGAGGAATATAAATTACAAGCTTACGCTGATGATATGATCTTCATACTTGAAGAACCGTTAGAAAATGCCACCATCCTCTTTGAAGATATTGAAAAGTTTGGAAAAATTGCGGGATTAAAAATTAATTTCAAAAAAAACCTAAAATAATAACTAAAAATATAACAATTAAGCAGAATGAAAAATTAGAGAATTCCTTAGGTATAAATATAGTCAAAAAGGTTAGGTATTTAGGATTAATATTATCATCAAAATGTTCAACAATAAAAAAAGATAATTATTATATAGTAATTCGAAAAGTGAAGACAGATTTATCACTTCTTGGTAAAATTGCATTAATAAAAATGAATGTACTCCCAAAACTATTATATTTATTCCAAACAATCCCTATTAAATTAAATAAAACCTTTTTCAAAACTCTAGATAAAATAATTCCTAGATTTATATGGGCCAAAAAGAAAGCCAGAATTAAATTAAGGTATTGCCAGATCATAAGACAAGAGGAGGAATGGGGCTACCTAATTGGAGACTATATCAACAGGTGGCATCTATGACTTGGATCAAGGACTGGATAACACTTTGAGATAGAAAAAGATTGGCAATAGAGGGTTTTAATTTAGAATTTGGCTGGCACTCTTATTTATTTGGCACAAAAAATAAATCATATAATTTCTTTAAACAACATTATATAAGGAAACATTTAATTGAAATATAGTTAAAAATCAAAGGGCAACATTACATTCAAATCCAAACTGGATATCACCAACTGAAGCAACAATTTATCCAAATACACTAGACATAAATAAGATATTAACATATGAATAATTATTAAATGACAATATCCAATTGCATACAATACAAGGGTTAGGAGAAAAAGGGATTGTCATTGATTGGATCCACTATTTACAAATAAAGTCAAAGTACAGTGAAGATAAGAAAACAGGATTCCAACCGAAAAATCAATTAGATAAAATATTATTTGGCCCAGAAGAAAAATTAGTTTCAAATTTGTATAAACATTTTCTCAATTCCGAAATGATAGAAGATCAGGTTAAGGGGTCTATGATAGCATGGGCACAAAATTTCGGCTATACTATTAACATTGACGAGTGGGAAAAAATATCAACTATTACAGTGTTCCCTCGATTTTTGCGGGTTCGAACTTCGCGAAAAGTCTATACCACGGTTTTTCAAAAATATTAATTAAAAAATACTTTGTGGTTTTCCCCCCTATACCACGGTTTTTCCTGCCCGATGATGTCATATATCGTCACCAAACTTTCATCCACCTTTAATAAATATTTTTTTAAAATAAATTTTAATAAAGAAACATGGTGAGTAATAATCTAAATGGTTGCTAAGGGAATGGGAAATTGCAATTTAGGGGTTTAAAGTGTTAAGGGAAGGCTTATGTTACTGTTCATAGCCAAAAATAGTGTATTTACGTCCGCATCTCTACTTCGCGGAAATTCAACTTTCGCGGGTGGTCTCGGAATGCATCCCCCGCGAAAATCGAGGGAACACTGTAATTACAAATTAACAATATCATCTACATATAAAGAAAATATTAATAAAATGTTTTACAGGTGGCATTTGCTACCTACTTGACTTTCTAAAATGTATCCAAATATATCACCAAAATGCTGGAAATGTCAAAAAAAAAATCGGAACTTACTATCATACATGGTGGACTTACCCAATGGCCAAAAAGTTTTGGACTAAAATTAAAAGCTTCTTAGAGCAAATAACCAATTTACAAATTTCACTAAAACTAGAGTTATATATGCTCGGAATAATCAAGCAAAAAATATCAAATGAGGATAGATACCTAATAATACACATAATTACTGCGGCCAGAATCACCTTTGCACAAACTTGGAAATCAAGTAATATTCCATCAACTTTAAATATAATAAATAAAATTTATGCAATTGCTGAAATGAACAATGGAAATTTGACAAAAAGACAGCACAGAATTTTACCAGACGTGGAATAGATGGTACAATTGGGTTAACCAAAAAAAAACAACTTAAAATTATAAATATTCATATTACTGTCAAATATATTATTCTTTAGCAATCTTGTTATTCCTTATTATTTCTTTTTAAAAAAATACTGGACATAAGTGTGAAATTAACACGGCCAAGACTCATGTAAATTAATATAGAAAATAATAGTTTGAAAGCTGTATTTGCAATGCCAACAAGTTGGTTGGCAAATTTATGTTTCTTTTATGTATTTATGTATTTATTTATTTATTTATTTTATGGTCTTTGTTCTGTATTTGTTTTGTCTTCTTTTTAATGTTAATAATCAATAAAGATGTTTTTTTAAAAAAAAGGATAGTGCTCCTACTGATAGACATGTTGATGATGGTATAGAACAGGGGTCGACAAAGTTGTTCAGAATCTAGGAGCCAGCCAAAAAATTTAGGAGCCAGAATTTTTTTTAAGCAAACTTGGTTTTTAATTTAACAAAAAAAACATTACAAACGTTATAAACAACATTTTACTTTTAAAGATAATAAATATTATATTTTGATATTTTAGATTTTAGGCAACATTCTAGTGTTTTTCACTTTGCGTTTTGTGGCCATGAACATGCCTTGTGATTTTAGAGCTGAAGTACCAGTGGTCCACAGCCTTGGCAGGATCAAACGCCTTCACAGATGGCCCATTCATGGTGATCATAAACAAGTCACTTAAACTTTCTTCTTGCATCCTTGATCTGAATTTATTTTTGACCATGTTCATCAAACTAAATCCTCTTTCACAACATGAGGTTGAGACAGGGAGCACCGCTACAATCGACAACAGGTTTCCCAGAACTGGAAATCTCTCGGTGTTGGAGAGTGCCAAATCCAGAAGCTCACACAGTTTCTTTCCTTTTCCAAGGACCTTAAACTCATACCACTCATTGAGGAGTGAGTGAATGCATTGGTCATCACTTTCAGGTGGAGATAGCTGTTTACGAAAATGATGAGCCAATGCAGTAATCTCAACCACACCGTAGTCCGGTGTGGTTGAGATTACTGGCCCGAAGGGAAGGAGCGGTTCGGGTTCCCCCCTCTCTCTTTCTCTCTCTCTCTTCTCTTTCTCTCACTCACTCTCTTTCTATCTCTCCCTCTTTCTCTCTACCTTTCTTTCCCTCTCTCCCTTTCTCTGTCCCTCTCTTTCTTTCTCTCTGTTCTTCTCTTTCTTTCTTTCTCTCTGTCCCTCTTTCTTTCTCTCTGCCCCTCTCTTTCTCTCTCTCCTTCTCTATCTCTCCCTCTTTCTCTCTCCCCCTTTCTATCTCTCCTCTTCCTTTCTCTCTCTTTCTCTCTCCCTTATTTTTTCTCTCTCTCTCTTTCTCTCTCATGCACCACACCAGCAGCAGAGAGAGAAAGAGAGAGGTAGAGATCGGGCGCGTTACCGGGTGGTGGAGGCGGTGTGGGGCCATGTGTGTGTGTGTGAAGATGGGGAAGGGGGGGAGTTTTGAGGAAAAGATGGAAACGCCTCGCCCCAAAGAGGGAGCGAGAGAAACGCGCTGGAAGCGAGCTAGACAAATGGGTGGAGGCCAAGGTGAAGCCGGATGACAAGCAAAGCAGGTCCGCCTCCTTCGCAGAGGGGCGCGAAGAAGGTTGGCGCAACCCAACGTCAAAAGTTTGCTGAAGTCCACTGGCAGCCCATCTTCGTGGGCGGGTGGGCGGGCGGAGGGGCGAAGTGTTCAGCGAGCTCTTCGTCGCCCTCCGCTCTCTCTCTTTCTCTCTCATACACCACGCCAGCAACAGAGAGAGAAAGAGAGAGAGCGGAAGGCGGCTTGCTGGTCCACGCTCGCCTGGATAAGCGGTCCCGCATGGCCCCAGCGCCGTGGCCACCACCGGGAAGTCGGAGAGCAGCTTCTTGACGAAGCAGCTCGCTGAGGAAGTTTGCCTGGCCCACACTCGACGACTCGTCCACCAGGAAGACCAGCTCCAAGCGGTCGCTCTTCTCTTGCAACTGCCTCACCTGCCGCTTGAAAGCACGCCCGAGTTTCTCCACTCGGTTGCCCGCCGCTGCAGCGGGAGACTCCACCAACGACGTCCCGGCGGCGCCCGTCTTGAACGGAGCCGAGAGCGCCGCTAGGGAGCTCAAGTTGAAGGGGCGGTAGAGGTTGCGCGGCTGCCCGGGCGTCCATGCCAGAGCCCCGCCGACCCACAAGCACATCCCGGCGAGCCACCACATCCCTCCGGGCTCGTCCACCGTCTATGATTAAAGTCATTTTAAAAAAAATTCCCTCGAGTTTCCTCATGTCGGGCCCGCGCCTTTCCCCCCCAGACGGCGGAAATCTCCTCAGTCGCCTCACCACGGCGCGCACGTGGCGAGGGCTGGCGCGCGTTTGTCTCGGTTTGGCGCTTTCCCGCTTAATAATAAAATAAAATTATAATTACCCTCCTTTCGCCACCCCCCTTGTAAGCCCTTCTCTACCTCTCTCTTTCTCTCTCTGCTGCTGGTAAGGGCAGGCAGCCGGCAAGAGGGAGGGTACAGACTGGGCATGTGCAAGGAGCCGCTGACTGCGGGCCCCAATTTGCCCGGGGCCCGGTACAGCGGTCCCAGTAGTACCCGTCTATCGGCGGCCCTGCGTCTGTGTGCGGTGGGGGGGAGTGAAGGGGTTCGAGTAGGAGGCGGAATGGAGGCAAGGGGGGGAGGGAGAGACGCACGCAAGCGCAGGGGACGCTGGGAAAGCAGCTCGCTCCGAGGTTGATGGGCGGAGCTACGGAAGCCAAGATGTACCATTTCTGGGCGTAAACACAAGGCGGGAAAAATATACTGTATACATACAGTACAGCAGGCAACATTTTCTAGGCGCCACTGGCGACCAGGCGCCTGGGTTTGTCGATCCCAGGTATAGAAGATGAATCTTCAATGGAGGAGGAATCATCAATGGAAGAATCTTCTATGAATGGTGAAAGAGATTCGATAGGGGAGGTAAATATAGAAGAGGAGGAATTACCAACAGTACTGAATTTCCTAGGAGAGGTTCTAGGGAGAGACGGCCACCTGATAGATTTCAAGCTAGTATTGTTTGTCAAGTGAATTCAGAACCTTCTAGTTTTAATGACATAAGGTTGTATCCTGAAAAGGATCAGAACGCTTGGCAGGAAGCTATGAATAGAGAATTAAAATCATTAAAGCAGTTAGACGTTTATGAAGAGGTAATGTTACCACCAGGTGAGCGTGCAATAGGTTGCAAATGGGTGTATAAAATAAAGATTGGTAATGATGGTACATAAGACAAGGTTAGTTGCTCAGGGATTTGCTCAGTCAAATACGGATTATTTTATTATTATTATTATTTTTAATTTATTTATTTTGTCCAATACACAATGAGGGTTTTAGTGGGTATATATCTATATACACATAGTAAAATACATGATGAAGGTTATAGAGCAGATACTCATAGTAAAATATATCTAAGAAATAATAGAAAAGAAGATATGGGAATAGAATATATCAATGAAAGAATAGAAGAAGAGATCTAGGAATAGAAGAAAGGTATAGGAGATATAGGAGAGCAATAGGACAGGGGACGGAAGGAACTCTAGTACACTTGTACTCGCCCCTTACTGACCTCTTAGAAATCTGGATACGTCAACCGTAGATAATCTAAGAGTAAAGTGTTGGGGGTTTGGGGATGACACTATGGAGTCCGGTAATGAGTTCCACGCTTCGACAACTCGGTTACAGAAGTCATATTTTTTACAGTCAAGTTTGGAGCGGTTAATATTAAGTTTAAATCTGTTGTGTGCTCGTGTGTTGTTATGGTTGAAGCTGAAGTAGTCGCCGACAGGCAGGACGTTGCAGCACATGATCTTGTGGGCAATACTTAGATCTTGTTTAAGGCGTCTTAGTTCTAAGCTTTCTAGGCCCAGGATTGAAAGTCTAATCTCGTAGGGTATTCTATTTCAAGTGGAGGAGTGAAGGGCTCTTCTGGTGAAGTATCTTTGGACATTTTCAAGGGTGTTGATGTCTGAGATGCGATATGGGCTCCAAACAGATGAGCTGTATATGAGGATGGGTCTGGCAAAAGTTTTGTAAGCTCTGATAAGTAGTGTGAGATTGCCAGAGCAGAAGCTATGTAGGATCAGGTTTACAACTCTTGAAGCCTTCTTGGCTATGTTGTTGCAGTGGGCTTTGGCACTTAAACCTTTTGTTATTAGTATACCGAGGTCTTTAATCTGTGATAATTTGATTATTCAGTTCGTATTTGGAGTTCAGGTTCTTCTTCCCAATGTGTAGGACAGAGCATTTGCTAGTTGAGATTTGGAATTGCCATGTGTTAGACCACTCAGAAACAGCGTCAAGGTCTTTTTGGAGAGTAGTTGTGTTATTGGTGGTGTTGAAGAGTTTTGAGGAAGTGTTTGCTCCAAGTCTGAAAGCAAATACTTTGAGAGCAGCATTGGTGTGGGCAGCCAAGAATATATGTGTTATAAATCATGTGGATGTGGAAACAATATATCTGCATGTACCATTGCAGCATAATATTTACATGAGAAAACCATTAGGATTAAAGGAGAATGGAAAAACTGATTTTGGGAGATTGGGATTGGGATATGAGTGAGAAGCAATCGGGATATGAGTGGAACAAATGTATAGTGAAGGAATTAGTTGCTATGGGTTTTAAAGCTGGTTTGGCTGATCCTTGTTTGCTTAAAAGAGATAATGGTTTAGTTTCTCTATTATTATTATTATTATTATTATTATTATTATTATTATTATTATTATTATTATTATTTACTGATGACATTGCCATTATCACAAAAGCAGAAAAAGAAGCAAATGATATTGTTGCTAGATTGGAGGAAAATTTTAGGGGAGATAAAATATTATCTAGGTTTCGATATAATTAAGACGAATAAAGGGTTTAAAATATTGCAAGCTAAGCAAATTACTGAAGCGTTTTAATATGGGAAACTGTAAAACAGCAAAGACACCTATGAGTAAAGAGTTTTACATAGCGATGTTACAGGTCCAAGGGTCGACAAAGAGATATATCAATCACTGATTGGAAGTTTATCATATACTGTATTGGAAATTGGTCCAGAACAGATATCTCATACAGTATTAAAACAATGGAAATTTGACAAAAAGACAACACAGAATTTTACCAGACGTGGAATAGATGGTACAATTGGGTTTACCAAAAGATTTAATAATGATTTAATGAAAGATGTTGGCAAGCAGCTAAGGGAATAGATATTTGAAACATACAATACATTATTCATTGTATTTGGAACCTAAGTCTGAACTGATATTAACTGCATATGCTGATGCAAGTTTTGCCACAGATATAACAAGAAAATCTACATGTGGTATAGTGATAATGTTAGGTAATATGTTGGTTGGATGGAAATCTATAAGGCAACAACATATCACTTTATCCACTATGGAGGCAGAATTTTCATGTTTGTCCTTAATGCGTATGTAATTAATATACTATAAGCAATTGTTAAAAGAAATTGGAATTACTATACATGATCAGTTTACTATATATGAAGATAATCAGCAATTATATGGCTACTAATTTGGGTGTTAAAACAAAATCAAAACATACTGACTTGAGGTATCTAAATGTTAGACTGTTTGTACAAAGTAAATTGATTAAATTGGAATATTGTGTGACCAAAAACAATATTGCAGATCAGTTTACAAATGCTCAAGGTGCCATTAAGCATAAGGAATGCTCTGAAAGCTATAATTTGAGAATGTAAAGTGTTATATATTAACCTACCCAAAGCAGAGAATGTTAGTACTCTGTCCAAACTGTTGGGTTGGTAATATATAAACAAGCCAACAATGTGTGGTTGTATAGATTCATGAAATGTAGCTTTAAAATGTATGCTATGTTCTGATTGCTGTAGTATTGCAAGTTGCCATAAGAGGGAGCTAGAGATCATGGCTTATTTCTCTCTGTTGTTTGATTCTGTTTGACTTGCTAGTATTCTGTGTTATGCGCTGATATTCTGATGTGTTTGTAAACTGGTAAGACAATTATTGTACTTCTAGAGATTGACTGATTCTGAATGTGTATGACCTGGAATGTTTATTTGGACTGTGCTATTTATTAAAGTAAACATCTGGTATATGCATTTTGGTGTATCTATTTGTGTGACTGGATAATTACTCATATCTACTACAATACCCCATTTAACAGTATAATTCTGGAGAATGGATCTATTTTTAATACTGTAGCAATTATACCACAGCTATTTAACCTGGGAACTGTCTGTACGGCTATGATGTCATCACACTGTACTTTTTACAACGATATACAGTAATACCCCGGTTATTGCGTCCCCGACCATTGCGAACAGGGTAATTTGCGATTTTTCAACCCGGAAGTCAAAACACCATCTGCGCATGTGTGCCCTTTTTTTCTATGGGCACGCATGCGTAGATGGCGCCCGGCAGATCAGCTGCTGGGCGGCTTCCCTGGGTCTTCCCCCTCTTGCTGGCGGGAGGGCGAGCAGTGGGCATCAGCAAGGAGTTTCCCCACCGCCCACGCAAACTCCTCGCTGCCGCCCGCCCTTCGCCCGCCCACGCCGTTCATTCTCGCCGCTTTCGAGCTGAGTCCTGAAGCGAATTCGCTCCAGGACTCAGCTGGAAAGCGGCGAGAGCCAGCGCGGAGAAGCCGTTCGCTGGCGCTGGCTGTCGGCGCTTTTGAGCTGAGTCCTGAAGCGAATTCGCTCCAGGACTCAGCTCGAAAGCGGCGAGAGCCAGCGCGGAGAAGCCGTTCGCTGGCGCTGGCTCTCGGCGCTTTTGAGCTGAGTCCTGAAGCGAATTCGCTCCAGGACTCAGCTCGAAAGCGGCGACAGCCAGCGCGGAGAAGCCGTTCGCTGGCGCTGGCTCTCGGCGCTTTTGAGCTGAGTCCTGAAGCGAATTCGCTCCAGGACTCAGCTCGAAAGCGGCGACAGCCAGCGCGGAGAAGCCGTTCGCTGGCGCTGGCTGTCGGCGCTTTTGAGGTGAGTCCTGAAGCGAATTTGCTCCAGGACTCAGCTCGAAAGTGGCGAGAGCCAGCGCGGAGAAGGCTGGCTGTCGGCGCTTTTGAGCTGAGTCCTGAAGCGAATTCGCTCCAGGACTCAGCTGGAAAGCGGCGAGAGCCAGCGCGGAGAAGCCGTTCGCTGGCGCTGGCTGTCGGCGCTTTTGAGCTGAGTCCTGAAGCGAATTCGCTCCAGGACTCAGCTGGAAAGCGGCGAGAGCCAGCGCGGAGAAGCCGTTCGCTGGCGCTGGCTCTCGGCGCTTTTGAGCTGAGTCCTGAAGCGAATTCGCTCCAGGACTCAGCTCGAAAGCGGCGACAGCCAGCGTGGAGAAGCCGTTCGCTGGCGCTGGCTGTCGGCGCTTTTGAGCTGAGTCCTGAAGCGAATTCGCTCCAGGACTCAGCTCGAAAGCGGCGAGAGCCAGCGCGGAGAAGCCGTTCGCTGGCGCTGGCTCTCGGCGCTTTTGAGGTGAGTCCTGAAGCGAATTCGCTCCAGGACTCAGCTCGAAAGCGGCGAGAGCCAGCGCGGAGAAGCCGTTCGCTGGTGCTGGCTCTCGGCGCTTTTGAGCTGAGTCCTGAAGCGAATTCGCTCCGGGACTCAGCTCGAAAGCGGTGACAGCCAGCGCGGAGAAGCCGTTCGCTGGCGCTGGCTGTCGGCGCTTTTGAGCTGAGTCCTGAAGCGAATTTGCTCCAGGACTCAGCTGGAAAGCGGCGAGAGCCAGCGCGGAGAAGCCGTTCGCTGGCGCTGGCTGTCGGTGCTTTTGAGCTGAGTCCTGAAGCGAATTCGCTCCAGGACTCAGCTCAAAAGCGCCGACAGCCAGCGCCAGCGAACGGCTTGTCCGCCGCCTGCCTGCCCGCTAGCGAGGAGCCGAAGATTGGGGGCGGCGCGGCTGTTTTAAAATGTCGCCGCCGGCATGGGGGGCTTGCCAGCACCCCCCGGACCCCCAACCTGGGTTTGGGGGGCTGCTAGGAAGCCCCCCATGCCGGCGGCGACGTTTTAAACAGCCGCGCCGCCCCCAATCTTCGGCTCCTCGCTAGCGCTGCGGGAGTAAAAACACCATCTGCACATGCGCAGATGGTGTTTTTACTTCCGCAGCGCTACTTCGCGAAAACCCGCTCGTTGCGGGGGGTCCTGGAACGGAACCCTCGCAACGAGCGGGGGATCACTGTATTCTCTTTCTACTTTGTACCTCTGGTTTCCCTCTGGAGATAGAACCATGTCACTTTCAGAATTCCTGCACACTCCTCTAGGAATACCAATAATACTTCCAGGGGTGGGCTTCCAAAATTTTAGCAAGGGGTTCCCTGCTCAGTTGCTGGGTGGGTGTGGCCATGGTAGGCATGGCATAGTCAGCCTCCTGCACCCTGTTTGGGGGGGGGCATTTTTGCCCTCCCCCGGGTCCGGAGGCTTTCCTCGAGCATCTGGGAAGCTGAAAACTGCCTCTCCAGGCTCTGGAGGCCTCTGGAGGCTGGAAACGGGTCCTGAACTTCCAGAAGGCCCATTTTTTTTGCCCTCCTCAAGCCTCCGAGCGCATTCTGCACTTGCCTGCATCCAAAACGGGCTGTTTGGGGACTGCTGTGATGGGAGGAGCCGGGTAGGCGAGGACAGCCAGGAGTGGGATTTGGGGATTCTCCGAATTTCACAGAATCTTAGCTAGAGGTTCTTCTGAACCCTTGTGAACCCCCGGCAGCCCACCCCTGAATAATTCCCCCTTCCCTTGCCCCAAATATATGCAAAATTAGCCTTTTGCAATTTGTCCCGATTAATATATTGTTATTTCCAGTTATCCGGGCCATAGCTTTAATATGAAAAGATTAGGCCGATGTATGACCAGAAATGATTAGCCTGGTGCATAGACTATGTAATGTAAATATCACTAACTCAGTAAGCAAAATTTTATCAGTTGAAATATGCTTGCAAGTTTATTAAGATACTGTACAAAGGCCATTTCCAAAAAATGACCTCAAACAATATGAGCCACTTAGCAGAACTCATATATTTTCTGCCCACATCAACTCATAGTTTATGTGAGGTCAATTCAGATGCTGATGGTAACAGCTTGAATTGGGAAATGGTTCTGAGTTCATGGTGCAGATCTTGCTTTTCCATATAGGATTAGGATTCCTTTAGAATTATTAAAGCAGCTGCATCATTTCTCAGGCTCTCTCGTGGCAGCTTCAGAAGTTGCTCCTAGCTCTCTCTTCAAGTGTGCCAAAGAGCCAGTTCTCGGGAAGTAACTTCCAAAGTTACTGCATCTCTTTGGTGGGCAAAAAAAACCATGTCTGCTTTGATGATTCCAGATATTAGTTACTGCAGCAAGGATGAGGGAAGGCAAATGAAAAAAACATGGCTCATGATCCAATGTCACAACACAAAAACAAATGGGCAAAGCTTGTGTTGTTTGGCTATGGGTCCAAAACAGAACTTTAAAAAAACTTTGTAGAGCCTTAATCTAATCGTTGACAAAATAGGATTTATGAGAAACCAACATCTGTTCAGAAAGTATTGCCCACAAGATCATATGCTGCAACGTTCTTCCGGTCAATGACTACTTCAGCTTCAACCGCAACAACAAAAGAGCACGCAACAGATTCAAACTTAATATTAACCGCTCCAAACTTGACAGTAAAAAATATGATTTTAACAATCGAGTTGTCGAAGCGTGGAACTCATTACCGGACTCAATAGTGTCAACCCCCAACATTTCTCCCTTAGACTCTCCACGATTGACCTCTCCAGGTTCCTAAGAGGCCAGTAAGGGGCGTATATAAGTGCACTGATGTGCCTATCGTCCCCTGTCCAATTGTCTTTCCTTATCTCATATGTCATATATATTCTCTCCTTATCTATCTATATATCTATATCTATATCTATATTATATATATATCATATATATTCTCTCCTTATCTCTTATATCATATATACTCTCTCCCTCCCATCTACTTCTCTTCTTTTTACTTTCTATCGTCATATATATTACTTAATGTCTATTCTCTTCCATATGTATTGTATATTGGACAAAGAATAAAGAATAAATAAATGCATTTGATTCCTCCAATAAATAGATTTCTGCTTAGTTTGAGAGGAATATAAGAGACACGCCAATGTTTTAATGAAGAATTATGTGTGCCTTGTGTCTTGTCTTATTCCTACGGTTAAGAGGAAATGTATATTTACTGGATTTCAATCTGGTAATTCTATCAGTTCAATAGAGAACTGTCAGGAACAAAGATCTTCTCTTATTTCTTTTCACTCCCGTGCCTCTTAGAAATATCTTAGATGTAACAAAGAGTTGATCAGTGGGGAAAAAGCTACAGGTGCAGCTTCCCATGACATTTTGCCGCAGATCAAATTGCGAAAAAGAAACAGCTACAGAAGCTAATTTAAAACTTGGCAGGCCCTAGTCAATCTTGAGCACATTGCAAAAGAGCAAACAAACTTCAGGTTTATCATTAGAGAACATGATCCCATCATGTCAGGAACACTGGGGAGCAGTCTTATTGTCCAAAAATACGAAGTGTAATTGAACTGCTTTTTCCTCAGTTGGGATTTTAATGCACAAAGAATTTCAGTGTGTTTGCAAAGCTTTTCTAGGGAAATGTACACAAGTCAAATGTTTTAAAATTTATTTCTTTCTTTATGATTTGATTTGATTTGATTTGATTTGAATGCCGCCCCTCTCCGCAGACTCGGGGCGAGTAACAACAATAGTGAAACAACATATAACAAATCTAATATTTAAAATAATTTTAAAAACCCTAATTTTAAAAAACCAAACATACACACAAACATACCATGCATAAATTGTATAGGCCTAGGGGGAAGGGCATATCTCAATTCCCCCATGCCTGACGACAGGTGGGTTTTAAGGAGCTTGCGAAAGTTGAGGAGGATGGGGAAAATTTTGATCCCTGGGGGGAGTTGGTTCCAGAGGGTCGGGGCTGCCACAGAGAAGGCTCTTCACCTGGGTCCCGCCAAATGACATTGTTTAGTCTACGGGAGCTGGAGAAGGCCAGCTCTATGGGACCTAACAGGTCGCTGGGATTCGTGCAGCAGAAGACGGTCCCGGAGATATTCTGGTCCGATGCCATGAAGGACTTTATAGGTCATAACCAACACTTTGAATTGTGACCGGAACCTGATCGTCAACCAATGCAGACTGCGGAGTGTTGATGTAACATGGGCATATTTAGGGAAGCCCATGATTGCTCTCGCAGCTGCATTCTGCATGATCTGAAGTTTCCGAACACTTTTCAGAGGTAGCCCCATGTAGAGAGCGTTACAGTAGTCGAATCTCGAGGTGATGAAGGCATGAGTGACTGTGAGCAGTTACTCCCGGTCCAAATAGGGCCGCAACAGGTGCACCAGGTGAACCTGGGCAAATGCCCCCCTGGCCACAACTGAAAGATGTTTCTCTAATGTGAGCTGTGGATCGAGGAGGACACCCAAGTTGCGGACCCTCTCTGAGGGGGTCAGTGATTCCCCCCCCCAGGGTAATGAATGGACAGATGGAATTGTACTTGGGAGGCAAAACCCACAGCCACTCCATCTTATCAGTGTTGAGTTTGAGTCTGTTGACACCCATCCAGACCCCAACAGCCTCCAGGCACTGGCACATCACTTCCACTGCTTCGCTGACTGGACATGGGGTGGAGATGTAAAGCTGGGTATCATCTGTGTACTGATGATACCTCACCCCATGCCCTTGGGTGATCTCACCCAGAGGTTTCATGTAGATATTAAATAGCAGGGGGGGGGGAGGACCGACCCCTGAGGCACCCCACAAGGGAGCAACCTAGAGGTCGACCTCTGACCCCCCACTAACACCGACTACGACCGACCGGAGAGGTAGGAGGAGAACCACTGAAGAACAGTGCCTCCCACTCCCAACCCCTCCAGCCGGCGCAGAAGGATACCATGGTCGATGGTATCGAAAGCCGCTGAGAGGTCAAGAAGCACCAGGACAGAGGATAAACCCCTGTCCCGGGCCCGCCAGAGATCATCCATCAACACGACCAAAGCAGTTTCCATGCTGTAGCCGGGCCTGAATCCTGACTGCTGAGGACCTAAAAATGATTTTTTTATTTATAAGAATATTTATTGCACATAAAGTTTTGAAAGCTATTTGATAGCAGCGTTTCCTAAACTCTTCAATACAACTACCAGTCAGACTAGACAATAACATCAAATAGAGGGGTTTTTTTTTTCATTTAATGTTTCCATTAAAATGAAAACATCTGCCGGATTAGTCTGGGCAACTGATAATCATTGAAATAGCAAGAGGAAGGGTGGTGTCTCTAGCAAATCTGCATTTTGAAGTTGCTTTTTGCGGATATAGGAAATTGGACTGTGTTTTCAGGAAGAGTTTTCCATTGTCACTCTTTTTTTATTAGTATACTATTTAAAACAACAACAACAGGAAACTTTAATTGCAAAGCAAAATATAGGAACTTCCATAGGGGCTTTGGAATCATTTTATAGCCATGTTGTATCCCTGATTTTCATTTCCAGCTAAGCAGCTCGCCTGCCTTTCTTCTGGCTCTGTTGCCCCAAATGTTTGCAATTGCAGATTTTAAAGATTTGAACCAGGTCAGTTTCCTGTTGTTAAGAGATTTCAACTGATCCTGTCAACCTCCTGTTCTTGGCCAAAGTTAAAGGATATACAGTACAATTTAGTGCTTCAAATTGATTGGACTAAAGTTACTTCCATTGTAGAGAAATTACTGCCCTCCACTGGATATTTTTATAACAGCATTGATTATTTATATGTTGTCCTGAATTGATTCATCTCTCATTGTGATGCTGTAAATAGATATACTAGGCTGCCAGAAGATGACTGCATTTAGATACAGTGCAGTGATGGGCTACCAAAAATTTTACTACCACACTGTGGGCGTGGCTTATGCATTTTCTTTCAACATCTTTCAGTACAAATTGGGTGCTCTGGGGTGGAGCTCCAAATTTTGCTACCGGAATTGCGTTCCTGACCATTCCCGTAGGAGCCCATCACTGATACAGTGGTACCTCTACCTAAGAACGCCTCTACTTAAGAACTTTTCTAGATAAGAACCGGGTGTTCAAGATTTTTTTGCCTCTTCTTAAGAACCATTTTCTACTTACGAACCCGAGCCCAGAAAAATTTCTCAGGAAATTTGAGAGCGGCATGAAGGCCCAGCCAGTTTCCTGCCATTCCCCCTTTAATCCTGGCCATCTCGGGCTTTTCTGGGCTGCCAGAGGAGCCTTTCGGTGGCACTTAAGGAGGCTTTGGCAGTCCAGAGCGAACAAAGCGTTTTCCTTTCTCTGGACACTTGGAGAGGGAATAAACCTCTGCCAGAGCCCAGAGAAAAGAAACACTCTACTTACAAATTTTTCTACTTAAGAACCTGGTCACAGAATGAATTAAGTTCTTAAGTAGAGGGACTACTGTATATCCATTCCAGATGCTCCATGTGTAACTCCTATTGTTAAATTTTCCATTGTATTAACACTTTTCAATTCATTATATGTGTTGTGATTCAGCCTGAGGCTCCTCAGGGACCGGCTGCGTCTCTGCTGGCTCCATGTCCGGAGGAGGAGGACAGTGAACAGGAGGGGGAGGAACAGGCAGACGGGGGAGAGGAAAGTCAGGAAGAGGATGAGGGAGAGCAGCCTGAGAGCCCCAGGGGGGGGGGCTCTCCCCAGCCAGTAGCCTGGCCTCATTGGATGAGGAAGCACAGGCTATAATTGACATGAGACAGCGACGTGCAGCTCAGAGACGGGACCAATTAGAAAGGTATTGGCATCACTGAATTGGCAACAGCTGGGTTTGGGTGTGGTTCTCCTCAGCAGGGTTTAAAAGGCAGGCCAGCCCTTGGAGCCATGTGGAGCGTTATCAACTGGAAGTTCTGTGACCCTGCTTTGCTTCTCGGCGTCTCTGATCTTGGCTTGTGGCCTAGAAGTCTGGAAGACTTGGGGGAGGCATATGTTTGTTATCTCCAGCGTTGTTTTTGCCAGCAAGAATCCTGTTTTACTTCATGGCCTTCGTGAAACATCTTTGACGTTCCAGCGTGTTCCTGTTTGTAAGGACATTTTCTGTTACCTGTGTTTGCTTTGAATTATATAAACTGCCTTTGCTTTTTACCAGTGTGTCTGGCTTCTCTTTTTGGGTTGGTGTTTACTTCTGGAGGGACCCAGACAGAACAATATGTAGTCCTCAATTAATTACCACAATGAAGTCTGGAATTTTGCTGGTAAATAATTGCAATTGTAAAGCAAATCACATGGCTATAAGTCTCAATGGTTGATTTAGCTGAATAAAAGTAAATCAAACAACATTTTTATAGTAAGCTGGAATTCTTCCCAAGCATTTGGGGCATTTTAAACCATAAGCTGGGCATTTTCCAAATCTCACTCCTGGTAGTCTAGGAAAATGGAGAAAATCTGCCCTGTCCTGACCTTGGAAGCTCATGGAGATTCTCTGTCACTTAAGCCTCCTTTGAGCTGCACATTAGTCCTTGGAATCAGTTCTACTTTCAGGTTTCCTTGAGAAGGATAGTCAGGCAAGGGTATTTTTCTTCTTCTATTTAGAATAAAATAATTCTATTTTATTTTAAAAGGTCATTTAGCTTTACTAGATTTAGCTTTACTAGATAAATGGTCTAAGCAATGGAAACTGCAGTTTAATGTTTCCAAATGTAAAATAATGCACTTGGGGAAAAGGAATCCTCAATCTGAGTATTGTATTGGCAGTTCAGTGTTGGCAAATACTTCAAAAGAAAAGGATTTAGGGGTAGTGATTTCTAACAGTCTCAAAATGGGTGAACAGTGCAGTCAGGCGGTAGGGAAAGCAAGTAGGATGCTTGGCTGCATAGCTAGAGGTATAACAAGCAGGAAGAGGGAGATTATGATCCCACTATATAGAATGCTGGTGAGACCACATTTGGAATACTGTGTTCAGTTCTGGAGACCTCACCTACAAAAAGATATTGACAAAATTGAACGGGTCCAAAGACGGGCTACAAGAATGGTGGAAGGTCTTAAGCATAAAACGTATCAGGAAAGACTTAATGAACTCAATCTGTATAGTCTGGAGGACAGAAGGAAAAGGGGGGGACATGATCGAAACATTTAAATATATTAAAGGGTTAAATAAGGTCCAGGAGGGAAGTGTTTTTAATAGGAAAGTGAACACAAGAACAAGGGGACACAATCTGAAGTTAGTTGGGGGAAAGATCAAAAGCAACATGAGAAAATATTATTTTACTGAAAGAGTAGTAGATCCTTGGAACAAACTTCCAGCAGATGTGGTAGATAAATCCACAGTAACTGAATTTAAACATGCCTGGGATAAACATATATCCATCCTAAGATAAAATACAGAAAATAGTATAAGGGCAGACTAGATGGACCATGAGATCTTTTTCTGCCGTCAGACTTCTATGTTTCTATGTTTCTATGTCATGTTAATCACGTTGATTTTACAAGTGTGTTTTATGTATTGCCTTTTGAATCAATGATAGCCATGCTGAATGTTTACAATGGAATTTTAACACCCAAACTTTCTGATGCCTTGCTGGTACCACAGGCCTGCCTCCCTTCTCCTGCAAGCAACAGGGAGCGCAGATGAACGGTCAGGAGGCCAGGCGAGTGGTCAGGTGAGGTGAGGGGCCAAGCAAGGTGA
Organism: Erythrolamprus reginae; assembly: GCF_031021105.1. NCBI lineage: Eukaryota > Metazoa > Chordata > Lepidosauria > Squamata > Dipsadidae > Erythrolamprus > Erythrolamprus reginae. The sequence continues at coordinate 20,084,588 of NC_091954.1, read as the reverse complement.
GGTGAGACTGGGCATGACAAGGGGTGGCTGGGAGGGGAGGCACTCTGAGTCCTCGGAGAGGGGCGGCATACAAATCTAATAAATTATTATTATCATTATTATTATTATTATTATTATTATTATTATTATTATTATTACTACTACTACTACTACTACTACTACTACTATTATTATTATTATTATTATTATTATTATTATTATTATTATTATTATTCGAGGCTGGGCCGGGTGTGGCAAGGAGAGACAGGGCGAAACACCCCTTGATATGAGTGATGTTGAGTTGGCCACACCCATCCTGTCACATGACCAATCAGCCACGTCTATACAGCTAGTCATTAGGGCAGAAAGCTGGTTGTTAAATTATTTGAATGCCACCACTGATTTTCTCATCTATATTAAAAAGAAGAAATATATCACTAGAGCACATTTACAGAAAAATGTAAAATATCTATCTATCTATCTATCTATCTATCTATCTATCTATCTATCTAATCTATCTATCTATCCATCCATCCATCCATCCATCCATCCATCCATCCATCTACCTAATCTCTCTATCTCTCTCTCTCTCTATCTATCTATCCTACCTACCTACCTACCTAATATCTATCTATCTACCTTTCTATCTATGTATCTACCTACCTACCTACCTAATCTATCTATCTATCTATCTATCTATCTATCTATCTATCTATCTATCTATCTATCTATCTATCTATCTATCTATCTATCTATCTATCTATCTGAGTTGCTAAACTATCCATGCCCAGTTCCAGCAACCTCTCTTCGTATGTCTTGGTTTCCAGTCCCTTTATCATTTCAGTTGCTCTTTTCTGTACTTTCTCTAGAGTTTCAATGTCCTTTTTGTAGTGCGGTGACCAAAATTGAATGCAGTACTCTAGGTGTGCTTTGCGTATAAGTTAAATAGGTACCCTACTCCAGTGTTTCCCAACCGTGGCAACTTGAAGATATTTGGACTTCAACGCTCAGAATTCCCCAGCTGGGAAATTCTGGGAGTTGAAGTCCAAATATCTTCAAGTTGCCAAGGTTGGGAAATACTGCTCTACTCTATATACCCTATACCCTAGATTCGTGACAGGGAAACTATGGCATGCGTGACACAGGTGGCATGCGGAGTTATATCAGAGGGCACGTGAGGCATTGCCCTAGGTCAGCTCCAGCAAGCATGTGTGCGCTGACCAGCTGATTTTCGGTTCTTGGGAAAAGCCGTTTCTCCCTCCAGATGCTTCAGGGAAGCTTCCCTGAAACCCCAGAAGCAAAACAATCTTTGGCTCTTGTCTCCGTCACTCGGCTCGCTCCCCTCCTTCGCTTTAATTGCTGTTCAGTTCGGGTCGTATGTGACCCGAAGCCAAGTTTGAGTCCCTGTAAAAAATTTTCCCTGCATATCGGAAACTTGAAATTTCATGACTTTTCATCATTTCAGGGGTTCTCTCTATGAGAATTTTTTTGGGGGGGTTTCTTTCTTGCTGAAAAACAAAAAGTCACACTAGTTGTGTTCCCGGGTCACCCTGACCCGGACCAAAAACTCTTCATTTGAAGTGATTATGTTTGGTCAATTTGAATACTTTTTTCACTTGGAAAGTAGTCCGAACATTTCTGCACACAATGATATGAAAATTGAAATGAAAAAAGTAATTCTTATTGGTTTATTTTGCTGATAGAATGCGTGCCCCCCCCCATTTTTGTGAAATATTTTTCAATTTATGGATAGTTTTGCTTGCAAAATGTGTTCAATTTTACTAAAGTTGGTGTGGGATTGGTAGTTTGAACATTTCTGAATATAAGAAAAATATAAATGAACTGAAAGAAATGTTTCTTATTGGTTGTTTACAATCATAAATAAGCCCCCCCCCCTGGCTGCTTGCAAACATTTTCACTTTATATTTACGCAAGCTTCAAATCCGAAATAGTTTTAATATCTTATGCATTCATTTACTCAATTTAACATTGCTGATCATCAAAACAATATTTTTGGGGTGGTGGCTAATTCTTTTCTGGGGGGGAAAAAATCATCACTTCGAGTCTGTTTCTGTTCGTATATGACCGGACCAAAAAGAATTTTTTTAGGTACTTGAATTTGATCTTTTTGAAAACTTTTTCAACTGGAAAACTAGTTTGAACATTTATGAACATAATGATATGAAAATTGAACTGAAAGACTTGAGGCTTATATTTTTATTTTTATCAAAAAGCCCCTCCCCCCATGTTTTCTGAATTTATTTTCAATTTATACTTCTTTTAGGCTACAAATCTCTAAGGAATATTCCCCCAAAAGCTTTGATATACTAAATTGAACAATCCTGAACATAAGAAAAATAGAAATGAACTGAAAAAAAATGATTCTTATTGGTTTATTTTTGCCACAAAAGCCCCCCCCCCCCCGGCCTTATAAACCTAAAAAAAATCCACAAACAAGTGCAAAATAAACCAATAAGGATTACTTTTTTCAGTTCAATTTTCATTCCATTGTGTGCAGAAATGTTCAAACTTGTTTCCAGGTGAAAAAAGTTTTCAAAAAGACCAAATATAAGTACCTAAAATGATCAATTTGCAGCCCAGGTCAAATAGACCCGGGAACATAAGATTAGGGAGTTTTCTTGAACTGAACAGCAGGGTTAAAACACGTTCCTGCCTGCCCAGAGGCAGGGAGCTGCTCTTTCTGCGCCTTCCCGGCTCAGCTCTGGGATCTTTGTGAGCTGGGAAACATCAGGGTGGGAATCTATGGAGCTGCGCCGGCCTCCGGGATGGTGGGGGCCGTGGGGGGGGGAGAGAAAGAGAAAAAGACAGAAGGTTGGAAAGAAGCAAAGCAGCTGGCTGCGGAACTGCAAGCTTTGGGAAGCAGTCCAATCTTCTTTCTTTCTCTTCCTTCTTGACAGCAGGAGGAAGAAAGAAAGTGCTCTGGTTGGCGCTGGGAGACTGCCTGGCACATCCATCCACTGGCTCTTCAGGCAGGGGCACTATCTCCCTCCCCCCATGGCCCCCACCATCCCGGGGGCCCACAAAGGTCCCGGGAAAGGAATTCTGGGAGTTGAAGTCCAAATATCTTCAAGTTGCCAAGGTTGGGAAACACTGATCTAAAGGTCATAGAGACAGAATGTGGAATGTAGACACAATGTGATGAAATCCTTTGGCATATGGATCCCGGAATAATTTGGGATATCTCCAACTCTTCTCTGGCCAAAAGATCCTGTGGAAAACTCCTCCATAAAGAAGGAAGGTTGTCCACAGAGGTATATACAGTGTTCCTGCGAAAGTCTAATTTCCGGAAGTAGAGATGCGGAAGTAAATACACTATTTTTGGCTATGAACAGTATCACAAGCCTTCCCTTAACACTTTAAACCCCTAAATTACAATTTCCCATTCCCTTAGCAACCATTTAGATTATTACTCACCACGTTTATTTATTAAAGTTTATTTTAAAAAATATTTATTAAAGGCAGACAAAAGTTTGGCGATGACGTATGACATCATCGGGCGGGGAAAAACCATGGTATAGGGAAAAAAACTGCAAAGTATGTTTTAATTAATATTTTTGAAAAACCGTGGTATAGCCGTTTCACAAAGTTTGAACCCGCAAAAATCGAGGGACCACTGTACTGTAATTCTAACGCACACCATAGGATTACCATAGGCAGTAGTGGGTTCTGAATTAGTTTGCTACCGGTTTGTGTGTGTGTGCGTGCGTGCTTGCTCGTGCAACACTTCTGCACATGCGCAGAAGCATCCCAGGTGTGTGGGCGGAGCAACCCACCGCTGCTCTATGGGTTGATCATTGTAAACTCAATCAAAGGCAACTCTGCAGAAAAGCTTCAGCTGCCTTTTGCCTCTCAATTGTCCCCTACTTGCCCCTTTCAATTGTCAACAGGGCAAAGAAACAGGAAACCCAAAGGAGGGTCTGTAATGAGAGCAGTGAGCCGTAATGCTAAATTGCACTTCGCCACCGCGGCTTGTAAGTTCTTGCGGGACCAGCGCGATTTTGATGCTGCACCGGTGGAGGAAGCAAAATTGTGCATGGAACCGTAGGTGTGCCCGTGTTTCGGTGAGTTTTTTTTGCTTCCACACATTTATTTATTTTATTTATTTTTCAGATTTGTATGCCGCCCCTCTCGGTAGACTCGGGGCGGCTAACAACAATAATAATACAATGTAAACAAAGCTAATATTTAAGTTAATTTTAATAAAAACCAATTTAAAAAACCAATCATACATACAGACATACCATGCATAAATTTTATAAGCTTAGGGGGAAGGGAAAGTCTCAATTCTCCCATGCCTCACGACAGAGGTGGGTTTTAAGGAGCTTATGAAAGGCAAGGAGAGTGGAGGCAACTCTGATATCTGGGGGGAGTTGGTTCCAAAGGGTCGGGGCCGCCACAGAGAAGGCTCTCCCCTGGGTCCCGCCAAACGACATTGTTTAGTTGATGGGACCCGGAGAAGCCAACTCTGTGAGACCTAACTGGTCGCTGGGATTCGTGCGGCAGCAGGCGGTCCCGGAGATATTCTGGTCCGGTGCCATGAAGGGCTTTATAGGTCATAACCAACACTTTGAATTGTCACCGGAAACTGATCAGCAACCAATGCAGACTGCAGAGTGTTGGTGTAACATGGGCATATTTAGGAAAGCCCATGATAGCTCTTGCAGCTGCATTCTGCACGATCTGAAGTTTCTGAACACTTTTCAAAGGTAGCCCCATGTGGAGAGCATTACAGTAGTCGAGCCTCGAGGTGATGAGGGCAGGAGTGACTGTGAGCAGTGACTGCTGATTCAGATAGGGCCGCAACTGGTGCACCAGGCGAACCTGGGCAAACGCCCCCCTCGCCACAGCTGACCATCATCAATGACCATCATTTTTGTCAATGCCGTTTGAGCAGTAATTAAGTGAACTGTTGTAAGTTGAGGACTATACTAACAATGAAAGGAGAAGGGTGCAAAATTCAAATGGATGACTTAGCAAAAATGCTAAAAGTTCTTACACAGGATACTGAATATTGGAATATAGGAATGACAGGGCTGCAAAGCAGAGGTGTCAGTTTACATCCTTCAATTTTATGTATTATTGTTGTTGTTTGCTACACACCTTGCCACAAAGTGACTCAATAATTACTGTATCATTGCATACACAGGTGCAGCATCAAAATCGTGCTGGCCCAGCAAGAACTTACAAGCTGCGGTGGCGAGCACAATTTAGTGTTCTGGCTCGTAGCCCACCGCTGAATGAGAAACAACATATACTGACACCCTGCCTATTTAACTTATATGACGAGCACATCATGAGAAAGGCAGGGCTGGATGAATCAAAAGATGAAATTACGATTGCCGGGAGAAATATCAACAACTTCAGATACGCAGTTGATACCTCTCTAATTGCAGAAAGTGAAGAGGAACTAAAGAGCCTCTTGATGCGGGTGAAGAGGGGGAGTGCAAAAGTTGGCTTGAAACTCAACAGTAAGAAAACTAAGATCATGGCATCCAGCCCTCTCAATTCCTGGCAAATAGATGGGGAAGAAATGGCGGTAGTGACAGATTTTATTTTTCTGGGCTCCAACATCACTGCAGATGGGTACTGCAGCCAAGAAATTAAAAGGGGAGAAAAGCTATGGCAAATCTAGACAACATACTAAAAAGCAGAGACATCACCTTGTCAACAAAGGTACTTATAATCAAAGCTATGGTTTTCCCAGTTGCAATGTATGGCCGTGAAAGTTGGACCATAAGGCAGGCTGAGTGCCAAAGAATTGAGGCCTTTGAATTGATGCTGGAGAAGGAAGACTCCTGAGAGTCCCTTGGACTGCAAGGTGACCAAACCGTCCTAGAGGAGATCAACCCTGACTGCTGAGTTTAGAAGGCCGGATCCTGAAGATGAAACTCAAATATTTGATCCTACGTAGCTTCTGCTCTGGCAATCTCACACTACTGACTAGAGCCTACAAAACCTATGCCAGACCCATTCTCGAATACAGCTCATCTGTCTGGAACCCATACCACATCTCAGACATCAACACTCTCGAAAACGTCCAAAGATATTTCACCAGAAGAGCCCTTCACTCCTCCACTCGAAACAGAATACCCTACGAAAATAGACTAACAATCCTGGGTCTTGAAAGCTTAGAACGGTGGTGCCTAAAACACAATTTAAGTATTGCCCACAAGATCATATGCTGCAACGTCCTTCCGGTCAACGACTACTTCAGCTTCAACCGCAACAACACAAGAGCACACAACAGATTCAAACTTAATATTAACCGCTCCAAACTTGACTGTAAAAAATATGACTTTAACAATCGAGTTGTCGAAGCGTGGAACTCATTACCGGACTCAATAGTGTCAACTCCCAACCCCCAACACTTCTCCCTTAGACTCTCCACGATTGACCTCTCCAGGTTCCTAAGAGGCCAGTAAAGGATGTATATAAGTGCACTGATGTGCCTTTCGTCCCCTGTCCAATTGTCTTTCCTTATCTCATATGTCATATATACTCTCTCCTTATCTATCTATTTATCTATCTATCTATCTATCTATCTATCTATCTATCTATCTATCTATCTATCTATATTATATTATATTATATTATATTATATTATATTATATTATATTATATATATATCATATATATTCTCTCCTTATCTCTTATATCATATATACTCTCTCCCTCCCATCTACTTCTCTTCTTTTTACTTTCTATCGTCATATATATTACTTAATGTCTATTCTCTTCCATATGTATTGTATATTGGACAAAGAATAAATAAATAAATAAATAAATACTTTGGCCACCTAATGAGAAGGAAGGACTCACTGGAGAAGAGCCTGATGCTAGGAAAGATTGAGGGAAAAAGAAGAAAGGGGCCTGAGTCTGCAGGCATCTCTTTCCTACCACCAAAAGTGCTTTCATCCCCGCTAGTTATGACAGATGTAACCTTAATAGCTTTGGCTTCAACTTGTTAGGGTGGTTTTTTTTTCTTTCCTCCCAGCCTTTTTTCATTGGTTTGTCATGTCTCTTTGATTGTTAGCCTGAAGGCAGGAACTCTTTTAATGCTACTCATCTTTTTAAGCTGCCAAGGGAGTTTTTGTCTTAAGGATCAAATGCGGAACATAAAAAAAAAGAATGTTTCCTTAAGTATGCATATCCTGCAGAACATGGGCAGCATTGCTATCTGCAAGTCAATTGCTCAAGTTGTTAGCTCCAGCCAAGTCTCTCCTCCCCTTCCTTCTTCTTTTGGGCTTTAGAAAGAGAATTGAGGGGGGAAATTAGCTGCAGGTGGACCACGGAATGATCTCAGAGCAAGACATTCTCAGCAGTTAATGCTCACAAATGGGAATGCTGTTAAAAGACTACTGCTGTTTCTAGTTTCATTTCTGCAATCTAATGTTAAATATGTACAGAAGTAATCTGAGTTAATGGATGTTTACAGTTGAAAGCTCCCTTGTTCATTTTCACTTCTCTCTGAGCTTCTATTTACAGCAAAACAGATTATTGCCGTCATTCTGAAACATTAATCATATGGATTTTAAAGTTTACTTTTATGCTAGCTTTTCATGTCATAAAGGGGTTCTATCGGGCATAAGCAGGGGCGGGCTACCAATCCCGGCCCTAATGGAATGGGCCAGGAGCGCGCACATGCACCACAAAATTCTGCTTCTGTGCATGTGCAGAAGCCGAATCTCGCATAAAAACGTGTGTGTGATTTCTGGGGGTTTTTTGCTTCCAAAAACCCAGAAAACGGACAAAGGAGCTGCTAGTCGCTCTGACGCGACTGTTGTGGTTGGCTCTGGCCCAGCTCCTGCCCCAGGGAATGGGGAGGTGGATGCAGGGGAAAATTCAACATGTCACAGGCCTCTGACATTTTGGACCCACACAAGCGCAGAATTATGCATAGAAGAGACCAAGTAAGAACATATTACAGGATATAAGGAGGCCACCTGTGTTTGGTGGGGCTCCAGTAATTAGGGCTGCTGCTATAAATAGCAGCATGTGGGTTTGGCCATTGTGGAAGAATCGGAGTTCGTCAGGAATCCTGTGTTTTCTGGACTTTGTTGCTTTTTCACGCCTTGGAAAACAAAGCAGAGCAACGTGTGTGTGTGTGTGTGTCTCACTTTGTTGGAAGAAGAAGGGGTGTGAGGTTTCTTCACAGCTGCTAACTAAGTACTTAATGACTACTTAAGGGAAATTGTACAGACTACCCAGTTGTTTTGGGACGAGTGCTCTTTGCAATACAAAAAGAGTGCTTAGTTTATTTTGAATTTTGTGATAAAGAACATTGTTTTGAATTTTCAAACGTGTTTGTGTCTGAAATTTGTACCCTTGAATTTTTGGGAGGCTCCTATCAGAGACCCCGGCAGAACAGCGACCAGCAAAACAAGGTAAAGCCTGTCACCCAGTCTGCTCATGGCAGCGGCGTGGGCTCGCGGCATGGCAGGGGCTCGTGGCACAGCGGAGGCTCGTGGCATGGTGGAGGGGTGAGCCGACAGAGCTGCCTCCCTCAAGCCACAAGCCCCCGCCGCACTGAGCCCATGCCTGCCCCGAGCGGCCTGCCCGTTCTGCCATGAGTGGCAGTTCTGTCAGCTTGTCCCTCCATCGCACCACGAGCCCCTGCTGTGCCGCAAGCCCCCTCCAAACACCGGCACCATCACAAGCAGCCTGCCTGCTCTGCCGCAAGTCCCCACACTACCCACTCGCCACCGCCCACCCCACGCACCTGTGATCGGCCTGCCCGGCCCTTACCTTGCTCCAGTGACCTCTTGCAGGGGCACCGAGAGTATGCAGGCTGGGTGGCCCCAAGTTCCGGTAATGTGGCCTGTTCTGTGCTCTTCTGAGCCGCAGGCATCTCCTGTGGTGCGAGAGAGCAGGTGTATGGCCAGAGCTTGGGCTGGCTGTTTTTGCCAGCTGCCGCTCCCGGCGCCACTCTCGTACATGAATGTCCTTCCGGCAGCAAAAATTGCTGGTTTCTTTGCTTCTGCGCATGCAGGAAGCAAAAAAACCTGGATTTTTTTTACCGGAATTGCTCTGGTTATGCATGCACGCCACGTGCATGCCTGATGGAAACTGGAGTGAGCTTACGTGTTCTGTTTTCCTCAGCGGAACAGCTGTTCTGGCTGTTCTGGCTAGGGCCCATGGCTGGGCACAAGCAACCAGAGCTAATCGTAAATAAGTAGGCAAATCAACGTTATCATCTTCTACCTATGTTACAAGAATCTCCCCAAACCGCTTGCCTTCCCCTGGGCAAAACCAGACAAGGCTTTGTGGATCTTTGGGAAGGTCATGTTTATGCTACTTACAAGGCGGTGCAATGATTCCAAACTGGGTCCTTGTTTGACGCCTCCTTCCAGCCTAACTAGCTGTTTCACAACAGGTTCTCTTCTACAATGCTTGATGCATGTTTTCTGGAGTTCCTGTTTATAAATTCAAACAATAATAAAAAAATATACGTTTCTTCATGTTAGAAATCTCAACGTGACTGTACTATTTAGAACAAGCATTACAAAGCAGTCTTGTTTTCCATGAGATTGATGGGATTCAACCAGTTTGCAGTGGTTTGGGCAAGCCAGTTGTTAAATTACCATTGACCTTCGCCCCCGCTATCCAAGAGGATCCTGGGTGCTGCATTACACTGAACGGAGGGAAATGGAATGACCAGCATGAAAGAAGAAAAAGGCTGTTTTCCCCCTTTCTTCTCCCTCGTCCTCCTCCTTCCCTCGTGCCGGCCGCTTCCCATTTCTCCATTGCTGCACAGTTCCCAGGATTCACTTTGACAGTAGGGGAGGGGGGATGATTTAACAACCCGCTCGCTCAGGGTCAGTTTGGTCATCATGGGAGGCTCGTCCCGCATGTGCAGGGGAGCTGGAGGACGGGGATGGCCGACACCTCCCACGATGGCTAACCTGACCCTGGGCGAACCAGTTGTTAAATTGAATCCCACCCTCCCCTGGATCATTTGCATTTTTGCAAGCCAGGTATATTCACACTGAATATTGCCAGCCCCAGAGACATTTAGTAATTAAAGAGTTAACTTTGTGTGCCTTACTAAGATCCTCCTATTATGATGTAATATCCTGCCAAATCTAACATCACTTCCTTCTTCTTCATCCTAAAACTCCTTTCTCTTTTTACCTCTATCATGTGAAGACATACAGTGGTACCTCGGTTTTCGAACGCCTTTGTTTTCGTACATTTCGGATACCGAACAAAATTTTCTGCAAAAATTTGCTTCAGTATCCGAACAAAAATTCGGATACTGAACAGAAAATTTTGTTTACTACCTGAAATGTAAGATCTGAGGGGACGAGGTGAGAGGGAATGGGAGTTGGAATCCCGACACGCCCCTCCTGGCTGCCCTCTTAACAGCTGCCCAGTCTCTACCTTGTAAGTGCTCCAAGCTGCAGGAAGGGTAGGGCTGGCTGCAATACCGGCAGCTTCGGGGGGCTCCTTTCCTCAGCGGTTCAGTTGGTTACATGCAGGCAGCTGCACCAACTTTTTCTTTCCCGCCGCCGGCCGCTTCGGCAGCTTCCCTTCGAGGAGCAGCAGCAGCGTCAGGAACGTCACGCGATGAAGGGAAGCCGCCGGAGCCGCCGCTGGGAAAGAAAAGGTTGAGGCAGCTGCCTGGAGGTAGTGAACTGCTGAGGAAAGGAGCCCCCTGAAGCTTCCGGTATTGCAGCCAGCTCTACCCTTCCTGCAGCTTGGAGCAGTTACAAGGTAGAGACTGGGCGGCTCGAGGAGCAGCAGCAGCGCCGGGAACATCGTGCGGTTCAGTTGGTTGCCTCCAAGCAGCTGCACGAACTTTTTCTTTCCTGGCAGCGGCAGCTTCCCTTCATTACGTGACGTTCCCGGCCGCCAGGAAAGAAAAAATTCGTGCAGCTGCTTGGAGGCAACCAACTGAACCGCTGAGGAAAGTAGCCCCCCGAAGCTGCCGGTATTGCAACCAGCCCTACCCTTCCTGCAGCTTGGAGCAGTTACAAGGTATAGACTGGGGGGCTGTTAAGGGGGCGGCCAGAAGGGGCGTGTCGGGATTCCGACTCCCCTTCCCTCTCACCCCGTCCCCTCAGATCTTTATCCCATAGGAAATAGAGGAAATACTGTAGATTTAATTGGTTCCCAGCAAGTCAATGGGCTGGGAACCAATTAAATCCATTTCCATTATTTCCTATGGGATAAATTAATTCGGTTCTCGACCAAATCGGTTCTCAACCACACTTCTGGAACGGATTGTGGTCGAGAACCGAGGTACCACTGTATTTGTTATGTTGTCCCTCGAGACATGTTTTATTTTCTACTTTTATAATAAAAGAAATCTTGTTTTGAACAAATGACTAAAGGCTTCATCTATCGCCTCCGTGGGGTTAATGTTCTAACGGACTTTAATCACTTACAAACTGCGACAGGATTGCATTGACTTGTTCATATGTTGTAAGTCTTTTTAGCAGTTAACACTGTAGAAGTGGTTTGCCATTGGCCCAGTGATAGGCTCCTACAGGTACGGTCAGGTAGGCAGTACCGGTAGCAAAATTTAGATTTTTTTTCTTTTTTTCCCTTCTGGGCTCTGGGTATGTTTATAATATGTATAATTTTAGAAGAGCTGTGCATGTGTGTGTATACATACATTTTATATAATAGATAATCAGGGGTGGGCTACTGCCTGGACCGGGGGGGGGGGGGTTAACGCAGTGGGGTAGCGAAAATGGAGCTCCACCCCAGAGCCCCCAATTTGCACTGAAAGATGTTGAAACAAAATGCATAAGCCCCGCCCACAGTGTGGTAGTAAAAATTTTGGTAGCCCATCACTGCATTGGCCCCTTCTAGGATGTTTGGATTTCTAAAATCCATTTTCTTTGTCCTAATGTCAGCACCCATATAATAGACATAAAACTAATTTTGTGAATAAGTTGTTTAAGAAGCCATGGAAGTTTTTGTCCCTAATACAAGGCAGGTGGATTATAAATTGATAACTCACATTTCTGGAATTATGCAACACAATGAGTACTGAGGTACGGTAGTACTGTAGTTAATAATAATAATAATAATAATAATAATAATAATAATAATAATAATAATAATAATTTATTATATTTGTATGCCGCCCCTCTCCAAGGACTTCAGTGCTTTTAAGAGTGGACATGAGCAAACAACCATATTCATAGAAACATAGAAGATTGATGGCAGAAAAAGACCTCATGGTCCATCTAGTCTGCCCTTGTACTATTTCCTGTATTTTATCTTAGGATGGATATATGTTTATCCCAGGCATGTTTAAATTCAGTGACTGTGGATTTACCAACCACGACTGCTGGAAGTTTATTCCAAGCATCTACTACTCTTTCAGTAAAATAATATAGTCTCACATTGCTTCTGATCTTTCCCCCAACTAACCTCAGATTGTGCCCCCTTGTTCTTGTGTTCACTTTCCTATTAAAAACACTTCCCTCCTGAATCTTATTTAACCCTTTAACATATTTAAATGTTTCGATCATGTCCCCCCCTTTCCCTTCTGTCCTCCAGACTACTCTATATCTCAATTCTCTCTGGCTCTGTTAAAAACTGCTATTGCTAACATGTTGTAAGCCGCCCTGAGTCTAAGGAGAAGGGCGGCATAAAAATCAAATAAATGAATGAATGAATGAATAGATTCATTTGTTATTTCTGTTGTTGGGAACCCTGCTGCATACTACACTTTTTTCAAAATAACTTCTTTATTGTTTTTAGATCATCAACAACTCCATTTAACAAATCCAAGAGATAGGAATCTTGAATGGATTCTTTTAAAATACACAGTTGCTGAAACATACTCAGTTGCTTAGATCAGCCAGCATCAGTTGTGAACGGACATGAATAGCAAATCATATATATAGTAATAGTTATGGAATTCACTATCACAAAGCATGATAATGGCTATTGGCTTGAATGCATTTAAAAGGAGTTTGAAAAATCCATTGCGGGCAGGTCTATTAATGGTTCTTATTTTTGGGAAGTCAATGTTACTTTTGAGTTGCGTGCAACATTACCTCAAATACCAGTTGCTGGGGAAACACAGGGGAAGATGGGGTTGTCCCTAGCTCCTACTTGTGAGTTTCTCAGAGGCATCTGTTTAGTGCTTATAAGAAATCAGATGTTGGACTAAGAGGGACCTTGGCCACATCCAAGAGAGATGTTCTTAGGAAGACTCTTCTAACAGCTGACCTCAAGGATGGTCAACTTCCCTGACCCAGTACAGCTCTTAATCTTCTTAATTTCTGAGTTTTTGAAACCTTTGGAGAAGCTGAAGTGAAAGAGGAACCAAGAATATTTTGCAGAATGAGTTAAAATGTTTAAAGAAGTGGAAACTAGTAAAAATTGCAAGGTAAGCATAGGGAAAGCTCCAGTTCAGACCATTACAAAACAGAATTAAACTCATCGGAGATTCCTGCCTGACCTCATCTATGATCGCCATGCAATGTCCAAACATATGAATGTGATCTTCCATTAATCTAATTTCAAATGTGATGACTATGTTATCTTTAATGTAATCAGCAAGGATGTTGGACAAATGGACTTGGCCAGGGCTGTTTAATCCCCTGAAAATCTGTGAGCAAATTATTTCGTTCAGCTTCTGCAAAAGAACTTCCTTCTCATCCTACGTTGTGTTGTTATTCACTGAAATTATTGAACTACATATTTGTAGCCCAGCTATGGTAGACCTACTTACATTTTATCAGAATGCTAATACATATTCTAAGACAGTGATGGCGAACCTGTGGCATGCGTGCTACAGGTGGCATGCAGAGCCATATTTGCTGACATGTGAGCCATTGCCCTAGCTCAGGGGTAGGCAAAGTTGGCTCTTCTATGACATGTGGACTTCAACTCCCAGAATTCCTGAGCTAGCATCATTGGCTAAGGAATTCTGGGAATTGAAGGCCACAAGTCATAGAAGAGTCGACTTTGCCTACCCCTGGCTTAGCTCAACTCCAGTGTGCACGTGCGGGCCAACCAGCTGATTTTCAGCTTGTACGGAGACTCTGGGAGGGTATTTTTGGCTTCCAGAGAGCCTCTGGGTGGGTGGGGGAGGGTGTTTTTGCCCTACCCAGATTCCAGGGCAGCCTCTGGAGCCTGGAGAGGGTGAAAAACAGGCATACTGGGGCCACCAGAAGTTGGGAAACAGGCCATTTCTGGCCTCCAGTGGGCCTCTGGGGCAGCAGGGGAGACCATTTTCAGCCTACCCAGGCATTGAATTATGTGTGTGGGCACCCACGCCTTCACGATAAAGCATACTCACATGCTTTCTGAGGAAAAAAAAGTTCACTTTCACTGTTCTAGGACAATCTGGTTCAGACTGGTATAATCATTAGATTGCCTTAACAAGCTCAATTTTTTTTCTGTAATCTCTTTGATGCCATGTAGTGACCATCTAAATTTTGGTAGCTCTAATGGAAAGATTGAATGGTCAGGAGGAAAGGACACTGCTAAGGCAATGGCCAGATAAAAGAGGCCTGAGTCTGGCTCAAGAAAGAAAGGAGAAACCCCGCCCTCAGAGAAACCCCTCCCTCAGGGTTGAAATTTAGCAGGTTCTGGCAGGTTCTGGCGAATCGGTAGCAGAAAGTTTGAGAAAGGCCATCTGTCGCTAGCCCCAGAGTGGGGAGGGAATGGAGATTTTGCGGTATCCTTCCCCTGCCATGCCCACCAAGCCATGCCCACAGAACCGGTAGGGAAAAATTTTGAATTTCACCCACGCCCTCTCTGTTTTTTTACCTCATATGGAGTTAAAATAACTCCAGAGGGTCAATGTCATTGCCCAGAGGAACATTGGTTGCCCTCTACCTTAAGAAAGCTCAAAACATTCTTAAAGGTCATCTCATCTTGGGCTCCGAATTTCCACGAAGCAGATATGTGGAAGTAAATACACCATTTTTGGCTATGGACAGTATCACAAGCCATCCCTTAAGTCTTTAAACCCCTAAATTACCATTTCCCATTCGCTTAACAACCATTTACTCACCATTATTACTGGTACTCACCATTGAATAAGACACTTAGTGATCCTGATATTTATAAACATAATTATTTATTAACAATAATTATTGACGTCATCGGGCGGAAAAAAACATGGTATAGAAAAAAACTGCGAAGAATTTTTTAATTAATATTTTTTGAGAAACCGTGGTATAGGCCAGTGTTTCCCAACCTTTTTTGAGCCGCGGCACATTATTCATATTTTCAAAATCCCGAGGAACACTGAAAGGGGGGGGCGGGGGCGGGGGGGGGGTAAAGAAAAGTTTGGACAAAAAAACCCTCTCTCTTCCTCCCTTTTGCTCTATTTCTCCCTCTTTCTCTTTTCCTTCCTTCCCTTCTTTCTCTCTCTCCATCCCTCTTTCTTTCTTTCTCTCTTTTTTGCTCTCTTTCTCTCTCCCTCCTTCCCTTCCTCTATGTCTTTCTCTCTCCTTTGCTCTCTCTCTGTCTCTCTTGCTATCTCTTTCTTGCTTTTCTCTCTCTCTTGCTCTCTCTCTCTCTTTCACTGTCTTGCTATATGTCTCTTTCTTTCTCTTTGCCTCTCTTACTATCTCTCTTTCTTTCTCTTTCTCTCTTTCTCTCTCTCTGTCTCTCTTGCTATGTCTCTCTTTCTTTCTCTTTCTCTCTCTCTCTGTGTCTTGCTATATGTCTCTTTCTTTCTCTTTGCCTCTCTTACTATCTCTCTTTCTTTCTCTTTCTCTCTTTCTCTCTTTCTCTCTCTCTGTCTCTCTTGCTATGTCTCTCTTTCTTTCTCTTTCTCTCTCTCTCTGTGCCTCTCTTGCTAAGTCTCTCTTTTTCTCTTGCTATGTCTCTCTTTCTTTCTCTCTCTCTCTGCCTCTCTTGCTATGTCTCTTTCTCTGCCTCTCTTTCTTGCTCTGTCTCTCTCTCTCTGCCTCTCTTGCTATGTCTCTCTTTCTCTCTCTCTCTTTCTCTGCCTCTCTTTCTTGCTCTGTCTCTTTCTCTGCCTCTCTTGCTATGTCTCTCTTTCTTTCTTTCTTTCTCTCTCTCTCTCTCAGCTGACTGCAAGCGGGAGCCCTGACGGCGGCAGCTGGACGTGCTGCTGGACACCGTATATGCCAGGCCCGCAGCGCCAGCATGTACGACGTCTAGCAGCACGTCCAACCGCCACCGTCAGGGCTCTCGCTTGCAGTCAGCTGAGAGAGAGAGAGAGCGCTCCCTCTCGCCACCGCCATCTCCCCACGACTGCCTGCGGCCACTGCGGCCGCCCCCCGCTCCCATCGCCAGTGCCCTCCCGCCGGGCCACAAAGGAAACTTGCCGTCGACGCAGGAGAAGCTCCAGCTGGGCGGGGCGCTGCCGGTACTTCCGTCCTGGGGCTCCCGCTCGCAGCTGTCAACCGGCTCCTGCTCGATGCCACGGTTTTCGGCGCTCTCCTGCTGGGTCCCAAAGAAGGAAGGCGGGGAAAAGGCGCGAAGAATAAAGCTCTCCTTCTTCCTGCCTTCCTTCTTTGGCGCCCAGCAGGAGAGCGCCGAAAACCGCGGCATCGAGCAGGAGGCGGGGGACAGCTGCGAGCGGGAGCCCCAGGACGGAAGTACCGGCAGCGCCCCGCCCAGCTGGAGCTTAGCGGCACACCTGGCCATGTCTCGCGGCACACCGGTTGGGAAACGCTGGTATAGGCTATTCGCGAAGTTTGAACCCGCAAAAATCGAGGGAACACTGTATTACCATCTGGCAGCCGGCACAGGATAATAAAAACAAGGACAAATAGACTGAAAAGCAGCTTCTATCCCAGGGCAATAACCACATTGTATTCTACGGTATAGTGCAATATCAAGTTTTCAATTTCAATTATACAGAATGTAAAGGACGTATGTTTGTGTTTTTATTTTTATAGTTTTAATGTACACTGAAGACGGCATTTAATTTTGTTGTACTATGTGCAATGACAATAAACCAAACTAAACTAAAAAGGAAGATAACTTAAAAATGTCCATTGTTTTAGCCATTACAATAAAAGCAGTACCAAGCTACATCACATTACTATATCTTAGTCTAGTTTATTTTGCTGTCAGGAGCTTTTAATGGATGCATTTCAACATTTTTTTCCCTGAGTGGCACAATTGCTACTTTCTCTGTTTGGGGAAGTGTGCAAAACTATTGGCTGAGCTTCCTGTGGCTGGTTAAAATTTCCTTTCCGGTCTCCTTCACAAAAGGATGAGTGGGCAAGGGACTTTTTGTTTGTTTCTTTTTTTGAGGTGGAAGTTCAAGGGAAAAATCCATGATTTGAAGGGGCTTAAGGCAATTTTCACTTCTGAAACTCTGTCCAAGCTTCTCCACAATGTTCTTGGTTCCCCACTCTTTTGAAATCATTATTAATACATTACTGTTAGTATTGCTTAATATATCCTTACAAAGACTACACCTGAATACCGCATCCAGCTTTGCTTACCACATGACAAAAAAGATGTTGAGACTTTGGAAAAAGTACAAAGAAGAGCAACTAAGAGGATTAACGGCATGGAGACAAAACCATGAAAAACAATTGCAGGAATTGGGTGTGGCTAGTGTAGGGAGAAGAAGGACTACAGGTGAAACTTGAAAAATTAGAATAGGGTGCAAATGTTCATTTACTGTATTTCAGTAATGTAACTTAAAAGGCGAAACTTAATATATGAAAAATATTCATAACATGCAAGGCAAGGTAGTTCAAGCCCTGATTTGTCATACTTGTGATGATTAGAGCCGGGGTGGCACAGCAGGTGGAGTGCTGTATTGCAGGCCACTGAAGCTGACTGCAGATCTGAAGGTCAGCGGTTCAAATCTCATCACTGGCTCAAGGTTGACTCAGCCTTCCATCCTTCCGAGGTGGGTAAAATGAGGACCCGGATTGTGAGTGCAATAATGCTGGCTCTGTTAAAAAGTGCTGTTGCTAATATGTTGTAAGCCGCCCTGAGTCTAAGGAGATGGGCAGCATAAAAATTGAATGAATGAATGAATAAATGAATGAATGAATGAATAAATAAATAAATAAATAAATAAATAAATAAATAAATATGGGGCACAGATCATGAAAACCCCAAATCCCCCATCTCAGAAAATTAGAATATTACATGTCATTAATACAAAAAGGATTGTACATAGAACAATATTGGACATCTGAAAAGTATAAGCATGCATATGTACTCAATATTTAATTTGGGTCCCTTTTACAGCAATTACTGCCTCAATGCGGAGTGGCATGGACGCTATTAGGTGTGGCACTGCTGAGGTGTTATAGAAGACCAGGATGTTTCAATAGCGGCCTTCAACTCTTCTGCATTTTTCCGTGTCCTGTCTCTCATCTTTCTCTTGGCAATGACCCATAGATTCCCCATAGGTTCAGGTCAGGCAAATTTGCTGGCCAATCAAGGGCAGTAATCCCATGGTCACTGAAACAGGTTTTGGTGCTTTGGGCAGTGTGGACAGGTGCCAAGTCTTGCTGGAAAATTTAAGTCACCATCCCCATAAATTCGTATGCAGATGGAAGCATGAAGCACTCCAAAATCTCCTGGTAGACAGCTGCATTGACCCTGAACTTAATGAAGCACAGTGGACAAATACCAGCAGATGACATGGCTCCCCAAATCAACACAGACTGTGGTAATCCATCTCATTTGGAAACCAAGGACCCAGAGTCTTCGGAGAGGGGCGGCATACAAATCTAAGTAATAAATAAATAAAATAAGAATGGAGAGGGAAACACTGCAAGATGCTTGAGGTCCAGTGTAATGTTTCCACGGTCTGTGTTGATTTGGGGAGCCATGTTATCTGCTGGTATTCATCCACTGTGCTTCATTAAGTCCAGGGTCAGTATTCCAATATTTGAGGGACTGCCATAAAGAAGAGGAGGTCAACTTATTTTCCAAAGCATTGAAGACAATAGATTTAAGGCACTTTGGAATTCCAAACTGATATCAAATTAAGTTTTGGAGAATTCTTAAATACAGTGGTACCTCTACCTAAGAACGCCTCTACTTATGAACTTTTCTAGATAAGAACTGGGTGTTCAAGATTTTTTTGCCCCTTCTCAAGAACTATTTTCCACTTATAAACCCAAGCCTCCGAAACTATAACCGGAAAAGCCATGGAGAAGCTTCCGTGGGGCCTCTCCAGGAACCTCCTGGGAGAAAACAGGGCTGGAAAAGGCAGGGAGAAGCCTCCGGGGGCATCTCTAGGAATCTCCTGGGAGGAAACAGGGCCAGAAAAAGTGGGGAGAAGCCTCCATGGGGCTTTGTGATCATATTATAAGCAACTGTGTTTTCTTTGCTGATGACGTTAAACCATTTTAATACCACCGACAATGCTGCTACCCTTCAAAAGGACCTTGACCATGTAGCTGAATGGTCTATACAACTGGCAACTTCAAATCTCTACCAGTAAATGCTCTGTCTTACACATTGGTAAAAAGAATCAGAATACTAAATATATACTTGGAGGAAGTGACCTTGTAGACAACCCTCACTCTGTCAAAGACCTTGGAATACTCAAATCAAATTACCTAGAGCCTACTATAACAACATTGCCAAAAAAAACCATTAAGCGTTGTCAATCTAATCTTACGCAGCTTCTTCTCTGGTAACATCGAATTGCTAACCAGAGCTTACAAAACATTTGTCAGACCAATTCTAGAATACAGCTCGCCTGTATGGAACCCGCATTGCATATCAGACATTAATACAATTGAGGGTGTCCATAAATATTTCACAAGTAGAGTCCTTCCTTCCTCCTCCTGCAACGAAATACCTTACTCCACCTGGCCTGAAATACTGAAATTAGACAATTTACAACTACATCACCTCCAAACTGATCTGACCATAGTTCACAAAATCATATACCAAAATGTCCTTCCTGTTAATGACTACTTCACCTTCAACCACAACAACACACAAGCACATAATATTTTAAACCACTTCAAACTACTGCAAAAAATCCGACTTCAGCAATAGGGTGATCAACATCTGGAATTCACTACCTGACTCTGTTGTTTCTTTCCCAAACCCCCAAATCTTCAATTTTAGATTGTCTACAGATGACCTCTTCCCTTTTCTTAAAAAACTGTAAGGGGTGTGCATAAGCGCACCATTGGGCCTACCGCCCCTGTCCTACTGTCCTATTGCCTTATTTTATCATTACTTTCTATGTTATGTTCATATAAACTACTATCCTATACTTGATTGACAAATCAATAAAACAAACAAACAAATAAATAGAATGAAAGAAAGAGTGAATGAAAGAATGTATGTATGTATGTATGTATGAATGAATGAATGAATGAATGAATGAATGAATGAATGAGAGCACTCACATTCCTAAAAATATTCTATTTCTTTGTGTGGAACTCATTCTGGACATAAAAAGGAAGACTGCAATCCTTCTTTTGAGAACTAGCACAATCTTCCTTTTTTGTACCTGACGGAATTCAGGAGTGGGCTCTTTTGTGACGAAGGTCACAAATCAATTGCAACCAGCTCTCCCTCTTCCTCACACAACAGGAGTTTGTGTGAATTATTCATTGGGTCAGCCACATTCCAACCAAAATCCACTGGTCTCTCTTGCTCAGCAGAGGGAGACAGAGGCATAGTTTTCTGCCTGTTGCAAAGTATGGCTTTTTCTTCCCCTATTAAATCCTCAGGAAACCTCATTATGCCTTGCAGCATCTTCTGACAAATGATCATATTAGTTAAAAGGAAGGAATTCAAACCCACATCTCAGACATCAACACCCTTGAAAATGTCCAAAGATATTTCACCAGAAGAGCCCTTCACTCCTCCACTCGAAACAGAATACCCAAGAAAATAGACTAACAATCCTGGGCCTAGAAAGCCTAGAACTATGGCGCCTAAAACACGATTTGAGTATTGCCCACAAGATCATATGCTGCAATAATATTTTAATATTTCATATTGTAAATTATTAGATTTGTTATAAACTGTTTTTATTGTGTTGTGAGCCACCCCGAGTCTACGGAAAGGGGCGGCATACAAATCTAACAAATAAATAAATAAAATAAATAAACGTCCTACAGTTGACTACTTCAGCTTCAACCGCAACAACACAAGAGCATGCAACAGATTCAAACTTAATACGAACCGCTCCAAACGTGACTGTAAAAAATATGATTTCAACAATCGAGTTATCAAAGCGTGGAACTCATTACTGGACTCAATTGTGTCAACCCCTAACCCCCAACATTTCTCCCTTAGACTCTCCACGATTGACCTCTCCAGGGTCCTAAGGGGCGTACATAAGTGCACTGGGGTGCCTTTCGTCCCCTGTCCAATTGTTTTTCCTTTCTCTCACTTATCATATATATTCTCTTTCTTTCGTATATCCTCTCCTCTAAGTTCACTTTTACCCTTATATATATTACTACATGTCTATTTTTCTTCCTATGTATTTGTGTATTGGACAAATGAATAAATAAGAATAAAATAAAATAAATAAATAAATAAATAAATACTTTTTATCTCCTGTTTTTTCAAACTGGGGAGGGGTGACTCCTTTATATTAAATCTTTGTTTGTTTTGCTTCTCATCGATGCCAGTTTCAAGAATTATTGGCGTATCCAGTTCTACAGAGACGTCTCCGCTTATAACCATAATCAAACCCAAAATTTTGGTTCTCATGGTGGTCATTAAGCCGTGGTTGCATCCAGGGGTAGATTCCCATTTTCACCACTGCCAGTGCGCTGCATATGTAGCTTCTCTTCTTCTGCATGCAGGGGTGGGCACAGTTGGGTGGGACAGGGTAGAACACAGTTCCACCAGTGGAAATTTATTTATTTATTGGATTTGTATGCCGCCCCTCTCCAAGGACTTGGGGCAGTTCACAACATAAAGGAAGCTGTGTGCCAAGCTCCGGCTGACCATCCCACCCTCCCATCCTCCTCCTCGGAAAGCGGCAGGGAGACCAGCACCAGCAGGAGTTGCAGGGGGCCTATTTCCTGCCCCCTCTTTTCTCAACAGCTGATCGGCACCCATTTGCCTAGCTACCCAGCCTGAAGCCGGAAGTGACCTAGGAAGGAGAGAGCGGGAAACACAAAGCAAATTGTCACCCCAGAGAGCGATACTGGCGAGTGCTGGCTGGGGAATTCTGGGAGTTGAAGTCCAAATATCTTCAAGTTGCCACGGTTGGGAAACACTGGTCTAGTCCAACCCCCTGCTCAGGCAGGAAACCATATTGCATTTCAGACAAATGGTTATCTAATTTCTTCTTAAAACTTCCACAAAACCCACAATTCTGGAGGCAAGTCATTCCACTAGTTTATTGCTCTGTCAGGAAATTTCTCCTTAGTTCTAAGTTACTTCTCTCCTTAATTAGTTTCCATCCATTGCTTCTTGTCTTGCCATCAGGTGCTTTGGAGAATAGCTTGTCTAGTGGTGGGTTGCTGCTGGTTGGGACTGGCTCTTTAGAACCCATAGCGGAAATTTACTGCTGCTCACTGAACCAGCAGCGATAACCAGCAGTCCATGCTCCCAGAGGTCCTCTGGTTGCCATGGCTTGCAAAAAAACCCTCTGCGCATGCGCAGAGGGTCATTTTTGGGTCTTTTGCATGACATGATGCAAAACATGTACTTTTGTCATGATCAGAACTGGTAGGGAAGGTAAGTGGAACCCAACCCTGCCCTGGTTCTTCTTTTTATCAAACTAGACCCACATAATTCTAGCAACCGTTCTTGATATTATTATTATTATTATTATTATTATTATTATTATTATTATTATTAATTAGATTTGTATGCTACCCCTCTCCGAAGACTCAGGGCGGTTCACAACAGTAATAAAAACAGTATAATAATGAAACAAATCTAATAACAAAATTACATAGCCCCCCCCGACAATTAAAAACCATACAACACATACATACCAAACATAAAATATAAGAAAGCCTGGGGGAGATGTCTTAGTTCCCCCATGCCTGGCGATATAGGTGGGTCTTGAGTAACTTGCGAAAGACAAGGAGGGTGGGGGTCATTCTAATCTCTGGGGGGAGTTGATTCCAGAGGGCCGGGCCCCCCACAGAGAAGGCTCTTCCCCTGGGGCCCGTCAAACGACATTGTTTGGTTGACGGGACCCCGAGAAGGCTAACTCTGTGGGACCTTATCGGCCGCTGGGATTCGTGCAGTAGAAGGCGGTTCCGGAGGTATTCTGGTCCAATGCCATGAAGGGCTTTAAAGGTCATTACCAACACTTTGAATTGTGACTGGAAGCTGCAGGCCACGGAGTGTTGTAGAAACGTGGGCAAATCTAGGAAGCCCCACAATAGCTCTCGCGGCCGCATTCTGCATGATCTGAAGTTTCCGTACACTTTTCAAAAGTAGCCCCATGTAGAGAGTGTTGCAGTAATCGAACCTCGAGGTTATAAGGGCATGAGCGACTGTGAGCAATGACTCCCTGTCCAAATAGGCTCGCAACTGATGCACCAGGTGAACCTGGGCAAATGCCCTCCTCGCCACAGCCAAAAGATAGTGTTCCAATGTTATCTGTGGATCGAGGAGGACGCCCAGATTGCGGACCCTCTCTGAGGGGGTCAATAATTCCCCCTCCCAGAGTTATGGACGGACAGATGGAATTGTCCTTGGGAGGCAAGACCCACAGCCACTCTGTTTTGTCTGGGTTGAGTTTGAGCTTGTTGACACCCATCCAGGCCCCAACAGCCTCCAGGCACTGGCACATCACTTCCACTGGATCGTTGACTGGACATGGGGTGGAGATGTATAACTGGGTATGATTGGCATATTGATGATACCTTTTAGCCTCCAGTCCCCTAATCATCTTTGTTGCTCTTCTCTGCACTCTTTCTCTTCATGTGTGCGTGCGTGTAGACAGATAGACAGACAGACAATATGGGCTTTGATGCTCATGAAATTCCATTTCTTTCTGAAGCCACGTTGTTAAGCCATGCTGATCTGTTGATTCAGGCAAAGTATTAATAGCTCGGTGATTAATGATCGTTCAAAAGCCTAGCAGGATTCCCTTTCAAGATTTCAGCAATTGTATTCAATTGGAAATGTCAAATAAGCATAAATAAAAGCTTGAAACATTCATTGACTTTTGCCTTCAGCCTCTCTTTTAAGCTGCCTCCTGTCCAGCAGTTATAACTCTCAAAAGCCATGTCTCAACAGCATAATTTTAACTGGTGGTCTGCATATTCTTCAGTTTCTATGGCTACCTCCCCTTAATAATTGCCAGCTTCCAATTCCATTTATTATGGCACATAGGAAAGGGTCTTTCAACAATATAGAGAAATTTCCATTTAAAGGACCATTCAATGGATTGAATGGACCATTCATGCCTCCCGAAGACCCATTACATACAAAACTATATCATTCAGGTCAATTTACATAATTTGTAGCAATTTACCTTCTTAAGGCAATGAGGTAAAGCGACATGAGTGGTGTTATTTTCATAGCAGGGTCATAATGCACGCATCATGGTGAATAAGGGAAAGTTATCAATAAATTTAAGTGCCTCTATTGACTATTTAGATGCAACTCGCACATCTCAGAGAGGTCAGAATAATGTTCTCCATTGTATCCAAAATCATGTAAGTGCTCTATTAAATTGAAACATTACTATACTCCTTTATGCTCCTCCCTTTTCCGAATGGAAAGCTATTCCAGAGAATATATACATATAATATTTGGATTATTGCAACACTCTAGCTTCTTTAGTAGGTAAATTTTTTCCAAGGGTAGATCAGAGTAGACTCCTTCTCCAGTGGTGAAATCCTATTTTTTTTTACTACCAGTTCTGTGGGCGTGACTTGGTGAGTGTCATGTGGCTTAGTGGGCGTGGCTTGGTGGGCATGGCAGGGGAAGGATACTGCAAAATCCCCATCCCCTCCCACTTCTGGAGGTGGTATTTGCTGGTTCTTTGAACTACTCAGAATTTCCGCCACTAGTTCTCTAGAATCTATAAGAACCTGTTGGATTTCACCCCTGCCCTTCTCCTTGAGTTTATTAAGGAAGTAGACTTCATCAAAATTGAGACTAGAGTCACTCAGACATTATAGTTTGGGCATGTTTATGTCAGGCCCAAAGCCATTATGTGAAGTTAGAGAGCTTTGGCCTGCCACAGTTAGCACAGCGATAGGGAAACGGGAGGGGAGAGAGAGAGAGTAGTTGATAACTACTCATGCCCTCATCACCTCGAGGTTCGATTACTGCAACGCTCTCTACATGGGGCTACCTTTGAAAAGTGTTTGAAAACTTCAGATCGTGCAGAACACAGCCGCGAGAGCCATCATGGGGCTTCCATGATTCGCCCACGTTTCTTCAACACTCCGTGGCCTGCATTGGCTGCCGATCAGTTTCCGGTCACAATTCAAAGTGTTGGTAATGACCTTTAAAGTCCTACATGGCATTGGGCCAGATTACCTCCGGAACCGCCTGCTACCGCACAAATCCCAGCGACCGATAAGGTCCCACAGAGTTGGCCTTCTCCGGGTCCCGTCGACTAAACAATGTCATTTGGCAGGCTCCAGGGGAAGAGCCTTCTCTGTGGCGGCCCCAACCCTCTGGAACCAACTCCCCCCGGAGATTAGAACTGCCCCCACCCTCCCTGTCTTTCATAAACTACTCAAGACTCACTTATATCGCCAGGCATGGGGGAGTTGAGATATTCCTTCCCCCTAGGCCATTACAATTTATGCACGATATGTTTGTGTGTATGTTTGGTTTTATAATAAGGGTTTTTAGTTGTTTTAGTATTGGATTGTTACATGCTGTTTTTATCATTATTGTTAGCCACCCCGAGTCTACGGAGAGGGGCGGCATACAAATCCAATAAATAAATAAATAAATAAATAAAATAAATAAACCACCACACATTCCTTTACACAGAGTCCAAGGTCAACTGAACAAATGAGGAAGCCAGTGAATCCTTGCACCAGATTGGTCTACATGATTGCACTTGTGGGTGTGAGATGAACCTTAACCTGGATGGGGAAATGAAGAGAATTTAGTGTTGGAATGGCAGTTACGAATCCAACATGGCTTTGCTAATAAATTGATCCTTCTGTGAGAGCACAGGAGTGGAATGTGATTTATTTCTCGGATGCTATTTGGTTCGCTGACAACAAATTCCAACATTCCCCCTTTTCCCCAAAAAAACTTGAGCTCTCATTTGTCTGTTCCAGCCACGGGACAGAGAGTAAACTCAAGAGAATGGAAGAGAGAGGGTCAACCAAGAACCTGGAGGTGGAAGGGCTTGGAATTTTCAACACCCCCTCTCCTGGAGGATCCAGCCAGAATTCAGAATTCAGTTTTGCAGGTATTTATTTATTTTATTAAATTTGTATGCCGCCCCTCTCCGTAGACTCAGGGCGGCTCACAACAGTAATAGAAAAAACAATGTACAATACAAATCTAATAATTAAAACTAAAAACCATAATTAAAAAAAAACATGCACACAATATACCATACATAAACAATATAGGCCTGGGGAAGTTATATCAGTTCCCCCATGCCTGACGACAGAGGTGGATTTTAAGGAGTTTACGAAAGGCAAGGAGGGTGGGGGCAGTTCTAATCTCAGGGGGGAGCTAGTTCCAGAGGGTTGGGGCCGCCACAGAGAAGGCTCTTCCCCTGGGTCCCGCCAAACGACATTGTTTAGTCGACGGGACCCAGAGAAGGCCAACTCTGTGGGACCTAATCGGTCGCTGGGATTCGTGCAGCAGAAGGCGGTCCCGGAGATATTCTGGTCCGATGCCATGAAGGGGGAGATTGTGATTCCGCTGTATAGAGCACTGGTGAGACCACATTTGGAATACTATGTTCAGTTCTGGAGACCTCACCTACAAAAAGATATGGATCAAATTGAACGGGTGCAAAGACGGGCTACAAAAATGGTGGAAGGTCTTAATAGGAAAGTGAATACAAGAACAAGGGGGCACAATCTGAGGTTAGTTGGGGGAAAGATTAGAAGTAACGTGAGAAAATATTATTTTACTGAAAGAGTAGTAGATGCTTGGAACAAACGTGGTTGCACGATCTGAAGTTTCGGAACATTTTTCAAAGGTAGCCCCATGTAGAGAGTGTTACAGTAGTTGAGCCTCGAGGTGATGAGGGCAAGTAGAGTAATTGAGAAGCACTGGGTTAAACTAAGATCTAAACATTCCCCTTTCACCCCAGACAATAAATCCATGCCAGGTATTTCGAGAAATGTCTTTCAGCCCAGCAATGCCTTAGAAAAAGTTAAATCGTGTCTTGACATAACATAACCATCTGTTTAATTGTTCTCTTTTGAGTCAATGATCACATATCTTTTTAATGTGCATCCAGGTGCATATCTGTGACATTGCTGGTCTATCTTTAGCTTGGACCCAAATGTAGATATTCAGAGTTGCTTGGAAGATAATTGGAATCAGATGTATTTTTTCCCCATCTCAAGCCTAAGGCATTTTGGTTGCTTTAGCAACTTATTCCCTCTGCTTCTTTTCTGATGTCATTTTTTTTGGATAGCATTGCTTTGCAACAGAGTGGCAGAATCTGCCAAAATAAGGAAATGTAGGATGCCTGAAAAATTAGCCTAAATGCACACATAGGAAAATAAGGGCATATGCCAGCGAGTTTGTCATAAGTACTATGGTCTTGAACCTTGAGTTGAAGACAACATTTTTGCTTTACACAAAGGGGAAAAAAACCAGTCCAATCTATCAAAACCAGCACCACAAAAAATATATTAGGAACACGAGTTAAAATAGGGGGAAATGGTAAGTGAGAACACTTGTCTATCCAAATGAGTTCAAATCACCAGGACTGGGTGGATTACATCCCATGATTCTTAAGGAACTGGCAGATGAAATCTCAGAACCAATGAATTGTATCTTTCAATGATTCTGGAGCACCGGGGAACTACAAGAGGACTGGAAAAGAGCTGATGTAGGCCCCATTTTCAAAAAAAGAAAAAAAAAATAGATCCAGGAAGCTACAGACCTATCAGCCTAACTTTAATATCAGAGAAGATTCTGGAAAAGATAATCAAGCAATGAATCAATGAACACCTAGTAGCAAACAAAGTAATAACCAAAACCAACATGGGTTTGTCAAAACCAGATCATGTCAGACTAATCTTATTGCATTCTTTGACAAAGATTAGCGGACCAGAGGAATGCTGTCATAATTTACTTGGACTTCAGTAAAGCATTTGATAAAGTAACCTACTACTAGATTGATTGATTGATTGATTGATTGATTGATTTGACTGGATTTCTAGGCTGCCCTTCTCTAATGGACTCAAGGCAGCTTACACGATAAAATCAATACAAGTACAAAATCTAAGAAACCCAATAGAAAACATAATCTAAAACCCCACGCAATTGAATACCATTTAACTAAAATCCAATCATAATCATACATTCATACCATTGGTCAGAGCAAGGAGGCAATGCTCAAGGGTCCCAAGCCTGCCAGCGAAGATGTGTTTTTAGAGCCTTATGAAAGGCCAGGGGGTGGTGCAAATCTCTGGGGGAGTTGATTTCAAAGGGTGGGAGCTGCCACAGAGAAGGCCCTTCCCCTGGGCCCTGCCAGGCGACATTGCTTGGCTGACGGGACCCGGCCAACTCTGTGGGCTCTAACTGGTCACTAGGATACATAAGGCAGTAGGCGGTCTTGTAAGTAATCTGGTCCTGAACCATGAAGGGCTTTATAGGCGATAACCAACACTTTAAATTGCGTTTGGAGATCAATCGGTAGCCAATACAGCTCATGGAGTGATGGTGATACATGGGTCTACCTCGGTAGACCCATGACAGATTACGCGGCTGCATTTTGGACTAACTGCAGTCTCTGAACGTTCTTTAAACATAGTCCCATATTTGTTGGGATGAGAATATGGGAAAGGTGAAAAAAGTCTGTAGACCTGTAGGCAATCAATACAAAAGAAAGAAAAAGAGATACAAAGCTATGATGGCTGGAGAATTCTGGAGGTCGAAATCACCAAGTCTTAAAGTTGCCAAGTTTGAAGAACTCCGATTTAAGGCATGCATTTTCTTCGCTATGGGTCCAGCTCACTTCTTACAGACCTTGACACTTGCTGGCTACCAACAGCTGCATTGGATAGGGATGATGTGGTGAGCGTGGGAAGAGTTCCAAGCCAAACACAGGGCCAAGAATATTACTGCTTGACTGAATCCTGAACTTTGCCGAGTTCAAGTCAACCCATTTTCTGTCATGGCCATCTCCTCTGTGAGCTCATTGTAGCACTCATTTAATTGCCTTTAAAGGGCATTCATGCAAGTAATGTTGTTTGTGTCTATTCAAAAGGAGCAAATGGCGCTTGCCGTGTGGGGGTAAACCCTGCTGTGACTCAAAAGTGATGTGAAACTAATAGAAAAGCGAGAAGCCAGTGCACGTTTAATACTTCTTACATGAATTTTAAAAAAAACTCTCCCAATTTCTTTTCTTTTCTTTTGCATGAAGAGAAAACCTTAAACAGCAGGAATGTTTGAAAAAATGCAAGAATAACTTTGTTCTTCTCTTAAGACCAGCCCTAATACCTTTATTGCTCCAGCTTTCCATATGGAGCACGATATTCCCCATTGGTAAGCAGTTCTCAAATAACACATCGGTCCAATTACAAAACGCCTTGCTCCTTGCATTGACTGCCACCATTGCCCGTGACTTTTAATTGTTATTTTTTTAAGGTTCTTGCAACATGGAAGGTGTTGTGGTTAGCTCTGGGCCAACTCCTGCCCCAAGGAATGTGCAGGTGGATGTGGGGAAAACATCCACATGCCGCAGGCCTGTTTTGCTTCTGATGGAATCTGCCGATGAAGCCTCCTCTGACCAAGGAAGTGTGAGAAACAGGGAAGAGGGGAGTTTGGCAGACAGCCCAGGAGGAGATCAATCATCTGTATCATCCTTGGATTCTGAACAAGAATTAATGACACATCCTCGCATGCGTAGAGTGATGCATAGGAGACAACAACTGAAGGATTATTACAAGAGAAAATGAGGCCACCTGTGGTTGGGTGGGGCTGCTGTAATTAGTGCTACAGATAAAAGTGCAACCTGGTGTTTTAGCCTCATGGCAGTTTATCTGCTTCATTGTTTCGTCAAGATCGTGGTTTTTGTGCTGTTCAAGATTGTGTGTGGACTCTGGATTTTAGAATTGGACTCAATTTCCCAGTTATTGGGTGAGCAATTGGATTGTATTTAACCTGTGCCTTGTGTGTACCAGAAAATCCCTTTGACATTTAAAAAGGGAGCTGTTTCTGTTTTTCTGTTTATAAAAATTTTTGGGTTTTCCTTTTATCGTGTGGTGTGTGTCCTCGTGGACTAATTACCCTGTAATTATGGGCAGCTGAAACACGCTGGCAGAACAGAAGGTATACATTTTCCTACAATGCTGGAAACAAGTTGCAATTGTCCCTCTGTGGAATGTGATCTAACCACGAAACCTAACCTTCCGATCTGGCATTTGCTGGCTGGGGATTTCTGGGAGTTGAAGTCCAAATATCTTCAAGTTGCCAAGGTTGGGAAACACTGGTCTAGTTGACGGGACCCTAAGGAGGCCGACTCTGTGGGACCTAACCGGGCACTGGGATTTGTGCAGCAGAAGGCGTCCGGTGTTTTGCTGTTTCCAGGATGGCCCTGTGGCCCAGATCAAAGTACCCCTCTACCCACATCCAGCCCACTAGCTGTATCCAGCCTGCAGTCCTTGAGTTTGCCACCTCAGACTAGAAGAATTTTTAGTGCTGATAACTGCAACCCAACATTTCCTTTCTTTGGAAGCATGGGAAAAAAGAGAAACATGAGTTGATCTCCTGAGAACCAGTACAGTGTAGTGACTAAACACTAGGCCCGTGTTTCCCAACCTTGGCAACTTGAAGATATTTGGACTTCAACTCCCAGAATTCGGAATTCTGGGAGTTGAAGTCCAAATATCTTCAAGTTGCCATGGTTGGGAAACACTGCACTAGGCTACAAACTAGGTGACTGTGGGGT
The DNA here is from genome assembly GCF_031021105.1 of Erythrolamprus reginae. Lineage (NCBI taxonomy): Eukaryota > Metazoa > Chordata > Lepidosauria > Squamata > Dipsadidae > Erythrolamprus > Erythrolamprus reginae. The sequence continues at coordinate 20,053,642 of NC_091954.1, read as the reverse complement.
CTAGTTGCCGCCTAAGCGATCTTGGTCCAATCCTTCCCTCTTGGTTCTAAGAAGATGACAATAGTAAACAACTTTTAAAAACTTGACTAGGCATTCAGCAGAAGTCCAAACTGGCTCGAATGTACACACACAAGCTGAGCACCAGCTGATAAAATCTCACAAGGCTAGAGAGAGCAGTCTCTTAATTTTCTGGTAAATACTTGTTTTTTATGTGCAAAACACATCCTGTGTTATCAACTAATATTGGATTTAGTGATGAATTAATCCAGTATAGCATTATCTGGTTTTGTTTTGCTATTGATTGATGGATTATGCACCATACAGTCAGTGTTGACTTTTAACAACCGCATAATAGACATTGTCTAGGAGGATCTGACACCAGCCAGGTCCTTCAAATCTTTCTTTCTATTTTAATATTTTTTAAAAAAGCTTTTATTGGAAATGCATAAAAACAAGCAGAAGTACATACAAAAAATAGAGAGATATCTTAATCTCTCTTCCCTTGCTTATTTTGCTTTATATATAATTTTACATATTATGTGGTTTTTCATATCAATATTCTTCTTACTCTTCCGAAGTACGGTAACTATATTCATATATAAATAAAAATAAAATAAATAAAAATAAACTTAAATACATGAATTGTATTAGGAAAAAGAAGGAAGAAAGAAAAAATAAAAACAATTTTATACCTTCCTAATCAATTTGAAAAAGTTTGTCAGATCTTTAAAAAAAAATTCTGGAATTTATCTAATTGTAAATTTATGTATATTTTTTTGCAAATCTAACATCAATGAAAAAATGTAAAGCTCTCTAAATAGATTTTTTTATCATATTTCCTCTTTGTGGTGTAAGTAGCTTAATTGTTCCCTTTTCTTGTTCTCTTTTGTAACCAGTTATACCATCTTTCAAGGCTATACTCTGTTCTATCGGGCTCTCTGGTAGACTCCTCCCAAAAATTCACAGGTACAAATTTCAGACACACACACACACGTTTGAAACTTCAAAACAATGTTCTTTATAATGAAAATTCCCTTAACCTAAGCCCTCTTTTGGTATAGCAAAGAGCACTCCAAACAAACTGGTAATTTGTACAAGTCCCTTATCAGTTCTGTGATACTTAGCTTGCAGCTGTGAGGCAATTCACAGTCCTTCTTTCACAAAGTGAAACACACTTTGCTCTGGTTTAGTTTCAAAGCGGGGAAAAATCAGCACACAAAAGGTCAAAGTCAGTAAAGCAGTCACGAAACACAACAATCAGATAATCCTCCACAATGGCCAAACCCACAGGCTGCTATTTGTAGCAGCCTCACTAATCACCACAGTCCCACCCAACCACAGGTGGCTTCATTTTCTTTGATAATAATCTCTCAGTTGTTGCTGCCTATGCATCGCTCTCCACATGCGTGGCTGTATCATTAACTCTTGTTCTAAATCCAAGGAGGAGCTAGATAATTGATCTCCTTCTGAGCTGTCTGCCACACTCTCCTCCTCCCTGTCACTCATGTCTTCTTGGTCAGATGAGTCTTCATCAGCAGATTCCACCGGGGGCAAAACAGGCCTGCAGCATGTGGATGTCTCCCCCACATCCACAGTCCTTGGGGCAGGAGCTGAGCCAGAGCTAACCACCACATACTCATCACTTATTGTAGTGCAGTCCAGCCATCTTACATTAACCATCCTCTTATTTTCTTTCATTCAAGTTTTGTTTTTATAATTTAGAAAAATAAAACTCATAATCTTAAAATTTCTAATCTAACTGCACCAACATAATTTCCAGAATTTCTAATCAATGTAGGCAAAACCAAGTCATAATTCTATGGTCCTTTCTCCACTTGCTCCTAAATGTGGCATAACTGTGCTTTGTCTGGATTATTTCGGTGACGTCCCTATAACAATGCCTTCATATCATCCTCAGCCCAAGACCAGTTAAGTAATTTTTAGTTGTATGATATTCAAGGACTATTTCCCCTGTTATTCCAGCAGCACCCAAGGATAATTTCAAGGTCTGTAAAATCTGTTAGGCTCTGTCTCTATAAAGGGAAGTCAGATGATAGCAGTGATTGAGAACAAAAGCAACACAGATCAACAACAGTGATAGTAAATCTCACGCCAGCTCAGTTTTCAAGGATGAGTGGAAAGTACTTCAAAGAGCCCAGAACAGGGGTTACATGCTCTGGGTTAGCTCGTGCCTGTTTGTTGGTTTATTTATTTATTTATTAGATTTGTATGCCGCCCCTCTCCGTAGACTCGGGGTGGCTCACAATACAATAAAACAGTTTATGACAAATCTAATAATTTACAATTTAAAATATTTTTAAAAACCCATTATTAAAAAGACATACATACAAGCATACCATACATAAATTATATAGGCCCGGTGGAAATATCTCAGTTCCCCCCATGCCTGACGACAAAAGTGGGTTTTGAGAAGTTTACGAAAGGCAAGGAGGGTAGGGGCAGTTCTAATCTCTGGGGAGAGTTGGTTCCAGAGAGTCGGGGCCGCCACAGAGAAGGTTCTTCCCCTGGGGCCCGCCAACCGACATTGTTTAGTTGACGGGACCCGGAGAAGGCCCACTCTGTGGGACCTAATCGGTCGCTGGGATTCGTGCAGCAGAAGGCGGTCTCGGAGATATTCTGGTCCGATGCCATGAAGGGCTTTATAGGTCATAACCAACACTTTGAATTGTGACCGGAAATTGATCGGCAACCAATGCAGACTGCGGAGTGTTGGTGTAACATGGGCATACCTGGGGAAGCCCATGACTGCTCTCGCAGCTGCATTCTGCACGATCTGAAGTTTCCGAACACTTTTCAAAGGTAGCCCCATGTAGAGAGCGTTACAGTAGTCAAACCTCGAGGTGATGAGGGCATGAGTGACTGTGAGCAGTGACTCCCGGTCCAAATGGTTGTTGGAGAGCCAGTTGTGAAGGGAGTACAAGGCTCCACCCACCCACCCACCCGTACACCAATATTTGGGTTCTTCTACCCTCTGCATATGCACAGAAGGCTTTGCGTATGTGCAGAGGGTAAAATGGCGGCATCCGGGCACATGGGCAGAGCCTCACACTCCTTTCACAACTGGCTCTCCAACAATTGACAGGCACGATCAAGACAGGAGCATTTCACCCCTGGCCTAGAAGCTATAATCTACACGCCTCACACTGGGAAGCCGTGTTGTAAATAAGGACTGCTAATGCCATGTTTATATTTCCCACATGATTACTTCACATCGTGATATTATGAGCTTGCCAGAAAATCTATAGTACATAAAAGAAGTATTTTAAAAAGGATTTAATCATTTTTATTGGGATGATTTAAAAACCAGAAAACCTTTTCCACTAGAAACCCAGATGCCTCTGCTAATATAATTTGGCCTTGAGTTGCATAATACAAAGCACAGAGGGAGCCATAAAATCTCTGGCTATGATGTGGAATAGAATTATATATACATAAAGTGCCACTGCCTTTAAAGAAAAAAAAATTGCCCAATTCTTCCCAGAGCTGGATGTGAGATATCTATCCACATCTGGAAGATGAATATTTCATCTTTCTGGGGTTTAAAATGATTTCAGTTCCTATCCATTTTAAATCTTTTAAGTGCACACAAAAATAAGCAGCAGCTGGTTCACAATTTACTTTTTAGTGACTGAACTGTCAGGAAATTAAATGAGTCTAGTGGGGTCCATAGCAAAGCATGCTAATATCAACGTGACCTGTGCAAAATGAAGTCACTGTGCAAATGTGCAGCCTCACAGTGATGATCACAATGATCATCATGTACACACGTTTTGTCATTTGCACACGTGATGATGTCTTGACATCTCCTGTGTCTGTGGAGATTGTCAGCCATCCAGGTGGTAGTTGTCTCAAAGGGGTGGGCTGGGGGGGGGCGTGGCTGAAGTGGGTGTGGCCAGCTTGACATCACTCTGTTTTCGGCTGCGGCAGTCTCCTGGCAACCCTCTGCCAGAGAAAACAGTGAAGGACCGGCCTGGGGTGGCAGAGGCACCTTTGCGGTTTCCATGTCAGCCCCGTGGGCGAGATCAAAGTGTCAACCCTGAAGCTGGCCTGATTGAGAATCTGGCCTGCAAGCCTTGAGTTTGACAGACACCCCTAATCTATATTTATAATATCCCCTGAAACTATTTGGGAGGAGCTGTCTTCCGCCTCTTTCTCTCATCTGGGCTGAGTTGTCTCTTATTATTTATTTATTTATTTATTTATTTATTTATTTTTATTTTTTTATTTATTTATTTATTTATTTATTTATTTATTTATTTAGTTAGTTAGTTAGTTAGTTAGTTAGTTAGTTAGTTAGTTAGTCCAATACATAATACATATTGAAGAGAATAGATATGTAGTAATAGAACTAAAGAAACGAATAGAAGAAAAGATATAAAAGTATAGGTGAACAAATCTGAAAGGAAGAAAAGATAAATGAGATAAGGAGAGACAATTGGACAGGGGACGGAAGGCACACTGGTGCACTTGTGCACGCCCCTTACTGACCTCTTAGGAACCTGGAGAGGTCAATTGTGGATAGTCTAAGGGGAAAATGTTGGGGGTTAGGGGTTGACACTACTGAGTCAGGTAATGAGTTCCACGCTTCGACAACTCGGTTGCTGAAGTCATATTTTTTACAGTCAAGTTTGGAGAGGTTAATATTAAGTTTGAATCTGTTGCGTGCTCTTGTGTTGTTGTGATTGAAGCTGAAGTAGTCATTGACAGGTAGAACGTTGCAGCATATGATCTTGTGGGCAATACTTAGATTGTGTTTTAGGCGTCGTAATTCTAAGCTTTCAAGACCAAGGATAGATAGTCTGTTTTCGTAGGGTATTCTGTTTCGAGTGGAGGAGTGAAGGGCTCTTCTGGTGAAGTATCTTTGGACATTTTCAAGGCTGTTGATGTCCGAGATGTGGTATGGGTTCCAGACAGATGAACTGTATTCAAGGATGGGTCTGGCAAAAGTTTTGTAGGCTCTGGTGAGTAGTGTGAGATTGCCAGAGCAGAAGCTACATAGGATCAGGTTAACAACTCTAGAAGCCTTTTTGGCGATACAGTATTGTTGCAGTGGGCTTTGGCACTTAGATCATTTGATATTAGTATTCCAAGGTCTTTTACTGCGTGTGGATTGGCTGTGAGAATTTGTTTATTCAGTTCATATATGGCAGGGGTCCCCAAACTTTTTACACAGGGGGCCAGTTCACTGTCCCTCAGACTGTTGGAGGGCCGGACTATTAAAAAAATGTGTGAACAAATCCCTATGCACACTGCACATACCTTATTTAAAGTAAAAAACAAAATGGGAACAAATACAATATTTAATATTTATTCTTCCTCTTTCTCTCTCTCTCCCTTTCTCTCTGTCCTTCTGTCTTTCTAGTTCTCTCTCTTTCTCTCTGTCCTCTCTCTTTCTTTCTCTCTCTTCTCTCTTTCTCTCACTCACTCTCTTTATATCTCTCCCTCTTTCTCTCTCCCTCTCTCTGTCTCCTCCTTTCTCTCTCTCTCCCTTTCTATCTCTCTTCCTTTCTCTCTCCCTCTCTATCTTTCCCTCTTTCTCTCCCCCCTCTCTCTTTCTTTCTCTCTTCCCTTTCTCTCACTCACTCTCTTTCTCTCTCCCTCTTTCTCTCTACCTTTCTTTCTCTTTCTCTCTCCCTTTCTCTGTCCCTCTTTCTTTCTCTGTCCCTCTCTTTCTTTTTCTGTCCCTCTTTCTTTTTCTCTGTCCCTCTCTTTCTTTTTCTCTGTCCCTCTCTTTCTTTCTCTCTGTCCCTTTCTTTCTCTCTGTCCCTCTCTATCTTTCTCTCTGTCCCTCTTTCTTTTTCTCTGTCCCTCTCTTTCTTTCTCTCTGTCCCTCTCTTTTTCTCTGTCCCTCTTTCTTTCTCTCTGTCCCTCTCTTTCTTACTCTCTGTCCCTCTCTTTCTTACTCTCTGTCCCTCTTTATTTCTCTCTGTCTCTTTCTCTCTGTCCCTCTCTCTTTCTCTCTGTCCCTCTCTTTCTTTCTCTCCCTTATCTCTGTGTGTGGGGGAGGCGGCTGCTTGAAAACCCCTGACCTCCATCGCCTCCCCCCCACGGCACAAGGCGAGCACACCTCGCCGCTGACAAAGGCGGCGGGGACTGCCCTGTCCCCCTGTCCCCCCTGCGCAAAACTACGCAGCCCCAGATCGCTCGCTTCTCCAGCCAGCAAAGCCGACTGCCCGGCTTTGCTGGCTGATGCAGGAAAGGAAAGCGTCACATTTAAAAAGCACGCCACTTTCTGGGACTGCGGCACCGTGGTGGCCTTCAAGCGCGGCCCTTCGCGGCGCCCCACTTGAAGGCCACCACGGCGCCGCAGTCCCAGAAAGTGGCGTGCTTTTTAAATGTGACGCTTTCCTTTCCTGCATCAGCCAGCAAAGCCGGGCAGTCGGCTTTGCTGGCTGGAGAAGCGAGCGATCTGGGGCTGCGTAGTTTTGCACAGGGGGGACAGGGCAGTCCCCGCCGCCTGTGTCAGCGGCGAGGTGTGCTCGCCTTGTGCCGTGGGGGGGAGGCGATGGAGGCCAGGGGTTTTCAAGCAGCCGCCTCCCCCCCCACACACAAACTTAGCCATGGTGCACTTAGCTGTGACTTTCAGTGGACAGTTTTTCAATTGCCAATCGCCTTTTCATGAATTTCGCGTCCACTCACCGCGGAGGAGGAGGGGAGGAGGAGGTGGAGAGGCAAGGGGGCGGGGAGGAAAGCGGGCCTGCAATTGGCCAATTTCTTTCTCGCCTTTAGGGAGAGGAACTGTTGCTGCTCTGCCATAGGGCAGCAACAGTTTCTCTCCCTAAAGGCGACAAAGGAAGGGGCCAATTGCAGGCCCGCTTTTGTCCCCGCCCCCTTGCCTCTCCACCTTCTCCTCGCTGAGCAGCCGACCGTGGTGAGTTGACAGGAGATTCGGGAGCTTATTTTATCGACCAGTAAAATCTCGTGAGCTTGCCACGGGCCGGTTAAAAGACCTCGTTGGGCCGCATCCGGCCCGCGGGCCGTAGTTTGGGGACCGCTGATATATGGGGTTCGGATTCTTTTTTGCCGATGTGGAGGGTAGAACATTGGCTGGTTGATATTTGAAGTTGCCAAGTGTTAGACCAATGTGAGACAAAGTCGAGGTCTTTTTGGAGAGTAGATGTGTTGTCCGTGGTGTTGAAAAGTTTTACATCGTCGGCGAAAAGAACACAGTTGCTTGTGATAGGATCGCAGAGGTCGTTGATGTAGAGAATATTCTTTTGGAATGCACTTTTCTCTCCTGGAAGCCCACCTCCTCAGTACATTTCACCCAGAGGTGGGCTCCTACGGGTACAGTCAGGTACGCAGTACCGGTAGCAAAATTTTGATTTATTTTTCTTTTTTTCCCTTCTGTGCTCTGGGTATGTTTTTCCTATCACAGTAAATGAGGTTGAATGTGTATAATTTTAGAAGAGCTGTGAATGCGTGTGTGTATATACACTTTATATAGTAGATAATCAGGGGTGGGCAACTGCCCAGATGGGGGAAACGCAGTGGGGTAGCGAAAATGGAGCTCCACCCCAGAACACCCAATTTGCACTGAAAGATGTTGAAACAAAATGCATATGCCACACCCACAGTGTGGTAGTAAAAATGTTGGTAGCCCATCACTAATTTCACCCCATAAGAAATCACACTTAATTTTTGTTGTGGTTCAGCCTGAGGCAGATCAAAGGCCAGCTGCATCTCTGATGGCTCCATGCCCGGAGGAGGCTGACAGCGAAGAGGAGGGGGCTGAGCAGTCGGACGGGGGAAGGTCCAGTCAGGAATGTGACGAGGAAGAACAGCATGGGAGCCCCGGGGAGGGGCCCTCCCCTGCCAGTAGCTTGGAGTCATTAGGTGATGAGGCACAAGCTGTCATTGACATGCGACAGAGATGTTTAGATCAAAGGAAGGATCAATTGAGGAAATATTATCAGCATTGAATAAGGAACATCAGGGCTTGGGTGTGGTCCTCTTTAGCAGGGAAGGGTTTATAAGGCAGGCAAGCTATTGAAGCCATGTGGAATGTTATCAGTTTGGAGTTCCTGTAACCTGCATTGTTTCTCGGCGTCTCTGTTCCTGGCTTGTGGCCCAGCAGTCTTGAAGACCCGTGGGAGGTGTATGTCTGTTATCTACAGCCTCGTCTTGGCAGCAAGAATCCTATATTGATGCATGGACAATTACCTTTGTGTATATATTTGGAGTTCCAGTGTTTTCCTGCTTTGTAATGACATTTTCTGTTAGCTTCGTTTTCCTTGAACATTATAAAACTGTATTTGAATTTTACGGTGTGTCTGGATTATCTTTTTGGGTTGGTTATAGCTTCTGGAGTGACCCAGACAGAACAATTTGCAGTGCTCAAGATCAGCAATTGCAAAAAAAAGGGTGTGTGTGTGTGCAAGAGTGAATCATTTATGTATTTCCCATTCTTTTAATATTTAATAGATGGCGTGTTTTTATTTTTCCAAAATTGGGTACCCAGAGACCAAGATATGTGTGAGATGATAGAGGTTTTTGAGAGGAGAAATATTCTCGTTTTCATTTATACCTCATACCTTCATATCTCATTTGATGACATAAAAGCTTTCAACGTTAAATCTCCATCCTCAGGTCTGTGATTTGTATAACCATAAATGTGTATTTATAATTGGGTTATACATGGATGTACATTATATTTCAAATGCAAAAATGTAGACGTCTACTCATTTTCTCACTTGTGCTTGCATATGTTCAACTGATGGTCCTATAACACATTGGGAAACACTCTTTTTGTTATCTTTGGGTGTCAGCTTCGAAAGGAAGATATTAAGAAAAGAGATCTGATTTTGTGCCATCTGATTTTCCCAGGATTTCTAAATTGGGCTCCCTCTTCAGTATGGTCGGAGATCTATTTCTTTGCTGGTCTGGAACTCATATTTGATTAGCCTGGTCAGCTTCTGCCTATACCAGTGTTTCCCACCTTGGCAACTTGAATGGAGTTGTTGGTTGGAAATGTGCGGCAAGCTTGGTTTGTAGCGTGGACCAAGCATCGGTTTCCAAGGTATCTGGATCGACCAGAGTAGAGGCTAAGCTATAAATTGTTGGTCCGCAATAACTTAAAAATAAAGCTCGCGTCTTGCAGGTTACTGGCTTGTAAGAAAATTCGGAATTTGGACATGTAAGACATCCAGGATTCTGTATCTTGATTGAAGAATGGCGGTGGTGGAGCCATGACCGAGCTCATGGTTGTTTAAGCGGGAGTTCGACCTCCTCGTCGCCAGTGTTAAATCACTGCACCAGAGACTTATCTTCATTCAAACAGAATTTATTCACAGAGTAAAACAAGTAACAGCTCCTATCATGAACAACTCCTAACAAGGGCAACGGCTAATCCGTTGCCATATTTATACCTTTTATTATGCGCGGGATTTTTCCTGACAACCGTTGGTTTTTGGCGGCAATCTAAACTTAGCCGCGTCTTAACCAATCAGTGATTTTTCTTTATTTTCTTTTAAAACGAACACAACAACTTCAACTCTCAGAATTCCCCAGCCAGCATTTGCTGGCTGGGGAATTCTGGGAGTTGAAGTCCAAATATCTTCAAGTTGCCAAGGTTGGGAAACACTGGCCTATACAATAATAGGTGTCATTTCATCTTTGGCCTCAGACTTCAAGCATTTTGTGCCTGCCCCTGTCCAGTTCAGAAAACAGTAAATCACACATAAGGTGTTGCTTCCTTTACCAGCAGTATCTGCAGTAGAAAAAGTCCCAACTAGCCACAAATCATTCTATACACATTCTTTGTGTGTCTTAACAAAGAGTGCCTTACAGCCTGGTTCATTCCAGTTGCATACAATCTATAGAGGCATGCTGTTACATGCTGTCTTTAACCAAGTGCCTAGATTTTAAAAGAAAATAAATCACAGAGACAGTAACTGGGGCAATCATTTAAAAGTCGACCCAGAGCAAAATAGCTGTGTTGGAGTCGGATAAGCTCCTGTATCTGAAGCCAGGGACCGAGGGAAACGGGCACTAATGAGAAAAGTCCCATTTACTTATTATTGGTTGCTAAAGCAGTGAGCTCAACTATAAAACACTTTTTATCTGCAGTGTAGGTAGAACACTCTATCTCAGGCTTGTGGGATTAGTGGCAAAAAGCTGTCAAAGAAGAAAGGAATGGGACAATAGGCATTAAATGAAGATTAGTGGTCGGAAAGGGTAGCTTTTCTACTAAGTCTAATTGCTTTTCGAATTTCACGTGACGTAGCCCTTCCAGAGCGCAAACGACAAAGCCAGGATCATTTGATAAATTAACGTTGCAAAAATACCTCTATAGGTAGTCCCCAACTGTATGGCCACAATCTGGATTGGAACGTCTGTGGGAGAGAGATTCAGTCCTTAAGTTTGTCATCGTGTGAACAGTTTTATGATTGTTTTTGCTATAGTCATTAAGCAAATTCAATTTCTACAACTTTGCATATTGGAAGACCCCTGGGAAAGTCATTAACGGTGATCATGTGACCCTGGGAGACTGTAATGTTCATGAATACAGTATATTCTGGATTCCAAGAACCTGAATCATGATCACATGATCATGAGGACACCATGACAGTCATCACACAGTCACTTTGAATGGTCAATAAGCAAATGTTCATAAATTTAGGTCCACCTGCATTGTTTATTATTATGAACAGCACAACTAGGACTATTGGGAAGTGTTCTGTGCCGTTATTACTCAGACTGCAAATCTTCTTTAATCAGACACCACTCTTCTTTAATAAACTTTATTCATAGCAGATTTTTTCAAATTAACAGACATCATCTCAACTCGAGCTAACTTCGTTAGCTCCCAGCAACATGGTATCCAATCTAAGGTCTCTGATTTAATTGCTCCTGGAGCCGCCCCAAGGCTAAATCATTACTGTCCCAGATAGATAAAATCCCAAATACATTACGAACACTGGCAGCTCACCCAAAAGTCCAGACAGCTCACAGCTTTTTGGCTAAGAATTCTTTCAGAGCTAGAAGCCATGATTTCTGAGAAACTTCATCAGAGTGTCCCAGAAGAAAAATGCTTCCATGAAGAATAGTTGTACTCCACGAAGCATTTACCCAGACTCCCACTCTTACACTTCTACAGAGCACTGCACACCAAGACAACTAGACACAAGAAGTTTTTTTCCAAACGCCATCACTCTACTAAACAAGTAATTCCCTCAACACTGTCAGACTTTTTACTAAATCTGCACTTCTATTCTACTAGTTTTTCTCATCATTCCTATCATCCCTTTCCTCCCACTTAGGACTGTATGACTGTAACTTGTTGCTTGTATCCTAAGATTCAGGTTCGGTATACCGAAACGTGCAAAATTCGGTATGAACCCGAACTTTGCAGGTTCGGTTCACCCAACACTACTTGTAACCTCCATAGGCAAGCTGTTCCACTGGTTGATCGCTCTCACCGTCAGAAAGTTTCTCCTTATTTCCAGATTGAATCTCTCTTAGGTCAGTTTCCACCGATTGTTCCTTTTCTGGCCTTCTGGTGCCTTGGAAAACAGTCTGATCCCCTCCTCTGTGAGGCAGTTCCTGAAATATTGGAATACAGTACTGCTATCGTGTCTCCCCTGATCCTTCTCTTCGCCAGGCTGGCCAATATAGGGATTGAAGTTTAGTGTAAAGGTGAAACCAAATTTTGATGATCAGGAACAAGTTCCATCAGATGCAACAAGGATCATTTTGGGTTAACACAGACATATATATTGTGGATGTATAATAAAAAGAAGTGGTGAGATTAAAATGAAATAGATGAGATACCTATGGTAATAATTACTTTAAAAAGTAGGTATAAAGAACATAATTGACAGTAAACATAAAAAAAATTCAAGTCTCCTGTAAATTAATCTTGGCGCTTGTTGATTTGTACAGCACACTCATGTCATTTTCCTGGCAACACAGAGACACGTGGAGACACGTGGAGTTTCCTATTGGTTTATTCTAAGATTTGTGTGACTTTCAAGCCTACCTTTGCTTCTGAACTGGCCCTGGATGTCTTTAAAATTTAGGCTGGCCCTGCCCCTAAGTTACCTTTGGATGGGATTGCCTGGACCAGAGCATGGCTCTTGGGATCTGGTGAGAAGAGTGGATCACACATTTGCAAACTGAAGGACAAGAAGCAGCTTCAAGTTGCCAATGTTCACTTTTTCCTGGTGCTCCAAGATGCTGGCTGGGACGGCGCAGGTGTTCAGATGGAACAGGCACATTGTGTGGTGTGCAAGCCAGACAAAAGCTTCTATTTACTGAGGTGTCGAGAGTGGGGAAATTCACAAGATGCCTAATGTGAAATTGAATAGGGCAGGGGCGTCAAATTCAATTTCATTGAGGGCCACATCAGGATTGTGTTTGACCTGGGGGGGGGAAGCAGGGGGGGGGTCATGGCCCAAGTGCTCTGCCAAAGACACCAGTGGCAGCCCAAGCACTCTACCAACAAAAACTGGCTCGTAAGCTCTGCTTTCAGCCTCCTGCAACCCTCCGCCAGTGAAAACAGAGCTTGGGGAGGGCCGTAGACTCTGTTTTCACTGGCAGAGGGTTGCAGGAGGCTGTGGCAGCCAAAAAACAGAGCTCTGGAGCCTGTTTTCGCTGGCTGAAGCACCACCAGCTGGTCCTTCGCTGTTTCCAGGTGGCCCAGCGCCGGCAGTACACTGAGGGCTGGATTTGGCCCCGAGGGCCTTTATTTATTTATTTAATTAGAGTTGAAAGGGAACCTGCAGGTCAAGTCCAACTCCCTGCTCAAGGAGGAAATCTTACACCTCCCCAGCCAGATAGCAGTCCAATCTCCTCTTGAAAATGTCCAGAGTTGGGGCGTTCACAATGCTGGCAGGCCATTCCATTGGTTGATTGCTTTGACCGTCAGGAAGTTCTTCCTTATTTCCAGGTTGAATCTCTTCTTGGTCAGTTTCCAACCATTTTTCCTCGTCTGGCCCTGTGGTGCCCTGGAAAATAGTGTGACCCCTCCTCTCTGTGGCAACCCCTCAAGTACCTGTACACTGATATCATGTCCCCACTGGCCCTCCTTTTCACTAGACTATCCATGCCCAGTTCCAGCAAACTCTCTTCATAAGTCTTGGTTTCTAGTCCCTTTTGGTTGCTCTTTTCTGTACCCTTTCCAGAATTTCTATATCTCTTTTGAAGTGTGGAGACCAGAACTGAATGCAATACTCCAGGTGTGGTCTGACCAGGGCATTATAGAGTGGTATTAATACCTCCCTAGTCTTGGAGTGTATCCCCCTGTTGCTGCAGTTTAAGACTGTGTGGGCTTTTTTAGCCGCTGCTGCACGTTGCTGGCTTATATTTAGTTGGTTATCCACCAAGACTCTGAAACCTCTTCCAGAGTCACTACTCCTAAGTGAGGTTCCTCCCAGTCTGGATGCGTGTCTAGGGCTTTTTTTTCCTAGGTGAAGGACTTTACTTTTGAGGTTGTTGAATGACGTTGAACATCATTTTGTGAGCTAGGCCTTGATTTTGACACTCCTGGTATAGGGACTCCTGCTTGGGCAAGAGGTTGGACTAGAACAGGGTTTCCCAACCTTGGCAACTTGAAGATATCTGGACTTCAACCCACAGCATTCGCTGGCTGGGGAATTCTGGGAATTGAAGTCCAAATATCTTCAAGTTGCCAAGGTTGGGAAACACTGGACTAGAAGACCTCCAAGGTCCCTTCCAACTTTGTTCTGATTGATTGAAAAGCTGCCCCCCCCCCCAAAAAAAGAGGACTACCGTACAAGCCACGGCAACCCGAGTCCAGCGGCGCCTCAGCCGAACTTCTACCCCAAACTCTTCCACAGGCCGTCCGGCTTTCGGCGCGGAATCCCCAAGGGCGGCGTCAAGGGGCGCCTTTTCTACCCTCGGCCCGCCACAAAAGCCCTCCAGCCGGCCGGGGAACCCCCCCCCCCCTCACCGTCCCCCTCAGCGCAAGGCAGGGCCGACGCGCAAGCGCTCGGGAGGCAAGAGCGCGTTTGGGCCCGCGAGCGCCTCGGACAAAGGCAACAGAAGGACCCTTGTCAGCGGCTCCCTGGAGATGGAGGAGGAGAAGCAGGGAGTGCGGGGGGAGCAAGAGAAGCGAAAGCGAACGAAGGGGGGTGGGGCTCGTCTCTCCCCCTCCTTCGTCTACATCAGCGAGGCGTGTGAGGGGGGGGGGAGAGGAAGGGAAAGAGGGAACGGCGAGAGAACGAGGCGGAGGCAACTCACTTTGCCAGCACTTTGCTTGAACTCTCCCTGCCTGAGGCAGCCTCCTTTTTCCCGCGCGGCAAGCCGGCCTGGCAGCATTTTGGCCCCGCTCCGGGGCTCCATCGAGGCGCACGCCGCAGAGCCCCGGGAAAAGGCTTCGGCGAAGAACCGCGGGCGTCTTTTTAGGGGCAGCCAAGAGAGGAGGAGGAGGGGCTCGGCGCTTCACACACACACACTCTCTCTCTCTTTTTCCCCCTCAGCCCCCGGGGAACGCCCTCACGCCTGACCTCCCGTCCCCCGGGCGACTTGGGGGCAGAGTTGCCAGCGGGCTGCAGGGCGAGGAGGGAGCCGGGAACAGCGAACGAGCGAGCGGACAAAAAAAAAAAAAGCGCCCGGAGCGGCTGGTCCCGCTCATCGCCGTGAGGGGGGAAAAGGCGTCCAGGACCTTCCCGGGAAGGAGGCGGCGTGGCAGCCGGGTAAGGCTTGGAGAAGCGGGCTTTGCAGCCGGGTGCGCCCTCGTTCTTTCCGCCCCTTTCACACTCTTTTGTTTCTAGGTGGTGACGGGGGGTGCGGGAGGAGAGTCCCTTTGTGCTTCGGGGATGGGTGGGTTTCTAGCTGCTCTCTCTCGTCAGGAAGAAGAAAGGGAGGGAGGGAGGAAGGAAGGCGCTCCGGTGCATCCTGCCATTGATAAAGCCTTCTCTCCCCCCCCCCCCCGCCCTTCTCTTCCTTGGGAAGGGAGAAAAGAAGAAGCGAGCCTCTCACCAAGTTTGGCAGGAAGATAAAACGCCCCCCCAGAGTTCGCAATCTTTCCCCTTTTCAGCAGATGCGTTCTAATAATACTGGATGAGGTCCAACATCAGGGCCGGCCGATCCCTTTGCTGGTTTTCTTGGCTTTAAGGAGAGAAAATAAAGCAGGCTTGTGATTTTGACCCAGCTCTTCATCTTAGAATAGAAAGGAGCTTGGAGGTCTTCTAGTCCAACCTCCTGCTCAAACAGGAGAACCTATACTGGTTCTCTGTTTACTCTTACTTACTGTTTACTGACCCCTTGCATCCTGGATATTGATTGTTTATTTATTTTATTTTTATTTTATTTTATGTTATTTTAATTTATTTTAATTTACTTACTTACTTACTTACTTACTTACTTACTTACTTACTTACTTACTTACTTACTTACTTACTGCACACCAAGACAACTAGACACAAGAATAGTTCCCCCACCCCACACCATCACTCGACTAAACAAATAATCCCCTCAACACTGTCAAACTATTCACTAAAGCTGCATTGCTATTACTATTAGTCTTCTCATTGTTCCTACCGGTATTACCCATCTCCTCCCATTTACAACTGTATGATTGTAACTTGTTGCTTGCATCCTTACAATTTATATTAATATTGATTGTTTTCTGATTGCTTATATCGCAAATAGGTGTCTTCATCACAGCGAGATATGTATGTATGTATGTATGTATGTATGTATGTATGTATGTATGTATGTATGTATGTACAGTATGTATGCCATTTGTGGCCAGCTTTTAAGTGCCTAATACATCTTAGCTAATTTATATGACAAATGTGGCAACCTTGTTTCTTCCTTTCCCTAATAGTATCAAACTGAATATAGACCTCACAGTTTATGGATTGTAATTTTAGTAGTATTGACAATGCATAATTGATAGACTGGATTTTATCATGGATTTTATCTGTTATTTAACATCTTATCCTACAACTTTTGATTGTGTATTCACTAATGTTTTTATTTGTTTTGGTCTATGACTGTAATGATAAATTTGATTTAATATGTACCATACGACTATCATTAAGTGTTGTATCTCATGATTCTTGACAAGTGCACTAGTGTGCCTCCCGTTCCCTGTCCAATTGTCTCTCCTATATATTTTATATTCTTTTCTTCCATTCATATATTTTTTCTTCCATTCATATATCTTTTCCTCTTTTCTCCATTGACGTATTTTATTTTCATATTTTCTCTTCTATCCTGATATATATTACTACATGTATTCATTTTGTATTGGACAAAATAAATAAATAAAAGAAATAAATAAATGTATGTTGTTCTTTTTATGTACACTGAGAGCATATGCACCAAGACAAATTCCTTGTGTGTCCAATCACACTTGGCCAATAAAGAATTCTGTTCTGTTCTTTTCTGTATTTCAATATCTATTCTATTCCATTCCATCTCAACAAGTGAGTCTCCAGTCTCTTCTTAGAAACCTCCAGCGATGGAGCGCCCAGGATTTCTGAAGTCAAGCTGTTCCACTGGTTAATTGTCTTCACTATCAGGAAGTTTCTCCTCAATTCCAGGTTGTTTCTCTCTTTGATCAGTTTCCAACTGTTATTTCTTATCCTACCCTCTGGTGCTTTGGAGAATAATTTGCCCCTTTCTTCTTTAGAAACATAGAAACATAGAAGATTGATGGCAGAAAAAGACCTCATGGTCCATCTAGTCTGCCCTTATACTATTTTCTGTACCGGTATTTTATCTTAGGATGGATATATGTTTATCCCAGGCATATTTAAATTCAGTTACTGTGGATTTACCAACCACGTCTGCTGGGAGTTTGTTCCAAGCATCTACTACTCTTTCAGTAAAATAATATTTTCTCACATTGCTTCTGATCTTTTCCCCAACTAACCTCAGATTATGCCCCCTTGTTCTTGTGTTCACTTTCCTATTAAAAACACTTCCCTCCTGAACCTTATTTAACCCTTTAACATATTTAAATGTTTCGATCATATCCCCCCTTTCCCTTCTGTCCTCCAGACTATAAACATTGAGTTCATTAAGTCTTTCCTGATAAGTTTGATGCTTAAAACCTTCCACCATTTTTGTAGCCTGTCTTTGGACCCGTTCAATTTTATCCATATCTTTTTGTAGGTGAGGTCTCCAGAACTGAACCCAGTATTCCAAATGTGGTCTCACCAGCGCTCTATACAACGGGGTCACATTCTCCCTTTTCCTGCTTGTTATACCTCTAGCTATGCAGCCAAGCATTCTACTTGCTTTTCCTACCGCTCGACCATTCTGCTCACCCATTTTGAGACTGTCAGCCCCTCAAATACTGGAATACTGCTATCATATCACCCCTAATTCTTCTTTTCTTTAGACTAACCAAATCCAAAACCTGCATATTCTTCATATGTTTTAGTCTCCAGGCCTTTGATCATCTTAGTTGCTCTTCTCTGAACTTTTTTCCAAAGTGTCAACATCTTTGTTGTAGTATGGTGATCAAAATTGTTTGCAGTATTCCAGATGTAGTCTTACTAGGGTTTTGTAAAGTGGCATTAATAGGTCACATGATCTTGATTCTATGCCTTTACAACCCAGCATTTTTAGCTGCGGCTGCACATGGTTGGCTCATATTTAAATGGTCATCCAGTAGGACTCCAAGACCCCTCTCACAATTACTTTTTTTGAGCCAGGTCTCCCCTAATCTGTATTTATACCTTTGATTTTTCCTACCTAAATATAAAGCTTTGCTTTTCACCACATTGAAATTCATTTTGTTTGATAAGGCCCATTGTTCAAATCTTGGAACATGATCGGAGTGATGGACACTTTTAAAACTTCAAGTGATGGAGAAGCCACAACTTCTGAAGGCAAGCCATTCCACTGGTTAAGTGTTCTCACTGTCAGGCAATTTCTTAATTCTAGGTCGCTTCTCTCCTTGGTTAGTTTCCATCCATTCCCAAGTGCATTCGTTAGTTTCCAACCATATCATAAATGCTTATCTTTGTACAGCATCAGCTGTAAACATGGCTATGTTCATTCAGCTGCTTCATGGAAATAACTATGGTCAATATACAATCTTCAAAGATCACATATAATTGTGAAATGGAATTGTTGTGAAATGGAATGATCATGAAATAGCACGGCTTTTTAATCCCCCCCCCCCGATTTTGTCAGCAAAATTGTTTTACGTATGGAGAGTTAGCATTAGAGACTATCCCAGGATTCATATACAGTGGTACCTCATCTTATGAACGCCTCTTCTAACGAACTTTTCAAGATACGAACCCAGTGTTTAAGATTTTTTTGCCTCTTCTTCCGAACTATCTTCACCTTACGAACCCAAGCAGCTGCTGCTGGGATGAAGGGGTTTCTTTTCCCCCCCTTTTTTGAAGAAAGAAAAGGGAGGGGCGTCTTGGAAGAGGAAAGATTTTGCAGAGAACAAGGTGCTTGCAAAGGCACTGAAAGGGTGTCTTTTTAAGAAAGAAAAGGGAAGAGGGAGGGGCAGCTTGGGGGAGGAAAATTTTTGCATGCTTGCAAAGGCACTGAAACAGTGTCTTTTGAAGAAAGAAAAGGGAGGGGTGCCCCCCTTGCCTTTCTTCCTTCCCACTCACCCTTTAGCCTAGCCTTGCTTCTTCCACCCGCCCCCTTTAGCTGCTCCTCCCTGCCCTCTGTTCGCCTCCCTTCTAAAGTTTGGGATTTTCCTGAAGGATTTGCACGCATTATTTGCTTTTACATTGATTCCTATGGGAAACATTGTTTCATCTTACGAACTTTTCACCTTACGAACCTCCTCCTGGAACCAATTAAGTTTGTACGATGAGGTACCACTGTATGTCCTATACCTCTAATAAGAGGTGGGTTCCTCCTGGTTCGGACCGGTTCGCCTGAACTGGTAGCAGTCCACTAGTGATGTCATGATGACGTCATGGAACCAGTTTGGTCAGTGGTGGTCCTTGGGCTCTGCCATCTTTTAAAACTTTTTTGAGGATTTTTTTTTAATTTAAAAAACATTTTTGTTTCTTCTGAGCATGCACAGAAACTGAGTTTCTGGCATTACGTATGCGTCACTATCTTGTTTTTGCCTTTTTTTTGGAGGGGTGTGGACTTTCTTCCTGCAGCGCAAGAGCAAATGAACCTGTAGCAAGGTAAGTTAGAACTCACCCCTGCTTGTAATCCTGGAATTTTATTATCATACATCAAAATATAATGAACATTAAAAATTAATCAAGTGGTCTTAATACTATTCTACCTGGCATGCTAGCTTTTGGTGTGCAGAAAACTGTAGATGCAGAGAACAATTAAAAGAAGAATGCATAGTAAGATTTTGTCTGGCGTTAAAGACTCATTCAGTTTGCATATCAAGTTATTGAATTAGACCATCTCTTTTTCAAGATCCTGGTGCATAATGTTGTGGCAGGTTTTTGTTGATTTCTCTGAACTATATCTCTCCAGAGTCTGTTCCTTATTCTGAAGTTGGGTCATCGACTGTGTGGATTCAATGATGAATAGCTAGCTCTTCATTGATTTCAGATCTCTTGTGTTCATCTGAAGCTTCAATAGGGTCATAGGCAAGACTAATGAAAAGAAAATGCTTATATAGTGGTACCTCTACTTAAGAACTTAATTCGTTCCGTGACCAGGCTCTTAAGTAGAAACGTTTGTAAACAGAAGCAATTTTTCCCATAGGAATCAATGTAAAAGCAAATAATGTGTGCAAAACCATTAGGAAAGAAATAAAAGCTCGGAATTTGGGTGGGAGGTGGAGGAAGAAGAAGAAGAGGAGGAGGACAGTCGCTGCTGAAGGAAGAAGGTGAGGTGAGGGGAATCAAAAAATCCAAAACTTTAAGGCTTAAAAAAAAGAGGGTCTCTGAGGCAGTGAGGAGGAGCATGCGCCTCCCATACACCCGGCGCGAGGCTGTCTCTCATACACTACGCCAGAGAGGGAAACCCAGGGGGAAGGGCAGGGAACTGGCTGGGCCTTCGTGTCGCTCTCAAATTTCCTGGGAAATTTTTCCCGGCTTGGGTTCTTAAGTAGAAAATGGTTCTGAAGAAGAGGCAAAAAAATCTTATCTAGAAAAGTTCTTAAGTAGAGGCGCTCTTAGGTAGAGGTACCACAGTAATAGAAGATAGCATCAATCTTATGGCACAATTGTTTAACAGAAATGAAGATCACAATACACTTACAATATGCACATATGTTAAAAAAGGGTATGTTCTATTTCAGTGATGATGGACCTGTTTTGGCTCGCATGCACGTGCCCACACCCAGGCCCTCCCCTCGCGCATGCATGGGTGGGTGGGCGGAGTCTCCTGTCACTGCTGCTACTAGTTCACAGAACCGAGTCGAACTGGGAGCAACCCACCGCTGCCCATACACAATTGGAGATGAGTTAGAATGCACAAGCTGTTGGTATCATTTGCATTCATGGTACAACCTCAAAATGAGTAACTGTAGACCTAGACTCCTAAAGTAGTTATGAATACCTTGTAGCATGTATCTAGCAAAATTCTGAGAATGGAGAACAAGAATTCTGCTGCACAAATTAGGGGGTTTTTTGGGGGGGGATTTTTCTTTATTTTTCTTCCAACATACAATAAAACAACATGAGCAATAAATAGAATAGAATAGAATAGAATTTTTATTGGCCAAGTGTGATTGGACACACAAGGAATTTGTCTTGGTGCATATGCTCTCAACGTACATAAAATAAAATATACATTTGAAGAATCATGTGGTACAACACTTAATGATTGTCATAGGGGTCAAATAAGCAATGAAGAAGCAATATTAATAAAAATCTTAGAATATACGCAACAAGTTACAGTCATACAGTCAACATCGGAGGAAATGGGTGATAGGAATGATGAGAAAAACTAGTAGAATAGAAGTGCAGATTTAGTAGAAAGTCTGACAGTGTTGAGGGAATTATTTGTTTAGTAGAGTGATGGCGTTCGGGAAAAAACTGTTCTTGTGTCTAGTTGTCTTGATGTGCAGTGCTCTGTAGCGACGTTTTGAGGGTAGGAGTTAAAACAATTTGTGTCCAGGATGTGAGGGGTCAGTAAATATTTTACCCGCCCTCTTTTTGACTCGAAACACAGAATCAATGCTTAAAATAATAATTAATGATATTTCTTTGATACGTTAAACATTCAGAGAGAAGAGAACGCTAATAATACTTTGCACAAATTAGTTTTGCTGTGCAGTTGTAATACTGATGAAGCTGTTAATGTTCTTTATATGTTCATATGTCTCTAGAATTTCTATCGTAAGATTCTAGAGCCAAAAACAATTAAACCTGGGAATTCAATAACATAATATAGTTACATTTTATTTTTATATGAGGCATTATCAATACCTTTATTTGGAATAGGATTTTGTTTTAAAAAGCCTAACAGAAATTAAGAACAAAATTTGTTGTAAACTTTTATTTTGTAGAAGTAATGTGTTGAGAATTGCAAAGTTTGGCTAAGAGAAAGCTTATTTTTAAAAGACTGCTTTATTATTGTTCTAGACAACTTAACAAAATGAAGAAACTTTTTAAAATAAATGCTTTATCTGAAGAAGACCAGTGCTATTGTATCCTCTTTTAAATAATAGAGAATAATGTATACTTCTGGAAAGCCGCATCAATTTTAAAGATCTGTAAAAGTATAATCTGAAATGTAATAATGTCCTCTTTTAGTATTAAGATAAGGCAGTTGAGTTAAACCCTTTGTCATGTTTGGAGTAGATTTATTTAAATAATTAGGAGGAGTTAGCGTGGTTGCATTTAAGAAAATGTAATTAATTCTGACATTAATATATGCCATAATGTACGTTTCTCCAATTCTTTGCTGTTTCTATGGGTCAGGCACAAATGCATAGAAATATATCATCTGTGCGGTTTGCTGTTTGGCAAATTGCTGGGAGGTAGAGGCCTTTTTTCCTTGTTTTTCTCCCCCAAAACTAAGATGTGCCTTCTATTCTGCTGCATCTTCTACTCTGAAAAATATGGTATATGAGGATGTAATTCCCCCTGCTTTTGGGGGAGAGTTGATCCTACCCCCCCAAAAATGCCCCTTAGTTTGTACTGATTATTTATTTTCAATTTATTGAGGCAGGATGGCTGTAGTATTTATAACTGTTCTTTAGGATCTTGCCAAATAACTCTCTTAATTTCAGGTTTAGATCATTTTTAAAACTGTTACTGTACTTTCTATTCAACCGCCGATCTGTTCATCTATTCTACAACATACTCATCCAAACTTGATAGGTTTGGCTTCAGGGTTCTCTTGAACGTACCAATGAGTTTAAACTTATAAGGCTTTTATATTGGTCTGTCACCCCTTGCAGAAATTAAGGAGAGTCGCGGTGATGCAATATGTGGCAAACAGCCTGATCCGGTCTGCAGAATTGCAGATGACCACTAGATGAGAGCATTAAATGTTTCTGGGTAAGACTTCTCTGAATTTCTGGTCCTGTGAAATTTTGCAGGCCAGATCTGGCAGACATTGAGGAAAGTTGTGGAAATATACTTTCTCATGTCATTGATTGAGTCTGGTCAAAAAGGAGGACGGAGTATTAGGGTTGTTCATTGCTTTGATTTGTTTGTTTGTTTGTTTGTTTATTTGTTTAGTTAGTTAGTTAGTTAGTTAGTTAGTTAGTTAGTTAGTTAGTTAGTTAGTTATCAAACATCTACAAGATAGCAGATATAGGTATAAACATAAAAAAGGAAGTAAGTACAGATAAATAGGGATATTAGGACAGCGATGGTAGGCAAGCTGGTGCACTTATGAATGCTTTACAGATCTCCTAGGAATGGGGTGAGGTCCACAGTAGACAGCTGTGAGGGTTTAAGGCTGTAACAACAGAGTCAGGTAGTGCATTCCAGGCACTGAAGTCGTATTTTCTGCAATCAAGTTTACCTTGAATTTGTAGCGACTGTTTGCCCGTGTATTGTTGTGGTTGAAGCTAAAGTAGCCATTGACAGATGTTTGCTTAGCAAGCTAAACGGATAACAATTATGATTTTTTAAAATAAATAAATAAAAATGGATTTTTAAATTTTATTTTTTTTAAATTTTAATCGGATTTTTTGAATTTTTTATTAAATTTATTTTAATAAAATACTTTTGGAATAAAATTCTACCTAAATATAGTTTGCTATTAAATTACATTAATAATTTAGTTTATTCCACATGAAATGGAGCTTAGTTATGTAGCGTGAGGCTGTATATGAATTGGGACTGTCGGTGAGTTTACCGTGGGTCAGAGGAGAAGCCACTGCGGGACAGAGATGACAGTTGCTGTTTAAAAATTCTGAGTTGATTTAAATCAAGCCTTTTTACTAGTGATTCATGATTTAAATCCACTTGATTTAAATCGAATCCACCCTGCTAGCAAGTAAAACCTACGGGCAACTTGCAGCTTTCTTTTTGAATAGGAGACCAAATGTTATTGTTCAGACTGTGGGCTGGCCATGGAACAGAAGACACACTGAAAATCATCCACCGATTGCATCATTCTTCATTGCAACTTTTCCCCATAATGAGACTTGTGGAATTCTGTCTTCATTGGAATCCTGCAAGGGGCGACCAAGAATGAATGTTCCAGTTTAATGAGAGGCGTCCTCTTCAGGGCTGACCAATGTTTGAGTAGGTTTCATCCCTAATTTTGCAGCCTGGGCTTTTGCCATTATAATTGGAAGCTTTGACTTCTGTGGACATTGCTGATTGCTGCAGCCTAAAGCTTTGACTTCTGTGGACATTGCTGATTGCTGCAGCCTAAGACTGGACTGGAGAAAAAAGATACACAGGATATTCTTCTGTGAGAGCATGTGAGGACTTCTGCAAATATTCCTGTTAGTATGCAGAAGCGTTACCCAACATAAATCCCTCATTCATCCCTCAGCAGAATGGGGTCTTGTACGTGTCTAAATTGTGGTATTTTATCCTACTTTGAGCATCAAGGGAAGAACTCTGTAAGCCATTAGTCTGACACAGTAATTGGTAGTTGCCTCTACCAATTACAAATTAGGAAGATTTATTTTGGATGTTGAAAACAGGGTTATTTTTGCTGGTAAAATTTACCAGCTTGAGTAGATACTTAGATTGCAAATGGACAAAGGCAAATGGAAATGAATGTTTGGGCAGATGCTTTCTGGGGTATTCATCAAGACAAAGGATTGATTTACATGAAAGATGTTTTTCTTAATCTTTGCCTCCTGGTGGAATGGGGGAGGGGGGGAGTGAGCACATGACTTTAAGGGGTTAAAATGCAGATTGCAAATAGTTTGAATGAACAGTCACCCCATTCAGCAATTTCTCTGGGCTTTTAGCAGAGGAGTGGGAAAAAACTGGCATCTTCGCCCCCACCCCTTCTCTGCTTCAACCAAAGAGCAATCTGCAAATACACCTTTTTTTTAAAAAAAAAACTTTTCAGAAGGAAGGAATTTGTTTTACTAATTTTTGTATTTGAAACCGGAGTATCTTGGGAACACTGCTTTGTCAATGCACAGAAGAAGGTGCAGTGGGAAAGGTGTTTTAAAAGTTTCTTTTTTTGTGCGTAAGGGAAAGGAAAGCAAAGAATCAAAAGTCAAGTGTAGCTATGGAATTTTTGATGATAAAAGTCTGCTTTATAAAAGCTTATTCACAGCTGAGCAATATATTCCCCAATCATTTCTGATGATCAGAAAGAAAGCAGAGAGAAATCATGTTTCCCATTGATATCCCCAACTCTGGACTGACCTGAACCCAAACTCTAAAGGTGATTTATAGAAACATAGAAACATAGAAGACTGACGGCAGAAAAAAACCTCATGATCCATCTAGTCTGCCCTTATACTATTTTTTGGTATTTTATCTTAGGATAGATGGATGTTTATCCCAGGCATGTTTAAATTCAGTTACTGTGGATTTACCAACCACGTCTGCTGGATGTTCGTTCCAAGGATCTACTACTCTTTCAGTAAAATAATATTTTCTCATGTTGCTTTTGATCTTTCCCCCAACTAACATCAGATTGTGTCCCCTTGTTCTTGTGTTCACTTTCCTATTAAAAACACTTCCCTCCTGGACCTTATTTAACCCTTTAATATGTTTAAATGTTTCGATCATGTCCCCCCTTTTCCTTCTGTCCTCCAGACTATACAGATTGAGTTCATGAAGTCTTTCCTGATACGTTTTATGCTTAAGACCTTCCACCATTCTTGTAGCCCATCTTTGGACCCGTTCAATTTTGTCAATATCTTTTTGTAGGTGAGGTCTCCAGAACTGAACACGGTATTCCAAATGTGGTCTCACCAGCGCTCTATATAGCGGGATCGCAATCTCTCTCTTCCTGCTTGTTATACCTCTAGCTATGCAGCCAAGCATCCTACAAGCACACACACACACACATATATATTCTGTATGTAAGAACAGATAAATCCGTCTCTTTTCTCTTTGCAGAAAACAGTGGCAGTCAAAAAAAACAACCCTCCATTTGTGTGCATCATTTAGGTAAGGTGTGTCAAACTCAAGGGCTGGGGACCAGTTCAGACCCACCGGGGGGGGGTGTTAGATCTGGCCCACAGGGCTGGGCTGGAAACATTGAAGGACCAGAGGCACACACAGCCCTCCTGAGCTCTGTTTTCACTGGCAGGGGGTTGCTGGAGGCCATCTCAGCCGAAAACGGAACTTGGGAGTCTGATTTTGCTCGCAGAGCACTCAGGCCATAACAGGTGCTGACATGAGTGATGTTGAGCTGACCACGTCCACCCTGGGCCCCCGAGGTCAAACACAACCCTGATGGGCCCTCAATGGAATTGAGTTTGACACTCCTGATTTAGGGGTAAGCAGTAATTTTGATTTTAGAAGCTTTGGCATTAAGGGTCTTTATGTAACTCTTTAGAGTCACAATGGGAACTATTGGGGGAAATAAACATTTAACATAGGCAGGGAAGGCTCTATATTTTAATGTATACAGTATTCTTGCTTTTTGTCTATGGTCTTAGTTGCCTCACCATAATGGAGAATAGATTTCTTTTAGAAAAGTCTGTTGAAACGGACTCGGGGAAAATCCATTATCCTTTCAGTATGAAATGCTAAAGTAGAACAATTTACAGCTTCTTGTCCAGGTGTTTTTTTTCCAAAGGACAACTGGACTTTCTTTGTTTTTCCTTGAAGACTTTTCATCCAAGAAGTTTCTTCAGTTCTGATTGAATAGTGGAGAATTCATTCCGAATTGAAGAAGCTTCTTGGATGAGAAGCAAAACACCTTCAAGGAAAAACAGAGGAAGTCCAGTTGCCTTTTGAAAAAGCACCTTTGGAGGTCATGGTTTTCAAATGGGAATGGGTGACTTTGACAGGATACTCCTGGGTACAGAGGAAAAACTAATTGGCAAAATTTATAAATGTTTAGTTAGATACAAAACATAGTGAAAAAACCTATAATCAGCTGTGCAAGAAATTTTGGGCACCCAATCGAGTTAGATGGGAAAAATTATGGTCAACTAATTGCCAAATTACAAAATGAGCAATGTTCAAGGGGAAACCAGTGCAAAATGTTTTACAATTGGCACCTGTCTCCCATAAGGATATTGAGGATGTTTCCAAATTCATCACATGAATGCTGGAAATGCAAAAAAGAAATTGGCACATTTATCACTTGTGATGGGCCTGCACAGAGCAAAGACGTATTGGAACAAGATAACCATTTGGCTAAAAAAAAATTAAAAAGAGGATATGAAGAAAAAAATGAGCTCTTTTTGTTAGGCATTTTCAACAAGGGCCATTAAAAAGGAAGAGAATATCTCATTATTCATATCTTAAAAGCAGCTAGAATCACATACATTGGAAAAACAAAGAGATACTCAATTAGGAAAATGTAATTTAAAAAATAATGGACTGTGCAAAAATGGAATTGAAAGGAAAAGTGTGGAACTAATTTTATAATGATAGAGCAATCTTACCATTAAATAATGTGTGTGTGTGTTTGTAGATTTTCACGGGTATATATATGTAGATAGTTGTTAATAATGTTGTTGTATGTTATTGGCTCAGGGCAGCACGAAGCCAATAACTTCAGCCTGAGGATGGTGAATGTGATTTCGCCAAAACGTCGCAAAGACACTCAAAATATTACACGGGAAAAAACACAAACTCAATCTACATACATACATGCCCCCAATATTAGCTTCAGAGGGTTAGCGGCTATTAATGCCCCGCCAGTTTGTTATATGTTTGCCTTGTCTTGTGTGTACAGTGTTTCCTCGCTTTTCACGGGGGATGCGTTCCGAGACCGCCCGCAAAAGTCGAATTTCCTCGAAGTAGAGATGCGGAAGTAAATACTGTACACTATTTTTGGCTATGAACAGTATCCCAAGCCTTCCCTTAACACTTTAAACCCCTAATTTGCAATTTTCCATTCCCTTAGCAACCATTCAGATTATTACACACCATGTTTATTTATTAAAGTTTATTAAAAAAAATATTTATTAAAGGCAGACGAAAGTTTTGCGATCACATATGACGTCATCGGGTGGGAAAAACCGTGGTATAGGGAAAAAACCCGTGAAGTATTTTTTAATTAATATTTTTGAAAAACCGTGGTATAGACTTTTCGTGAAGTTTGAACCCACGAAAATCAAGGGAACACTATTCAGTAAAAAAATATAAGAAAGAAAGAAAGAAAAAGCACCTTTGGGACAACCATGAGCTGGATGACTGAGAATCTCCATAGATATCCTTCTGCTCATTCTTTCTTGCTCTACAGTTGCACGATTAAAAGCTCAAGCTTAGATACATTGCAGTTTTCACCATTTCCTCATTAACAAGTATATGTATTTTCATATCAATATTATAATGTTTTTGATTTTTTTAGTTTGTGTGCTCACAAGTCCATTTTTTCTTATTTAGCAAACTCGGTCTGGAGCAAGAAAAATTGATCTTCACAAATTAAATGTGTAATCTTGTATTTTGTATGTATAAAAGCCAAATACCACTCACTCATAAAATCTCCAGAACTGTGAAGTCTACAAACTTGAAACTTGGCACATAAAGTATGTTCCTCTTTAAAAGAAAGGATTTTGAAAAAGGATTTTTCAAAATGACTTATTAGATCATTAGTAAGAAATACTAGTGATATATTGTATAATATTGTATATAGTTTATGTATGGTATGCTGTGTGTATGTTTTTTAAATTATGGGTTTTTAGTTTTTTTAAATATTAGATTTGTGTTCTACATTGTTTTCTATTACTGCTGTGAGCCGCCCCGAGTCTACAGAGAGGGGTGGCATCCAAATTTAATAAACAAATAAACAAATAAACAAACAAATAAATGAATGAATGAATAAATAAATAAATAAATGAATAAATAAATAATATATTATATTAACTCGTTCTGATGTTAAGGAGTCAGACATTCTACTCCCCCTCCCTACCTGAAAAGAACTCTGTTCCAACTGCCAATATATTAACCAGTATTATATTATTATATGCCTTATATTAACACGCTACCTCTTTGCTAAACTGGGCGTGGGCATGGCCAACGCATGACTCATCTGGCCTGCGGGCTGGGAGTTTAGACATTCCACTCCCCACCTTAAAAGAACTCTGTTCCAACTGCCAGTTGCCTTATATTAACATGCTCTGATGCTAAGGACTTACACATTCTACATAAATTTTCAAGCTTTAAGTGTCACTATATCAAGCCCGATCATAACTACTCATTAGTTTTTCAAGCTTTAAGTGTCAATTTATCAAGCCCAATTACATAGTTTTGTAGGGAAGCATGGATATCCAGCTACTAGTCTTATATATACAATTTTACCCAATTTAGCTCAATTTTATTTATTCTGTAGTATATTGTAAAATAAAGAAATTCAGAGGTCCTGTCTTTCCTGCTTTTCTGCTGCAGAATTGCACTGGACATTTGTCATTTCAAAATCTCTGGCTTAAAACTTCCTTTTTAACTTGTAATATGGAAATTATTCTTAGGGTACTTAGTCTGAAATTGGTGCCCGCTTTTGTATGACGCAATTGCATAATCATGGAACAAAGAAGGCACAGCTTTATCTCAATCCTTAATTATTGCTTTTATGTGGAAGACAATGAACTTGATCACCATGGATACTCAAATCAGTGGGTATTTCCAGTTTAAAAGTATGAAGTAAGGAAGAGATAATTGGACTAAGGATATCCCCAGTGTAGCAGAATGCATTAGTTGAATGTGTAATGCAATCTCTTCATTTTTTCTTACCACAGGGGTATCAAACTTGATTTCATTGAGAGCCACATTAGGGTTATGTTTGACCTTGGGAGGACAGCATGAGTGTTGCCCAGGTGGGCGTGGCCAACTCAACATCACTCATGTCGGGGGCACCTGTGGCAGCACGAGCCCAACATGATATTTTTTTCGGAGCAGCTCAGTGATGGTCTGAATTTAAGGGGCTTAGATGTTCTGGCCTTGTCATGGTCAGACCATTTTCTGCTATGGCTTGACTTCAAAGCTCCAATCCTCCCCCACAGGGAGGTAGAACTGATTAGGTGGTTCCGCCCCAGACGCCTGATGGACCCAGAGGGCTTTCAGAGGGTGCTTGGGGTTTTACCAGATTCACTTGTACACAGTTCGGCAGAGTCCCACGCTGTGGCCTGGAACAAGGCTGCGATGGAAGCTCTTGACTGGATTGCGCCATTGCGACCTCTCTATGCCACTAGAGCTCCTTGGTTTACTGAGGAACTCTGGGTGTTGAAACACCAGAAGAGACGTCTAGAGTAGCAGTGGAGGAAAAGTAAATCTGAGTCTGATCAAACACTTGTTGGAGCTCATAGTAAGACTTACAAAGAGGCGCGTATCATGCTGCCTTGATTGTATCAGCAGAATCCTGTCCAGCCACTGTCTCCCTTCTAAATCGTTTTGCAGTGGTTCTCCTCCTACCTCACTGGCCAGTTGCAGTTGGTGTTAGTGGGGGGTCAGAGGTTGACCTCTAGGTTTCTCCCTTGTGGGGTTCCTCAGGGGTCAGTCATCTCTCTCCTGCTATTCAATATCTACATGAAACCGCTGGGTGAGATCATCCAAGGGCATGGGGTGAAGTATCATCAATACGCTGATGATATCCATTTGTACATCTCCACCCCGTGTCCAGTCGGCGTAGCAGTGGAAGTGATGTGTCGGTGCCCGGAGGCTGTTAGGGTCTGGATGAGTGTCAACAGGCTCAAACTCAACCCTGACAAGACAGAGTGGCTGTGAAATTTGCCTCCCAAGGACAATTCCATTACCCTTTGGGGGATTATTGACCCCCTTGGAGAGGGTCCGCAACTTGGGCGTCCTCCTCGATCCACAGCTAACTTTAGAACGCCATCTGTCGTAAATCAAAGACTATCTGTAATATGAAGCATATAAAGCTGTAGAGTATATTGGACCATGAAGGACCATATTTGAATGAGGACTCATGCAGCATAGCGTAGATCTAATCAGATTATTGGTTCATTCTAATTCAGCCATTGCCTCAAGGTTTTTTTGCTTTGATTTTTAAAAAACCCAGATGTTATATTATTTATTTAACAAATCCAGCACTGAACTCTACTCTTCACAGGTCATGCAATGACATATTTTCCAGAACAGGATATATGGCTTTAATGAAGCTTTTAGGTCTCATGTGCACACATGCACCATTCAAGTAGCCAAAAAATTAAATGTCCCAAATTGTCACCTTCTAAAATGCAAATGCTCTCCCTCCAGCCAAATGCTGCATCTGTTCCGTAATTTTACTAGCTTCTTAGGTGATTTCAGTTTGAATGACAGTTTTCTAACGGTATTACAAAAAAAAAAGCATTCGGGGTGGGGAATGAATACGTTTTTTTGAAAATCCATGAACTTTCCAGACAACTCATGCTCACAATGGCCTGGAGCCATTCATCTAAAAGTTGGCAGGCTTGGTCTACTCAGACAGACAAGTATGTCTGCAGATTTCACCTAGTTCCGCCAAGAAATATAAAAAGTATCAGTCATCCTTCTGAAGAATTCATCATCCATTCATCTTGGGATGGACAACTTTGCCAACAGAGGAAAAGTGGGGAGGGCAGGCAGGGCAAAACCAGAATATTTTGGAAGGGAGGCAGGAAGTAGGCAGGACAAATCTTTGTGGTTGAGATGATATCTCCCCCCCCCCGCCTTTTATGGATTTGGGGATGGGCAATTCTTAATCTTAGGAGTATTCTACATGAATGGCTTTTCTATCTCAAACCTGTTGGCACAATCAAAAGAGATTGTTTTCGGAAGCTTAAAAGAGTATGGGAATTGTAAGTTGCCCTCCCCAGGTATAAAAACATGCACAGAAAAACTGCCAAGCAGTCTTTGTCACCTACACGTTTGAAAACTGGCCAAATTACTGCAAAGGATTTGCTTTTATTCAAATTCTGTCAATCATAAAGAAGATTATCCATTTGCTGATACTCTATGACTGTGATGGTCAACCTATAGCACACACGGCACACGTGGCATTTAAAGCCCTGTTTGCAGGAAGGCCAGCCATCGATTCTAGCCTACCTCCACCATGCATTAAACGCGAGCTTGCCAAACAGCTGGTCTTTGGGTCTCTGCTGTCCATGCGCCAGGGCAGGGGGCTTCCCCATTCTCCGCAGATTTACCCCAACATGCCCTACCTTTCTATTCCATTTCTGCCAACCACACCAACCTGGAAGCCAAAACGGGGTGCAAGGGTGGCACAAAAGGTCGCCCATTTTGGGTCTGGAAATCCTTCTGCACCAACCTGGAAACCAAAACAGGGTGTAGGAGGTACATGCTTGGGGGAACAGGATGCACATGGGAGGCACATGCATGCACAGGTGGGGAAAATGCACAGGAAGTGCATGCATTGTGTTTTTGCAATCGACGCATGTGTGCATACACTCATGCGCTTTGGGCGCTCGGTACCAAAAAGGTTAACCATCGCTGCTCCATGATAATGGAAAACATAAGTTATGGATCATCTGCTTGTTAGCTGAACAATTCAGAAATGTGCAGACAATTGTTTCCCCTATGATACCGTGGAAGAGAAAATTGGATTTTGAAAAAGCAGAACATCAACGCTTTTGAATGTTGGCATTGAAGAAGGTCTGAGAATACCATGAATAGTCGAGAAGGCAAACAAATGAACCATCAATCAAATCAGTCCATTGTTCTAATTCAAGGCACAAATAACCAGGCTCAAATTGTCAATTTTTTGGAAAGACTACATGAAGTCTGTAAGCTTTCTTGAGAAGTCTGGGAAAGGGGGAATTAGTAACATAGATGAACTAAGTTACATTAATGATTGGTGAATCATTGGAAGATTTGGCAAAAATAATACAAAGCCAGTAAACATAATTAAAGAAGTGTCAATCATATGGTTGGGGAGAAGAAACAAACATATGTAGATATGAAACGTTTTTAGAACAGCAGCAGTTGTTCACTGCATCCCCCCCCCAAAATTGAATTAAGCAAAGTTTTCATAAATGTTTTCCTGCCTCCCAAGATGTCACAATTCTGTATTCAAAGGCAAAATCATTACCCTGGGAGGAGGGAGCTTTTGACCCCCTCAGAGTGAGTCCACAAGTTGGACATCCTCCTCGATCCACAGCTGACCTTGGAACGTCATCTGTCGGCTGTGGCGAGGAGGGCATTTGCCCAGATTTGCCTGGTGCACCAGTTGCGGCCCTACCTGGACAGGGAGTCTTTACTCACAGTCACTCATGCCCTTATCACCTTGAGGTTCGACTACTGTAATGCTCACTACATGGGGTTACCTTTGAAGAGTGTTCAGAAACTGCAAATTATGCAGAACACAGCCACGCAAGCTGTCATGGGCCTGCCAAGTCATCTCCATGTTTCTCCAACACTCCGTGGTCTTCATTGGCTGCCAATTGGTTTCCAGACTCAATTCAAAGTATTGGTTATGACCTATAAAGCCCTACATGGCATCGGACCAGATTATTTGCGGGACCGCCGACTGCCACATGAATCCCAGTGACCAGTTAGGTCCCACGGTGTCGGCCTTCTCAAGATCCCGTCAACTAGACAATGTCATTGGGCGGGACCTAAGGGAAGAGCCTTCGCAGCTCCCCCAGAGATTCGTACTGACCCCCCCTCCTTGCCTTTCATAAGAGTCTTAAGACTCATTTATGTTGCCGATCAGTTTTTGGTCACAATTCAAAGTGTTGGTTATGACCTATAAAGCCCTTCATGGCAGCGGACCAGATTATCTCCGGGACTGCCTTCTGCTGCACGAATCCCAGCAACCAGTTACGTCCCACAGAGCTTGGCCTTCTCCGGGTCCCGTCAACTAAACAATGTTGTTTGGCGGGACCCAGGGGAAGAGTCTTCTCTGTGGCGGCCCCGGTCCTCTGGAACCAACTCCCCCCAGAGATTAGAATTGCCCCCACCCTCCTCGCCTTTCATAAGCTTCTTAAAACCCACCTTTGCCATCAGGCATGGAGGAACTGAGATACTCTTTCCCCCTAGGCCTTTACAATTTATGCATTGTATGTTTGTATGTATGTTTGGTTTTATAATAAGGTTTTTTTTAGTTGTTTTAATATTGGATTGTTACATGCTGTTTTTTTATCATTGTTGTTAGCCGCCCCGAGTCTACGGAGAGGGGCGGCATACAAATCCAATAAATAATAATAATAATAATAATAATAATAATAATTATTATTATTATTATTATTATTATTATTATTATTATTATTGATTTTTAATATAATTAGGGATTTTAGATAGCTATGTAATTTTAATTTAATTGGATTCATTTTATTGTAATTTACTGTTTTTTATATGTTGTAAGCTGCCGCAAGTCTTCTGAGAGGGGCAGCATAGAAAATTAATTAATTAATTAATTAATTCCCAACTGTTTTAAACACCTGTCAGTTTCACCCAGGGAATTCTCCCTCCTTGTTAGATACCAGATCAAAAGCTGTTCACAGCTTAGCAGCAGCACTAGACTTAGGCAAAAAGACTATAACAGACTAGAGCAGTGTTTCTCTATCTCAGCAACTTGAAGAGACATGGACTTAAATTCCCAAAATTCTGGGGGAGGAAGTGAACTCTTCTTCAAGTTCTCCAGGTTGAGAGAATATCAGAGTAGGGAGGAATCATAGCCAAAGATATACTTGAACTTGCTTTTTAGCATGTTGCTGTTTTCAATTATTATTTTTTTAAAAAAAAAATAGATGGTGGGTAAAAGTGTGAATAAAGATGGAATTTTTTTCCTCCCTCAAACATTTTTATTGACACCGTCAAAAGGGCTATGGCTCCTAGATCTTTTGACAGTGTCAATAAAAATGTTTGAGGGAGGAAGAAATTCCGTCTTTATTCACACTTTTACCCACCATCAATTTTTTTTAAAATTGCGGTGTGCAACCGTCAGCTGCACACCGCAAGTTCTATGTGTTCGGCCCTGAAATAAAGGACCTCTTACAGTTCTTGCCGGTGGGCCTACCAGTGGCCAGTCTCGTGTCTTCAGTGGTCTTTCCATCTGAGGTGACAGAAGGCCTCAAGGTCGATGACCGCAAAGCAGAGGCCTTGCTCTGTAACTCTTATCAAATGGTCGCTGACGGCTGCTACAGCTGCATCCCTCTTCAACCGCGCTTCTATCATGTGGCTGAGGGAGATGCAGTCCCGCCTGTTTCCAGAGGACTCAAGACTCCGCCAAAAGTTGAACAAATTGTTGCCTGCGGCCACGTTTTCCACATATGCAGCCCTCATCTATAGCTGATCTTTTTTTAGTTCATGGATTTTTCTATGGAGCACTGAATCGCCTTGGGAAAGGAGAGCTTTAAACACTGTTTCCTCGCCCCCGTTTTCTTACTGATCCTGAAGACACGTCCTGCCTTGTAACATGATCCTTTCTCTCTACACACACGCACACAAACAAGGCTCTAGACAGCCCCTCTTTTGATTATTTTTTGAACTGACTTGGTCCTTTCCATTTTCCCAAGCTGGCAAAAAACAGCCTTCTCGCTAGCCCACATTTTTTGCCTGAGAAGGCATGAAAAGCTAATTTATAATTACCCTTATTAGTCAAGAATAGTGGGCGCTCACAGCTGCAAGAGAGAAGAACTGGGGCCTGTAATTGCATTGCCAGAGAAACCAATTTGAGCATTGGTAGGAGGGTCCACAAAAAGAATCAATTTACAGGTAGTCCTCAACTTACGGCCAGAATTGAGACCAAAATTTCCATTGGTAAGTGAGATATTGGATAAGTGACTTTTGCCCCCATTGTACAACCTTTCTTCCCACAGATGTTAAGTGAATCACCACAGTTGTTGAATTAGTAACATAGTTGTTAAGTGAATCTGGCTTCCCCATTGACTCTGCTTGTCAGAAGGTTGCGAAACGTGATATGAGCCTGGCCGGCCGAAACGTGGACTCCAGGAAGGACGTCTTCATGACATCAAAGCTCCGCCCCTGGAATTCCCTATTGGGATTCCCCACCTCCGTTTGAGCCTCCGTTTGAGCTGACAGCTCCACGGCTCTTCTGCAAAGATGACAGCCGGGCGGCGGCGCTTCTCAGCGGCTTCCCGAACCCAAACGTTTGCCGAACTTCCGGGTTCGGCATTCGGGAGAACGCCGAGAAGCCGCCTGGCTGTTTCGGGATGTGACAGATGGGCGGCGATGCTTCTCAGTGGCCTCCTGAACCCAAACCCTTGCCGAACCTCTGGGTTCAGGTTCGGGTTAATGCCGAGAAGTGCCCATCTGTTTCAAAAGGTGACAGCCGGGCATCGGCGGCCAGCGGAGTGCCATTTTTGCAATTTTTTTTTTGCTTGCACACATTAATCGGTTTTACATTGTTTCCTATGGGAAACATTGTTTCGTATTACGAACTTTTCGTCTTATGAACCTCCTCCCTGAACCAATTAAGTTCGTAAGACGAGGTATCACTGTATTTGATTTCTTTCTCTGGGATTCTGGTGTTCTTAACAAAATGGATAGATGCCAAATAAACAATTCTTGTCCCCATCTTCCAAGTCTGCCTTTGTGTAATCTGCTTTGCTTCTCTGGCCTGGTTTTTTGAGTTTTTCCTCTGAATGATTCGTCGTCGGCTTCCTCCCCTTCTCTCCCTGTGCTAGGAAGGCTAGCCACAGAGTTGCTCCAACCACAACATCCAATATGAAAGAATTACAAAATACGCCATCATAAAAGCTGCAGAAGTTTATAGAAAGGAATAGCGAAGAAACACTTGGGAAATTGCTAGGTTTGAGTGTTGGGTTTTGTTGTTCATATTATCAAGTTTATACAATTGCTGGTAGAAAAGATTTGGAGCAGCAGGACATGGACTGAAAGTATGTGGTGTGTCAGTTTGTGGGGTCAGAGCCCTCCTCCTTTCCAGCTGTTTATTGCTGTGAGCACAGCATGCTCACAAGACACAGATGTCTTTCGCCCTGTTCGGCCTCCAGCTTCAAACTTGATATGTTCTTAGCCATTTGTTTGGGTGCTGCAGCTGTTATATTATCTAATGGATAATTCAATTCAATTCAATTTATTAGATTTGTATGCCGCCCCTCTCCGAAGACTCGGGGCGGCTCACAACAGTAATAAAAACAGTATAACAATGGAACAAATCTAATAATAATATATATAAAAACCTCAACAATTAAAAACCATACAGCACATACACATCAAACATGAAATATAATAAGTCTGGGGGAGATGTCTTAGTTTCCCCATGCCTGGCGATATAGGTGGGTCTTAAGTAACTTGCGAAAGACAAGGAGGGTGGAGGCCGTTCTTATCTCTGGGGGAAGTTGATTCCAGAGGGCCAGGGCCACCACAGAGAAGGCTCGTCACCTGGGGCCCACCAAACGACATTGTTTAGTTGACGGGACCCGGAGAAGGCCAACTCTGTGGGACCTTATCGGCCGCTGGGATTCGTGCGGTAGAAGGTGGTTCCGGAGGTATTCTGGTCCAGTGCCATGTAGGGCTTTAAAGGTCATTACCAACACTTTGAATTGTGACCGGAAACTGATCGGCAGCCAGTGCAGGCAACGGAGTGTTGTAGAAACGTGGGCGAATCTAGGAAGCCCCACGATAGCTCTCGCGGCCCTTGTGATTTCAGAATTCACTGCCTGTGGTTTCTGCTAAAAACCAAGCCAATCTTGATATCTCAGCTTCTAATTGTTACTTTATGCATAGACATACCGGGGGCATCCTTTTTTCACACGAATAAAGGTATTTTTCAAGTCTCATTTAATATGCCAGAATAAAAAGCCCACACAGGGCGCCTCGTACAGGTCTAGGGTTTTTGGAACATCTATGACAAGGCATCAGATTTGATTGCATTGAAGGCCGCATCAGGGTTGTGTTTGACCTTGGGGGTCCTGGGTGGGCATGGCCAAAGTAGGCGTAGCCAGATTGATGTCACTCATGTCGGGCGGCTGGGGCGGCTTGGTGCTCTACCAGTGAAAACGGGTTCCCAATCTCCATTTGGCTTTCACGGGCAGAGGCACCGCAAAATGGTCCCTCGCTGTTCCAGGGCAGACCCACAGGCCGGATCTAAGCACCCCACAGGCCAGATGCAGCCCCAAGGACCTTGAGTTTGACACCCCTGATCTATGAGAATATCTTTCAGATATTCTGAATTGACCCCCCAGCATGATTTATCCAATGCTTTTCTAATTCTCTCTGCTCTAATTCTCCAAGGCAGTGGTTATTTAATAATGAAAATGTTTTTTGGAATATCTGTAGTCCTGATTTTGACTATGTCAGCAGTTCATAAGTGGAAGTCAACGAAGCGGTAGAAGTGATGTGCTGGTGCCTGGAGGCTGTTGGGGCCTGGATGGGTGTCAACAGACTCAAGCTCAACCCAGATAAGACGGAATGGCTGTGGGTTTTGCCTCCCAAGGACAATCCCATCTGTCCGTCCATTACCCTGGGGGGGGGAAATTATTGACCCCCTCAGAGAGGGTCCGCAACTTGGGCGTCCTCCTCGATCCACAGCTCACATTAGAGAACCATCTTTCAGCTGTGGCGAGGGGGGCGTTTGCCCAGGTTCGCCTGGTGCACCAGTTGCGGCCCTACCTGGACCGGGACTCATTGCTCACAGTCACTCATGCCCTCATCACCTCGAGGTTCGACTACTGTAATGCTCTCTACATGGGGCTACCTTTGAAAAGTGTTCGGAAACTTCAGATCGTGCAGAATGCAGCTGCGAGAGCAGTCATGGGCTTACCCAGGTATGCCCATGTTTCACCATCACTCCGCAGTCTGCACTGGCTGCCGATCAGTTTCCAGTCACAATTCAAAGTGTTGGTTATGACCTTTAAAGCCCTTCATGGCATCGGACCAGAATATCTCCGAGACCGCCTTCTGCCGCACGAATCCCAGCGACCGATTAGGTCCCACAGAGTGGGCCTCCTCCGGGTCCCGTCAACTAAACAATGTCGGTTGGCGGGCCCCAGGGGGAGAGCGTTCTCTGTGGCGGCACCGACTCTGTGGAACCAACTCCCCCCAGAGATCAGAACTGCCCCTACTCTTCCTGCCTTCCCTAAACTCCTCAAAACCCACCTTTGCCGTCAGGCATGGGGAAACTAAACATCTCCCCTTGGGCACGTTGAATTTATACATGGTATGCTTGTGTGTGTGTATGTTAGTATATGGGTTTTTTAAAAATTTTTGAATATTTTAGTTGATTGGATTATGTATTGGACTGTTTTTCACTTGTTGTGAGCCGCCCCGAGTCTTCGGAGAGGGGCGGCATACAAATCCAAATAATAAATAAATAATAAATAATAAATAAATAAGTTGATAATTATTTTATAATGGACAATAATTCATGATTTTTTCCCCCTTGCTACTTCTCGGAGAGTTCTTTACAGAATTTATTCTCTTTGGAGGAATAGTGCAGGTTATAATGTCTTTGCAATATTTGGCCTATATGCAAGTTATAATAATCCTCACGTATGCAATGATACAGTAATTATTGAGTCACTTTGTGGCAAGGTGTGTGGCAAACAACAACAATAATAATAAATAAAATTGAAGGATGTAAACTGAGAGCTCTGCTTTGCAGCCCTATCATTCCTATATTCCAATATTCAGTATCCTGTGTAAGAGCTTTTAGCATTTTTGCTAAGTCATCCATTTGAATTTTGCACCCTTCTCCTTTCATTGTTAGTATAGTCCTCAACTTACAACAGTTCACTTAATTACTGCTCAAACGGCATTGACAAAAATGATGGTCATTGATGATGGTCAACTGTGGCAAGGGGCGTTTTCCCAGGTTTGCCTGGTGCACCAGTTGTGGCCCTATCTGGATCGGGAGTCACTGCTCACAGTCACTCATGCCCTCATCACCTCGAGGCTCGACTACTGTAATGCTCTCTACATGGGGCTACCTTTGAAAAGTGTTCGGAAACTTCAGATCGTACAGAATGCAGCTGCGAGAGCAATCATGGGCTTCCCTAAATATGCCCGTGTT
The DNA here is from genome assembly GCF_031021105.1 of Erythrolamprus reginae. NCBI lineage: Eukaryota > Metazoa > Chordata > Lepidosauria > Squamata > Dipsadidae > Erythrolamprus > Erythrolamprus reginae. The sequence goes on along the minus strand of NC_091954.1, from coordinate 20,014,261 downwards.
ACACCAACACTCCGCAGTCTGCATTGGTTGCCGATCAGTTTCCAGTCACAATTCAAAGTGTTGGTTATGACCTGTAAAGCCCTTCATGGCACCAGACCACATTATCTCCGGGACCGCCTTCTGCTGCACGAATCCCAGCGACCAGTTAGGTCCAACAGAGTTGGCCTTCTCTGGGTCCCGTCAACTAAACAATGTCATTTGGCGAGACCCAGGGGAAGAGCCTTCTCTGTGGCGGCCCTGGCCCTCTGGAACCAACTCCCCCCAGAGATTAGAATAGTCCCCACCCTCCTCGCCTTTCGTAAGCTCCTTAAAACCCACCTCTGCCGTCAGGCATGGGGGAACTAAGATATTCTTTCCCCCTAGGCTTCTACAATTTATGTATGATATGTTTTGTATGTATGATTGATTTTATAATAAGGGTTTTTAGCTGTTTTAGTATTGGATTGTCGCATATTGTTTTACCACTGTTGTTAGCCGGCCCGAGTCTACGGAGAGGGGCGGCATACAAATCAAATCAAATCAAATAAACAAACAAACAAGCGTAACTGATTCATATTTATTATGATGATTGCCATGTCCCAGGGTCATATGATCACTATTTGTGACCTTCTGACAAGCAAAGTCAATGGGGAAGCCAGATTCACATCACAGAGTAACAACTGCAGCGATTTATCAATTGTGACAAGTCGTAAAATGGGGCGAAATTCACTTAACACTCTGTCTCCCTTAGGAACGGAAATGTTGAGCTCAATTGTGATAATAAGTTGAGCACTACCTATACTACAATTGTCAGTTTCACTAATTAAGGTTGAGTTGGGACAAGACAATGATTTCTTTGCACCTTTCCAGCAACCAGTTCCAGACAAGCTTTTAAAGAGACTTTGTAATATAAATAATTATACACTCACAATGATGCATCAGCCTTGTGTAGGAAAATTCATCTTGAGTTTGCATTAGTCATGTTGGAATCTACCCAAGTGCTAACTTCCATTTTGCTTCCAAGAAACAGAATTTGAACGATGAAATTTTGAACACGTAGATATTATTATGACTTCAGTTTGACAAGAGGTTTCTGGGTGATATATGATAGTCCCTGAAACATGTGTGTGTGTAATTTAGATGGTTATAATCACTACTTTACTGCAAGAGTAAACGGTGATAAAAATAAAAGGAATTGAATCTTGAATGCATTCATCGTTTTTGAAAACGATGAAAACTTTGAAAGGTAGCATTTAGCAAAAAAGAAAAAAAAACTGCTCTAGATGATGCAGTGTTATAGGCATTAATTGTTACAATAGGTTTATTACAGACCAAGGTTATCCTATAGATGGGGACTCTGCAGTCCCTAGGTGTCTTTTGCCTGGCCACTAGTGATGGGTGAACTGAACCCGCACAATTTGGGTCCGTACCAAATTTTGCGGTGTTCGGTATGCCGAACACAAACCCAAACTTTTTCCAAAGTTCGGGGTTGTGTTCGGTGTTCGGAGCTTTGACGTCACCGGCAGGTTGCTAAGGACGCCAAGGTGATCACTTCCTGGATTCCATGGAATCCAGGAAGTGATCACCTTGGCGTCCTTAGCAACCTGCCAGTGACATCAAAGCTCTGCCCCTGGAATCTCTTGATGGGAGGGATTTCCCGTTCGGGTTCGGGTTCGAGTTCGGGTTTGGTTCGGGTTCAGCTGAATTTTGCGTAAAATTCGTCCGAACTTGCCAAACCCAAACACCGTTGGGTTCGCCCATCACTACTGGCCATCTGATTAGCTTGGCCTTAAGTGAAACATCCCCCTGTAACCATATGTATAAGTATCTGGTTAGAAACAATTGAAGAACAGCCCTGTGACGAGAAGGCTGAGTTTAGAGGAGTTCTTGTGGCAACCTGTGCAGGAGTGTCTGCAAACATGACTGTAGTCTACATCAGTGATTTTCAACCTTTTATGAGCCGCGACACATTTTTTACATTTATAAAATCCTGGGGCACACCACCAACCAAAATGACCCCATTTTGACGAGCAAAGTTCTGCAGGAGATCATTCAGGCCAAAAATGGGGTGCACAGGGACCACGTGCACCCTGCTCCAGTTTGGCTGTCAGGGGCACCATGGACCAGATTTAAGCAGGCCAGATCCAGTTCATGGGCCTTGAATTTGACACCCCTGATCTTGACTTTTCTTAACATTGTGGTGCTATGGGGAAACACAAGCTGTCCCACTGATTAATTGTTCTCGCACGCGGCCCTCCCCAGCTCAGTTTTCACCGGCAGAGCGCTCGGGGCACCAAGGTGCCCCACCTGGCATGAGTGACATCAAGCTGGCCACACACCCTGTCCACGCCCCCCCCCCCCCGGGTCAAATACAACCCTGATGCGGCCCTCAAGTCTGATCTGCTCAGATTTACTCTCCCTGTCATTTTTTCCCATACACAGTACAGCTTATATTCCAAATATCCAGGGTTTTTATTTGAGAAAGCCTCCAAAACTTTTCCACACTAATACAAAAATAAAAAAAAACAAATCCCAGATGATTAAGTATATTAAGAATGGAAATGCTGAAGAATCCAGCCTAATTTTATTCACCGAAGTTTGTAGAAACTCCCGATAGACCTCTACATTAACAGGAAAACAATTCCACTTCGGGACATAAAAGGAAGAGATGAACTTGCTAAGGATCACTAGAGCAGCGGTCCCCAAACTACGGCCTGGGGGCCGGATGCGGCCCGCTGAGGCAATTTATCCGGCCCGCGGCAGTCCACGAGATTTTATCAATAGATATAATAAGCTCCTGAATCTCCTGTCAACTCACTGCGGTCTGCTGCTGAGCGAGGAGGCGGTACAGAGGCAAGGGGCAGGAAGGATAGGAACGAGATAGAGAGAGAGGCAGAGAGACAAAGAGGGAGAGATACAAAGAGGGAGAGATACAAAGAGGGAGAGAGAAAGAGAATGAGTGAGAGAAAGAAAGAGAGAGAGAGAAAGAAAGAAAGAAAGAAAGAAAGAGAGAGGGACAGAGAAAGAAAGAGAGAGAGGGAGAGATAGAGAGGAAGAGAGAAAGGGGGATAGATGGAAGGAGTGAGAGAGAGAGAAAAAAGAGAAAAATGAGAAAATGATGGAGAGAAAACGAGGGAGAGGAAAATGAAACAAATGAGAGAGAAGGAAGAAAAGAGAGAGGGAAGAGAGAAATGGAGAGGAAGGAGGGAGGGAAGGAAGGAAGGAGAAATGGAGGGAGTTTGTTGATTTAAGTTTAAATTTACTTGTTAATAAAGAAGTATAAATTACTTTATTACGTAATTATTTAATTACTTCTTTATTTTAAATATTGTATTTGTTCCCATTTTGTTTTTTTTACTTTAAATAAGATTTGTGCAGTGTGCATAGGGATTTGTTCATAGGTTTTTTTTATAGTCCAGCCCTCCAACAGTCTGAGGGACAGTAAACTGGCCCCCTGTGTAAAAAGTTTGGGGACCCCTGCACTAGAGAGTCATCCATCTGGGCTTCAATGTAAACTCTGAACAAACTAATATAGATGTAAAAGGCAGCGATTTGATTAGCATTAGTCACAGTATTCCTGATGAGATTACCATAATATGTTTGCAAAGCTATTTAGCACATAAGCAGTTGATGCTTTCGTATTACAGTCGTGCATTCAACTGACTGCTTTGCACAGTGGGTGGACTATCACTCCTCCCTCCCTTCAGATGGAAAGTTCATCCAAAAAGTGCCTGGATTTTCAGTGGGGAAAATAAGGAATGGGCGAATTGGCAGTTCTTGTTTTAGAACTGGGAGAGGTTTTATCATTAGCAACATGAAGAAGGAGTCCAATTGAACTGAGTGCCTAGTTGCCCATTTCCATATTCATTAACGTGGCTTCAGTGGAAGCATTCCTGGTTTGCATAAAGTTTTTAACATCTTTTAGTTTTCCAGAACAATATTTGTAGGCTCCTTGCCATAACTCCATGGCAACAAGGCTGCATAGAAAAAGTTGTCTTCCTTTTTCCCAGATGGACAGCAGATAGTGTAACTTGGCTTTTTAAATTTGCTTCTTTGTCTAATGCTTTGGAATATCAACTGATCTCATGGCTTCTGTGCAAAAGACACATTCCATGCTGGCAATCATAGAGTCGCAATTGATGGTATGATCACTCTTAGATTGCCGTGGCAGTTTTGCCCTACTGCACCATAAAAAAAATATATTGTAGAGTTTGTAGAAAATTAGCACCCACCTCTGTCCTAAAGAATAAAATGTTTTGAGAAATATTAATAAGGCACAATATTATATTTCCCTGGATGAGAAATGGAGAAACATCTTCTTGGAAAGCAACCTTCACCTTCCTTAATAGCTCACAGCAAATTTTGCACTTATGAGATAGAGATAGCTAGCTCTATTCATAAGCAAATATCCTCACCCGAGATCCAACAAAGGTAGGATTAGCCCTCAGCCACAATAAGAATTGCCCAAAGTCCCTTTCGTGCATCATCTCAATTGCACCACCCCCAGAAGTTCAAACTTCAACCAAACTTAACTCAGACAAACTCCTAGGATTTGCACGTGGCCCCATGGGAGTCTGACAAGAACCAACAGAATACACATTGTTGCACAGGAACAGAAAGTTCAAGTGCAAAGCCCAAGAGAAGTATACGTTCCACTCTTAAATCCATGTTGTCAGTTGCCCAGAACTCATATGGTTCTGCTTCATCATTCAACCATCTTTCCAATTAGCCTCCATGTTTCTGTATGCAGCCCAAAGTAACTTTCATGTGAGATGGTCAACTACACAAGTAAGATAAATATACAAATACACAGATTGGTTGCATGTGACCTGCACATACTAAGTACTCATCTCTTGTTTCAAATTGTTTGTTTCTCTAGCTTCAAATGTAGCTGGTCTGTCTTTTAGATGAGCCAAATATATCTATTTTTCAATTTAAGAATTTTAAATCATTTTATCTTTTAGTATCAGAACTAACAGGTCCAGGTAATGAAACAAGTGGATCAGTGCGATAATGATACCTGATTATGTCTTGATTGCATCTGCATTTGATATTGATAAAGATATTTCTTCATTATAAAAGTTCTAGCACGGTATGAAATAAATGCATTATAGTAATCTTGCTTCTTTCAAAACATGCTTAAACTAGCCACTTCTTTTTAATCAAAAATCAACAATAAATGTTCACAGTTTATCATAGCTTGTTCCTCTGAAGCTCTAAATAGTGATAGGATTTTTTTTTTTTTTTTAAAAAGACAGTTTAATTTAAGCAAAATTTTAATAAAGCTTAGGTAATCTAAAATGTAATTGGGACTTAAAGAGAAAATTATCACTATCAGCTAATATGGAGATGTTGCAATAGCGTGGCAATATAGAAATAATAGCAATCAAGTAGAATAGTATAGAATACAATGGAACAGAAAGGAACAGAATCTATTCTACTAGTTTTTCTCATCATTCCTATCACCCATTTCCTCCCATGTTGACTGTATGACTGTAACTTGTTGCGTATATCCTAAGATTTTTATTAATATTGCTTCTTCATTGCTTATTTGACCCCTATGACAATCATTAAGTGTTGTATCACATGATTCTTGACAAATGTATATTTTATTTTATGTACGTTGAGAGCATATGCACCAAGACAAATTCCTTGTGTGTCCAATCACACTTGGCCATTCTATTCTATTCTATTCTAGTAGTAGTGGTAGTGGTAGTGGTAGTAGTATATAGGATAGAGATAGTGGAAAGCATTTGCTTACAGATTTGTAAATTTCACATTTACAAATTTTTACAAATTACATTTGACATTTCATTTCTATATTTCACATTTTTCATTTCTCCTCAATTCTTATAGGGTTGTCTAATGTCCATTGATTTTGTAGTTCTTTTGAGTCTGAGACAATCTAACAGTTTAAAAATAACTTATGACAGTAGCCTTTATTGTTTAGATGGTGACCTATGAAGCCATGCCCCAAGAATGTCTCTGCGAAAAAATTATCTACTACACACTTTCTTAAGCACTATTACTCAAGTTAAAGAAACTGTCTTTGTTGATAGAGCTGAACCTATCTCAGGTGCTAAATAAGGCTGTATCCTGGCCCCTTTTGAATTTTTAAAATATTGACAAAATTGTTGAGCCAGAATTCACTCCTCTTTTCATTGCCCAATGGCCCATATTTAATAATAATAATAATAATAATAATAATAATAATAATATATTAGATTTGTATGCTGCCCCTCTCCGAGAACTCACAGGTATTTACAGGTAATAGCTGGCCTCTTGATCCAAAAAAGGGTACTTACAACCCAAATTCTAAATTACAACAGCCAATATCCTCTCCCATTGTGTGATGGTATTTTGAGTGTTCAGCAACTAGCTCAAACTTAACAACTTTTCGCAGTGTCGCAAAGTCATGGGACTACAATTTACATTTCCTTCCAGTTTCTGGCAAAAAAATACTCATTGCAGACAATGGGTTTGCTTAGTGACCATGGATTTACTTAATGACCATGGTGATTTGATTAACTGTCACAAAAATGTAAAATCAGATTGGTCATGTGATAAGGACTGGTATGACTTACGACTATAATTCTGGATTTAACTGCAACTGTAAGTTGAAGGCTACCTGTAGTTTTAATGCTGATGATGCAACTATTCTGTCTGTGATGCCTATAAAGTCGCCCCCAAACCAGAGATGGGGTTCAACAGGTTCTGAACAGTTCTGGAGAACTGGTAGTGGAAATTTTGAGTGGTTAACAGAACCAGTAAATACCACCTCTGACTCTAAAGAGCTCTTCCAAAAGTAAATAGGCTTTCTTTTAGCTCATTTATATTTATACTTTTAATTTATTTTTAATTTTTTTAAGTTTAAATTTTTAAATTTTTTAACTCTATTTTACTTTTAAACATTTAACAAAATATTTCATATTTTTAACTTATTTTTAACTTTTTCAACTTTTTAAAATCTATATCGGGTGGAATATTTTAACAAACAATCTTTTAAACAATTTTTATTGGAGGAGAGGAAATGGGGATTTTGCAGTAACCTTCCCCTGGATTTGGGAGGGGATTGAGATTTTGCCTTATCCTTCCCCTGCCATGCCCACCAGGCCACGCCACACCCACAGAACTGGCAGTAAAAAAAATTGAAACCCACCATTGCCCAAAACTGTATTGCTCTACTGCTGCAAAGATTGCCTTAATATCTATCCCAATGCAAAAATATTGGTTGCCTAGGAATCATTTTTAAGACCCAATTAGATGGGCAATTAATGGGGAAATGAATCTTTTAAGTGGTCAGGAATATATTTTCAATATTTAATCTTTTAAGAGGTCAGGAATATATTTTCAATCTTCTACATGCTAGTTTATTTAAGCAAGGATGCTGTTTATACTAAGAGCCGAAAAAGCATCTCTTACAACTGTTCCATTTGCATGCCAGTCTGGGAATAATCAATAAACATGTGCCAGAGTTATTAAAGCCAAAAATCTAGGTGCTCAGTTTTGTCTCCATATGGAGTCTTCTAGTTTAAAAGCAGTTCAGTCCAAAGTCTTATTTGAAGTACTGTATGTACCTTATTCAATATCTAAAGCTCTGCTAAACTGCATTTCCCTTGGGATTAAAACTTTGTTGTTTTGGATTTTGGCTGAAACCTAAGGGGAACTTTCACAGTGCTAGACAAGTTGTTATTTACTCTAAGTATTCTGTGTTGGCATATTGTAGTCTTCCCTTTCCAGCATTGTCTGCTTCAGGCTTTGGTAAAACTTTGGCTGAACTTAAGCAGAGAATTTGAGGTTTAGATACCCAAAATGGTAAAAACAATGTTAGCCACTCCATTCATAACAGAATTTCCTCGTCTCCCTGGGTTGTTCCTTGATATTTCTTCCAAATTTCGTATGCTAGTTTATCGGACCAGAATATCTCCGGGACCGCCTTCTGCCGCACGAATCCCAGCGACCAGTTAGGTCTCACAGAGTTGGCCTTCTTTGGGTTCCGTTAACTAAACAATGTCGTTTGGTGGGACCCAGGGGAAGAGCCTTCTCTGTGGCGGCCCCGACCCTTTGGAACCAACTCCCCCCAGATATCAGAGTTGCCCCCACCCTCCTTGCCTTTCGTAAGCTCCTTAAAACCCACCTCTGTCGTCAGGCATGGGGGAATTGAGACTTTCCCTTTCCCCTAGGCTTATAAAATTTATGCATGGTATGTCTGCATGTATGATTGGTTTCTTAAATTGGGCTTTTTAAATTAATTTAAATATTAGATTTGTTTATATTGTCTTATTATTGTTGTTAGCCGCCCCGAGTCTACGGAGAGGGGCGGCATAGAAATCTGATAAATGAATGAATGAATGAATGAATGTCCCTCATAAATACACAGCCTATCTTGTGACAGCTGTGAGGTTGAATGTGTTTCCAGTGTGCTATGAAAATGAAAAGTTGATGGGGAAAAATACTCATGAAATTGGTGCAGAACGTTGATATTATATGTCTCCAGGGGGTGCATATCAAGAAACAAGACCAGAAATATTTAGAATACAATAAATTAGGGAAATTGTTTGAAGCATTGGCCAAAAAAGAGAGAGGGGTGTATGGTATATATCAGAAATGAAATAAAAGCTATTCTAGTCTATGCAGGTCCTAAGGGAAGGGTATTGCCTGAATTAACAATAGGGTGAATGAAAATTTTATTGGCAAATATATATGTCCCGAAAGGATTATTGAAACATGTTGTAAGAATATATGTATAGTGGGGGACTTCAATGGAATAGTGAATATTAAGAAAAGACTATGTTAATGATAAGAAAAAGCAAAAAAAAAAGAGAAAGCTTTTTTTGACATGGTTGAGGAATTAAATTTGACTGATGTGTAGAGGACATTAAACCCCAATGAGAAAAAATATAATTTTTCAAGAATTGATATGGTATAGGTCAGGGATAGGCAAATATGCCTGTTCTATGATTTGTGGACTTCAATTCCCAGAATTCCTGAGTCAATCATGCTAGCTTCGGAATACTGGGAGTTGAAGTCCACATGTCATAGAAGAGCCAACTTTGCCTACCCCTGTTCTAGGCAATTAGAGAATTAAGACAGAAAATGTAGAGATTTCCCCAAACATATGGGTGGATCACCAACCCTCTGAAAATAATTTGGAAAGATCAAAAAAGGAAAATCGAAAGATGGACTTTGAACCTGCAGATATTACAAGAGAATATCTCCAGAAGATTAAAAAAGGACTGATTTTATTCTTCGACATGAATAAAAAACAACTTACCTCCCTACAGAATTTATGAGATACAATGAAAGCATACACAAGAGGAAGTGTATCTTGTAGTGTTTATTATATTTACTGTATTGTTGGTCATTTTCTTGTGCTTAGTCTGGGCCATAAATAAACTTTGATCGTTTTTTGTCAAAACTAAGTTTATTTATTATTATTATTATTATTATTATTATTATTATTATTATTATTATTTAGATTTGTATGCTGCCCCTCTCTGCAGACTCGGGGCGGCTCACAACAGTGATAATGACAAATCTAATAATTAGAATCTAAAATAACAATTGTACATTTAAAAATCTAAAAGCAAGGAACCCCAATATAAAAACATACATACAGTCATATCATGCACAAAAACTACATAGGCAGGGGGAGATGTCTCAGTTCCCCCATGCTTGACGACAGAGGTGGGTTTTAAGGAGTTTATGAAAGGCAAGGGGGGTAGGGGCAGTTCTAATCTCTGGAGGGACCTGATTCCAGAGGGTCGGAGCCGCCACAGAGAAGACTCTTCCCCTGGGTCCCACCAGACGACATTGTTTAGTCGACGGGACCCAGAGAAGACCAACTCTGTGGGACCTAACCGGTCGCTGGGATTCGTGCGGCAGAAGGCGGTCTCGCAGATATTATTTGATCTTTAGGAGGGCAGAATATGATCTGCATATGCACCATCTGAATTTACCTATGTCATTCACCCGCTAAATCCTATTTCAGAATAAAAAAACTTCTTACTTTTCTTTTGTTCAATATTATGACCTTTCCTCCTGTCTGACATTTAGTAGTAACTGACCAGCTGAATTAATTCAAGAGACAATCTCCTTTTCACTTCAGTAAAGAAGATAGCAGAGAAAAGCTCATAAACACACTAAATCCACACTTTATGTAAAAATCTGCACCTTCTCTATCACAGTTGTGAAAAATGGCAAGAGCTAGAGGCAACAGCAGCTGTTGCTGACTGAGATAAATGAGGCTGGAGACAAGCAGCCAATTTTACAAGAGCTGAGAGTAGTTTGAAAAAGGCTGAGCTTTCTGCAGTCTATCTATATATTTGTCCCACATTTCTTTTGCCTTACTTAGCAGGTAGAACTGATTTTTGAAATTATGCATTAAACCTGCCAAGTGTGATTAATGGAACAACAGTGGGAGGCATAATACAGAGAGAGAGAAAGAGAGAGAAATTGGAGTTTAATCTTGACTTTCTCTGAATTGAGAGGAAAGTGACTGGAGTGCTGGTTTCTTCCTCTCTGAATATATTCCAGCCTTCCCTTTACTTGCTTTGCAGCATCCTTCCGCTCTAATTAATTACTGCAGATCCAGGAAGGTTTGGCCAGAAGGAGAATAGGAAGAAGGATGAGAGGAGAAGACAACACAGCCGCCTTAGAATGTATCCTTGGCTTCAAATGTGATAGCCAACTGCATTTCAAGTTTCAAATTTCCACCTTCCTCCAGAATGTTGTTTTCTTCTTCTTCTTCTTCTTCTTCTTCTTCTTCTTCTTCTTCTTCTTCTTCTTCTTCTTCTTCTTCTTCTTCATCTCCTCCTCCTCCTCTTCTCCTTCCTCCTCCTCTTCTTCTTCCTCCTCCTCTTCTTCTTCCTCCTCCTCTTCTTCTTCCTCCTCCTCCACCTTCTTCTTCTCCTCCTCCTCCTCTTCTTCTTCTTCTTCCTCCTCCTCCTCTTCTTCTTCTTCCTCCTCCTCCTCTTCTTCTTCTTCTTCTTCCTCCTCCTCCTCTTCTTCTTCTTCTTCCTCCTCTTCTTCTTCTTCTTCCTCCTCCTCTTCTTCTTCTTCCTCCTCCTCTTCTTCTTCTTCCTCCTCCTCCCCCTTCTTCTTCTTCTTCTTCTTCTTCTTCTTCTTCTTCTTCTTCTTCTTCTTCTTCTTGTAGTAATTACAATATTTTCAGCTGCTTAAACTTCTTTAACCCCTAATAAGTGAAGGATGAAGGAAGCTGATCTTAAAGAAGGGACTTTGGCCAGGAAACTTAGTCCTGGTCCAGGGGTGGGTTCCTACTCACCTTGCTGCCGGTTCGCATCATGAGGATTTGCATGTACGCACCTGCTCCGTTCTCGTTCTCCCTCTCACACACACAAATGTTCCTTTGTTCAATTTGGCTTCCACAAATGCTCATTAGCTGGAATCACCTGAAACACAGCTGAGGAGCTAATCAGCTGTGCTTCGGGCAAAGGAATAAAGGTCAGTACTAATCCGGGAGTGGGCGGGAGGGTTCTTTTTCAAATCACAGAAGAGAAGCCATTTAAAAAACAGAAAAAATTGCAAAGAAATCATGAAAAAAAAGATGGCGGCACCGGCCGAACCGAATCCATGAGGCCATCATCGCATCACCAGCAGGTCGCTAACTGTTCGGGCAATCTGGTCTGAACCGGGAGGAATCCACCTTTGCCCTGGTCTTTCTTTTCAATATCCTTGGAAATCCAATTAATAATAATAATAATAATAATAATAATAATAATAATAATAATAATACAGTACAGAATAATAATAATAATAATAATAATAATAATAATAATAATAATAATAATAATACAGTACAGAAAAAATGTAACTCAATGTCGTATGGACAGTTGGCGGAACAAAGCATTGCATGGACAGTTCTTGGAGAAGATTGAAGGCAAAGTGGATAAAGAAAAGACCTGGTCATGGCTTACAAGTGGAACACTCAAAAAGGAGACAGAAGGACTAATATTGGCGGCACAAGAACAGGCCATTAGAACAAATGCTGTCAAAGCTAGAATTGAAAAATCAACAGACGATCCAAAGTGCAGACTCTGTAAAGAAATAGATGAAACAATCGATCACATACTCAGCTGCTGTAAAAAGATCGCACAGACTGACTACAAGCATAGACATGATGCTGGGGCACAGATGATCCACTGGAACTTGTGCCAGAACTACCATTTACCAGTGGCAAAGAACTGGTGGGATCATAAGCCCGAAAAACTGGTCTAAAATGAGCAAGCAAGACTTCAGACTTCAGAGTGACCAAATTCTGAAGCATAACACACCAGACATTGTGATCATGGAGGAAAAGAAAGTATGGATCATCGACATCGCAATCCCAGGAGACAGCAGAATTGAGGAGAAGCAGCTAGAGAAATTAGTGAAATACGAAGATCTGAAAATCAAGCTGCAACGACTCTGGCATAAGCCAGTGAAAGTGATCCCAGTGGTACTTGGCACGCTGGGCGCAGTACCAAAGGATCTCAGCGGACATTTGAAAACCATTGGAATTGACAAAATCTCCATCTGTCAATTGCGAAAGGCTGCTTTACTGGGATCGGCAAACATAATTCGCTGCTACATCATGCAGTCCTAGGTGCTTGGGAAGTGCCCGACTGGTGATGAAATACGAAATCCAGCATAGTGATTTCATTTGCTGTGTTGTATTGACATAATAATAATAATAATAATAATAATAATAATAATAATAATAACAACAACCATCTGAGGAGTCCCCTGGTAGCTGGAATTGCCTTAAATACAGCTGAGGAGCTGATCAGCTGTGCTTCAGGCAAGGGACTAAAGGTCAGTATTAATCCAGGAGTGGGCGGGAGGGCTCTTTTTCAAGCCGCAGAAGAGAAGCCATTAAACATTTAAAAAATGCAAAAAATTCATGAAAAAAAGATGGAGGCACCGACCGCCGAGTAAAGTTGTCCAACCTGGGCAACTTTACGACTTCAACTCCCAGAAATCCTCATTCAGCATTCTGGGAGTTGAAGTACACAAGTCCTAAAGTTGTCAAGGTTGGAGACCTCTGCCCTAGTAGATATATTCCTTACCTTGTTCCTTTTTTCTCACAATGTTATACCTTTCATTCTTTGTATGCTTCAGTGGATACCCACCCACTTCTTAAAGCAGCCCAAGAAAAGAGGTCGAGACAGTTTTGTACTTTCAGATGTCAGCTCAAGAATTTTCTTGCCTGATGCAATTTCTGGCAAGGTTTTTCTGGCTTCCACTCAAGGTTTCATGGGATTATGGGTTATAATCAAGTGTGAGAGATAATAATCCATGTAAGCATTGTTCCACCACAAAGCAGCCATTCCATTGCATGCAGATAATCAAATGATACTCTAGATGTAATAAAGCTACTAGCATTTATGTGCAGGTTGGGAGGGAGAAATCCCAATCCCATATAAAATGTAGAAATGTAGAAATTTGATTTAGCCAGAAGTAATATTGCAAAAATGGAAAGTCTTGTTCTTCCAGCTGCCCCCATTTTTCCCAACAGAAATCCTAGGAAAGTATAAAATACATATGGGAATTCAGGCAAACGAGTCTTTGATAAGTCTATCCCAAAACAAGGTATTGCCTAATGAAAAGTGATTGCAAGGCTGTCTGATTCAAAATCTGACTGATTTTGCATCTTCCTTAAAATGTGAGGAGTGGGATGTTGCCAGCAAAGATCAAAGAGAAAGACTTTTGCCTTGTCATAAAAGCAATGAATGGAGTCTGCTGTAAGCCATCATTTTCAAATAGAACGCTTAATGCAGTGCAGCTTTGGGTTGAAGGAAACGTGTAACATTCATATGTTATTTGTGGGAAATGTGGGAAATAAAGACATTGTTGAGTTTAAATACAAAGTCTTAAGAGAAGTTGCATGGATATGTGTATAAAGAAAACTACTAGAGTAGTTTCATGGAAGTAGTTTGGAATATCCTGTAGATAGCATAAAAATGTATTAATGTGTACAAGGCTGTGTTCAAAATCAGTATAACCACAACTTTGTATTTTCCAAGGTTTTATTTATAGACTGAGAAATTAAAACAAAATAATGTGTGAATATGTATACAATTGTCATAATTCGGACTTATTCACATTCCAAGCAAGGATAGAGACATTTCAGAATTTTGAATAAGCAGGGGGACAAGAAGTATGAATCATTCATTTTTCCACTTGTGATTCCTCATGGCATCTGGCTAGGTGAGTTGATTCAATACACTCATAGGCAACATGAGAAGTTCAAATCAATGTTGTGCTGTTTCTCTGAATAGCACAATATCAGCACTGGGTGCTCCTATCTGGATACAGATTTACAACCTTGATATAAACTGCTTTCCCAAATCTGAAATTCTCAAATACAGTGGTACCATTACTTAAGAACTTAATTCGTTCCGTGACCAGGTTCTTAAGTAGAAAAGTTTGTAAGTAGAAGCAATTTTTCCAATAGGAATCAATGTAAAAGCAAATAATGTGTGCAAACCCATTAGGAAAGAAATAAAAGCTCCGAATTTCGGTGGGAGGAGGAGGAAGAAGAGGAGGAGGACAGTCGCTGCCCAGAGTGAAGGGAGTGTTTCTTTTCTCTGAGCGCTGGCAGAGATTTATTCCCTCTCCAAACGCCCAGAGAAAGGAAAATGCTCTGTTCTCTCTGGACTGCCAAAGCCTCCTTAAACGCCACTGAAAGGCTCCTCTGGCATCCAGAAAAGCCCGGGATGGCCGGTATTAAAGGGGGAATGGCAGGAAACTGACCGGGCCTTCGTGCCACTCTCAAATTTCCTGGGAAATTTTTCCAGGCTCGGGTTCTTAAGTAGAAAATGGTTCTAAAGAAAAGGCAAAAAAATCTTGAACACCCGGTTCTTATCTAGAAAAGTTCTTAAGTAGAGACATTCTTAGGTAGAGGTACCACTGTAAAATGAAACACATCTGGAGGATAATGGGTTCCTGGATGGCCTCCTACCAGTTCCTCCTAATTGCCAGAATAGAATTCTGCCCCTAGTAGTAATAAGAATTACCCGTATATTTCCAGGTACAATTCGAGCTGCTGGGTTTTAATTCTAATGGTGCATTGCGGTAATGGGCTGCAGCCGGAATGGTCAGGTGAGCAGTCCCAGTTGGAAAAAAATGAGATGCACACGCATTTCCATGTTCCTGAAGTGCACACACAAACACCTGTGCGAGATTCAGCTCCTGCACATATGCAGGAAGTGAAATCTCACACGAGGATGGCGATGGGCAGCACTTTACTGGTGCATTGCCAGGTTTTTTCCAGGATCGTCTACTCCTAATTATGTCTTCTGTCCAAGATTATCTAACTGGTGGGATGCTCTGGGCCCCATTGCTTAGGTGAGTGCTTTTCAATCTTGAACACACGGTTCTTATCTAGAAAAGTTCTTAAGTAGAGGCGTATTAGGGGGACTTCAACTGTCTGGCTGGGCAATTCTGGGAGTTGAAAACCAATCATCTTAAAGTTACCGAGGCTGAGAAACACTGGATTAGACAGTGCATTTAGTAGGATCAGGGATGAAATTCAAAAATTTTCCCCACCAGTTTTGTGAGTGTGGCTTAATGGGCATATCAGGGGAAGGATACTGCAAAATCTCTATTCCTTCCCCACTCCAGGGGGAAGGATATTGCAAAATCTCCATCCCCTTCCCACTCCAGGGGGAAGGATATTGCAAAATCTCCATTCCCTCCCCACTCCAGGGGGAAGGATATTGCAAAATCTCCATTCCCACCCCACTCCAGGGGGAAGGATATTGCAAAATCTCCATTCCCACCCCACTCCAGGGGGAAGGATATTGCAAAATCTCCATTCCCACCCCACTCCAGGGGGAAGGATATTGCAAAATCTCCATTCCCACCCCACTCCAGAGGGAAGGATATTGCAAAATCTCCATTCCCTCCCCACTCCAGGGGGAAGGATATTGCAAAATTTCCATTCCCTCTCCACTCCAGGGGGAAGGATACTGCAAAATCTCCATTCCCTCCCCACTCCAGGGGGAAGGATATTGCAAAATCTCCATTCCCTCCCCACTCCAGGGGGAAGGATACTGCAAAATCTCCATTCCCACCCCACTCCAGGGGGAAGGATATTGCAAAATCTCCATTCCCACCCCACTCCAGGGGGAAGGATATTGCAAAATCTCCATTCCCTCCCCACTCTAGGGGGAAGGATATTGCAAAATCTCCATTCCCACCCCACTCCAGGGGGAAGGATATTGCAAAATCTCCATCCCCTCCCCACTCCAGGTGGAAGGACACTGCAAAACCTCCATTCCTTCCCCACTCAAGGAAGAATTCTGCCAAATCTCCATTCTCACACCACTCCATCGGAAGGATACTTCAAAATCCCTACTCGTGGGGGAAGGACATTGCAAAATCTCCACTCCCACCCCAATCGGGGGCCAGCCAGAGCCGGTTCTACGAACTACTCACAATTTCAGCTGCCTATTCTCTAGAACCTGTCAAAACATGTTAAATTTCACTCCTGAGTAGGATCTAAGAGATATATCCCTTCTCTTTTTCTGTTCTCATTCTTTGGAACATCACAGCCTTGAAATTTTACTCTGCCTTCAGAAAGCATTAAAGAGCTGTTCTGCTCCTTAGGCATTGGATCTGAGAGCCGTCTGGCCTATTGGATGAGATTTATTTAATTATTGCACACACATTGAGTTTCCCTGGCATTTTATGTATTTGTACATGTCTGTTTTGGATTATGTTTTAAGGGATGTGTTCTATTCTTCTTGTTTTTATCGAGTCACTGTTGTTTATTAATGATACAGGAATTCTGAGTGAGCTATATCAACTAAGTAAATAAAATTAATTCTACCTAAAAGAGCAGCCTGAATAACTTCTTAGGAAAAGGAAAAGGTGAACCTAGGACTTGCAATTTATCGGGAGACCATCAAGTTATGGGGAAATCATTTAGCTATATAAAATACACAAATGAAGGCAAATAGGGCTGTATTTAGGGGTACACTCACTTAGAAGTGTACCCATCTTTTTTGCCAGCAGTTTATACATTAATGGCTGTGTGTTGCGTTATTTTGAGGGGACAGAACATTTACACTGTTATACAGTGGAACCCCGACATAAGAGCTGCTCTACTTAAGAGCAACTCGAGATAAGAGCTGGGAGGGGAGAGATATTTTTGTTCTACTTACAAGCCCAAATTCGAGATACAAGCGCCAAGGAGCTGTCTCCTGAAGCCAAACGCTAACTTCCGCGTTCGGCTTCAGGAGACAGCTGCGAAGCGGCGCGCGTGTTTTAAAAGGTTGCAGCCGGCCTGGGGGGCTCGGGGGGGTGCTTGCAGCTTTATTTCTTGCTCTTTTTCTTTCTCTCTTTTACCTTCCCTTCCTCTATTTCTTCTTTTCTTTCTCCTTCCCACCTTCTTCCCTCCCTCCCTCCCTTCACTCATTCCTCTCTTACTCTCCCCTTTCATAAGTTTCCTTGCTTCCTTCCTCTGTTCCTGTCCCTTCCCCCTTTCTTTCTTTCTTTCTTTCTTTCTTTCTTTCTTGCTCTTTTTCTTTCTCTCTTTTACCTTCCCTTCCTCTATTTCTTCTTTTCTTTCTCCTTCCCACCTTCTTCCCTCCCTCCCTCCCTTCACTCATTCCTCTCTTACTCTCCCCTTTCATAAGTTTCCTTGCTTCCTTCCTCTGTTCCTGTCCCTTCCCTCTTTCCTTCCTTCCTTCCCACCCTCCGTCCATTCATTCACCCATTCCTCTCTTGATCGCTTAAAGCCGGTCCCTGCTGCAAAAAGGGTTGGGGACCTCTGTCCTACAGGATTGGGTGGCAGAGAAGTTGAACATATGTAAATTTAAAAGTTTAAGAAAGTTTACAAGTTAAGTGAAAGAAACTTCATTATTCATTTATATGTACATGTACATTTCTTCATTAAAAACATGTCTTTCTGCATAATTTAGACTAACTTTGTGAGTTTTTTGAGGGCTGGAACCAATTAAAATTATTTACATTCATTCCTATGGGGAAAAGTCGTTCGAGATAAGAGCTGCTCGACTTAAGAGCCCAGGTCCGGAACGAATTAAACTCATATCTCGAGGTACCACTGTACAAGGTGTATATTCATTACTTTACATTGTAGGCAAGTGTCATCAAAAGACATATTAAGTATCTACGAAATGTGAGGAGGTGTACTGTGACATTCATTCATTCATTCATTCATTCATTCATTCATTCATTCATTCACATTCATTCATTCATTCATTCATTTATTTATTGCATTTGTATGCCGCCCCTCTCCGGAGACTCAGAGCGGCTAACAGCAACAATAAAACAGTGTACAATAGTAATCTAATATTAAAAACGATTAAAAACCCATTAATATAAAAACCAAACATACATACATACCATGCATAGAATTGTAAAGGCCTAGGGGGAAAGAGGATCTCAATTCCCCCATGCCTGACGGCAGAGGTGGGTTTTAAGTAGCTTATGAAAGGCAAGGAGGATGGGAGCAATTCTAATCTCTGGGGGGAGTTGGTTCCAGAGGGCTGGGGCCGCCACAGAGAAGGCTCTTCCCCTGGGTCCCGCCAAGCGACATTGTTTAGTTGACGGGACCTGGAGAAGAACCACTCTGTGGGACCTAACCGGTCGCTGGGATTCGTGCAGCAGAAGGCAGTCCCTGAGATAATCTGGTCCGGTGCCATGAAGGGCTTTATAGGTCATAACCATCACTTTGAATTGTGACCGGAAACTGATCGGCAACCAATGCAGACTGCAGAGTGTTGGTGTAACATGGGCATATTTGGGAAAGTCCATGATTGCTCTCGCAGCTGCATTCTGCATGATCTGAAGTTTCCGAACATTTTTCAAAGGTAGCCCCATGTAGAGAGCGTTACAGTAGTCGAGCCTTGAGGTGACATACTGAATATGCCCCAGAATAATGTTGCAGGATGTAATGTGGGCCAATCTCTGTGGACAGATAGAGAGAAGATCCCTGAAGATGGGCTCGAGCACAAGTCCAAAAGCTCAGAAGACAGAACCCCTGTTCCCAATGATCGACCCAGATTTGAATCCCTCATAAAATAAAATTGGAAGGGATATTGGAAGTCTTCTAGTTCAACCACCATACCAGCGGTTCCTAACGTGGGGCCCATGCTCCACAGGAGCACAATCTGATATTTAATGGGGGCAATTGGGACCTTGTTTACACCAAGTTAATGGCCTTTTAGGCTTCTTCCGCGTGAGTAGGAGTTCACTTTTTGAATAGTAAGAATTATATTTCACGGGGTGGGTGGGTGGGCATCAGGATTTTAGAGATATTTAGGTGGAGCATGGACAAAAAAAGGTTGGGAACCACTGCCCTATACCATTGCAGGAAATGGCTTTCTAGTCTCTTCTTAACAGTCTCCAATGATGGAATACTTACAACTTCTGAAGGCAAGCCATGCCATTGATTAATTGTCCTAATAATAATTTTCTCCTTAATTCTGGGTTGAATCTCTCTTTGATAAGGTTCCATACATTACTTTTTGTCCTGCCCTCAGGAGTTTTGGAGGTTATTAATTTGAATATACTGTATTGCATTGTTTTTAAAATCCTCTTATATTTAGCCTAGTTATATTTTACCTGGCAGCTTTACTGGATATATCTGTGCATATTTGTCCAAAACATTTCATACATTAAATGTGACACTTGAATTTATTTGTGGAGAAATATCATATCCACAGCTATTTAAAAACATGCACCTGCCTGCCACATTTTATGCAATCTGTTCCAATACAGCAGCCTTGTAGAGCATGAATCAGTCCATAGGGAATATATGGAATTTACACAGCACTGAGAATAGCTATTTTTGAGCAATCTGACCCTTGTGAATTCCCGTGTGAGTGGTTTAAAATGCATTCCACAACCAACACATAGTTTCCCTTTGTTTTTTACATGTCTCCAAATTCCAATACAGTTCAAACGTTCAAAGGAAATGTGTTTTAGAATGCATATTTTAGAATGATATTCATTTAAAAATGCATCACTAAATATGACTGAAAAAATGCTTTCAAAAAAGAACTTCTCTAGATAAGAACCTGGTGTTCCAAGATTTTTTTGCCTCTTCTTAAGAACCATTTTCTACTTAAGAACCCGAAAAATTTCCCTGGAAACCTGAGAGCAGCATGAAGGCCCAGCCAGTTTCCTGCCATTCCCCCTGGGTTTCTCTATCTGGCGCAGTGTATGGGAGGCAGCCTCAAGCCGGGTGTATGGGAGGCGCGTGCTCCTCCTCGCCACCTCAGAGTCCCTCTTTTTTTTAAGCCTTAAAGTTTTGGATTTTTTTATTCCCTTCACCTCACCTCTTCCTTTGGCAGCGACTGTTCTCCTCGTCTTCCTCCTCCTCCCCCCACCCAAATTCTGAGCTTTTATTTCTTTCCTAATGGGTTTGCACACATTATTTGCTTTTACATTGATTCCTATGGGAAAAATTGCTTCTGCTTACAAACTTTTCTACTTAAGAACCTGGTCACGTGTTGTGGTTGGCTCTGGGCCAGCTCCTGCAACGGGGAATTTGCATGTAGGCTTAGGTGAATCCTCAGGTTCCCAGAGACTTGTCTTACTGCAATCAGCTTCTGACAGTGACGATTCATTGCCAAGGTCAGACGTTACTTACTTACTTACTTACTTACTTACTTACTTACTTACTTACTTACTTACTTACTTACTTACTTACTTACTAGATTTGTATGCCGCCCCTCTCCATAGACTCGGGGCGGCATACAAATCTAGCCAGCCCATTAGTTAATGACCCCATTAGTGGGTCATCAGACTCACAGGAGGATAGGTAGATAGATGCCAGAATACACAGGCTCATGGCTAGAAGGGACCAACTGCACAGGTATTGTCAGAGATAAGGGAGAACACCTATGGCTGAGGCAACTAGGCTAATAGGGCTTTGCTGATAAATTACCAGCATTGCAGAGAGTGCATGTGGGAGTTTATCCGTTTGGAGAAGGATACGTCGTGTTTGCATGGTTTCTGAACTTTTACTGACTTTTTGGGATATTTCACAGCTAAGTAAATCTTGTGGACTCACTTGAAGAGGTTTGGCTGTGACGCTCTCACAGCTGCTCTTATCTGCTCTGTTTATTTTTGTCTTCCACAGCTTTCAAGGACTGTTATCTGTGTGTGAGCTAATTTGCTCAGTTTAAAGTGTGTGTGTGCACAGCTTTATTTTGCATAAACTGCTTTCCTGTTTACAACAGCGTGTGTGTTTCAATTTACATTTCTGACTTAATTGGGGCTCGTAACGTGAAGCCCGGCATAACATCATGGAACGAATTAAGTTCTTAAGTAGAGGTACTACCATTGTACTTATTTACATACTGATATTTGGCTCCTGTGCAAATTGTTTAAAAATCCTTGCCATGCCGTGGAACTCAAAAAAATAGAGATAGAGACGCAAGAAATATAGACCTGATATGAACTGGAAATGGAACGATTCATTCGTTCTTACAAGGAACACATTCCTAAATAGGTGCCTGAAGAGCTATTCCTGTCCTTCCATCTGGCTTTAATCCAAGTAGTTTCACTATCATAAGGTTATAAGGCTGATCAGCCTTCCACTTCAAAATAAATTGTGTATATTTAAGAAATGTTATTTACTGTCCTTTCCTGTATCCATTTATTTTACATTTTAACAGTAAGCCATCCTGGCAAGATTTCCCCCTTATTTTTTAAAATCTCTGCATACGGAATAGAATAGAGTAGAGTAGAATAGAATAGAATAGAATAGAATACTTTATTGGTCAAGTGTGATTGGGCACACAAGGAATTTGTCTTTGGTGCATATGCTCTCAGTGTACATAAAAGAAAAGATATATTTGCCAAGAATCATGAGATACAACCCTTAATGATTGTTATAGGATACAAATAAGCAATCAAATCACACTTGGAGAGGAGTGGCATACAAATCCAATTAATAAATACTGGGAAACAATCAATATAGATCATAAAGATACAAGCAACAAAGTTACAGCCCTGCAGTTATAAATGGGAAGAGATGGGTGATAGGAACAATGAGGAGACCATTAGTAATACAGTAGTATTGCAGCTTTAGTGAATAGTTCGACATCATTTAATTAACACCAATAATGTATTATCAAGAACAGATAGTTTTAATTGAATACTTTTGGGTGTCAAATTGTAAAAGGTGGACATAGCATATGGAACATCGTGCCTTCTCCCTTCCCACAGCAGGCTCAGTAGTAGCAGTGTGTCTGCAGATGAAGAATAAACAGATGAGGATTTTATTTCATTTCATTTTTGAATGGAGAAAGCGGGCAGCTGTTCAGTGAAGTGTAATTAAATAATTCCTTTCAAAGAACTGGTAATTCTTTCCCCCCTCCTCCCCTCTCGCCCACCCCACCCTTTTCAAGATGTGCCTTAGCTCTAGGCCCCTTCCCTTCCTTTGCAGAACAGAGTAGAGTCTTTGGCTTCTGCAAATAAACAGCTGGTTGGAGGGACAAGGTGGGCTGGTAGAAAAAGAGTTGGATTTCAGAGCTGGGGGTGAAGGATTCTGTAAATTAGAGGGGAAGTTCAGCATGGAGTCTTTGGAAGAGATTTATTTTGGAAACAGAGAAATGTAAAGAGCAGAGGTTGATGGATGCTCTCAGCAGCTGCTTCTCCCAAACAGGATGGAGGTTGCCAAGAGAAGAAGCCCCCCCCCCGCCCGTTTTTTAAAATGTTTCTCACTGAGTTAGACCCTTGTTCCTACAGCGGAAGAGAATGGACTTCAAGGCTTGATGCAAACATTAGATCTCCATATGCTGCGCATTCCAGATACTTCCACTCTTATTTAAGTAGCAGACTCAGAAAGAAAATCACAGGATTATATATTTATATTCCTCTCGGCTTGACTACTGCAATGCGCTTTATATGGGGCTACCCTGGAAAAGCATTCAGAGGCTACAATTAGTCCAGAATGTAGCCGAGTGAGCTGTTGTGGGTGTGCCCAGGTACAACCACATCACACCAACACTCCACGAGCTGCACTGGTTTCCAATTGGTCTCCGGACACAATTCAAGGGGTTGGTTATCACCTATAAAGCCCTACGTGGTTTAGGGCCAGGCTATCTATCTATCTATCTATCTATCTATCTATCTATCTATCTATCTATCTATCTATCTATCTATCTATCTATCTATCTATCCATCCATCCATCCATCCATCCATCCATCCATCCATCCATTTATTTATTTATTAGATTTGTATGCCGCCCCTCTCCGTAGACTCAGGGCAGCTCACAACATATAATAAAACAATTCACAACAAATTAATAAATTTAAAAAATTTAAAAACCCCATTATTAAACCAGACATACACACAGACATACCATACATAAATTGTATAGGCCCGGAGGAGGGGGGGAATGCCTCAATTCCCCCATGCCTGATGGCAGAGGTGAGTTTTAAGGAGTTTACAGAAGGCAAGGAGGGTGGGGGCAGTTCTCATCTCCAGGGGGAGCTGGTTCCAGAGTCAGGGCCACCACAGAGAAGGCTCTTCTCCTGGGACCCGTCAGACAGCATTGTTTAGTCGACGGGACCCGGAGAAGGCCAACTCTGTGGGACCTAATCGGTCGCTGGGATTCGTGCGGCAGAAGGCGGTCCCGGAGATATTCTGGTCCGATGCCATTAACTGTCTTCTGCCGCATATCTCCCGGTGACCAATTAGAGCCCACAGGGTTGGCCTTCTCTGGGTCCTGTCATGCGGAATACATATCTTTTTTGCTGCTAAAAAGTGGGTGAACTTTTATGCTGAACATGAATGTTAATAATATATTACATTATTTGATCTATACCGGAGTGTCAAATTCAAGGCCTCAAGCCAGATCCAGCCCTAGGGGTGCTTAAATTGGTCTTCGGACACAATTCAAGGGGTTGGTTATCACCTATAAAGCCCTTGGGTTGTGCGGCCTGCCTGGAAATAACAAAGGACCAGCCCATGGTGCCTCTGGCAGCCAAAATGGCGAATGGGGGGTGGGCCATGCACGGCTTCCCCTGCACCCCATTTTGGCTGGCAGGGTACTGCAGGGGGCCATCCAGGCTGAAGACGGTGCAGGGGCAGATTCGTGCAGCACCTCTGCAGCCCATTTTGGCTGGCAGGCTACTGCAGGAGGAGTCCATTCCATCCGGTCCTCAAAGAAATCCAGTTTGACACCCCTGTTCTACACTGATTCTTATTATTGTTTTTTGTTGAGTGGGGTGTTTGGGAGGGAACAGGTAAAATGGTATGGATTACTTATTCTTTGTTTTATCCACGTTTACCAAAATCTGCTGCGTATTAATGATAGAATATCTGTGAAGGCCTTGGAAAATGCATGTTTGTCTATACCAGGGGAAGGGAAAGTTGGCTCTTCTATGACCTGTGGACTTCAACTCCCAGAATTCGTGAGCCAATCATGCTATCTCAGGAATTCTGGGAGTTGAAGTCCACGTGTCATAGAAGAGCCAACTTTCCCTACCCCTGGTCTATACTTTACAAAGATCAGCATCATGCAAACTGATGTACGCTCTGTAAGACTCTATGGAAGCAAAAGTTGGACTTTGACGAATGTTGGACATAAATAGTATCAACGTTTTTGATTCCTGAAGAAGAAAACAAGCATATCCATCATTGAACAAATCAACCCAGATATCTCACTAGAAGCACAAGTAACCAGGGCTCAAATTATCCAGACATTATAACGTAAGGGACATTTTGGAGAAGGTTCTGATGCTGGGAAAGGTAGAAGGAAAGAGAAGAAGACAACCAACTGCAAGGTAGATGGACCCAGTAACCGTGGTAATGGATGCACTTTAGAACAGGAGTCTCCAACCAGAATTTCTGGGAGTTGAAGTCTGCCAGGCTTAAAGTTGCCAAGGTTGGAGATCCATGCTTTGGGAGACCTGAAAGAGCAGGTTATGGATTCATCTCTCTGGTTCCTAACACCAATGGGATGGCACAATTTTCCCTTTTGGCAGACTTTCAAATTAGCCCAGTTGAGGCAGAATTGTTCTGCGGCAATTACAAGGCCCAGGAGTTGAATGCCCCCATCACACCAAGCAAAATTGCGCTGGCCCCACAAGCACTCACAAGTCACGGTGGCGAGCCCAATTTAGCATTCCGGCTAGAAGCCCACCGCTGTCTACATGGCTTAATAGTTAATGCTACCTGTTGAAGATAGCTGTAACTATAGATAAGAATAGAAGCAATTTTTAATTCTTTGTCTAAGGCAGCAACCCTGCGACTCCACTCTCTGCAGAGAGAAATAACACAACAGTTTTGTCTCAAGGCAACTCCCCCTTCTCCTCCCCTCTCCCCTCCTCTAGGGGAGAGAGGGACGGAGGGAGAGAGAGGGGGAGGGAGAGAGGGAGAGAAAGGGAGGGAGAGAGAAGGAGATAGAGGGAGAGAGGGAGGGAGGGGAGAGAGGGAGGGAGAGAGAGAAGGGAGGGAGAGAGAAGGAGAGAGAAGAAGAGAGGGAGGGGAGAGAGAGGAGAGAGGGACGGAGGGAGAGAGAGGGGGAGGGAGAGAGGGAGAGAAAGGGAGGGAGAGAGAAGGAGATAGAGGGAGAGGGAGGGAGGGGAGAGAGGGAGGGAGAGAGAGAAGGGAGGGAGAGAGAAGGAGAGAGAAGAAGAGAGGGAGGGGAGAGAGAGGAGAGAGGGACGGAGGGAGAGAGAGGGGGAGGGAGAGAGGGAGAGAAAGGGAGGGAGAAAGAAGGAGATAGAGGGAGAGAGGGAGGGAGGGGAGAGAGGGAGGGAGAGAGAAGGAGAGAGAAGAAGAGAGGGAGGGGAGAGAGAGGAGAGAGGGAGGGAGGGAGGGAGAGAAGGAAGGGAGAAAGGGAGGGAGAGAGGAGGGAGAGAGGGAGAAGGAGAGGGAGGGAGAGAGGGAGAGGGAGAGAGAAGGC
Organism: Erythrolamprus reginae; assembly: GCF_031021105.1. NCBI lineage: Eukaryota > Metazoa > Chordata > Lepidosauria > Squamata > Dipsadidae > Erythrolamprus > Erythrolamprus reginae. The sequence continues at coordinate 19,988,387 of NC_091954.1, read as the reverse complement.
GAGAGAGGGAGAGAGGGAGGGGGAGAGAGGGAGGGAGAGAGAGGGGAGGGAAAGAGGCAGGGAGAGAGGGGGAGGGGAAGAGGGAGAGAGGGGGGAGAGAGAGAGAGAGACCAAAGCTGCTTGTTTGTTTTAAGGCAAAAAAATGAAGACAAGAGAAAATGCCCCCCCCCCTCAGAATTTATATTCTTCACTCTCATGCCCATTTCATCCACACCTGGGTCCTATCTCCACTTCCCAGGGCCTCATGTGTACATATATTCCATCATCCCATCCTTCATTCAATTAAAGAAAGCAAGTCTTACTTAATTGCAGCTACTAGCCTTGTGCAATTTCAATTCAATTTATTGTGTGGTGGAAGACCAGCATGAATAATAAACAGATTTAAGTCATAGTTAAAATGTGTTTATAAAACAAGCTAACTAACATTTATAAGTGAGATCCAGGGTGCAGCCTACATTAAATGATAATATAAATACTAACGTTTTAATAAATATGATATGGGACCATATGCACCCAAGACAAATTCCTTGTGTGACCAATCACACTTGGCCAATAAAGAATTCTATTCTGTTCTGTTGTACTTGTAAAATGACAAGTATCTAAAAGTGTTAATATTGACAAAGTAAAATCTCTAAAGTGTAAGTGGATTAGAATTGCAAGGAATGCATTGTGGGACATTTCCATTGGGCTAGTTTAACAAACTAAAGGACTAAGATGGGGTTAAATAACTATGGCTCTTTTACATTTTATGGACTTCAACTCCCAGAACTCCTGAGCCAGCTATGTAACAAACAGGCTAGATGGCTCAGGAATTCTGGGAGTTGAAGTCCACAGGTCGTAAAAGGGTCATAGTTGCCCACCCATAGACTAAGATCTACTCCAAGCAAAGAATTTGAGAAGTCCCGTAGTCCCATGGAGTCAGAGCTCTTGTGTGGGTGGGAAAACTGCTTGGCCTTTTCAAGGGCATCTGTTTTCATCCCTATATGCCAACTTTTCAGTTTATTTATTGTCCACATTAGAAGGCTGTCTCTTTAAGCCTTCCATCAAGCAAGTGTTAAATCCTGGGAGGAGCAATTTGGCTATATAGACACAAAAGCTTTCACTGCACTCTGAGTTTGTTGGAACATAATGCCCCTCCGAAGGTAATTACTAGCTCATTGCTTCTCTTTGGCAAGATAGCAAGTTTAATGTTCTTGGGACTGATCTCCCCTCCCCTTTAAATATGATAATTGATATAGCTAACAAGAATCAGTTTGTTTTCTTTTGCTCCTTTTTAAAGTTGGTCTTCGGTGCTTTAAAGAAAGGTGGACTAAAGGCCATTTGATTCTGTTATTTATTTATTTATTTATATTATATTATATTACAGTGTTCCCTCGATTTTCGTGGGTTCGAACTTCGCAAAAAGTCTACCGCGGTTTTTCAAAAATATTAATTAAAAAAATACTTCGCGAGTTTTTTCCCTATACCACCCGATTTTCCCCACCCGATGACGTCATATGTCATCGCCAAACTTTCGTCTGCCTTTAATAATTTTTTTAAAATAAATTTTAATAAATAAACATGGTGAGTAATAATCTAAATGGTTGCTAAGGGAATGGAAAATTGCAATTTAGGGGTTTAAAGTGTTTAAGGGAAGGTTTGTGATACTGTTCATAGCCAAAAATAGTGTATTTACTTCCGCATCTCTACTTCGCGGAATTTCGACTTTCGTGGGCGGTCTCGGAACGCATCCCCCGTGAAAAACGAGGGAACACTATATATATTTTATTTTCGCGGGTTCGAACTTCGCAAAAAGTCTACCGCGGTTTTTCAAAAATATTAATTAAAAAATACTTCGCGAGTTTTTTCCCTATACCACCCGATTTTTCCCACCCGATGACGTCATATGTCATCGCCAAACTTTCGTCTGCCTTTAATAATTTTTTTTAAATAAACTTTAATAAATAAACATGGTGAGTAATAATCTAAATGGTTGCTAAGGGAATGGAAAATTGCAATTTAGGGGTTTAAAGTGTTTAAGGGAAGGTTTGTGATACTGTTCATAGCCAAAAATAGTGTATTTACTTCCGCATCTCTACTTCGCGGAATTTCGACTTTCGTGGGCGGTCTCGGAACGCATCCCCCGTGAAAAGCGAGGGAACACTGTATATATTTTATTTTATTTTATTTTATTTGTCATGCAAATATAGCATTGTATTGTAGTATGTTTAACATAATATAAGTATAAAGTAGAGATAGAAAAGACAAAAAGACATTAAGACAGTAACGGAAGGCACGCCCCCTTACAGACCTCTTAGAAAAGGGCAGAGGTCTATTGTAGATAATGTAAGGTTAAAAATTTTGGGATTGGGGGAAGAAACAACAGTCTGGTAGTGAATTCCAGGCGTTGACCACTCTATTGCTGAAATCGTATTTTCTGCAGTCTAGTTTGGAGCGATTTACATTTAGTTTGTATCTATTGCGTGCTCTTGTGTTGTTGTTGTTAAAGGTAAAGTAGTCGCTAACAGGGAGTACATTGCAGCAACATCCTTCGTGTTTTTTTCCCAGGTTGCCTGAAAGCCTGAGAAAAAAAAATGAGCGCCTTTCATGAATAGTTGAGAGCGGCTTGCAGAAGACCTGAAAGATGTAATTGCCAAAGCGTGCACCGTTGTCTTAATTAATGGCAGCTTTATCACGCGTAATGAATTTTATCAGCCATGATGGCAAAGCCAGAGTTTTGATTCTCAGAAAACTAATGGGGAAAAACAGTCTCCCAAAAGACAGAAGAGAGAGCAAAGCCAAGAGGATCAGGTTACAACTCTTTTAAGTATTATTGCATTGCTGTAATGTTCAGACTTTTTTTTTAATGGTCTATATCTATAAAATAATAAACACGAGAGGGAAAAATGTGGGCGAAATATTTTTTAAAGTTTTTTTTAATTTTTGTCTAGTTTTTATACATGCGTCAATACATATACCTTAAGAATATATCAATAGCATATTTTCAAATCAATCAGAGTTCAATAACCTATTTTTACACGTAGCCTTGCTGTTGCTATTCAGTCTGTTTTTCCTTTTCTTCACACTCCTTCTCCCCTACCTACCTTCTTCCTCCTTCTCTTCCCCTTCCCTTCTTTCCTTCTTCCCTTCCTTCCTACTTCCTCTTTCTCTTCCAAACCCTGAGTGATTTTGATTCTAATACGTATTATATTTAACAGACAGGCAACATTTTTCCATGCTTAAGCTATCAGCATTACTTTTTAAATTCTTTGTTATTTAACATTATATCTATACTGTTAAATATTTTCGGTATATTTAGGGCTAAATGCTTTTGATAAGCTATTATTATTATTATTATTATTATCATTATCATTATCATTATTTATTAGATTTGTATGCCGCCCCTCTCCGAAGACTCGGGGCGGCTCACAACAGTAATAAAAACAATATAGTAGTGGAACAAATCTAATATTAAAAAACATATAAAACCTTATCATTATTTAAAAAACCAAACAGCACATTCATACCAAACATAAAACAAAGTATAAAAAAGCCTGGTGTCTCAACTCCCCCATGCCTGGCGGTATAAATGAGTCTTGAGTAGTTTACGAAAGACAAGGAGGGTGGGGGCAGTTCTCATCTCCGGGGGGAGTTGGTTCCAGAGGGCCGGGGTCGCCACAGAGAAGGCTCTTCCCCTGGGACCCGCCAAACAACATTGTTTTGTCGACGGGACCTGGAGAAGGCCAACTCTGTGGGACCTTATCGGTCGCTGGGATTCGTGCGGTAGCAGGCGGTTCCGGAGGTTGCTAGTTTTCTCTATTCAAGAGGGAAGGGTTTTTTATGTAAGAACAATTTGGCAACCTGCTTAGCCAGCAAGATTGGCATACAATTTCTTGACTTATGACCATTCACTTAATGCCTGATCTGGATATATTTATAATCCAGATTCTGGCAACCCTGCCTCACCCAGTTACACTCTGCAACTAAGCTGCATTTACAGCTGTTTGCAGCAGTTTGCCTTTGCAATGACCACGTTTTATAAGGATTTTGTAAAAACCAGCATTTATTTCTGGGTTTGGGGTTTGTTTTGTTTTGTTTTTTTGCAAAAACAGCATGTAGCAAACCCTAGGTTCACTTTATGACCACATTGTTTGCTTAATTGCAGCATTTGCTAGACGGTGCTGTGAAAAAGTTGCAAAATCAGGTTGATTGTATGAGGTGATCTGACTTATAACCAGGACTGGCAGTTCCATTGTGGTCATAACTCAAGGGCTACCTGTAGTTTGGTTGTGCTGTTTAACTCTGAATTGCAAAGAAATAAAATTACCGTTTTGGATAGATGCCTAAATCAAGGACATGCCCCAGAGACATCTTCAGAATGAAATCCTAACCATCAAAGAGCTAAACAAGATCACTTTTTCTCCATTTACCTTATACTGCATTATACTAAGTCAAAATGTGGTTGGTTTGTGGCTTAGAACCAGGGGTGGGTTCCACTTCCCTTTGCCACCGGTTCGTATTACTATGTCCTCTTGAGACATTGTCACTTCCGTGCCTGCTCAGACAACGGATTCACAAAATTTCACTTCTGCGCCTGCTCCTATAACAGTGATGGCACACCTTTTTTTCCCTTGGGTGCTGAAAGAGCGTGGGCGTATGCCCACAACCATAATTCAACATAATTTCACCTAGAGAGGGCTAAAACAACTTCCCACGCCCCCTGGAGGCCGGAAATGGCCTGTTTCCTAACTTTTGGTGGGCCCAGTAGGCTTGTGTTTTACCCTCTCCAGGCTCCAAAGGCTTCCCTGGAGCATGGGGAGAGAAAAAACGCCCCCCTCCATCCCCCCAGAGACTCTCTGGAAGCCAAAAAGTCCTTCCAGAGTCTCTGTGCAAGCCATAAATCAGCTGGCCCGCAAACACATGCACATTGGAGCTGAGCTAGGGCAACAACTCACATGCCAACAGATATGGCTCCGTGTGCCACCTGTGGCACCCCGCGTCATAGGTTTGCCATCACTGACCTATAAGATCCCTTCCAATCCTATAATTCGGTGTTCTGTATCAGGATGAATGCAAATCACAGTATAATAATAATAATAATAAATAATAATAATAATAATAATAATAATAATAATAATAATTTATTAGATTTGTATGCCGCCCCTCTCTGAAGACTCGGGGCGGCTCACAACAATAATAAAAACAATATTATAGTAGAACAAATCTAATATTAAAAAAACATATAAAACCCTATCATATTTTTTTAAAAAAACCCAAACAACACATTCATACCAAACATAAAACAAAATATAAAAGAGCCTGGGGGAAAGGTGTCTCAACTCCCTCATGCCTGGCGGTATAAGTGAGTCTTGAGTAGTTTACGAAAGAAAGGGAGGGTGGGGGAAGTTCTAATCTCCGGGGGGGAGTTGATTCCAGAGGGTCGGGGCCGCCACAGAGAAGGCCATGATATGTGAGGCCAGCAATTATCCAAGAAAAGGCTTGAAATGATTTATTTTATTCCTCAGCCTAAAGGGAAGATGTTCAATCCATTCTATCTTCCTTTCTGCAGGGAAACATCGCTCAAAGAAGATAAACTAATCTCAGAGACTGCTTTCCATATCACTGAAAAGGACAACGAAAGTTTCATTTTTCCCCTCTGTGAGGGAATTTTCACTGGCAGTCTCTTGAAAAAAATACATTCTTTTCCCCATGGATAAAATTCTCACGTTGTCTCAAGATATCTGGGAACTCCTTCACCGCCTCAGGATGAAGAGCAAGTACACCATCCTTCTGGTCTTTGTGGTAGCCCTTGTGATAATTGAGAAGGAGAACAACATCATCTCAAGGTAGGGTGGGGAGAAAAAGAGGCTGTGCTGGAAAAGAGGCTTTCTTGGTCTTGCTCTCTGGCCTTCAGGCTGTATCTTACCTTGCCAGTCCCACCAGTTCACCAGTCTTTTGGAACCAGGTAAATATTAACATTTCCCAGTCTGAATTAAGTTGCATCTTTATTCACAAATGCAGCCAGATGGTTCTCTTGAGCAGAGGTCTTCAAACATGGTGGCTTTAAGACTTGTGGATTTCAACTCTCAGAATTCTGGGAGTTGAAGTCCACAAGTCTTAATGTTGCCAAGTTTGGGGATCCCCTGCTCTTGAACATGGACTGAGATCAATTATCAGTCAATAATGCTTATTCCTCAAGCCAAAGGGAATAAATATGAATACACACCCACACATTCACTGACCAACTAATAAAATATAAATTGAATATAATGTAGAAGCTGAATAAATAAATAAATTACTTGTACACAGCTGTCCCATCTGGTTGAGATGACGTATCACAAGCATGATTGATTAAATAAGCCCCATTTGGTAGGATTTGTTTAACAAAGCTGTGGGTTAAAAGGAACACGCAAGTCCTGCCACAGATAGAAATTAACCAGCATTTATTTATTTATTTATTTATTCATTCATTCATTCATTCATTCATTCATTCATTCATTCATTTATTGGATTTGTATGCCGCCCCTCTCCATAGACTCGGGGCGGCTAACAACAGTAATAAAAAACAGCATGTAAATCCAATACTTAAACAACTAAAAAACCCTTATTGTAAAACCAAACATCCATCCATACAAACATACCATGCATGAATTTTAAAGGCCTAGGGGGAAAAAATATCTCAGTTCCTCCATGCCTGACAACAGAGGCAGGTTTTAAGGAGCTTATGAAAGGCGAGGAGGTTGGGGGCAATTCTAATCTCCGGGGGGAGTTGGTTCCAGAGGGCCGGGGCCGCCACAGAGAAGGCTTTTTCCCTGGGTCTCACCAAATGACATTGTTTAGTCGACGGGACCCGGAGAAGGCCAACTCTGTGGGACCTAACCGGTCGCTGGGATTCGTGCAGCAGAAGGCGGTCTCATAGATACCCTGGTCCGGTGCCATGAAGGGCTTTATAGGTGATGACCAACACTTTGTGACCGGAAACTGATCGGCAACCAATGCAGACTGCGGAGTGTTGGTGTAACATGGGCATACCTGGGGAAGCCCATGATTGCTCTCACAGCTGCATTCTGCATGATCTGAAGTTTCCGAACACTTTTCAAAGGTAGCCCCATGTAGAGACATTACAGTAGTTGAGCCTCGAGGTGATGAGGGCATGAGTGACTGTGAGCAGTGACTCCCGGTCCAAATAGGATTTAGGATTTAGCTATCATTGGAGGTCTCTGCCTGAAGAGGTAATTTATCCCCCCCCCCCAAGAATAAAACTTGTAAGTATTTACATTATTGTTCTATGTACTACATCTCTTTGCTTTTTTGTTCAGGTTCTATAAGCAAATATGTAATTTTACTGTCTAATTTTACAGGAATCTATCTGCAATATTAATCTAGGGTTACATGTAATAATAACAATAACAATAACAATAGTTTATTTATAATGCCTTTTTAACAAAGGGCATAACAGCAAGCCATATACAACTAAGGAAGATAGACAAGGTCCTTCTAACTTAACATTGAGCATCCAAATTACTAAAGCGCGGAGGCATTGTAGTACAGTAAATCATTTATGGTACCAGGACTGAATGCTTAGGATATTTATACAATCAGAAGCAATAATAAGTAATACATTATAATTACAAGTAAGTATAGGAAAAGTATTTTCATACTTTCATGCTACTACTGACATACATTAAAGAATCCGTCTATAAGGCTACAACTGGTCTGTGCAAGGCAGTCATCTAGAATAGCAGTCATCATTGCATACAAACAGGATTGGCAAGCTTCAGAATGCCTTAAAATGTTGCCCGGATCTTTTGAGAAGTTACAAGGTTTCAACAGGTAGAATTACCTGTTACCGTATTTTTGGAGTATAAGAATTACTGTAATTTTGTAGTATCAGAGATTGTTTTGTTTTGTTTTGTTAATTTAATTTAATTTAATTCATTACATTTGTATGCCGCCCCCTTCTCCGTAGACTCGGGGCAGCTCACAACAACAATAAAACAATTCAAGACAAATTTAATAATTTAAAAACATTTTTAAAAACCCCGTTATTAAAGCAGACATACATACAAACATACCATACATGAATTGTATAGGCCCGGGGGAGATGTCTCAATTCCCCCATGCCTGACGGCAGAGGTGGGTTTTAAGGAGTTTACGAAAGGCAAGGAGAGTGGGGGCAGTTCTAATCTCAGGGGGGAGCTAGTTCCAGAGGGTCGGGGCCGCCACAGAGAAGGCTCTTCCCATGGGACCCACCAAACGACATTGTTTAGTCGACGGGACCCGGAGAAGGCCGACTCTGTGGGACCTAATCAGTCGCTGGGATTTGTGCGGCAGAGATTCGTGCGGATAAAAGAGGATGGAAATTTTGGTGTGTCTTATATACTGAATACAGCTATTTTTGGCCGCCTGAAGCCCTGCCCTCCATAACATTTTTATGAAAATTGGCCCATTTTTTGCAAAATGGGGTGTGCAGAGAGTTTGGGAGGTCTGCAGAGCACTCCTGGGGACTGAGGGAAGGCAAAAACGGAGGCGTCTTTGCTTTCCCTCAGTCCCTAGAAGCACTCTACAGGCCTCCCAAAACCTCTGCATGCCCCATGTGTTGGGAAAAAAAGGTGAAAAGAGGGTCATTTTTTTGCAAAAAATGAGGTGCACAGAGAGTTTGGGAGGCCTGCAGAGTGCTTCTGGGGGCTGGGGGAAGGCAAAAAGGCCCGTTTTTACAAAAAAGTCACAGTTTTTTGCAAAAACTGGTTTTTTTCTGTCTTCCCCCAGCCCCCAGAAGCACTTTGCCGGCCTCCCAAGCCCTCTGCACACCCTGATTTCTGCAAAAACAGGTGAAAAATGGGCACACAGAATATTTGGGAGACCTGCAGAATGCTCACGGGGGCCGGGGAGAACATAAAACTTTTTTTTCTCACTTACATCTTCAAAATTTTGTTGCGTCTTCTCCACCGATGCCTCTTATAGTCCAAAAAATATGGTAGATACTGTATGATCCTATTAAAAGCAACAATGTGTTGATATCTCTAGAGTTTAGCAGTGTGTTAAATATATTGAGTTTAAACGAATCCAACATAGCTCTGCTAATAAACCGAACCTCTTGTGTGAGGATTGGCGTGGATTCTGATTTATTTCTCAGATGCTATTTTGG